>NC_092872.1:577403775-578615204 GCF_028372415.1 Notamacropus eugenii
ATGTAATCTAACTCATTTTTTGGAATATATTTAAAAGTTCTTTGCAAACCTCAAAGTTATATGTCAATATCAGCTGTTATAGATAAGGAGGCTGAGCCTGAAGTCACAGAAGGAATAAGGAAGAGTTAGAATTGAAACCCATATCATTGGCCTCCAGATCTAAGGCTTTCTTCATTAAATACTGATTCTGCAACTAGAGTAGGGAATGAGGCCTTTTTTAGTCTTCTGTTAAAAAAAATTGATTTCATATATAATAGCTTCTATTGATAACTATGACACACAATAATATAAGTATTCTAACATCCTAGAGGGAAGATTTCCCAGAAGAGGTGGCAGGATTTCACTGAACTCCAGAGGATAGTCAGGAACTCAAATGGTAATGAAGGTGGAAGGAGGGTGTTCAAGGAGCCCAGAAGAACATGAGCAGAGATCAGCAGGCAGGAAATCACAAAGCATGCTCCACAGGTAGAGATCAGTTGGTGTTGGGGTTGGAACACGGAGGGTCTTCCCCTCCCAATTTGATTTTTTTTTTTATTAAGGGGGCCATCCCTTGTGTAATTTAAGCCTATTCATTGAATGGGTGTATCTCACTCAAAGTGAGAATGTGATAAGAACTTAGCCTGAAAGGGCCAGGGTCTCACATTGCATCCTGAGCCATCTCCAGTTGTCCTGATGAATATGAGACCACAGGATCCAGATGGCTCAGGAGAAGAAAGTGAGGTTGGTGACCTTGCACAGTTCTCCCTCACTCAAATCAAAGTCAACTGCAAGTCATGTCATCATCTTGATGTCATGGTCCTCTTCGAGAATGAAGGACAAACACAACAACAACAACCTGTGAGAGATCAGTCGGTCTTGGGGTTGGACATCTGGGGCCATTCAGTCCACCACATACTTAAAAAAGAGCTCCATTTACCTAAGTAGCCAGTCAAGTAGTTATCCTGCCTATCTAGGGCAATAGTAAAATTTTCCTTGGTAAGAATAAAATTTCCTTTTATTGGTTCCTCTACATTTTTAAAGATGAAATTCTCATTAGGGCAGATCTGACAGATGTCTACATAAGTGAAATCTGCCAGCACGTCTCCTTCATGCCTCTCTGCTGGGCTTGTGATCTCTTTCTTCCACTCTTTCTATTTCTTCTTTCCATCCAGAAGTTCTGTAGTGTGCTGCCATTAGTATTTATTCTCATAAGGAAATAACTTAAACAGCTTTGGTAAAGGGATGAGTTCATGACCAAGCAAAAGGAATAGAGGCGATCACAGGAGATAAAATGGAAAACCTTGCTTACACAATTTTTTTTTATACAAATGAAACCAATACAGTTAAAATTAGAAGATAGTCTATTAAAGAAAAAAAATCTCTGCAGCAAATCTCTGATGTAGATCTCATATCTAAAACACATAAGGAACTAATTCACATATAGAAGAATAAGAATCATTCCCCTATAGATAACTGGATAAAATATATGAAAAGTCATTTCTGAAAAGAAGAAATCTAAGCCATCAAAAATTACATGAAAAAATGCTCCAAAACATTAGTGATAGAGAAATATAAATTAAACCAACTCTAAGGCTGATACCCATAAAGTTGGCAAAAATGACAAAAAGGAAAATGACAGTTGTTGGAGGAACATAGCCAGGGGCACATCCCTGTAGCTGGAAGGCTGCAAAGGGAGAGCTAAAGTATTGCCTAACCAAATGAACGATTGGTCAAAAATGATTCCATATGAGTCAACCCATCTAACCTTGTGTAACTCCTTAGTAATCATTGTTCTCCATTTGTTACCAATACTCCCATTTCTCTTTACTCACTTTTTTTTTTGGTAATAGTTAATCTTGGATCAGTGGTTAATGTTAGCTTCAGATGTACAGGAGCATCTGTTTTGCATCACCTAAAAATTTTGCCTGTTTAATTTTGTCAGTTGGGAACGTTTTCAGTAGTATGATCATTTTCATGATTGTTGTAATATTCTCTTTTCTCTTTGTGCATGAATTGCTCATTTTGAAATATCTTGCAAAATATTATTTAGTTACATTGAAAAAATAAACTGTTTTTCAGTGGGGTGGTAATCCAAGTTCACATGAGATGGGCAGCAGTTTATCTGAAAAAGACCTGTGGGATTTAATGGGCTACAAGTTGACTATGACTCGATAGTGGTTTGGAGGCTGAGAAAGCTAATTCAACCTTTGACTGAATTAGTAAAGACATCATGTCCAGGGCTAAAGAGGGGCATCATACTGCTGTACCAGACCACATCTGGGGCATTGAGTTCATCTCTTAGTTTCACATTTTAGGAAAGACATTGATTAAACTAGAGAGTGTCCAGAGAAGGGTAACTAGAATGTTGGAGGGCTGCCCACCCTTAACTCTGGAGATCATTTGAAGGAAACTGGGAAATATTCTAACCTGAAGAGAATGAGACTTAAAAAAATAGTATTGCTACTCTTTAAAATAATAAGATCAATAAAATGTGATTTTATTTGGACCTTTGTTTAGGACTAGGGAAAAGAATTGTTAAAGTATGATGTTCTTATAAACATCACATACCAGAATCAGTCTTTCCACATCTAAACAGAAAAACATCAAAACATAAATGGGCTCCAGACAAATGGATGTGAAAGAAAAACCTTAGTGACACTTTCATTTTAAATGTACAGTACTATTTAAAAAGACACAGTCCAATTGGTATTAACTCTTTTAAAATCTATACCTCCCAAGGATATAAATGGGTAATGACAGTTGGTGATTACATTTTTTATTACTGCTCTTGGAGACTCTCTCACTCTGAACAGAGAAATAATATGCTCAAGGTAAAAACAAGTTCTCATTTTTCATTATAAAAACAATCATCAAGGTCATCTGACACATTGCATTTCCCCACACTCTTTCCTCTCCTCTTTGGAGCTAATGTCTTCCCTTTGTTAGGCATCCAGTACCTTTATGTTCTTTCTCTCATTTTCCTATAAAAATCTGCTCTCAAAGGCTCTGAAACTCATTTTAAGAGTAATAGCTAACATTTGTAGACCTCTTTCAGATTTGTAAAGTGCTTTACATATATTAACCCCTCTCAGAGTTTTTTTTTAACAGGCTGGCATAGCTTCAAGATAAAAAAAAATTAAATTTTAATTTATAATTTCTGGTATCAATTAGCAAAATATAAATGTACAATTTAGACATCTGGTTTTTTTTTCTGCTCTCTTCATAGGAAGTCAGCTATATGGTTCATATTTTGGGATTCTTGTCCTAATAGAATAAATAGCTCTGTCACTAAGATCTGTGTGACCTTGAGTAAGATATTTATTTCTGAGCCCCAGTTTCCTCATCTATTAAAGGAAAAGATTCAGTGATTTAAAAAAAATCCCTTCCAACTGTGTAAGTCTTTGAGCTTTGAAATTCAACTGCACCATATATACTGAAATTTAATTTCTTGAGAATTCTGAGATTCAGAGGTACCTTTCAGCCAAGATACAGTGGCAGAAAATTGGAGCTGTCCTCACATCTTCAAATTCAGTAAGCCTGTTTGGTATTAATCACCAATATAATATATAAAGATTTGCTGAAATATACTAAAAGTCCTTTTAATATGAATATGTTGACAGGAATGAGCATAACTTCTCAGCATCAATATTAAGACTTTATGAAAGGCATTTTGGATTTCACTGAGCTGATGATTTCACTGGTAGTTACAGTATCAGGGAGGTTGTTGCCAAATTTGTCACTGTGTCATACAATTAATTTTGCTTGGTGACCCTACTGTGTGGGAAGCATATGGTTGGCAAACTGTGAGCTTGTGTGCTTAGTATTTCTATATATAGTTGCAGTTGAGAGATCACAAATTTGTTAGAAAATCCTACTAGTAATCCTTTGGAAATTAACAGATGAATCTCTGACCCTCTCTATCTAAAATATTCCGTTATGAGCCCCTTGGCAGAACAGAGCACCTGTCTTAAATTAATATAGGTAGTAGTAGCACCTTGAACGTGATCAGCCAGTAAAGGTATTAATAGTTAAAAAGCACTTGGCTAATTCCTCACTTGCTTTCACAAACTTTGCATATCATAACAAAATCCAGTATATTTGGTTTATCTCTCATATGTATGAGATATAGAGTTGTGTATTTGACTACATGTATGAAGTGTAGCAAAGTCTTTGATTACCTTAACTGGTGTCATTTTATGTATTTTAAGAGTGCTTTTAGTTTTCAGGAACAATCTAAAGTTATATGGAGTTAAGTCTCACACATTTGGGTGGGCAATGAAGCTAAAGAAGGGCATTTTTTAGTTAAAAACAAGGCATGATTGTAAAATATGAGGTGGATTTGTCTATGTGATCTGTAAACAGACTTTGGAAATAATTCTTTAAAAAGATTATGTTTCAAAAATGTTTTGTGCAACAAACCAATCAATTGGCAAGTATTTATTTAGTCCATTAATATGTACTAGGAGGGCAGCTAGGTGGCAATGTAGGTAGAGTACAAGGCCTGGAGTCAGGAAGACTCCTCATGAGTTCAAACCTAGCCTCAGACACTTTGCTAGCTCTGTGATCCTGGGCAAGTCACTTAACCTTGTTTACCTCAGTTCTCCATCCATAAATGAGCTGGAGAAAGAAATGGCAAATCACTGTACTCCCTTTGCCAAGGAAAAACTTTTGCAACAAGTATCTCTAATAAAGGCCTCATTTCTCAAATACATAAAGAATTGAGTCAAATTTATAAAAATACAAGTTATTCCCCAATTGATAAATGGTCGAAGCATATGAACAAGCAGTTGCAGGCAAAGAAATCAAAGTTATCTATACTCATATAAAAAAATGCTCTAAATCACTATTGATCAGAGAAACACAAATTAAAACAACACTGAGGTACCACCTCACACCTATCAGTGTGGCTGATATGACAAAAAAAGAAAAATACTGGATGCTAGAAGGGATGTGGGAAAACTGGGAAACTAATACATTGTTGCTGGAGTTGTGAACTGATCAAACCATTCTGGAGAGCAAATTGGAACTATGCCCAAAAGGCCATAAAATTGGCCTTTGATCCAGCAATACCACTGTTAGGCCTGTATCCCAAAGACATCTTAAAAAAGGGAAAAGGACCTGTTTGTACAAAAATATTTATGGCAGCTCCTTTTGTGGTGGCTAAGATTTGGAAATCAAAGGGATGCCCATCCGTTGGGGAACTGCTAAATAAGCTGTCCTGTATGATTGTGATTAAATATTATTGTTCTATAAGAAATAATAAATAGAATAATTTCAGAAAAACCTTGAAAGTCTTACATGAACTGATGCATAGTGGAGTGAACAGAATCAGGAGAACATTGTACACAGTAACAGCAATATTGTATAACCTGTGAATTACTTAGCTCTTCTCAGCAATACAGTGATCCAAGACAATCCCAAAGGACCAATGATGAAGCACAGTATCCGCCTCCAGAGAAAGAACTGATATTGATTAAATACAGACTGAAGCATGCTATTTTTCACTTTCAGTTTTTTATTCGAGTCTTCTTGTACAAAACTACTAATATGGAAAACTTTTACATAATTGCACATATATAACCTATATCTGATTGCTTACCATCTCAGGGAGGGGAGAGGAGAGGGAGTGAGGAAGGGATAGAATTTAGAACTCAAAATTTTAAATAAAAATGTTTCAAAATTTAAAAAATCCACCCGCACGTACAAAAATATTTATAGCAGCTCTTTTTGTGGTGGCCAAGAACTGGAAATCGAGGGGATGCCCATCCATTGGGGACTGGCTGAACATGTTTTAGCATATGAATGTAATGGAATACTATTGTGCTGTAAGAAATAATGAACAGGCAGACTTCAGAAATACCTGGATAGACTTATATGAACTGTTCCTGAATGAAGTGATCAGAACCAGGAGAACATTATACACAGTAACAGCCACAGTGTGCGAGGACTGTCTCTGATAGACTTAGCCCTTTACAGCAATGCAAGGACCTAAAACATTTCCAAAGGACTCATGACGCAAAATGCCATCCACATCCAGAGAAAGAACTATGGAGCTGAAACATGGAATGAAGCAGATTTTTTTCTCTTTTCTTATGTTTGGTTTTGTTTAGTTTTACTCATGCTTTCTCCCTTTCATTATAATTTTTCTTTGTAGCATGACTAATGTGAAAACGTGTTTAATAAGAATGTATGTGTAGAGCCCATATAAGATTGCATACTGTCTTGGGGAAGGAGGAGGAGAAAATTGAAAACAAATAAATAAGTAAATTTGGTGGGGAAAAAAACAACAAAAAATTTTAAAAAAATAAATACAGTATTGAATAATAATGATAAAAAAAAACACAAGGGGTCACAAAGAATCAGACACGACCTAAAAGAAATGACTCAACAACAACAAAATGTGCTAGGAGCTAGAAATACAAACGCAATAATGGAATGATCCCTACTTATAAGGAACTCATATTCCAATGTTTAAGACAAGAAGTACAAATGTAAATAGGTACAGAATAAATATAAACTGAATAATTACTCCCCAAAATGCAATAGTTAAGTACAAAAAATAGTTAAGCAGCATCTTTGGTGAAGTGTATTACTTTTCACAATAGAGTTTCCAGGAATAGGGAAGTATGACAGGAATAAGGAAATAGATTGATTTGTAAATTTGCCTTGGAAGCAGTCCTGACCCCATGTGGCTCACGCTAAACTGTGAATAATGGATCATTATTAAGAAACTACAAGGGAGGGGGCGGAGCCAAGATGGCGTAGTAGAAAGACGCACATACACATAGCTCCGAACCCACAGCCCATAGAACAACTACAAAGAAGTAACTCACGGCGAATTCTGCACCCAGAGGCCACAGAACATTGGAGCGAGGGAGATTTCTGTTCCGGAGAGACCTGCAAACCTCTCGTAAAAGGTCCTTCGTGCTGCGGACTGGGCGCTGGGACTGGGAGCTGAGTACAGCCCTGCCGTGACCGCGGCACGGAGAGGAACAGATCCGAGCGGGCTTCAGGGACGGGATCTCCAGCGGCCGCACAAGTACCTCCACCCACAGGTGATGGGGGTCTGTGAGAGAGTCCCTTTGGAGGGTCGAGGGGGGAGTGGGGTGCCCCCATGGCTCGGGCCCCCTCGGGAGACAGAAGCTGAGGGGCAGCGGCAGACCAGGGCTCTCCAAGCAGGCAGGAGCCTGGATCCATTGTTGAAGGTCTGTGCATAAACTCCCTGAGGGAACTGAGCCTGAGAGGCAGCCCTGCCCTCACCTGAGCATCTGAATTTAATCTCACACTGAATAGCAGCCCTGCCCCCGCCCAAAGCCCTGAGGCTGGAAGCAGCATTTGAATCTCAGACCCCAAACACTGGCTGGGAGGATCAGGAGGTGAGGTGGGTGTGAGGAAAATATTCAGAGGTCAAGTCACTGGCTGGGAAAATGCCCAGAAAAGGGAAAAGAAATAAGACTATAGAAGGTTACTTTCTTGGTGAACAGGCATTTCCTCCCTTCCTTTCTGATGAGGAAGAACAATGCTTACCATCAGGCAAAGACACAGAAATCAAGGCTTCTGTGTCCCAGCCCACTCAATGGGCACAGGCCATGGAAGAGCTCAAAAAGAATTTTGAAAATCAAGTTAGAGAGGTGGAGGAAAAGCTGGGAAGAGAAATGAGAGACATGAAGTCAAAGCATGAACAGCAAATCAGCTCCCTGCTAAAGGAGACCCAAAAAAATGTTGAAGAAAATAACACCTTGAAAACTAGTCTAACTCAATTGGCAAAAGAGGTTCAAAAAGCCAATGAGGAGAAGAATGCTTTCAAAAGCAGAATTAGCCAAATGGAAAAGGAGATTCAAAAGCTCACTGAAGAAAATAGTTCTTTCAAAATTAGAATGGAACAGATGGAGGCTAATGACTTTATGAGAAACCAAGAAATCACAAAACAAAACCAAAAGAATGAAAAAATGGAAGATAATGTGAAATATCTCATTGGAAAAACAACTGACCTGGAAAATAGAGCCAGGAGAGACAATTTAAAAATTATGGGCCTACCTGAAAGCCATGATCAGAAAAAGAGCCTAGACATCATCTTTCATGAAATTATCAAGGAAAACTGCCCTGAGATTCTAGAACCAGAGGGCAAAATAAATATTCAAGGAATCCACAGAACACCGCCTGAAAGAGATCCAAAAAGAGAAACTCCTAGGAACATTGTGGCCAAATTCCAGAACTCCCAGGTGAAAGAGAAAATATTGCAAGCAGCTAGAAAGAAACAATTCAAGTATTGTGGAAATACAATCAGGATAACACAAGATCTAGCAGCTTCTACATTAAGGGATCGAAGGGCATGGAATAGGATATTCCAGAAGTCAAAGGAACTAGGACTAAAACCAAGAATCACCTACCCAGCAAAACTGAGTATAATACTTCAGGGGAAAAATTGGTCTTTCAATGAACTAGAGGATTTTCAAGCATTCTTGATGAAAAGACCAGAGCTGAAAAGAAAATTTGACTTCCAAACACAAGAATGAAGAGAAGCATGAAAAGGTGAACAGCAAAGAGAAGTCATAAGGGACTTACTAAAGTTGAACTGTTTACATTCCTACATGGAAAGACAATATTTGTAACTCTTGAAACATTTCAGTATCTGGGTACTGGGTGGGATTACACACACACACATGCACACACGCCCACACACATAGAGACAGAGTGCACAGAGTGAATTGAAGAGGATGGGATCATATCTTAAAAAAAAATGAAATCAAGCAGTGAGAGAGAAAGATATTGGGAGGAGAAAGGGAGAATTGAATGGGGCAAATTATCTCTCATAAAAGAGGCAAGCAAAAGACTCATTAGTGGAGGGATAAAGAGGGGAGGTGAGAGAAAAACATGAAGTCTACTCTCATCACATTCCACTAAAGGAAAGAATAAAATGCCTACTCATTTTGGTATGAAAACCTATCTTACAATACAGGAAAGTGGAGGATAAGGGGATAAGCAGAGTGGGGGGGGATGATAGAAGGGAGGGCATGGGGAGGAGAGTGCAATTTGAGGTCAACACTCATGGGGAGGGATAGGATCAAAAGAGAATAGAAGTAATGGGGGACAGGATAGGATGGAGGGAAATATAGTTAGTCCTATACAACACAACTATTATGGAAGTCATTTGCAAAACTACACAGATTTGGCCTATATTGAATTGCTTGCCTTCCAAAGGGAAGGGGTGGAGAGGGAGGGAGCTAAAGAAGTTGGAACTCAAAGTGTTAGGATCAACTGTAATGTTCTTACCACTAGGAAATAAGAAATACAGGTAAAGGGGTATAGAAAGCTATCTGGCCCTACAGGACAAAAGAGAAGACAGAGACAAGGGCAGAGAGGGATGATAGAAGAGAGAGCAGATTGGTCATAGGGGCAATTAGAATGCTTGGCGTTTGGGGGGGGAGGGGAGAAAAGAGGAAAAATTTGTAACCCAAAATTTTGTGAAAATGAATGTTAAAAGCTAAATAAAAAAAAAAAAAAATGAAGAAAAAAAAAAAAAAAAAGAAACTACAAGGGAGTCTTACCTAGTTGGGAAATCCTTGCTGCAAGGAGCAGAAATCTCAGCCTTGAGAAATGTACAGAATATTCTGTGGTCACTTTTTTAATCTCATTTCATGGACCTATTTATCACTCAGATTATGGGGAATTTAGCAATGAGCCAGTGCCCTGCTAGCCTGCACAAGGTCACGTATATACTTCTGTTTCCCCAGAATTAAAGAAACTTAACTATCTTGTCCTCATATGATTTAAGAGCAAAATTACAAAGTTAATTGAGATTTGATTAGTAGAATCTATAGAATTCTCAGTTAATATCCTATAATATTATGGTAGTGTGGTATAGTGAATAGAGAGGTAGCTTTAGAGTCAGGAAAACCTGGATTCAAGACCCACTTGTGGTATATACTAGCTGTTTATCCCTGGACAAGGCACTTAACCTCCCAGCGCCCCACAATAAATCTAGAAGTTGAAGAACAGTTGCTGATCAGCAGTAGTAAATTGAGTTTCCTTCCTGGAATTTCTGTCTTGAATTGAGAGAAAAGAGAGAGACAGACAGAGACAGAGAGAGAGAGAGAGAGAGAGAGAGAGAGAGAGAGAGAGAGAGAGAGAGAGAGAAAAGAAGCAGCAAGAAATTATGGTACCATTAAAAAGATAAATTTAAAGAAACCAAGGAAATGTGGCAAGAGAATCAGCTGAACCAAGACATAACACATGATGTCACCACTGTATTTTTTTTTTTAAAGAAAACTAAAGAATACCAAACACCTGAAGGTGGCAGAATTTTAGAAGGAGCTTTTTTCTTGTTTTTATGTATATCAGTAGTTCACCTCATTAACATTTCAGTGTAATAAGCTAATGTTTACATATTATTTCATCCCTTATTTTGCATGCTTATTTGGTTATTGGTTTTATAGTGAATTCTTTTTAAAAAATGAAATAGTCCAATCATCACATTTTATAGATAAGATAACAGGCCCAAAGATATATTAACCTGTTCCTGTGTCCCCATCAGTGGCAGAGTTTGGACTTTAACTCAGATTTCCATATTTTGTGGCCAGTCCTCTTCCTACTGCTAGGCTGCCATTCGTTAACTCTCCTTTCCTTTCCCTTTTTCTCCCATCCCACCGAGACCACCACCAAAGCTCACAGCCTCTAATTCCCCTGGATCTGTCCCATTCTTCCTAGTGATGAGGGGTTTCTTCATTCCTTTTGCAATAGGAGTGCTGATGCGTTGGACACCATTGAAACAGGTTGAGGAAGAGTAGCCCTTCAAGATGGCAATCTTTAATTGCTGAAAAGTTATTCTGAGCAAACCATATTTTAAAAATCACCACAGTATAAAACTAGAGGAACCAGAAAAGTCCCAAGCATTGCATCAGGGCTCCTTCTAAAACTCATAACAAATACTTCAAGTTGGTTTTCAACAGATGCAGCCTGCCCTGCCCTGACTTTTGGCACCTTGGCCTACCAGGTGTTATGAGTTATTTAAATTGTTCTTAGCAGTTCTTCCATCCTAGTATTGATGACAGCAGCTTTTGACTACCTGGTTTTCAGTAACCCTTGGGCCTGATATAAAAGGAAAGCACTTAGGAAATTAAACATCATATTGAGTGGAAGTTATTAAATAAACGATTTTTAAAAATAAGCTAAGAAAATATTTTCCATTTCCAAGGTTCAATGTTTATCTAAATTAAAGTTTTCTTTCATTCTCTGTCAAGAGAATGTTTCTTCATTATTTATCCTAACATTGGCACTTCAGCAAAGCTCATGGACATCTAGCATGGCATATTGGAGCTGGAGAGGCGTTGGACTTCCCAGATGAGAGCACCATCTCTCCTAATACAGGTCAGAACCTTCTCTGTCACTTAAGCCTTCTTAGTGGCATTTAGAGCATTGAGAGGTTACTCAAATTGCCCAGAATCACACATGTCCCAGAGACAAGATTTGAGCTCAGGTCTTCCTGGCCATGAACAGATTCTTCTATTTTCTACACTACACAGCCTTTCTAGAGCCAGAAGAGGCCTTAAACTAACTACCTTCTATTGGAGATGAATAAACTGAGGACTAAAGTGATGAAGCAACTTAGCCATGGACACACAACTATTTAGTGTCAGGGTTCAAACTGGAAATCAGAGCAACTGTTTTCCAGTTCAACTCTTGTTCTGCCTCATTATAGATACACTGATATAATCATATAATAAAGGAACAAAATAACTGTTCCAGAATTCTCTATCTCATCATTTGTTCTGAGTGCTCATTGCCAAAGATTGGAACTGTATATCATTTCTTCTCATTTTTTCTTGTCTCCTTGGCAACTGGTTGATTTTTTTTTTATTTGAGTTTTAGCTTTCCTGGATAACAAGACATTCTTCCTCTGACTCAGTTCAGGCATATCTGCACAGATTTATATCTTGTTATTTGTACACAGAAAGCCTCTAATTTGGGGTCTGGGGTTTTTTTTGGAGGGGGTGAGTTATGGATTGTCATTTCAGAAGACCTTTCTATGGGACAAAAAAGGAAGAAAGCTGAATATAATGGTTGGCCTGAGTAGAAAGAGGCTGGTTAAAATTGATTTTCTTTGATTTCAAATACTCTAAAAGTGGTTGTTTACCATTCACTAAGTATTGAAAGGCAAACTTTCTGGCACTTAAATGGCACTTAAAGGTATGTTGGAAAATTATTTCCACATGTAACTTTAGAACAGACCTGGAAACTATGTTATTAAAGCCTCCTTCTCCTAAATACATAGATTTTTATTTCATTTTAAGAAATGGAGTACCCCTGACTAGCTGGGATTGAATAATATAATTGGAAGATTTAGATATGCTAATTTTTACAGGATGTTCATTTGACCCTTTACATAAGGAATACATCTAAACAAATTTGGATTTTAATCTTGTGAGACAGCTATAAAAATAGAAATGTGGGGACAAGCGGTGATTTAATGCAGATTATTTGGTGATATGGAGAAGCAAGTAGAATAGGCGTGAAGGTAAGGAACAAAAGGGAAGGAGCACAAAGGAGCTGAATGAAGGTTATATCCCAAGTAAAGAAAGAGGCTAGATTAGGGGATGTTTCTGTGCAAGAGAACACTGATTAGTATTTCTTTGTTGAGGTTCAGGTGATTATGAAAATAACCTTTTCAAATTGGAAATGAAATATGGGCCTGAGACTCAGCAAGAAGCAGTTTTGCTGTCTCGGTGACAGAATAACACCAACCTCCTTGTTGTTCCTTAACCAAGACACTCCGTCTCCTGACTGAACATTTTCCCTGCTTCTGTCTCATCCATAGAATGTTCTCCCTCCTTATCTCCACCTCCTGGCTTTCTTGGCTTCCTTCAAGTCCCAAGCTAATATCCCAACTACAGCCTTTCCCAATTCCTCTTAATTCTTCACTTATTTCCTATTTCTCCTATATCTTAGTTGTCCTGTTTATCTTGTTTGTATATAATTATTTGCATGTTGTCTTCCCCATTAGATGGTGAGCACTTTGAGGGAAGAGACTGTCTTTTGCCTTTCTTTGTCTGGCTTAATGCCTGGCATATAGTAGGTACTTAATAAAAGGTCACTGACTGACCAAAAGAGAGAAAATATAGTTGTAAATTAGATTAGGGATAGACATAAGAGAGAAATTGCCAGTATTGTATAGTGGAAACAGTGATGGAACTGAAGTTAGAAGACCTGTGTTCAAATCCTGTCTGAGATCATATATACTAGCTGTGTGAGAAAATCATTAAATCTCTCAACGCCTTAGTTTCCTCATCTTTATGATGGAGATAATAATATTTTAACTACACTTTGCAGAATGGCTTTGAGGAAAACTCCTTGTGAGTTTTAAATCATGATATCACTGAGTTATTCTTATTAGCTAGACAGGACCAAGACATGAGAATTCATGGCTCCATAAAGGAAGGAGATGGTTAAATTAAGAAACAACAAATCTTCGTCTGTACCTTAAACTAGTTTATTTTGCTACACTTATTTAAAGATGTCTCTTGACATATTAGATTAGACAATTGTCTGCTGTCGATTTTGCTGGACAAATTATTGATGTCCTTTAATGACAAGCTTATTTTGCAGCTCACAACACTTGACTGTTTGTATAACTCAAACCATTTGTGCACTAGCTAATTAACTCAGGCTACCTTTGTCACAAATCATTCCTAAGACCGTTATTACTTCCTTCATTATAATGGAGAAAACCATGATAATGGCTCATGGCTATTACAGCTCCATATCTAGCATGAATAGAGGTGACAGAAGCATTGTTAAATAGGGCCTTTCAATTCAGTTTTAATCACATACCAACTCTGCCAGTCCAGAGTCTACAGCCAGTGTTTATCATGATGGAATTTCAAATTATAAGTTCTCAAAAAGAGAATACTCCCTCCTGCCCGGGTAGGAACCCAATCATAAATAATAATTTTAGAAAGTTACTAATTTCCCTCATCCAAGCTGATGGGAAACTCCTTTTGCTACTATTTACCCCATTTTCTTTCTTTTGCCTTTTCTAACTAGATACTTGCACAAAAAATGTGCTTATCCTGTGCTTGATGTTCTCAATGTATGCCTTTGTTCAGTGCTTTTATTCTAGTCTGTTTTATATAATATGTTATATCTTTATGTACATATATGATATATATGTATATATGTGTGTATTTGTATATATGTATATGTGTGTAGCTAGCTAGCTGGCTAGATACGTACATACATACATACATACATACGTACATATATACATACGTACATACATATGTACATACATACATACCAGGGGAGCCTGTGATTTCATCTGTACAGGGAACTCTTAGTGTGACAGTGCCCTGCACTGCTATAGACCGGTAACTCCTCTGCAGCTTATTGTCCTAGACATTGCATGGATACTAAGAGGTTGAGTGGCTTGTCCATAGTATAGAGGTGTGTTCATAGGAAAAGTTTTTGACCCTGTGATGAAGGAAACAGCACAGCATCCAGGTTGAGGAGGATTTCCCTGTGGATGATGAAGTTCTCCATATTCTCTTGTTTGCAGATGGCATGATGTTGATTGTATCAAACCCAAACATATTACATAGATTCCTGGGGAAAAAATCTGTAATCACTCAAAGGAGTTTGACCTGTCTGCCCATGTGGCAAAGGACCAAGTCACACAGGACAGGCAAGCATGAGTGAATGATGATCCATCTTTGGAGGGAAATTCTAAGTCAACGAGATCACAGATCCATTTGAGTATCAGATATGACATCCCTTCTACTCTTTCTTCTACATACTTCCTTGTTCGCAATATATTGCAACTTCTACATGCTCACAGTGACCTCTCCATTGCCCTTTGAATGAATCCCAACTTCGGTTTAGAGACTGTAGTGTTCCGTAACTTGTAGCCATACCATGTCGCTAGAGGAATGCTGATGCTGAAAAGGAAGACTTTCTTTCAGGGACACTCGAGGACACTCAAGGAACCGAAAAGTTCCAGTCTCACTTTCTCTCCTTCTGTTTAGCTCTGCACTTAGTACATTGTGCGTTTGCCATCTGTCCAAGATATATATGTAGTGTTGGATGAGCCCTATATGTTGTTTCTCCAACCACATATTATGGTCTGAACAATAGGCATTCTTCATAGCAGGCTTCCTGGCTCAAAACAGGTGCTGAATAAATGCTTGTTGACTGACTCATTTACTTGGGTTTTTTTTGTTGTTGTTGTTTATAATTAAGTCAAATGTGTTTTGAGTGATTATGAATTTTAGTTAGGGGACTCTACAGTATTCCAGGCTAATAGGCAACCCAGCAAGATGTCTCCACACATATGTGGAGGTTATACAACATTCCTTGAGATCTATAAGAACAGAATAACTCTGTTTGGCCCTTTGATTATTAATATTAAGTGAGCCATAAAACGGACAGACTTATAGTGTTTGCTACTGTCAATAAGGAGATGTAGCTCAGAGTTCAAACTGGAGATTCTACAGAGATGATGAAGTCTTCCAGATACTTCTGCTTGCAGATGAAATTGTAAATATTGAAGATATAAATCTTGTTAAGAGTTAATTTGAGGTTTAACTGAAGGTGTGAATTAGTCAATGAAACTACAGTAATTGATCTAGAGCTTTCCTGCGCCAGCATAATCATCCTTTCTTCATTTCAACTCCGATAGCACATTTACTGTCCTAATCACTCACTTGGCACTTATCTTTATCTTAGTAAGATTTTAATAAGTATATGACCCATTTCCCCAAATAGACCTATTTGAATGAAGACACCATTTCTTAGAGCTCTTCATATCCCTCACTTCACTACACTAATATCTTCTCTATAGAATATTTCCTCTGCCAATTCAATTCACAAGTCTTTTGAGTAAGTCATAGTGGGCAATCTGTATGAGTGATTGTGACTGGAAGAAGAAAAAAAAAACACCTGATAACCAAATCTGCTGTGAAGATCTTCTCTAAACTTATCTGTGCTGGTCTTTGTGCAACTCTCATACAACCTATTGTCAGACTTGGATTGAAAGCCTTTTTATAGCTTAGTAGATCCATCAGTGTACACCTCCCTAGTATAGCCTTTGAGAACCCAAGTTCACTTCCATATCATAAAGTGCCATTCCCCGTTAAACTCAAGAAACATTTATTAAACTCTTGTTATGTGTAAGATGCTGTATTAGGTTCTAGGGAAACAAAGATAAAATTAAACTTAATGAGGAGGAGGAGGAGGATGGTGATAATGATGATGATGATGGTGAACAATTATGATGATTTTTGAAATAGGGTCTCCTTATCTCATCTGGTCTGGAAGTGCAGTAGTCTTCCATAGGCTGGATCCCATTAGTAACTGACCCAGAGTTTTGACCCATGCTTTTTTTCCAATCTGAGCCAGTTCACCCCTCCTTTAGCAGCCTGGTGGCTCCCTGCTCCCAAAGGCTCATCCTGTTGCAGCTCAACTTAGTGTGAGCATCTGATTGGCTTAGCTTAAAACTCCTGAGGTAAAATGAACCACTAGCCTCAGGCTTCCAACTCTTGTAGAAGGGACTGCACTATGTGTGCCCCATGCTCAGCTGAGATTAAATTCTACTAGAGAGGTATCTTTACAGAATAGTAAATGCAAGATTTCTTGAAGGTGAGAACACTAACCACTGGGCAGATCATGGAAGGTTTCAAAGAGGAAGAGCACTTGCCTATGGGTAAAGATTCTGCGAGTTGAGATAAAGAACATTCCAAACATAGAGGACAACTTAAAGACAGAAGATGTCAAAATTAAGAGAATGTCAAATTAAGGAACATCTTGGTGGTCCAGTTTGGCAGGAATCTGGTATTAATGTGGGTCAGTAATGTGAGATGAGGCTGCAAAGGTAGCTGTGAGGTAGGTTGGGTTAAAAGGGTTTTAAATGTCAGACTGGGGAGTTTTATTTTGTTCTGGAACAATGAGGAACCATTAAAGGTTTTTGAGCAGGGAAATGGTAAGACATGTTCTAGGAGATTATTTTGTCAACTACGTAGAAGATAGATTACAGAGTAGCATTTAAGGGGCACTTAATGCATGGTTGTTATTTCCAAATAGCCAAGCGTATATATTTTTTTAATCTAGAGCTAATTTTAAATGGGTGTTTTTCTAATATCATTCTTTTTTTTGAAGCCCATTTCAGAAATTGAAGACTTTTCTGAAAGTTGTAGATGAATGAACATGTTAGCATTCTATGACATGAAATCTGTGCTCTATGTTTTATGATCTGTTGATTTTCTCTTTTGAGGATGTTTTCTGGCTAAAATAATTGAGGACATAGGGTACCATTCATTAAAAACTGGTTGTAGCAGCATCGCTACTTTTATTTCCCTTCTGATGTTTATTCTTTGTGATTGAGGGAGCTAAAAAGTGTTCTGAAATGTGTGTAGAATTTATGTGAGTCACATTTGTTTATGAAAGGCAGAGATGTCTCTGAAAAACATTCTGATAGTTCTTCACTCTGAATAATGTAATAGAAAGAATGTAAACTTCTTAAGGGAAGGAATGATTTCATTTTTGTGATCCCAGAGTTTAACATGGTAGCAAATGTTTGTTGAAAGGACACTCAGGGCTTGCTCCAGTATTGTCCTCCATTTTTTAAGCTGTATGAACTTGGAAAAGATGTGACCTCTGTGAGTATCACTTTTCTCATCTGTACATACCTCAGTGCTTCAAAAGAGCTGTGATTTTCTTGGTGTGAAAAATGATAATTACAGCTTTATTTATTATGGCACGTTACATTTCATTATTTCTAGTGAACAAATCAGAACAACTTTATGACTCGAAACTGTGTCATGAGTTGCCTGCCCCCCCCCAAAAAAAAAACCAAAATAAAACCTGGTGTGCTTGTGTCCAGCTTTCTCATGGGGAAACTTCTTGAATGTAAGTAGGTTAATCCTGAAGCAAAAGAAGTGCGCGCGCGCGCGCACACACACACACACACACACACACACACACACACACACACACACACACACACACACACACACACTCTCTCTCCTATTCTGGACCTGTAATCAAAGCTTTCCAAGTTGCTGGTCCCTGGCTTTCCATGCCGCAATGAAACATCTATCCAATGGAAACAAGTAATACCCATCCTGCTTACCCCGTGGGGTTATTTTGGGAATACAGTGGGAGAATAACTCTAACAATGCTTTAAAAGTATGAAGGGCTATGCCAATGAAGTTATTCGATCATATTAGTACCTCTTACATTTTACCACAGAACTCTATGTTAATATTTTTTTTGCCATTTGCAAGGTATGTTTCACCAACAAACACAAGGAAAATAACTTTTTATTAATGGTAGAGATAGCTTGAAGTAGTAGAAAGAGCCCTGGAGTAGAGTCATATTATCTGGTTCTAGTCCCAGCTCATGCCACTGATTAGCTATGTGCTCTTGGGTAAATTACTTGACTTTTCTGTGCCTCTTCCTCTATAAAATGAAGGAGATGGATTAAGCAGTCTTAGAAGTCTCTTTTAATTCTAAAATTCCGTTACTCTTATCTTGGTTTTTTCTTTACCAGATCTGTGATTTCATCAGTTTAGCTCCCAGTGAGTAACTTGCTCCAGCCATACTTATCCATGCCTTCAGAACAATTTATAGTCTTAGAAAGTTCCCTGAGGAAAGCGAGAGGTTACGTTGACTTGCCCCACGTTACACAGCTTGTATGTGCCAGAAGAGTCTTGAATCCAGGTCTTCCTGACTCCAAGGTTGACCTTCTACTAACATTGTACCAAATGTGAAATTAGATAAAATGTTTGAATCACCTCTGGAGAAGAAGCCTAGAAAAACAGAGGGAAATACTTTTTGAATAGACTTTTTTTTTAGGGACCCATTTTTAGAATTCTTTGGGAATGTGCTGCTTTGAAGTCATCAAAATTAGGTCACCTGAAAGAGGATAAACCTGAGTGGAAGCAGTTGTTTGTCCTTCATTCTCTAAGAGGACCATGACTTCAGGAAGGAGATGTCATGATTTGTGAGTGAATTGGATTAAAGTGAGGCAGGGCTGTGCAGGGCTGTCCTTTGGAGAGTGGCAAGATATAGATCAGGATGACTGGAGATGGCCACTGAGTGAAAGCAGGATGGTGCAGTAGAAAGAGTGCTGGATTTGGAGTCAGAGAGTTTTCTCAGATCCTGGCTCTGCTGTGTACTATCTGTGTGACCTTGAGCAAGTTACTTCCCCTCTTTTATCCTCAGTTTCCTCATCTGTAAAGCAAGCAGATTGAGCTAGATGACTTCTGAGAGCCTTGCCAACTATAAATCTTGTAGTTCAATGTCTCTTATCTCAGTTTTGCCTGTGACTATTAATTCTCTTTCTTCTTTGTCATGTACCCTTCAAATTTATATTTTTTCTAGAAAAAAAACTTTAAATTACTTATGAGGAGGGATATTTTTGAGGATGGCATTCATTACCTGAAAATATAGATATATTAAGCTCTATGGAGGCAGGAACTATACTTTCTATTACTTCATTTTTGTTTTTAAGTTTTTATTGATGTGTTATTTTTTCGTGACAAACATTTTTAGGTTATTTCCACTTAGTGAGAAGTCTTATGTAACAAAATAAAGTTAATAATATACTGACATTATCTGAAAGGGAATGCATCATTTCACATCTGGATCACCAACCCACTTCTTTTTTTTAAATTAGCAGAAATCCCTCCAGTCCCATTGGTGAGAGGTTGGGGGGGAAGAAAAATAAATTTGTTTTAACAAATATGCATAATCAAGAAAACTATATTCCCACAAAAGCTATATACAAAAACATACACACACACACCCTAAAACTATATAAGCATATCTCCATAATAACATATTTCACTCTCTATCCTCTGGAATCATGAATGGTTATTGTATTAATCATAGTTCTTATAGCTTTCTAAGTTGTATATTTTTACAGTATTATCATTTGTGTAATTTGTACTCCTAATTCTACTCATTTCATTCTCGTCTTCAAAATTTTTTGTCCATTTTATGTTATCAACATTATATTATAAATTTTTCTTCTAGTTCTGCTTACTGAACTAGGTATCAGTTCAGTCTTTTCATGTCTTTTCAAAATCATATGTTTCTTCATTTCTTATAACATGGGAGTGATCCATGACATTCATATACTATGGAAATCCTTCTAGTTTTTTTTATCCTCCCACCACAAAAAGCTGCTGTATTTTTGCATTTAGGACCTTTTCCTCTTTATTTGATCTTGTTTGTGTATAGACCTAGCAGTGTTATAGCTGAGTCACTGTTTCATAACTTATTGTGTATAAGTTACAAATTTCTTTCAAGAACGGTAGGACCCATTCACAGGTTCACCAGCAGTGTATCAAGGTGCTCATTTACTCTCAGTTCTTCCAACATTTATCATTTTCCTTCTGGTCATCTCTTCTATTTCACATAATGCTAGAAATGCTGGCTATAGTAAATAGAAAAAAAATGAGGGAATGACCATATTTAAGGCAGAAACAAAATTATCTTTTTTTACAGAGAACATAATAGTATACTTAAAGAAATCTGAAGAGAAAACTAAAAATTCATTGAAACAATAGCTTCAACAAACTTGCAGGATATAAAATAAATTCGAAAAACTAACAGCATTTCTATATAATACTAATAAAACCCAGCAGAAGAAAAAGATAGAAAAATTTCATTGTGATTATTGCAAAATGTATAAAATATTTAGAAATCTATCTTCTGAAAAACACAAGGATTGCATAAATACAAATATAAACAACTGTTTATAGAAATACAGACCTAAATAATCAGAGAATATTAACCATCCATGGATTAGACAAGCCAATATAAGAAAAATGACAGTACTACCAAAGTTGACTTACTAATTCAATTCCATATCAATCAGACTCCAAAGGATTACTTTATAGAAATAAAAAAAATATTGAGATTCATACTGAGGAAAAAAGGTCAATAAGAGATTGGTGATCCAGATGTGAAATGATGCATTCACTTTCGGATAATGTCACTATATTATTAACTTTATTTTGTTACATAAGACTTCTCACTAAGTGGAGATAACCTAAGAGAAACAATGAAAAGAAATGAGAACAAAGAGGTAATACTACTACAAGCTATACTACAAAGCAGTAATTATTAAAAACAATTTGATACTGGTTAAATAGTAAAGCAATTGATCAGTGGAAGAGATTAGGAAAACAACATACCTAATAAATGTACCCTAATATTTCGTGAATACAAAGAGCCAAGCCACTGGGATGAGGAATCATTATTTAACTTTTTTTAATTGCTAGGAAAATTGGATAGCTGTACAAAGAAATTAGTTTAAGACCAACACCTTATACCCTGTACAATGATAAGCTTAGCTATAAAAGTTACATTATAAACAAATGAGAAAAATATGGGGGAAAGGCCTAATAGATTTACGGATAAGAGAAAAGTTCACAACCAAACGAAAATAGAGGGGATCACAAAAGGTAAAATGGCTAATTTTGATTCCATACAGTCCCAAAGTTTTTACATAAATAAATCTAATAAAGCTAAAAATAAAGAGGAAAACAATAGGTAAGGAAAATAATCTTTGTAGCAAGTTTCTCTGATAAAAGTCTCATGTCCAAAATACCTAAGGAACTGATTAATATCATTTTGTATTCTCTTTCCCTGTACCCCTCTTCTACCCTACAAATACCCAATAATATATCTGGCTTGTAGTGCATACTTAATAAATCTTTGGGTAATCAATAAATAATGGAGCATATAAATAAATTAATCAGTCTTTTTAGGAAATGATTATATTACCCATGAACTCTAAATATACACGCTCTTTCTATTTGGTGACCTAAAAGAAATTGTGTGATTCCTTTCCTAAAATGAAGCTTTAAGCTTTAAAACTTAATTGTTGATACTTAAATCAAAGTATCACTCTGAAGAGTGTGATATAAATACCTGAAAATTACTATAGAATATTTCTTTTTTCCTTCTCTGCCAAAAGAATATTCAGTGACTGATACTTTCATGCCCCATTCTCAAAGCATCAACATTAGTTCACTTAAAGAGCTAACATAGTCAAGTTATTTGACAAGCAAATCAAAAGCAGCTTTTTAATGGAGAGACAGGGAAAGAGAGAGTCATTTACAGAATATTTAAAATATCTGGATGGTTATAAAAAAAACTCAAGTTATATTAACTTTGAAGCTAGGTGAAATTACTGTCTTCTCATGAATTCAACTTTTTAGTTTACAATGTGAAGATGGAAAATTACACTTTTAAGAAAATTATTTGTAATATGGGAACAAGATCAAATTTCATTTGGATTGATTTTTTTTCAAGGCTGGCTAGATTACATTGACAAATTAAATAGAATTAGACTATCAAAGGATTGAAAAGGACCAGTGTAGGACATCTAGTCCATTAATCTGCCTTCAGGCAAAGCTACACATAAATCATCCCAAGCAAATGAGAATCCTTCTTGTTTTTAAAGAAACCTAGAGAGGGAGATTAAGTTGTAAAGCTGAGTTGACTGTAGCATCTGTCATTTCATTCATTGTCTAAGTTGATTTGACTAATTTTCAGTACTCCACGTCCATCATCTCTCCAGAAGATGCACATGCTCACTCAAGGAGGATGACCTTCTTTGGCAAAGTAGTAAACTAAAAAGTAAAAGTATACTAAAAGTATATTACTGAGTTTCCTTGCTGAAACCTTAGAAGTCTATATGTATGAAGGGAATTCCACAGCTGCATTCTATTATTTATTTATTGTAGTCTTTAATACCCTTCTTTTTAAGAAATTCTATCTAAAATATTTTCTCTCATGTCACATACTCAAATCCTAAATGGATTTGGAGAACAACAGGTAATTAATTCCAAATATAATCACTTGATTATTTTTAGTCATCTTTCAGCTTTTAGTTTATATAATCCCTGTTTCTTTAAATTTAAATATGAAATTTTAAAATGAATTATGAATTCATCTGTCAGTTTTGTGATTTTTCTCTGAACTCCTCAGACTCCTTATTGTCCCCTTGAGTTGTATCCAGTACAGTACTGTACGTGGATTAGCCAGGTACAGTACGTACATGTCTAGATAAGGTCTGAGGAAAATGAAAAGATTGTGAATTACCTCCGGTAATTGTTTCTAATGAAAGCTAGATGTCACAGGGGTAGAGTACCCGACTTGGAGTCAGAAAAAGCTGAATTTATATCCTGGGTCCAACAGTAACCCTGAGCACATCATTTAACTTTTTCTTGCCTAAGTTTCATTATCTATAAAACAGAAGTAACCATAGCACCTATTTTAAAGTATTACTGTGAGGATCAAATGAGACAATATATTTAAAGTACTTTGCCGTATTCTATAAGCGCTTGTTGTTACACTGATATTTCTTTTTCCCTCGGAATTTTTAATAAGTTTTTCTTGATGCCTTCATCCTAGTTTTCCCCAGGATCCTTTCCCCTCCTTCTAGTGAGGCATCCTATTTTCGTTGCTGTTCTTCAGTTGTTTTAGTTGTACCTAATTCTTCTTGACTGCATTTGGGATTTTCTTGGCAAAGATATGGGAGTGGTTTGCCATTTCCTTCTCCAGCTCATTTTACAGATAAGGAAACTGAGGTAAACAGGGCTAAGTGACTTGTCCAAGATCACACAGTTAATAAATCTCTAAGACCAGATTTGAACTCAGAAAGTTGAGTCTTCCTGCCTTTAGGACTGGTGCTCTATCCATTGCACCACCTAGCTTCCCACTACGCTGTATAACAATAATATTTTTTATATTAAAAGAAGAAAAGAAGGGGGGCAGAGCCAAGATGGCGGAGTAGAAAGACGCACATACACATAGCTCTGAACCCACAACCCATAGAACATCTGTATAAAGTAACTCACGGCGAATACTGGAGCAGTGAGGCCACAGAACAGTGGAGCGAAGGAGATTTCTGTTCCAGAGGGACCTGCAAACCTCTCGCAAAAGGTCCGTCGTGCTGCGGACGTGGAGCCCAGCCCAGCCCTGCCACGGCTGCAGCACCGAGAGGAACAGATCCGATCAGGCTTCAGGGACGGGATCTTCAGCGGCCGCACAGGTCCCTCCACCCACAGGTGACGGGGGTCGGTGAGAGGGTCTCTTTGGCGGGTCAAGAGGGGAGTGGGGTGCCCCGATAACTCAGGCCCCCTCGGGAGGCAGAAGCTGAGGCAGCAGCAGACCAGGGCTCCCCAAGCAGGCAGGAGCCTGGATCCATTGTTGAAGGTCTGTGCATAAACCCCCTGAGGGAACTGTGCCTGAGAGGTGGCCCTGCCCTGACCTGAGCACCTGAACTTAATCTCACACTGAATAGCAGCCCTCAGACCCCAAGCGCTGGCTGGGAGGATCAGGAGGCGAGGTGGGTGTGAGGAGAATATTCAGAGGTCAAGTCACTGGCTGGGAAAATGCCCAAAAAAGGGAAAAGAAATAAGATTATAGAAGGTTACTTTCTTGGTGAACAGGCATTTCCTCCCTTCCTTTCTGATGAGGAAGAACAATGCTTACCATCAGGCAAAGACACAGAAGTCAAGGCTTCTGTGTCCCAGCCCACCCAATGGGCTCAGGCCATGGAAGAACTCAAAAAGAATTTTGAAAATCAAGTTAGAGAGGTGGAGGAAAAGCTGGGAAGAGAAATGAGAGACATGAAGTCAAAGCATGAACAGCAGGTCAGCACCCTGCTAAAGGAGACCCAAAAAAATGCTGAAGAAAATAACACCTTGAAAAATAGGCTAACTCAATTGGCAAAAGAGGTTCAAAAAGCCAATGAGGAGAAGAATGCTTTCAAAGGCAGAATTAGCCAAATGGAAAAGGAGATTCAAAAGCTCACTGAAGAAAATAGTTCTTTCAAAATTAGAATGGAACAGATGGAGGCTAATGACTTTATGAGAAACCAAGAAATCACAAAACAAAACCAAAAGAATGAAAAAATGGAAGATAATGTGAAATATCTCATTGGAAAAACAACTGACCTGGAAAATAGATCCAGGAGACACAATTTAAAAATTATGGGTCTACCTGAAAGCCATGATCAAAAAAAGAGCCTAGACATCATCTTTCATGAAATTATCAAGGAAAACTGCCCTGAGATTCTAGAACCAGAGGGCAAAGTAAATATTCGAGGAATCCACAGAAAGAGATCCAAAAAGAGAAGCTCCTAGGAACATTGTGGCCAAATTCCAGAGTTCCGAGGTCAAGGAGAAAATATTGCAAGCAGCTAGAAAGAAACAATTCAAGTATTGTGGAAATACAATCAGGATAACACAAGATCTAGCAGCTTCTACATTAAGGGATTGAAGGGCATGGAATAGGATATTCCAGAAGTCAAAGGAACTAGGACTAAAACCAAGAATCACCTACCCAGCAAAACTGAGTATAATACTTCAGGGGAAAAATTGGTCTTTCAATGAAATAGAGGATTTTCAAGCATTCTTGATGAAAAGACCAGAGCTGAAAAAGAAAATTTGACCTTCAAACACAAGAATGAAGAGAAGCATGAAAAGGTGAACAGCAAAGAGAAGTCATAAGGGACTTACTAAAGTTGAACTGTTTACATTCCTACATGGAAAGACAATATTTGTAACTCTTGAAACTTTTCAGTATCTGGGTATTGGGTGGAATTACACACACACACATGCACACACGCACACACACATAGAGACAGGGTGCACAGAGTGAATTGAAGAGGCTGGGATCATATCTTAAAAAAATGAAATCAAGCAGTGAGAGAGAAATATATTGGGAGGAGAAAGGGAGAAATGGAATGGGGCAAATTATCTCTCATAAAAGAGGCAAGCAAAAGACTTATTAGTGGAGGGATAAAGAGGGGAGGTGAGAGAAAAACATGAAGTTTGCTCTCATCACATTCCACTAAAGAAAGGAATAAAATGCACACTCATTTGGGTATGAAAACCTATCTTGCAATACAGGAACGTGGGGGATAAGGGGATAAGCAGGGTGGGGGGAATGATGGAAGGGAGGGCATGGGGAGGCATGGGGAGGAGGGAGCAATCTGAGGTCGACACTCATGGGGAGGGATAGGATCAAAAGAGAATAGAAGTAATGGGGGACAGGATAGGATGGAGGGAAATATAGTTAGTCTTATACAACACGACTATTATGGAAGTCATTTGCAAAACTACACAGATTTGGCCTATATTGAATTGCTTGCCTTCCAAAGGGAAAGGGGTGGGGAGGGAGGGAGGTAAAGAAGTTGGAACTCAAAGTGTTAGGATCAACTGTCGAGTGATGTTCTTGCCACTAGGAAACAAGAAATACAGGTAAAGGGGTATGGAAAGTTATCTGGCCCTACAGGACAAAAGAGAAGACGGAGACAAGGGCAGAGAAGGATGATAGAAGAGAGAGCAGATTGGTGATAGGGGCAATTAGAATGCTTGGTGTTTGGGGGGGGGGGGGGATAAAAGGGGAGAAAATTTGTAACCCAGAATTTTGTTAAAATGCATGTTAAAAGTTAAATAAATAAATTTTAAAAAAAACAAATAAAAAGAAACAAAACATAAAAAAAGAAAAGAAAAAGAAGAAAAAATCAGCACAGCTGATCAGTATGTGGAAAAAGTCTGAAAACATGTGCAGCATTCACTTTTGATTTTTTGTTTGTGATTGTTTTTCCAGTATATATTGTTGTAGTCATATTGTATATAGTTTTCTTGGCTCCACTTACTTCACTGCAATCAGTTCATATAAATCTTTCCATGATTTTCTATATCCTTCATATTCATCATTTCTTACAGTACCATAATATTCTTTTCCATTTATGTGCTCTAGCTTGTTTAGGCATTCCCTAATGGCTAAATAGCAAATAACAACAAAGTGTCCTGCTTTGAATAGTTTGGGGTATATGGGAGCTTTCTTTTTATCAGTGGCTTCCTTGGGATATAAATCCAATAATGGAAACTCTGGGTCAAAGGCTAGGGGCATTTTAGCTACTTTATTTGCATAATTCCAAATTGCTTTCCAAAATGGTTATACCAATTAGAACAGCTCTGCCAACATTGTATCAGTGTACCTATATTTCCACTTGTCATTTTTGCCAGTTTTTAGGGTATGAGGTGAAGTCTTGGCATTATTTCAATTTATCAGCCTCTTATTATTAGTGATTTGGAGCATTCTTTCATGTGGTTTTTAATACTTTGCAATTCTTCTTTTAGTGAACTGTTTGTTCATATCCTTTGCCCCCACATGTTTTTAACAGGACTACATTACTGACTCATATCCAACTGGTCGTTCATGAGATCTTCTGGATCCTTTCTAGTCTATTTTTCCTCCCTAAATGTACTAATTTCTACTTGTTCCTGAGAAGTTTTGTTCAATTTATAGAATTCATTAAATTTACAGAAGCAAGCAAAAAAAATCCAGAACCTGTGAATATTGAGTCACTTGGGTCACACCCACACTATGAAAAATAACAAATCTATGTTATTTACCCATTGGAGAATATTCTGGGTGACATCTGGAGGACTCTGCCAGCCCTACGTTTCTGAATTTTACACTCCCACTCTCAAGGCACATTTTGCTTCTACCCATGAAGACCATGACACATTTGTATTAGCTTTGTGTACTCACACCCAGATCCTCTGTATAATTCATAGCATAAGTGCGTAGTACATTCCTAATATTTCTTATGACCTCTGTCACAAACCTGCGATAGCAGTGGCTGTGTATAAAGATGCGGACCCTCCTTTTATGATCCAGAGTTCATGCCAACCTGGAATTCTCTGACAGCATAGGATAATCAGTAAATAATATGTCAAGTTACAGATATGTGTCTGTGCATATTATAATAATAACAATTTTAAAAAGTTTAGATGACAGATGTTCTTATGGCTAGGTCAGACTGTGGCTCCCTATTTACTTCTTCCTTAACTTTGTTCGTCATAGAGCTGCTTCAAGATAGGTTATTATCACAGCAGAAATATCAAGACCTATGAGAGGTCACTATTAAGTAATGAAGCTGATCTTTTTTTTTTTTTTTTGGCCACAATTTATACTTCTAATGAATAATGTCCTCTCAAGGCAGTCCCCTTAAGAGCTCATTTATACATGTTTCAATCTGATTGCTATCACCCAAATCTTTTTTAGAGGAATATTCTTTTAAAAACTGAGGAATTCCATTTTGGAGTTCAGAGATTGTTTATAAGCTGGAGATGAGAATTAGTCATATTTTTCATAGTGAAACTTTGTGGATATGCATTTATGCTTTTGCCAGTAATGGTGTCACCAAGCTTCATCAGTGATTTACCAGAATCAAATCTAAATGACTTTGGGCTGATTCCTACATGTACCTTTACAGGATGAACGTTTCCTGTCATTGCAGTCTTACTGGACTAAGAGTTTTGAAGGGAACAGAATAGATGAATTCTGGCATATTTGTGAGATCAGTTATCTGCAAAACAGCTCTTTATTGGGTACCCTGCCACTATGGAAAGCACCTTGGTGAAAGTCCCATTCGTTTATTTTATTGTGACAGCAAAGGAATTTTGAACTTTTGAAGATTATTCTCATCAAGCACAGGCTCTGCTGGGTCCCAGCAAACTGGAAGGGGATTTGTATAGGGACTCAGCAGTGGACTGGGTTTGTCTTCTGTCTAGTTGAATTTGTAGAAGCTATATTGGAGCTACTAGGTTGAACACACTACCTTTTGAAGACCATTTACTAGGTCATGGAGGGCTTACAATCAATATTAGTAGAAGGAGTAGCCAAGTCACCACTATATTAGATTCTGGTCATATAAATATGGAGAGAAAAAAGGAATATCTTCAAAAACTTTATAGTTTAGTTAGAAGAGACTAGTCAGGCTTAATTGCCTTCTTTATATTGATTGATTTGGGCAGGGGTTGGGAACCTGAGCCCTCAAGGCCATTTGGATTCAGTCAAAGGGCCACATGTGGCCTCCAGGCTGCAGGTTCCCCACCCCTGATTTATGAAGTCTATATCCAAGGGAATCTTAGCTATGTGTATTCATCCCATGATCATAGACATAAAATACAAATATAGTTCATTTTGAAAATTTCCCCTCCTCCTTTTTATATGGATTTCTGTCCTAAAGCTTACCCTATCTCAATAGGAATCCTATCCCTTCATATTCTTGGTCTCATTGCTACCAAAACTTTACTTTTTGATTTTGAGTAAATTGAGTAAATGGTATTTCAGTAGAAGAAGAAGAAATCAAGTTCCTCCTCACATGGTAAATGGAAATTACTGTGCTGACTAAGGTCTTGCTAAAAAATGCAGCCAACCTAACTAAATAATTTTTAGCATTGTTTTTACACTCCAGACTTCAATCACTACCTTAATTAACTGCTCCTCATAAACTAAATTCTGCTAAAGTAAGCTATGTTCATCAAAATATCATGTTGCCATAGCAATGTGTAATCTAAATCATGCATTAAATGTTTTTACCCTCTATTTACAAGTCTTTCTCATTATTGTTTAGAATATGAAACATCTAGGCTGAAACCAATTTAAAATGAAGTAAAAATATAGTCTGAAAAATTAGTCCAAAATATCATTCACTGAGTGATACCAGTGTCTGAGTAACATCCCGTACTCCCAAATGGTACTTCAAGAAAACCATTGTTTTGGGCCTCTACTTCTGATACCTAGTCCTGCTCCCCATTTTTAAATCATTTTTAAAACCCATTTTTAACCCATTTAAACCCATTTTTAAACTATTTTTGAAATCATCAACCTGGAAATTCCCAATTATAAGTAGGGAGGGGGGTTATTTGGAGTGACTGAGGACACTAAACTTGGGCACTTTTATCAAGTTAAATGTTAAATCAGATGCCAGCAAGTTGCAAATATATCAACATATGGTCTTGCAGCTAGTTAGTATAAAAAGTGAAATTTGAGCTCATCTTCCTGATTCCAAGTTCAGTATAAAAATGCTCTGTGTTCTATGTTAGTGATTCTTGAACTTGTATTTCCTTGTCTGCACACACACATACACACACACACACACACACACACATCTCCCATTTAGGTTCTAATTTCATTTACTCTCTTTCATGCCATTCTAAAATACAGCCACTTGGAGAGACTTGAAATTCCATAAGGGGATGAACAGGGGCTCAGCATTAGACTAACTCTCAAGTATTTTATTGTTAGCACATCTCTGCTTCATTGTGTGAGTCTTGACCAGTCATCTTTGTGTTTTCTCCCCTATAAAATGAACATTTTTCACAACACTTGTATATGTCATGTAGATATTTACAAGATGACTTTATGACTTCCATAGAGTTGGCACAGTCAGTAGTTGTTAGCAATGAGAAGTTGATGCTGTTGGAGTTGGTTTTCCTAAGAAGATTTTTAACCAGTCAATAAGGATTGTTATTATTGTTGCTGCTGATTACATATGGAAAATTATTGATAAGTTTTTATCTTATACCTGCTGGCAAATGATCTTTTGAAATTTTGATGAACCTCATACTATTGTTTTTCAAAGTACAATAAGCTAACCATGAATGTAAAAAAAAAAAAAAGACTAAGAAGAAAACTTTAAAACATGGAGATCTACTACAGTGAATCAGAATTCCTCCAGGTGGCAGCTAGTAATAGGAATATGACCTGGGAAGCAAGGTTAACGAATGGGGTAGCTATTTCAATAGGAAAGAAATTAAATGGGAGTTGCCAATAAAAAGAATATGTTTAGAAGTGGCAGTGTGGAGGAAAAGAGTATGCCGACTCCCCTTCAGGACCAATGTGAACCTGGGTTCAAATCCTTTCTGTATCTCCTTGAGTGAGTTATTTAATGTCTAGATCTCAGTTTTCAAATCTATAAAATGAGAAAGTTGGATTATCCAGGCCCTTCTCGATTGAAATCTATGATTCTTTAATCATTCCAGTCCTAACATACACATTGCTACTTTATATTTTTGTCTTCCATGTTCCCTCCCTTCTTTAGCTTACAGTATGAAGTTCAACTCATTGTAACTCAAAAACCTGCACTGCAATGGTTATTTGGTGTTTTGCCTATAATGTTTAATAAATATCTATTGAATTCAATTGAATTGTCCTCTTATCACTAGTATTATAATACTATTTTCATTGTATGGTATCACTCAGAGAGAATAGTTCTCAGAAATATTCATCAGGTTCTTTAACTCTGGCAATGTAGGTGGCCCTTCAGAACCTAGACCCATTTTAATCACTCAGTACTGCCTAGGATATGTTTACTAGTCCAGTCAAACTGGCGTCCCCAAACTTTGTGTTTTTCTGACTCTGCTTATTGGCCCACAGCATTTCCTTAGCCTGGAATCCCTCATTTCTCCTCTGTTTTTCTAAAGCCTATCCCTTCTTTAAGACCCAACTAAATCTTACATCATACATCAGGATAATAATAACTACCCTTATGTTTATTAATATAGTATATATTAACAAATTATTTTATTAATATTTAAGATTTGCAGAGAGCTTTAAATACATTAGCCCATTTGATTTGATTCATACAATAGGTATTATTATCCCCAATTTACAGGTGAGGAAACTGAAACTGAAAATTTTGCAGCTCACTCAGAATGACACAGTTAGTAAGTATCTGAGGCAGAACTGAGGCGGACTCTCATCTTCCTGATTCCCAAGTTCAGCACTCTATCCATTGCTCTCCCTGAATCCTTCTTTGATTTTAAAATCTTTTCTCCTTTCTCATAACTTGCACAATTATTACTTATTTGGAATATGTAATTTACTGCTTTATATTTTGGGTTTCCTTGTCATTCAATTTAACTTGGCAAATCTTTGTCAAATGTCTATATGGCAAACTTAGGTATATTACATCTTTAAAAGTGTGTAACTGTGGTATAGGACCTAAAACTAGAAATATTTTTATTATAATTTTTTTAATTATAAAAGCTATATTGATAGCTTTTGTTTTTACATCACGGTCTTTCCCATTGCACCTACTCTTCTCTGTCAAACCCCACCTTTTCACCAGTGAACCTCCCACCCGAAAAAAAAAAACAAATAAAAATTAAGCTAAAGCAGTTGATGCAACTTCCACATCTTCCCCAAAAGAAGGAGGAAGATGCATGAAATCATCTCTTCTCTGGTGCCAAGAGTAGTCATTCCAGTTATATATCATTAAATTTCATTTTAGTATTCTTTTTTTATTTACTTTATTGTAGCTGTTTATGCTGTTTTTCTGGTTTGGCTTCATTTTGTATCAGTTAATAAAAATTTTATGTTTTTCTGAACTCCTCATATCTGTAATTTCTTATATTATTGTAATATTCTATGACATTATGCAGTGCTTTACTCCGCCTTTCCCAAAACATTGTCATTCACTTTGTTTTCAGGTTTTTTTCGTAACACAAAAGGGCTACAATGAATATTTGATATATGGAAACTTTCTTTCTGTCTTTGAATTCCTTAAACAGTGGGTCTCTGGTTCAAACAGTAAAAGCAATTTAAGTAATTTTCTTGAGTAATTTCATATTGATTATCAGACTGGTTGGATCAATTCATAGTTTTACTAGTAGTGTATTAATGTTCTTATTTTCCCACAGTCTCTTTAACCAAACTAGCTACACTCTCTAACCAACCTAACCAACTAGTCTAACATTGGCTATTTCTGCCTTTTTTTCATCTTTGCCCATTTTGTTGTGAAATCTCAGAGTTGTTTTAACTTACATTTCTCATATTATGCATGATTTGAAGCTGTCTTTCTTAGAGTTTTGCCTTTCTTCTTTTGAGAAATGACCATATTCGTTGATCACTTATCCATTAGTGAATGGCACTTGGTCTTATACAGTTGTTTGACATACATGTGATCTTCAACATCAGATTATTTTGTCAAATATTTGATGAAAAGGGTTCCCCTTGCCCCAGTTGAGAGCCTCATTTCTTAAACTAGCTGCATTGTTTTTAGTCATAGTATTGGTTTTAATTTTATACAGTTGTGCAATCTTTTATCTCCTTTAAGATCTCCTCTCCTTTATTTGACTGAAAAGTTCCCCTTGAGGGGGGCAGAACCAAGATGGTATAGTAGAAAAATGGACCTGCTCTAGCTCTCCCCGCATAGCCCGTAAAATACCTGTGGAAAATGACTCTAAACAAATTCTAGAACAGCAGAAGCCACAAAACGACAGAGTGAAAGATATTTTCAGCCCAAGACAGCCTGGAAGGTCAACAGGAAAGGTCTATCACACCAGGCTCGGAGTGGAGCACAGCCCAGCCTGGACCATGCAGCGTGGACAGGACTGAAGCAGACTTCAGGGCTCAAAATCACAGATAACAGCTGTGGTTCTCATATTTCTCAATCCACAAATGCCAAAGACAGCTTCAAAAGTCAGTTAGAAAGCTCTTTCACCTGGGTGAGAGGGGAGTGTGGTCTGGCCTCAGTCCACTTGTGGAGCCTTCAGACCCTGGGGGAATTGAGCAACTGATCTGCGTCTCAGTTCTGAGTGGCATTCCTGAGGTGAGGAGGAGTGCTGGCATAGTGGAGCTGGTGGTGGCTGTGGAGAAGGAATCCTACCTGCATATCCTGGGCAAAAAAGAGTGCTTATGGTTGCTCATAGATCAGGGCACATGCCAGGAGAGGAGTAAACTCCTCTCCCTTGATTGTGTCACCTTGGAGGAACTGAGAACTTACAAGTCCCTAGAGTATACCCTCCACTTGACAAAGGACTCAAAAGTCAAGTAACTGGCTTGGAAAATGCCAAAAAAAAAAAAAAGGGAAAAATAAGACTGTAGAAGGTTACTTTATTGGTTAAAAGGTATTTTCTTCCATCCTTTTGGATGAGGAAGAACAAAGCATACCATCAGAGGAAGACATAAAAGTCAAGCCTTCTACATCCAAAACCTCCAGAAAAATATGCAATGGTCTCAAGTCATGGAAGAGTTCAAAAAGGATTTTGAAAATCAGGTAAGAGAGGCAGAGGAAAAATTGGGAAGAGAAATGAGAGTGATGCAAGAAAATCATTAAAAGTGAGTCAACAACTTGCTAAAGGAGACCCAAAAAAATGCTAAAGAAAATAACACCTTTAAAAATAGGCCAATCCAAATGGCAAAAGAAGTTCAAAAAGCCAGTAAGGAGAAGAATGCTTTAAAAAGCAGAATTGGCCAAATAGAAAAGGAGGTTCAAAATCTCACTGAAGAAAATAGTTCATTAAAAATTAGAATGGAGAAGATGGAAACTAATGACTTTATGAGAAACCAAGAAATTATAAAACAAAACCAAAAGAATGAAAAAAATAGAAAACAATATGAAATATCTCATTGGAAAAACAACTGACCTGGAAAATATATCCAGGAGAGATAATTTAAAAATTGTTGATCTACCTGAAAACTATGATCAAAAAAAGAGCCTAGACATCACCTTCCAAGAAATTATCAAAGAAAACTGTCCTGATATTCTAGAACCAGAGTGTAAAATAGAAATGGAAAGAATTCACCAATCACCTCTTGAAAGAGATCCCAAAAGGAAAATTCCTAGGAATATTGTAGCCAAATTCCAGAGTTCTCAGGTCAAGGAGAAAATATTATAAGCAGCCAGAAAGAAATAATTCATGGCTTGTGGAAATACAATCAGGATAACACAGGATTTAGCAGCTCCTACACTAAGGGATCAAAGGTCTTGGAATATGATATTTCAGAGGTCAAAGGAGATAGAATGAAAACCAAGAATCACCTACCCAGCAAAAGTGAGTATAATACTTCAAGGGAAAAAATGCAATTTCAATGAAATAGAGGACTTCCAAGCATTCTTGTTGAAAAGACCAGAGCTGGATAGACAATTAGGCTATCAAATACAAGAATCAATAGAAACACAAAAAGGTAAACAGGAAAGAGAAGTCTTAAGGAACTCATTAAAGTTGAACTGCTTACATTCCTACTTGGAAAGATGCGTTTTGTAACTCATGAGACCTTTTTTAGTATTAGGGTAGTTAGAAGGAGTATATGTGTGTGTATATGTGTGTGTGTGTGTGTATGTATGTATATATATATACATATACACATATGTAGGTATGTATGGGTATGTATGCAGGTGTGTATGATATATGTATAAGCATGTATATGTATGCATGTGTATGTGTGTATATATATATTTATGTATGTATATCTATTTATGTATGTATGTATATATATACGCACAGACAGAGGCACAGGGTGAACTGAATATGAAGGGAGAATACCTAAAAAAAAATGTACTGTTGAATGGAATGTATTAGGAGTAAGAGAAAGGAGAGGTAGAATGCAGCAAATCATCTCACATAAAAGAGGGAAGAAAGAGCTTTTACAATGGAGGGGAAATGAGAGGAAATAATTGAGTCTTACTCTCATGGGATTAGGCTTAAGAAGGGAATAACACACACTCAGTTGGATATGGAAACCTGTTTTACCCTGCAAGAAGGGGATAGGAGAGGGAAGATAACAGAAGGGCCAGCAAATTGGGGAAAGGAATAATCAGAAATAAACACTATTGTGGGAGGACAGGTCAAGGGAGAGAATGGAATAAATGATGGGCAGGATAGGGAAGAGGGAAATGTGGTTAGTCTTTTACAACATAAATATTATGGAAGTGTTTTGCATTGTTACGCATGTATAATCTATATGGAATTGCTTGTTTTCTCATTGAGGGTGAGTGGGGAGGGAGAGAAAGAATATGAAACTCAAAGCTTAAAAATGAGTGTTAAAAATTGTTTTAGCATTCAGCTGGAAATTAAGCTGTATAGGCAACAGAGTATAGAAATCTATTATGCCCTACAGGAAAGTAGAGGGGAAGGGGGATGGAAGAAGTGTGGATAATAGAAGGGAGGATAGACTGGAAGAAGGGGTAGATGGGGTGCATGCTGTCCTAGGGCAGGGGGTGGGGAGAAATGGGAAGAAAATTTTGAATTCAAATTCTTATGTAAGTGAACGTTAAGAACTGAAAATAAATAAATTATATATTTGTTTTTAAAAAGGAAAAGTCTCCCCTTTGTCATAGTTACAAATAGTACCTCCTTCCATTGTCTTCTAACTGTTTAATCATATGGCCTTTTTTATTTAGGTTGCTTACCCATTTGGAATTTATTGTATTATGCAGTATAAGATTCTGATCTAAACTTTTATTTTTCAGAACTGCTTTCCAGTTTTCCCAGAAATGCTTGTTAAGTATGGATCAGGGGAGTTAATGTACCTATACACATGAAACATCATCATTTTGATTTTTAGCTCTATCAAAATATACAACATGAGTCAGACATAACTTTTTGTAAACTAAATAAATGGCTCTCACATAAAAGCATTACTTTTTTCCAACTGCATATAGATGTCATAGTGATTAATAAAATACAAATTCATTTAAAAGCCCACATACACCAAAAATAAAATAAAATAAACCTAACCTACTGTTCCATGTTGGGGAAAGATACAAAAATATGATGTATTCGCTGAAGGAGTATATAGTTTAATGGAGGTGATGGCATATGTCTTATCCTCTCTTTACCCTGAACCCCAACTGGAGTGTAAACACTTTGAGGATAGGGAAAATATCTCATAATTCTTCATTTTCCTTACAGCCTTAGTATAGAGACAGTATTTTATGATTCATTCTGTTCTTTAAAGTTGTATCCCTCATGTGGCTTGCAGAGGCTCAGATAAGGATTAATTGATAGATTAATTCTGAAAAGTGTAGAAAGCCATGAAAATCTTTTAAAATTCACGTGGCCTTGTTTCTTTTATGTAAATGATCTGCACCTGCTAATTAGGGTAGGGCATGAATTGGTAGCAAATTAGATTTGACATATCTTATAACTATCATTGTTGTAAGATCAGGTTGGAATAAAGGTCACTAAGAATTATGCTTTTTTCAGTGTATTATAATTATAGCTCTTCTACACATCAGGTGCAGGCCATATCTCTGGTTATTTTCAAAATGTTATCTGATCCTTACGAATGTCAGAAATTATTAAATCCCACATATGATCCTTGAATTAGAAAATGTCTTTAACATGCCCAGTATTTTTATTTTCAGAATAACGAAAGCCTAGATATTACCTGCCGTGCTAACATACCATACTGCATCCCTGTTCTATAGTTCTTATGTAAAGTTCAAGCAAAGTATGAAAGCCTTCCAACATTGTTCCAATATTTGTATTATGTTGCCCTGGGTAATATACGTGCTGGAAATCAATATCGATTAGATATTCCTCATTTTCTTACTTTGGAGATATCTGAAAAACATAAGAGTGTGTTATGTTTAAGAGCCTCAACTAGAATGACATTTCCAGGACTATTCCACAGAACTTAGGTATTTAGAGAATATGGGTTCTGTGAGAATTTTTATGCTAGTGATATCTTCTTCTACAATAAATTAAACACAGAATTATGTACTAAAAGTACTTACAATGTATAACATATTTGGTTTGAAAATGGCTTTTTTTCTACCTTGCTCCAAAATTGACCTTATTTTATCTCAAGGGAATTTTCTATGTCAAGATTCTCTGAGCTAGCATATATTTCAGTCCCTGAAGTGTTCTGTTGACCAAATAAGTATTAGGGAACATGAGGTAAACTTTCAAAAAGTGCATAAAACGGTATTAAAACATTTGAGATGTCAAGACAAAGAAGTATCACCTGCTACCAGTAGCCATAATAAGGGTACCATAGGCAGCAGAAACATGCAAAAATAGCCAGAACTTTCGAGCTTGTGTTTGTTATATTCTGGAGCATTACTGTCATTGCAGAACTAATAGTCTTTTTTTTGTAAATAGTATTTTACTTTTTCCAATTACATATAAAGATAGTTTTGAAACGTTCATTTCCTTTTCTACCTCGCCCCATCCTCTTCTCCCCTCTCCAAGTCAGCAAGCAATCTGATACATATGCAGTGATGTTGGACATATTTCCACATTAGTTATATTGTGAAAGAAGAATCAGAATAAAAGGGAAAACCATGAAAATGAATTTTAAAAAGCAAAAAAGTGAAGATAGTATGTTTTGATCTGCATTCAGACTCCATGGTTCTTTCTCTGCATGTGGATAGCATTTTCCATCATGAGTCTTTTGGAATTATCTTGTGTTGCTGAGAAGAGCTAAGTCTATCAAAGTCAGGTATCCCACAAAATTGCTCTTACTGTGTACAGTGTTCTCCTGATTCTCCTCATTGTACTCAGCATCAGTTCATGTAAGGCTTTCTGAAATCTGCCTACTTATCATTTCCTGTAGAACAATAGTGTTCTATTACATTCATATACCCCAGCTTGTTCAGCCATTCCCTAATTGATGGGCATTCCCTCAACTTACAATTCTTTGCCACCACAAAAAGAACTGTTATAAGTATTTTTGTACATGTGGGCCCTTTTCCTTTTTTTATCATCTCTTTAAGATACAGACCTAGAAGTGGTATTGCTGAATCAAAGGGTATGCACAGTTTTATAGCCCTTTGGGTATAGTTCCAAATTGCTCTCCAGAATGGTTAGATCAGTTTACAACTCCACCAACAAGTCACTAGTATCCCAATTTTCCCACATCTATTCCAACATTTATCATTTTCCTTTTCTGTCATTGTAGCTAATTAATTTGCATTTCTCTAATCAGTAGTGATTCAGAGCATTTTTCGTATGACTATAGATATCTTTAACTTCTCCATCTGAAAACTGCCTGTTCATATCCTTTGGTCATTTATCAACTGGGAAATTACTCAGATTCTTAAAATTTGACTCAGTTCTCTATTTAGTTCTCATTGCTCTATATATGAGATCTTTATCAGAAACACTAGATGTAAAAATTGTTTCCCAGTTTTCTGCTTCTCTTCTCATCTTGGTTTCATTGGCTTTGTTTCTGCAAAACCTTTTTAATTTAATATAATCAAAATTATTCATTTTGCATTTCATAATGCTATCTCTTTTGATCATAAATTCTTTCTTTCTCCACAGATCTGATAAGTAAACTATTCTCTGCATTTCTGATTTGCTTATCATATTACCCTTTATGTCTCAACCACATACTCCTTTACACCTTATCTTGTTACACAGTATGAGATGTCAATTTATGCTTAGTTTTTGCCATACTATTTTCTAGTTTTTCCAGAAGTTTTTGTCAAATAGTTCCAGAAGCTGGAATCTTCAGGTTGATCAAATAGTAGATTACTATAGTCATTGACTGCTGTGTCTTGTGTACCTAATCTATTTCACTGATCCATCACTCTATTTCTTAGCTAGTACCAGATAGTTTTGATGATTGACACTTTATAATATCATTTAGATCTGATGTGGCTACCTTTATTTGCATTTTTTCCCCTTTAATTGCCTTGATATTCTTGATCTTTTGTTATTCCAGATGAATTCTGTTATTATTTTTTTCTATCTTTATAAAATAATTATTGGTAGTTTGATTAGTATGGCATGGAATAAGTAAAGTAACTTAGGTAGAATTGTCATTTTTATTATATTAGCTCAACCTACCCATGAGCAATTGATATTTTTCCAGTTATTTAGATCTTATTCTATTGGTGTGAAAAATGTTTTGTAACTGTGTCCATATAGTTCCTGTGTTTATCTTGGCAGGTAGACTTCCAAATATCTTATATTATCCACAGTTGTTTTAAATGAAATTTCTTTATCTCTTGCCAGTGGGTTTTGTTAATAGTTTATAGAAATGCTGATGATGGGTTATCTTATATCTTATGACTTTGCTAAAGTCTTAATTATTTTGAGTAGTTTTTTGGTTGATTTTCTAAGTATCCTATCATATCATCTGCAAAGAATAATCGTTTTGTTTCTTCATTGTCTATTCTAATTTCTTCAATTTCTTTTTCTTCTCTTTTTGCTAAAGCTATCATTTCTAGCACAATACTGAATAATAATGGTGATAATGGGCATCCTTGTTTCACCCAGATCTTGCTGGGAAGGCTTCTAGCTTATCTCCATTACAGATAATGCTTACTGATGGTTTTAGATAGTTGATACTTAACATTTGAAGGAAAGCTCCATTTATTCCTATGCTCTCAAGTGTTTTTAATAGTGCTTTATTTTTTCAAACCGTTTTCTGCATCTATTGAGATAATCATGACTTCTGTTGGTTTTGTTATTGATATGGTCAATTATGCTCATAGTTTTCCTAACATTGAACCAGCCATGAATTCCTGGTTTAAATCCCACCTAGTCATAGTATATTATCCTTATGATAAATTTCTGCAATCTCTTTGGTAATATTTTATTTTAAAAATTTGTATCAATAATCATTAGGGAAATGTGTCTATAATTTTCTTTCTTTCCTCCCCTCCCCCCCGTTTATACTTTTCTCTCTCTCTCTCTCTCTCTCTCTCCTTTTACCTTTTCTCTCCTCACTAGTATTTTGCTTTTGATCACTACCTCCCTCCATCTACTGTCCCTGCTGTCAGCTCCCTCCCCCCATCCCTTCTACCCAATTCTAATTTTTAAAGAATTATTTTCTTCAGTCAATTTTTGTACCTCCTTTTCCATTTGACTAATTCTATTTTTTAAGGAATTGATTTCTTCAGTCAGTTTTTGTACCTCCTTTTCCAAGCTATTGACTCTCTCTTGCATAACTTTAATTTCTTTTCCCAATTTTTCTAATGCTTCTCTTATTTGTTTTTTAAAATCCTTTTTGAGCTTTTCCAGGAGGACTTTTTGGGCTTGAGACCCATTTATATTGCCCTTTAAGGCTTCACATGTAGGCATTTTGATATTATTATACTTTTCTGAATTTGTGCTTTGATTTTCTCTATTACCATATTGTTTTTCTGTGGTGAGGTCTCTTTTTTGGTTTGTTTGTTTGTTTTGCTCATTTTTAGCCTATTTCATGACTTTTAAAGTTGAGCTCTGCTTTTGGGGTATGAGGGCACTGTCTCAAGTTTCTTGCACTGAGGACCAGGGGCCCAGTCACTGGCTTTCTGTGCTGGAGCCTTAGGAGCTGGCAACTTTCCCAGTGCACTGGAATAGCCTGGCCTAGTCATACCTGTTGTGCCAGGGGTTCTGGGGCTAGCAGTTTGCCATTTGCACTGGGGCTGGAAGCCTCACAGTTGGCCTGTTATACCAGTGGCATGTTGAGCCAGCCAGGTTACTGATCTGTGCTGTGGCTACCTCCTACTGGCTTGCCCAGATACCATCTGTACTAGCGTGTACTTTTATCCAAGCGAGACAGAACTTTCCTGAAGCTGTTAAGTTATCTTAAGCTACAAATTCATTTCACTCCACCCTTTTGTGAGTTCTGTTGCTCTAGAAATCGATAAGAGACTTGATTTAATGTTGTTTCTGAGGGAAACTGCCATCTTGGCTCTGCCCCTGAGATGGCTGTCTTGGAAGGAAGAAGAGTAATAGAATAAGGTCAGACCTAATTAGATCAGAGTGATGTGACTTGATAAGTATACACAGGTGCTCTCCCTAACTGTTGTGTGTATCCATGAGGAAGCCACGTGCTGGAGGCTGTTCTGTCATGCAGCTGGAAGCACAAAGATCAAAGGACTGAGCAATCTAAGTGTTTCAAGATTCATGACAACTATGCCCTTAACAACACCTGAACCCAGTCTTTTTCTCTCCAGCATTGCGATGCCAGGGTCATTCTGGTGACAAGTAGGGTGCCTCATAAATAACGAATTCCTTATTTCTTATTCATCTCTCTTACCTCCTTTTTTATGATTAAGGTAGAGGAGAGCATGATGGAGATGAAGAAAGGAATGGAGGATACACCTTAGGTAGCAGGGTGGGTTTGGATGATGGTATATTGAGCAATCGTCCATAGTGTCCTAAGAATGTGGAATAAAATTTAGCCCTTTGGAAAATCCATTCCTTGTCTGATTTCTACTGTGAGTGGCAGCACATCATATGGAATTCTGTCAATAATCTTGTTAGAGGAATGAGTCCTAGACATACTCAAGTAGAAAATGAGGACAATTGTCCTCGTAAACATATGACTTTGATTAATCGTTGAAGGATTTCATTGTCATTTATTCATTCTTGTCCTTTAGGTACACGTGTTATTCATTCTCGTCCTTTAGATACATGTGTTATTCATTCTCAGGCTATATGAAACCTCAGTACTCACCTGCTTCATGCTGCTCTTCTGCCATTATTTTATTCTTCCTATTATGCTGTGTGGTAGAAGTCATACTTCTATGCTTGTAGATCTGTGCTTGTAGGAGGCTTTTATGTAGTGAAATAGGTGTCTGATTTCTGTTCACACAAGCACTTCATACATCCTTAAACTGAAAGGAAAGGGAAACCCTTTATGAAATTTAAAGGGAAACAAAAACTTAGCTATACAACTTTCCAAATATGATCTGTAATTGCTTCTGCCATATCCTCAAATTGCTTCTGCCATATCCTCAAATAGCAGGTGCAGATTCAAGATCATTGCAGTGTCATTGGATTCTTTTCTGAATAAGGAATGTGGTTTTGTCAAAGGAAAAAGGAAGAGGTCCATTGTATTGTTTGCACGATTTTCTAGAACTGAAGGCTAGCATGAAGAGACAGAGATATAAGAAAAAGAGAGAAGAAGAGGGTAGAGTGAGGAGAGTTAAATAATGAGATGATGAAAAAGAATGAAGATAGCCTTTCTGCCAAGGAGATTAATAATCTGGGCTACTTATCTATCTGGAAGTTTTTAAGGATCACAGCATTAGGCATCTCCTTCCTCTTGGCTATATACAAAGTAGGGATTTGAAAATAGCTATGAACATACATCACTGGGACACAGCTGGCTAATTCATTGAAGATGCATTGACCTTCACCATAGACATCAACTCCACATGGGAGTAGATCATTAAATAACCATGTTCCTTCTTTCTTATTAGTTTTGCTAGTGAAGAGTCGGTTAGTGATATGAAAAGGAACACATGAGTTTCTTCTAGATTGCCTTTAAATTGACACATGATGACAGGAATGATGTTAGAACTGCGAATGAAGCAGATTTTAAGAAGAGATGAGAGACTAAAGTGGACCAGGGCAATGTCTTTAAAAAAAAAAAGAGCATGATGTGAAATCTGACCCAACCCTTATTGTATCTTCAGGACTGAGAACAGAAAATAAACTAAATGAGACTATATAGTCCATAGAAAAACTTCCTCTGTAGTACAGACTGAAATTTCTCAATAGGTAAATTTCTTATATAATACACAGGACTGAATTCTGTTTCACATTTAGAAAAAATACAGTATCCAGGCACTATATTTTTGGTGTACATTTGTGGCCATTGGATTCCAGATGACTAATCCAAAACCAAATAGAGTTTGTACTAGCAATATGCTGGCCAGTTCCTCAGTAATCATATTCTTTCAGCCTCTGACTTATTCATCTCTCTTACATTTGAAGCTGGAGAAAGGTAAGTTTCAGTTTGGCATTGAAAAAACTTCTTGACATCTAGAGTTGCCAAGACTTAAATAAGTTGTCTTTGGACATAGTATTTTATCCCTCCCCGGGCTGTTTTCTGGCGGTGGGGGCATAGTGCACAGGCAGGGAGGAAGATAAGAAAATAATAATAATGTTAATTTATACAGTGCTATAAAGTTTGGAAAGCATTTTGCATACATTATCTCATTTAATCCTCACTCTGAGAAGTGCTATCATTATTATTATTCTCATTTTACAGATGAGGAAACTGAGGCAAACAGGTTAAGTGATGTGCCCAGGGTCCCATAGTGAATAAGTGCCTTACGCTTTGACTAGGATTTGAACTGAGGTATTTTGACTCCAAGTCCAGCACTATATCTATCTACTGTACCAACTACCTACCTCTTAATAAATAAAAATTCAATGCCCAATATCAATGTACATGAACATAGAACATAAGCTGCTTAATTAGAAGGGACTGTTTTGTTCTTGTCTTTGTACCTGTCGCATACAACTGATACTTAATACATTTTTGCTGAATTGCAACAAATTGAATTTGTCAAGTATTCGCCTCCTTTTCCATTGTTCATTTGTATTTTTTTCTTTCAACCAAGAGGAAATCATGCTGTTTGGGTATAGCATGGGGAAAAAATGATACCAATTGTTCCTTTTCTTTAAAAAAAAATTAGAATTTTTTTTATTAAAACGTGATTTAAATGTCAATGGTATTTTCAAATTTGTTTAAAATTCAGTAAATATAGAGCAGCAGTTCTCAAACTTTTTGGTCTGAAGACCCATTTACATTCTTAAAAATTATTGAGCATCCCAAAGTGCTTTTTCACTTTGGTAGGTTATATCTACCAATATTTACCACATTGAAAATTAAAACTAAAAAAATAATTAACATAAAATTTAATTAAAGTTAAATTATAAATTTTTTAAATGTTTATTCATTTTAAAAAGAAATAACAAACCTATTAACATAAATAACATATCTTAAGAAAACAACTATCTTCCAAAATAAAAAATAAGTTTGTGAGAAGAATGGCATTGTTTTACATATTTTTGCAAATCTCTTTAATATTTGGCTTAATTGCAGACAGCTAGATTCTCATATCTGCTTCTGCATTCAATCCATTGTGATATTTTGTTTGAGATGAAGTAAACATATGAAGATAATCTCATCTTACAGAGGTGTGCAGTTGGGAATGGTAGGAGAATTTTAATAGCAAATAATGGCTTAGTTTTATCATGAAAATATTTTTGACTTTGTGGACCTCCTGAAAGGGTCTTGGGGACCCCAGAAGTCTTCAGAGCATGCTTTAAAAACTGCTGGTTAAGAATAATGTTTTCAATTTTAAAAAAGAAAAGAAAAAACTAGGTATATCAGTAACTTTTTCAAAATAACTCTAAACTGTATTAATTACAGCTTAATTTGATTCTGATCTAAGTTCCAAGCTTAATTTAAAAGCCATTTTAGTACCATAGAAGACCTGAGTTCAGATCCCACCTCAGATACTTCCACATGTATGACCTTTGGCAAGGACCTCAGCCTCCTCATCTTTAAAATGAATGATCCCTTCCAGTTCTAGATATATGATCCTATGAATTTAATATGTAGCTGGTCCAGTTTAAAATGTTTAATAAGCATTTGGCCCAATGAACAGAACACTGGGCTGGGAGTCAGGAAGATCGGAGTTGAAATCTGGCCTCAGACATTTGCTACCTGTATAATTTGGGGCAAATCACTTCAACTCTGTTTGCCTCTCTTTCTTCAACTATAAAATAGGGATTATCAATTAACATTTATTAAATGCCAATTATGTGCCAGGAACTGTACTAAGTGCTAGGATAATAATACTTCATAGGGTTGTTGTGAAGTTCAAATGAGATAATGTTTGTAAAGGACTAGCACAGTGCAGGGCACAGAGTAGACACAATATAAATACTAGTGATTAGTAATAATAATAATAATAATAATTAGTAGTAGTAGTAGTAGTAATAATATCATCACCTTCTGTCTTTGTCATCATCATTCTTACCTTCATCATAATCATCACCATTCAATAAGCATTTATTAAGCACCAATTACGTGCCAGGCACTGTCTTAAGCTTTCAAGGACCTCACAGTCTAACAGGGAGCCAATGTGTAAACAACTATGTACGAAGATAAAGAAAGGAAAAATTGGAGAAAATTAAAAGAGGGAAGGCAGGCAATGGTTGTAATGTGGCTTCACAGGGCTTCTTGCAGAAAATTAGATTGTAGCTGGGACCTGAAGAATGTCAAGGAGACCTGGAGACAGAAATAGTGAGGGAGAACGTTCCAGGTACAGAGGACACCAGTGAAAAATGGCCTGGAATCAGAAAATGGACTGTCTTATGTGAGGAAGAGCAAGAAGGCCAATGTCACTGGATCACTCACATGATTGGGCAGGGATTAAGGTGTAAGAAGACTGGGCTAAATTGTAAAGAGTTTTGGATGCCAAACAGAGAATTTTATATTTAATCCAGGAGATGATAGGGAGCCCCTGGAGTTAATTTAATTAGGAGGATAATATGGTCAGACCTACATTGTAGGAAGATCAATAAGATGGTTGGGTTGAATGGAGGATGGACTGAAGGGAGGAGAGACAAGGCAGAGACCAACCAGCAGACTATTACAGTAGTCTAGATGTGAGGTGATGAGGACCTGCACTAAGGTTTTGGTTGTTTGTCCTTCATTCTCAAAAAGGACCATAACATCAGGAAGGTGATGCCATGACTTGCAAGTGAATTGAATTTAAGTGAGGCAGGGTTATGCAGTCATCTGCCTCACTCTCTCCTCTGGAGCCTTGTGGATACAATGACAAGACATAGATCAGGATGACTAGAGATGACCCTGTATGCAATGGGACACCATGGCCTTTTTATATAGTGGCAGTGTCAAGGGAAAGACGGGAGCATATCTGAGAAATTTTATCAGGGAAGAAATGATGGGACATGGCAAATAACTGGATATGAGTGAGAGAGAGAGTGTGAAGTCAAGAATGACGAGGTTGTGAATCTGGGTCACTGAGAGGATGGTTGTACTCTGAACAGTACTAGGAAAGTTAGAAGAGGAGAGAAGTTGAGGGGAAGATAATGAGTTCAGTTTTAGATATATTAGGTTTAAGTTTTCGGTGGGACATTTTTAACATCTTACCCTGGCAATTCAAAGAGTGATCATGGTATCAGTCTAGGAATGCAAAGGGAGAGCATCCAAGAATCAGCTACGAACATATCAGCAGCATGATATGATGAGGCAAACAAGGACATGACAGAGCTTGTAACCAGGTAGCATAATTTGATTTGCTATCTAATATTTTTTAAATATGAAATCAATTGTTGAAATGTGTTTCATTTTTTAGAAGCCAGCAACTTGAATTCAGGACAGAATGATCCTGGGACAAGTGAGAACTTTTTGCTTAACCACTCCATAGAAAACCCACTAGAGACCATGGAAGATGACGGACTTAGGAAATCTCTGGATCATTTCTATGAAGTATATGGTCAGACGCTACCCCCTCCAAGGGATGGACTCTCAGAGGCAGCATCTCATCGCCTTTCTCAGAAAATCACAGAACTAACCAGCCAAGGGAATCAAAAGTACGCACTCCGCAGTTTTCAGATGGCCCAGGTGATTTTAAACCGAGATGGATATTCAGTCATACAAAATCATTCTAAAGATGTTCATTTCTGTCCACTGGAAGAAGGAAATGCATCTCTGGATGAGGAAAAGCCAACCCCAGGACTTTCAAAAGATGTACTTAGTTTTCTCTTAAAGGAGAATAAAGTGAAACAAACATAATTCATATAGCTAAAGGAGCTAGACTGGACACATAATTTGTTGTTGATAGGTGATCATTTAAGTGCCCTTACATAAAACATGAAAGCAAATGGGAAATGGTGTTTTTGTGGAAATGAATCTTTGCATATTCAGGTGTGAGATGTGATAAAGAATGTATGAACTAAAAGAATATAAATAAAGAACTGGAGTAAAACTCTAGCATATTTCAATTATGTGTATTCCTCTAAAGAGTCAGAGATAGAAAGAATATGTGGAATTTTATAAATTAACAATTAAAATTTTATTTTCTTTGCTGTCACATTGCAAATGGAAAGGGAAAGAACAAAGTAAATTCCAGTTGTCCTCCTATATTTGTATATATTTACCTATACATGTATATGCTAACTTATGATATAGTAGGCCCCTGTGTTATCAGCTTGTCAATATCTAGTTGATGGGGAAGAGAAACTTATTACCTGCTGAAATGGTAGCATCCTCTCTTTTGTTTTTGTTTTTGTTTGTTTATTTCCAGGTGCTAAATCTCAAACCAAAGCCCTCAGTCATTTTGTGAACAATTAGAGAATTATCCAGCAATCTTCTTGGGTCTCCTGAGGCTAGCTAGTTTATCTTTTCTCAAGCTGCCATAAGGTCTGTATACAAATGGCTGCCCAGTGGGATGTTCCTGTAACCTTTGCAGAGACCAGGTGCTCCTTGTCCATGGTGCCCCTCTCCAGCAGAGTTGAAGAGTACATCTCCTCAGTGCCTTTTTAAACAGATGATCCCAGTTTATCCTTGGCAAGTGCTTCAGGGTGTACCATGGACTTTAAAAAATGAAACACTATTTCAATTAGCCTTGATGTGTTTACAGAGCACACCATACAGGTATTTAGAAACTTTTTTTATTAATACTGAACCTTATACTCCTCAGAAGAAGTTATGTTGACAGAAAGTATTACATCTCTTATCACAAGCAGAGATTCTGATAATCCTGTGTAGATAGGAAACGAGTATTCATTTCAGAAGATCTAGGTCAAAATTAATTGGCCAAGTATCAATTTTACTAATCCAAGAGCTCTGTGAAAGACTCATTATGTCAGAATCCAAATATATTATAAGTGTAGTTATAAGAGAAGACAGAGAACTGATCATAGAATCAAAAAATATCAGTGTTGAATGGAATCTCAGAAGACATTTTTTCCAGCTTTTGTCCCGGAACAAATCCCCACCACAGCCTATCTATAAAAGAGGTCATCCAGGCTTTGCTTGAAGACCTCCAATGAAAAGAAACCTACTAAATCAGCCCATTCACCTTGAGGATATCTCCATTTGTTAGAATCTTTATTCTTGCCATCAGTCTCAGTTTCCCTTTTTACTACTGAAACTTCCACCCTTTACTCATTGCTCTTACTTCCAGGGAAATAAAACAACACAAATCTAATTCTTTTACCACTTGACAGTACTTCACAAATTTGAAAACAACTATCATGTTCACCCAAGTCTTCTCCTCTCCAGGCAAAACACCACCAATTCCTTCAGCTAATTTTTATAGTAGACAGACTTGAGTCTCTTTACCATCTTCTCAACGTTGTCCAGCTTTTCAATGCCATTTCCTAACAGTGGCACCCAAAATTGATTATAACGATGGATAAAGTGCTGAGTCTGAAGTCAGGAAGACTCATCTTTGTGAGTTCAAATGTGGTCTCAGACACTAGCTCTGTGACCCTGGGCAAATCGCTTAACCCTGTTTGCCTCAGTTTCCTTATCTGTGAAATGAGCTGGAGAAGGATAGCAAGCCATATGAATATCTTTGCCAAGAAAACTCCAAATGGGATCATAAATAGTCAGACAGAACTGCAACAACTGAACAATAAAAATTTTGGATAACAATATCCGCAGTATTTATTTTATAGAATTATTAACATCAAATGAGCTCATGTATATGAAGTATTCTGCAGACTTTAACATACTATGTAAATGTTATTGTTATCATTATTAACCATGTCACCTCTGTCTTGTTCCTGTGGCATTGATTTTTTTGAACCCAAGAATAAGACTCCATTCTTATTCCTATTCAATTGTGCCTTATACAGTCAAGGCCAATGGCCTAGCACCCACCATGATAATTTTGGATCCTGACTGTCATCTTATCTGTCAGCTCTCCCTCCCCACTGAGGTTATATACACATCTGATAAATACTGTCTATATGATTTTCCAAGTCATTGACAAAATGTTTAAAATACAGATCCATGCGACAGCTCATTGAAGACTTACCTCCAAGTTAATATCAGACGATTAATGTCTTGCACTTTGTATTGAACTGTGTCATTGACTGGCTCACATTCCTACATCATTTTGTCACTCTCTCGTCACTTGTGGCTTGTCATTTGGCTTCTCTTAGTATCAGTTTCCCCTTCTGTGAAATTAATACAACAACATCTTAGGGTTGTTGGGAGAATCAAATCAAAATATGTGTTAAGTATTTAGCAAACCATAAAGCACCATATAAATGCTAGCCATTATGTGGGAGCAAAAAAACAAAACAAAACTGGTAATATGATCTTTGGTTGCATTAAGAATGGGCATTATTCCCAGGATTAAGGCTCTAGTTCTGCTGTACTCTGCTCTGGTCAGACCATATTTGGAATGTTATACTGGCAGCTATTTTGTCCATTTTAAAAAATATATAGGTCAGCTATATGTTTATAAATGTACATTTTGAAATATATATATGTCTGCATATACGTATATATTGTGCACATACAAGAAGAGAATTATTCATAAGAGATGCATGGAGGTAAAAATTACAAAGTGTGGTGACTGGCTTGATATGTGAGGTGAGAGAGAGGGAGGAGTCTAGAATGACATAAAACGTGAGCCTGGTGGACTAAAATGCTGATGGTGCCCTTGACAAAAATAGGGAAATTTGGAAGGAAGGTGAGTTTTGAGGGAAAGATAATGTGTTCTGTTTTGGACAGTGTGTTGATTTGGAAATGCCTACAGGACTTGGACAGTATCCAATAAGCAATTGATGTGGTGCTGAAATTCGAGAAAGAAATTAGTGTATCTATAGATATGAGAATAATCTTCATAGAGATGATAATTATATCCATGGAGCTAATGACAGCAAGACAGAATAGAGTGAAAAGAGAAGACCCAGGACAGAGCCTTGGCTTACAACCATAATTTGAGGATCTGTTATAGATGATGAGCCATAGGATATTGTGAAGAAACTGAACAGGTGGGAGGACAAGCAAGATTAGTGTCACAAAAATGCAGAGAGGAGAGACTATCTAGGAGGAGAATGTGGTGAATAGTAGTGCTGCAGGGAAGTCAGGAAGAATTAAAACTGAAAAAAAAAGCCATCAGATTTGGCAAATGAGAGATCAGTGATAACTTTAGAGAGCAATTTCAGGTGAATAATGAGCTCCACAAACCAGATTCCCAAGGGGTAAGGAGTGAGTAAAAGAAGGAGTGAATTCAGAAAGAATAAATAGACTTTTCTAGACATTTGGTTGTGAAATGTAGGAGAGATATGGAACCATAACCTGAGGACTTGAACTGGAATTAGCTTCAAGTATAGTCCCTATCTGATTTTAATGTGTTGATGTATCCTTTAAAAAGAGATCTGTAAACATGTGTGGTTTACTAATAAAAATGTACCCATAAAAACAATATGTACCCGTGGGGATCTTTCTGTATGGTTTAGTGACCCTGTTTCTGCTTAAGTTTGACACCACTACCCTAGGATGTAGTTCAAGTTCCATGACTTCAACTCATCTGGGCCACACACATATACATATTGGCAGGGAAGGGAAGATAGAAAATACAGATGCAAAATAAAATTTGAAATTTCTTTTGGTCATTCATTGTCATTTCCCACCCACCCTGAGCAGCAGGGACTTATCTTCTCTTTGGGGCTTCTCTTTTCCCCAATATAACTTTTAAAAAAATCTTTTTGTTGCCCTTAGCTTTTCTTCAAATTCAGTTCATTCTTAACTTTAGCACTGCTAGCCCTATTCTTACAGAGCTATGTCTATTACCGTGATTTTGTATTCATCCTTTTTAAAAATATTTATTTATTTTTGTATTCAACATTCATTTCCACAAGAATTTGAGTTCCAAATTTTCTCCCCATCTCTCCCTTCCACCCAGTCCAAGATAGCGTGCATTCTGATTACCCCTTCCCCCAATCTGCCCTGCCTTCTATCATACTGTCTTATCCCTTCCCTTATCCCCATCTCCTCTGTTTTCTTATAGGGCAAGATGCATTTCTGTACCCCATTACCTGTATATCTTACTACCCAGTTGCGTGTAAAAATAGTTTTTAAAATTCGTTTTTAAAACTTTGAGTTCCAACTTCTCTACCTTCCTCCCTCCCCACCCATCCCTACTAAGAAGGCAAGCAATTAGATATGTATTATACATGTGCTGTTATGCAAAAGACTTCCATAAAAGTCATGTTGTAAAAGGCTAACTATATTTCCCTCCATCCTATCCTACCCCCCATTTATTCTATTCTCTTTTTTGACCCTATTCCACCTCAAAATTGTTTACTTTTAATTACCCCTTCCTCCCGAGCCCTCACTCACTCAAATCAAAGTCACTTGCAAGGCATGTCATCATCTTGATGTCATGGCCCTCTTCAAGAAAGAAGGACAAACACACAATCCCCTTCTCCCTTACTTTGCTGTAGTACAAGATAGATTGTCATAGCAAATTGTGTGTGTATGTTATTCCCTCCTTAAGCCAAATGAGATGAGAGTAAGGTTCACTTTCTCCTTCTTTCCCCCTCTTCCCCTACATTGAAGAAGCTTTTTCTTGCCTCTTTTATGTGAGAGATAATTTGTCTCATTCTATTTCTCCCTTGCTCCTCCCAATATATTCCTCTCTCACCCCTTAATTTTATTTTTTTAGATATCATCCCTACCTCTTCAACTGACCCTATGCCCTCTGTCTATATGTATATAATCCCTCCAACTATCCTAATACTGAGAAAAGTTTCAAGAGTTACAAATATGATGTTTCCATGTAGGATTGTAAACAGTTCAATTTTAGTGAATCCTTTATGATTACTCTTTCCTGTTTACCCTTTTCATGCTTCTCTTGATTCTTGTGTTTGAAAGTCACATTTTCTATTCAGCTCTGGTCTTTTCAACAAGAATGCTTCAAAGTCCTCTATTTCATTGAATGACTATTTTTTCCCCTGAAGTATTATATTCAGTTTTGCTGGGTGGATGATTCTTTGTTTTAATCCTAGCTCCTTTGATCTCTAGAATATCATATTCCAAGCCCTATGATCCCTAATGTAGAAGCTGCTAGATCTTATGTTATCCTGATTGTATTTCCACAATACTTGAATTGTTTCTTTCTGGCTGCTTGCAATATTTTCTTCTTGACCTGGAAGCTCTGGAGTTTGCCTACAATATTCCTAGGAGTTTTCCCTTTGGGATCTCTTTCAGGAGGTGATCAGTGGATTCTTTCAATATCTATTTTACCCTCTGGTTCTAGAATATCAAGACAGTTTTCCTTGAAAGATGATGTCCAAGCTCCTTTTTTTGATCATGGCTTTCAGTTAGTCCAATAATTTTTAAATTATCTCTCCTGGATCTATTTTCCAGGTTAGTTATTTTTCTAATGAGATATTTCACATTGTGTGCTATTTTTTCATTCCTTGGTTTTGTTTTATAATTTCTTGATTTTTCATAAAGTCGTTAGCTTCCATCTGCTCCATTCTAATCTTTAAGGAATTATTTTCTTCAATGAACTTTTGGACTTCCTGTACCATCTGGCCAATTCTGCTTTTCAGGGCATTCTTCTCCTCGTTGGCTTTTTGTATCTGTCATTTGGGTTAGTCTATTTTTTAAAGTGTTATTTTCTTCAGCATTTTTTTGTCAGTTGACTTTTTTCATAATTTTCTTGCATCACTCTCATTTCTCTTCTCAATTTTTGCTTTACTTGATTTTCAAAATCCTTTTTGAGCTCTTCCATGGCCTGTTACCAACTCATATTTTTATTGGAGGCTTTGTATGGAGGAACTTTGACTTTGTTGTCTTCTGTTTGCATGTTTTGGTCTTCCTTGCCACCAAAGTAAGATTCTATTCTCTGATTTTTTTTTTCTGATTTTTGCTCATTTCCCTCATTTCCTTGACTTTTGGGTTCTTTGTCAAGGTAGTTCGCTGCTTCCAGTAAGGGGAGGGGGTGGGGTGTGGTGGGTACTGTCAATTGCTAGATCTCCACATGACCTGTGGGTCTAGAGCTCCAGGAACTGTGACTGCAGCTGCACGTGCTGCTACTGTGGCTGCCATGGGTTCCTCCACCCCTTTCCCCTTCTGCTGCCCTGGGACTGGAGCCAAACCACTCTACTCTCTCACACTGGTCCTACAGGCTTTTTTCACTGACTTTCCAATTTGTCCTCAGCCTTTTGAGGTCATGAAGTCTGGAAATCACCACAGGTGCCTGAGATTTAGTCCCCCCAAGGCCTGCTTAGGTCCTGCCTGTACCAAAGTAGCCCAGACTGCTCCCAGCATGGTGATAGACACTTTCTGGTCACCTTCCAGGCTGTCTTAGGCTAGAGATTTGCTTCACTCTGTTCTTCTGTGGGTTCTGCAGCTCCAGAATTTGTTTAGAGCTATTTTTTACAAGTGTTTGACTGGACTTGGGAAGAGAGCTCTAACAAGTCCAAGTTGTTACTCTTGGCTCCGCCCACATATTCATCCTTTCTTGTCTGCTCTAGATTTCATCTTCAGGGCATGTGTTTATAAAATCTGAGTTGGTTGGTGATTTTCCTTTGCATCCACGTATTCTTTTCTTCTCACTAGAATTGTTCCTAATTGACTCTTCAAACCTCATGACATTATTGCATTCATTTTATAGGTGAGAAAACTGAGACTAAGAGAAGCCAAGTAATTTGCCCTGGATCGCACAGCTAGTAAAATGTCTGAGGCAGAATTTGAACTTGGATCTAGAGAGCTTTATATCCTTCCTGGGCTGACATGCCTATAGAATTTTAGGCCACAGGATCCTATGTAACCTCTTACCTCTTTGTAATCTCTTCTCCCTAAATATAAGGTGAATGTCATAGTATGCTATCAATCAACATTTATTAATCACCTGCTGTGTACCAGGTAGAGTGCTAATTTACCTTTCCTCTGTCAGAAAAAAAAAATAGAATGAGTAGTCACTTTCTCCTAAGGTCCCCATCATTTAAAGCCCTGAAGCTGTCTCCTTCTGGTTGACAACAATCAGATCCACGATAGAGCTTCTTCTTGCTTCCTTGACCTTTTGGAGGAAATAATCATTTACACAAATCAAGAAATGATCAGGGCTCCTACTTTTGGCAGAGAGAGTGGATTCCAACAAATACTAGATAACTGAACTCTTCCCCTCTAAACAGAGAAGACTACCCAATTAATGTTACTTGAGTAGGGCAGAGGATTGATTTAAAAGTATAGAATTATAAATTAAAAACTCTAAAATTTAGAAAGATTCAGAGGCAAGAGCATACAAACAATTCAATTCAACTCAACTCACCAAACATTTCCTTTTCATTGCCTACTATGTACAAGGCCCTCAGTTAAATGCTGGGATTACACAGGCAAAAATGAGACCAACCTGCCTTCAAGGATCTTATATTCCTCTGGGGGCAGAAAGATGTAACATGTATACAGATAAATCCAAAAATATACAAATGAATTTCAAGAAGGAAAGAACACAAACAAGTTCAGACAATACTTTGAAATAGATCCACATAGGAAGAATGAGTATTTTATATGCAAAAGAATAGAATTCGTGAGGTAGCTTCATATTGGTGGGAGAGACTACACATGTGTCTCTCATTTCTGATATTAAAATCTTAGGCCAGTAAAGTGATAAAGGGAAACTACTGGGGGTTGTCATAAAAGCTTACATCAAAATTATTTAAAGTCTCATATATGGATCAATAATATGAAGAGTGTACATTTCAGTAGGGTAGCTAAGTGGTGCAGTGAAGAGAGTACTCTAGTGTCAGGAAGACTCATCTTCATGAGTTCAAATCCAGCCTCAGACATTTTATAGCTAGTTGTGTGACCTTGGACAAGTTACTTAACCCTATTTGCCTCAGTTTCCTCATCTATAAAATGAGCTGGAGAAGGAAATGGCAAACCACTACAGTATCTTTGCCAAGAAAACCCCAAATAGCGTCATTAAGAGTCACATGGGACAGAAATGACTGAATAACTTTCCAGTAATTGAAGATTATTTTCCTGGTTTTGTAATTAACAAGACAAATTGTGACTTTTAAAATGATTTTCTTAAATATTTGACAATCTCTGAATCTATCTAGTTGGCAAAGACCTGCCTTCTGCTCCTCTGTGAGATTTCATTTTTAATGAAATTAAACCGTTATTAATCATGGAGCTGTGAGTACCTGACACCTGGCAAAATATCTTAATGGCATTAAATCTTGTCCAGATAATTTGGAAATCTAAAAGCCAAAATAGCCTCAGGTTAAAGAGCTAGTGGGATGAGCTTACTTGTGTCTGAGTGCTAGTGATACATCAATAGGAAAGAGAGATCTGGTTCCCTGCAATCTTTGACTTTAATTTGAACTTTAGTGAGAACAGATTAACACTGCCCATTTATCCAGAAAGAGCTTTAATAACAACAGAGGCAAAGGTCTTGTTTTCCTGGTTTTGGGCACTGTTGCCTGATTCAGCTTTGAAGATAGCTTCACCAAGCTTACAAAGGTTATTACCAGCCTGTACTTACCAGTGTCCTAAAGATAATGACTTTGATGGTAGGAGGGTATATTGCAGCATAAGGAGGAAATTGAGGTTATCTACTCACACTTTTAATTTCATAGGAAGCCAAGGCATTGAGATATGAAGTGATGGGAGAGATATCCCACAAATGATTAGTAGCAGACACAGGATTCATATCTAGATCTTCTGATTCCAAGTTGAGTTGGCATTTCTAAGGCACCATGTTATTTCTATTGTTGCCCATCTCTTTGTGACCCCATTTGGAATTTTCTCAGCAAAGATACTCGAGTGGTTTGCCATTTCCTTCTCCAACTCATTTTACAAATGAAGAAACTGAGACACATAGTGTTAAATGGCTTGCCCAGTCACACAGCTAGTGAGTGTCTGAGGCTGGATTTGAACTCACAAAGTTGAGTCTTCCTGACTTCGGGCCCAACACTCTATCCACTGTGCCACCGAGCTGCCCTGAACTAAGTTTGGATTCTGCCTAAGACCCTTAAAGGCTGTGTGACACAGTACAAGTCACTTACCCTTGATTAACTTCAGTTTCCTCCTTGTAAAATGGATATGATAGCACCTGATTCACAAGGATCAAATGAGATAAAATATATAAAGCACTCTGCCAACCTTAAAGTTCTCTGTTTATTAGCATTAGTATTACAGCCAAAGCTAAACGATGACTTGTCCAGGTGATTCTTGTTCAGCTATCATCAGGTTAAACTCAGTTTTCTTCCAGTTCTGGGATTTTTTGATTCTGCTCTGTAAACTACTTATCACTATTTTCAGATTTTTATTCAATGGTTTAATTTCTTGGGGATCTGATTTCTCTTAGACCTAGTGTAATTTCTTTTAGATTTTGTACTTATAAATTTCTTCTTATTTGAATGACTTAGCCAACAGTGTTCATTTTGAATCTTACACTCTTCAGACATGAGCACAAGTCTTCATAAAACAACAATGGTCGCATTTTCCTGTGGAAAACTGGGTACCCTTGCGAAAGGACATTTACAATACTCAACTTGTAGGTAGAGTTGCCACATTACTTTATTTTGTGAAATACTGATTTCAGAGCACTGGATTGGGATTCAGAAGCCCTGGGTTCAAATCCCACATCTGCTAATTCAAAATGTACATTTTATTATGGTCTAGAGGTGCTGAGAACCCCAAAATGCAAGGATACAAGGTGCAAACCTGCCTTGAAAGAATCTCATCACTCTAGCCTTCCCAGTCCAAGTAAAAATTTATTTGTGAAGTCAATATAAGTGGGTCAGACTCCTAGTGAGTCTGCACATTTGATAGGGACAACACTGATATTTTTACAGAGAAAAAAAATTGTAGGAAGATTTGGATGGGATCTAGGAGTGGTAAGTAGCTGAGGTAACAGAGAAAGGGGGTCTGGATGGGATTCAGGAGGATCAAGTAAGCTAATTAAGTAATTAAGGTGAGCTGGGGTGGGCCAGATGCCTTGGGCAGAAGCACCAGTGATCTGGGCTACTGAAATGTATAGGAAAACTCTGGGTCTGGGTCAAAGGTAACAGAGAATGAAGAACTGGGTCTAGTCAAAATGAAAAGACAGTTGAAAGGATTATACCAGGATGAGCTCAATGCCTCAGGAGAACCACCAGGAATCTGAGTTCAGGGGCTGCGTTCCTGAAACTCGCGGCAAAGTTCAAGTGGGAGAAGGTCCAGATTCCATTAACACCATGTCCCCCCCCCCCCCCCAAGTTTGAGGAAGACCCAGGAAATAGGTACCTTCACTGTTTAATTTTTACCCCCTGGAATCTCCTGTCCTCCAAGAGGAGCTTGCTCAGTATTGGTTGCTATAACATTGTTTTGAGTTCTCCCTTGTGAAGTATTTATTACTGTCCATTGGAACTGCTAAGATTCTCCAGTGATGTGTGTGTGTGTGTGTGTGTGTGTGTGTGTGTGTTTGAGGCAACCAAGGTTAAGTAACTTGCCCAGGGTCACACAGCTAGTAAGTGTCTGAAGCTGGATTTGAATTCAGTTCCTCCTGTCTCCAGGACCAGTGTTCTATCTGTTGTGCCACCTAGCTATCCCCCTGGTGACATATTGGACAGTTCTTTCCAGGATCCCATGGCTCACTAGTCATCTACCTTCTCTGTAAGAAGGGATTGTGTTGTGTAACACAGGCAAATGCCTCTATACAGGAATCTTGTCAATAAGAAGAAAATCTGAACCCACTCAGAACCCTTTTCCTTGACAATCTTTACTTTTTCCCCATCCACTGGTTTGCTCACCCTCTGCCTTCAAATTTGATCAGTTCACTCAGATGATAAAAACAACCAAAATAAACAAAAAACCCACCTCTTAGGACCCAGTTGCTTTCCTCTTGCTATGGTCCTATTTCCTTTGTCTCATTAGAATGCTTCCTTAAGAAAATACTAGTCCCACTGCAACTCTGCCCTCATCAGATCATTTCCATGGTTTTATATTCAGCTCTGGGTGCCACAGCTTAGGAAGAGCTTGATAAGCTAGAGAGTGGCAGGAGGAGGCAGCCAGGATGGAGAACGTCCCTGGGTCTTTGTCATACAAGCTTCAGTAGAAGGAAACGGGGGTGTTTTTCCCAAAGAAGAGAAGACTCGAGTAGAGATGACAACAGATTTCCTGTATTTAAAGAGCTGCAAAGTGAAAAAAGGATTAGGCTTGTTCTGTTTGGTTTCAGACATAAGAACCAGGAGCAGGGGTAGAAAGTGCAGTCACAAAGTGAAAAATTTAGGCTTAATGTTAGGGAAAAACTTCTAATAAGTGAAGCTATATAAAGTTGAATGGAATTGGGAAGTAGTGGATTCCCTTATACTGGAGGTCTTTGAGCAAAGACTAGATGCCTAATTAATGAGTATGTTGTTCTGGGGTTTTGGGGGAAGCAGGGAAGAAATATAGGTGGAAACTGAGTGCCCTCCCAAAAGTAGAATTCCATTTCCTTCCAAAGTCTGTTTTTCCTATGGGCTTCCCTATTTCTATGAACAAAGCCATGATTCTTCCATTCAGGTTAGATTTTAAACCTCAGAATAATCTTCGGTTCCCCCTTCTTCCTTGCCCCAGCATCTAGATAATACTTATATCCTTTTAACTCTTCTCACTTTCTTTATTTGCTTCTCTACCTATATTCTCCTCACCCCAGTGTTAATTTTTATCTTTCCTTTAATTTAATTTAATAATAAATGATTATCTTCTCACTGAAGTTTCCCCAGATTTTCCTAGCCAGAATAATCCCTTCCTTCTCTATATTCCCATAACTCTTTTAACTCCACTTTCACATTCTGCCTTCTCAAATCCACATTTTCTGATCCCTCCTCTCAGCTGACCTCCAATCTCACATCTCCAACTGCCTTTCACACATCTTGAACTAGATGTCCAGTAGACATCTTAAACTCCATACGTCCAAAACTGAACTTAGTATCTTTCCCCCTGAACTTTCCCCACCTCTTACCTTCTCTCTTACTGTAAAGGGCAACACCGTCCTCCCAATCCCACAGGCTCACAACCTAGGTGTTATCCTCAGCTTCTCCTGATCTCTGCCAGCCCATACTATCCAACCTGTTGTCAAGGCCTGTCAATTTTCCCTTTGTAACAACTCTTGATAAATATGCTCCTTCTCTCCTCCGACACTGTCGTCACTCTGATGATGCAGACTCTTCATCACCTCATACCTGGACTATTGCAATAGCCTGCTGGGGAGTATGGTGGTTTACCCAAATCTCTTCCCCACTCCAATCCATCTCCCATTCAGCCACCAAAGTGATTGTCCTAAAGCTCAGGTCCAACTAAGTCACCCCATCCCTAATCAATAAACTTGAGTGGCTCCCAATTATCTCCAGGGTCACAAACAGGGTCTTCTGTTTAGTCTTGAAAACTTTTCATAATCTAGCCCTCTCCTACCATTCGCATCTTCTTATACTTTATTCTCTAACATGTTCTTTTTGCTCTAGTGATAACTGGCTTCTTTGTTGTTGCAGAGACAACTTTCTAGGCATTAACATGCCTATAATGCTCTCCCTCCTCATCTCTATTGCCCTCCTTGTCTTCCTTTAAGTCCTAGTTAAAATTCCATCTCCAAGAAGTCTTTCCCAACGCTTCTTAGTTCTAGTACTTTCCTCTCTTAATTATTTCCTATTTGTCTTGTAAAGAGCTTGTTTGTATATATTTATTTGCTTGTTGTCTCCTCCCTTAGATTGTGAGGGTTATGTTTTGCCTCTTTTTGTATCTCCAGCACTTAGCACAGTGCCTGGCACATAGTAAGAACCTAATAAATGTTTACTCACTCATTGATATTGTCAACTAACAACGGCTCATTTTGTCTTGCCCCGTGTTGCTAATGAAATAAAATTATGCCTTCTACCCTGTCATTGAAAAGGGAGCAGTAGGAGAAATGAGTGGAACATTTATTTAGTCCCATTACTCAGTGCCCATTCTCTTTGTTTGATCTCTTTGTTTGATGCATCATAAAAATATTTTTGAAGAACAAAATTTTTAATTTGTTTTCACAATACAACACAATTTGCTTTCCCAATACTACACAGCACAATGCAATAAACAGCTGTTTATTAAAGTCTTGGCAATTTTGGTACAATAGGCAATATGTAGTACTAAGGACATTGAAGGGCAATACATTGTCAACTCATTCAATGAGACCAATGAAAAATGTGATGTGAATAGGAAAAATGGGTACTTCTTAATGAGAACTATTAGATAACCCTAAGGCAGATAGATGGAAAAGGTAATGAAAAGAAGACCTGGTATTTCACTTTATATATCCTTCTAAGCAGCAGAGAACAGCAGAATCTGGTCCTGCCTGACGTCCTTATAGTGGTTCAGAACACTAACGTGAACCTTTTGCCACTCACAGATTCTCATCCTTTACTAATTACAATGCTAGCTCCTGTGCTATTATTCATTGCACAAAATCTCCCTCATAGAATTGGAGAGCAAAGGCAACAGCCTCCTGTGAGCTGTCTCAAGAGCTCTGAGCTTTTGTCCCCGTCTGACTCACAACTGCACCAAAAAACTGTGAATCACATCAGCAATGTAACCTGAAGTAAAGCAGAAACCCCAGGGCAGAGTTTCCATTGGTCTTAGAAACTAGGATGCTTTTCTTTGGACATCAAAGTAAAGTCAAAGAGACAGCTTAATTCTCACTTTTCATCTACAGTGTGGTCAGGGTGACCTTCTGAGCAGCAGTTTGGTTCATTGCTTTGCAGATCTTGAGTTCAAAACAGTGCTACATTGATGGGGATGATTTTTACTGACCAGTGACTGTGCAGGGGGTTTGGAAGTGTGTAGGGAAGCAATAAAGGGCTAAAAATCAGTATGATCTAAGAACTTACTGAGGTTAAATTAGGAAAGTAGAGTATGACATAATGAGTGACACTTGGAGTTAGCTGGCCTGATTTCTAGGTCTAACACTGTGGACAAGTCAACTTATCTCTATGAAATCTGTAACCACCCACCAAACTGGGGGTCTATTTGTACCTTCCACTGGACGATGGTGCAGCTCTCCTGCATTAATTTTTTTTTTCCTCCATAAAGTAAAGGGTTGAACTACATGATCCCTGGAAACCTTTAAGCAGGGGTGACACTAGCCTCCTTTCTGTTTCTTGCACAAGACAATCCCTCTGCTGACCCCGAGGATCCTCTCCCTCTCTATCTCCACCTCTAAGCTGCCACAGCTTTCTTCATGTGTCAGCTAAAATCTCACCTTCTATAGCAATTCTTTCCCAATTCCCTTCACATTAGTACCTTCCTTCTCTTGATTTATCCTGCATAAATCTTGTTTGTACATAGTGTTTTGTTTTGTTTTGTTTTGTTTTTGCATATTGCATCCTCTATTACATTGTGAGCTCTTTAAGAGAACTCAGGAATGCCTTTTACCTTTCTTTGTATCCCCAGAGCTTAGCATAGTGCCTGCCATGTAGGAGGTGCTTAACAAAGGCTTGTTGACTGACTGAGCATTTTATAATTCTGTATCATATATTGGACTGCAGATTAAAGGCTGCTTCTATCTTTGTCTCTTTGTCTGAGGGGACATCTTGGGAAAGGGACAGAAAGAGGTAGGGTGATGCAGTGGAAAGTACGCTGGATTTTGAGTCAGGATCTATGTTCGAACAATGACTTTGTTATTCCCTGAGTGACTTTAAGCAAATCACTTCATTTTTCTGAGTCTCAGTTTCATTATCTACAATATGAGGGGATTGGAAATAGAGCTCTCTAATATCTCTTTAAGCTATTCGTCAATGGCCCTAATAAGATTCTAAGTATTAGTACCACCTATGGATTTCCCTAAATCTGATATAAAAAGAATGGATTAAGGAACCTCTAACTTAGAGATGGTCTGAAAGAGTTTCAAAGGGTTTCAAACTTTTAAATAACCATTTGAAAGAATGGTCCAAGTCTCTAAAAACAAGAGAAATGCAAATCCACACCCTGCAAATTAGCAGAGATGACAAAACTTGGGAATAATCCATATTGGAAGAGTCATAGGAAGATAAGTTCACTCTACTGCATTGTTGTGGTTTTTCTCCTACTCTTTTTAAAAAATATTTATTTATTTATTTGTTTTTGTTTTCAACAGATCATCCAAAAGATTTTGAGTTACAAATTTTCTCCCTATCTCTCCTCTCTGACCACCCCAAGACAGCATGCTTTTTTTATTACCACTTCCTTCAATCTGCCCTTCCTTCTATCACACCCCTCCCTTCTCTTATCCCCATCCGTTCTATTTTCTTGTAGGGTAAGTTAGATTTCTATACCCCATTGACTATATATCTTATTTCTCAGTTGCCTGTAAAAACAGTTTTTAACATTTGTTTTTAAAACTTTGAGTTCTAAGTATTTTCCCTGCCTCCTTCCCTACCCATCCCCACTGAGAAGGCAAGCAATTCAATATAGGTTATACATGTGTAGTTATGCAAAACACATCCATAGCAGTCATATTGTAAAAGACTATTTCTCTCCATCCTATCTTGCCCCCCCCATTTATTCTGTTCTCTCTTTTGACCTTATCCCACCCCAAAAGTATAATTACTCCCTCCTCTCATTTGCCTTCCCTTCTGTCTTCCTCTCACCCCTTACTTATCCCCTTCCCCCTACTTTCCTGTAGTGTAGGACAGATTTTCATACCAAATTGAGTGAACATGTTATTTCCTCCTTAAGCCAAATGTGATGACAGTAAGGTTCACTTTTTCACTCTCACCTCCCCACTCTTCTCCATTGAAAAATCTTTTTCTTGCCTATTATATGAGAGATAATTTGCCCCATTCTATTTCTCCCTTGCTCCTCCCATTATATTCCTCTCTCACTCCTTAATTTTATTTTTTTTAGATATCATCCCTACCTATTCAACTCACCCTGTGCCCTCCATCTTTATATTATCACTCCAACTACTCTAATACTGAGAAAGGTCTCAAGAGTTACACATGTGATCTTTCCATGTAGGACTATAAACAGTTCAATTTTAGTGAGTCCCTTATGATTTCTCTTTCCTTTTTACCTTTTCATGCTTCTCTTGATTCTTGTGTTTGACAATCACATTTTCTATTCAGCGCTGGTCTTTTCAATAAGAATGCTTCAAAGTCCTCTATTTCACTGAATGACAATTTTTTTCCTTGAAGTATTATATTCAGTTTTGCTGGGTAGGTGATTCTTGGTTTTAATCCTATCTCCTTTGACCTCTGGAATATCATATCTCAAGCCCTGTGATTCCTAATGTAATGTAATGCTAGCTCTTGTGTTATCCTGATGGTATTTCCACAGTACTCGAATTGTTTCTTTCTGGCTGCTTGCAATATTTTCTCCTTGACCCAGGAGCTGTGGAATTTGGCTACTGTATCCCTAGGAGTTTTCCTTTTGGGATCTCTTTCAGGAGGTGATTAGTGGATTCTTTTAATATCTATTTTACCCTCTGATTCTAGAATATCAGGGAAGTTTTCCTTGATAATTTCTTGAAAGATGATGTCTAAGCTCTTTTTTTGATCATGGTTTTCAGTTAGTCCAATAATTTTTAAATTATCTCTCCTGGATCTGTTTTCCAGGTTAGTTGTTTTTCCAATGAGATATTTCACATGGTCTGCTATTTTTTCATTCCTTTGGCTTTATTTTATAATTTCTTGATTTTTTCATAAAGTCATTAGCTTCCATCTGCTCCATTCTAATTTTTAAGGAACTATTTTCTTCAGTGAGCTTTTTGGACCTCCTTTTCCATCTGGCCAGTTCTGCTTTGCAGGGCATTCTTCTCCTCATTGACTTTTTGAATCTCTTTTGCCATTTGGGTTAGTCTATTTTTTAAAGTGTTATTTTCTTCAGCACTTTTTGGGGTCTCCTTTAGCAAACAGTTGACTTATTTTTTTTGTGATTTTCTTACATCACTCTCATTTCTCTTTCCAATTTTTGCTTTGCTTGATTTTCAAAATCCTTTTTGAGCTCTTCCATGGCCTGAGACCAATTAATATTTTTCTTGGAGGTTTTGGATGGAGGAGCTTTGACTTTGTTGTCTTCTGTTTGTATACTTTGGTCTTCCTTGTCACCAAAGTAAGATTCTAGAGTCTGATTCTTTTTCTGGGTTTTGCTCATTTTCCCAGATATTTACTTGACTTTTGAGCTCTTTGTTAAGGTAGTTCTCTGCTTCTAGTAGGGGTAGGGTGTGTACCGTCAGCCACTGGATCCCCCCAAAATCCGTGAACCTAGAGCTCCAGAAACAGTTGCCACAGCTGCCCCTGCCCTTGCTCCTGCTGCTGCAGCTCCTCCTCTAAGGGCTCTTTCACCCCCTCCTGCTGCCCTGGGGCTGGGGCCTGACTACTCTACTCTCTCACAAAGGTCCCACAGTTTTTTTCCACTGACTTTCCAATTTGTCCTTGATGTTTTGGGGTTGTGAAGTCTGGAAACCACAACAGGTGCCTGAGATTCAGTCCCCCCAAGGCCTGCTCAGTCCCCACTGTGCCAGTGTGGCCCATGTTGGACTGTGCTTTGCTCCCAGAGCAGCATGATAGATACTTCCCAGTGACCCTCTAGGCTGTCTTGGGATGGAGATTTGCTTCACTCCCTCATTCTGTGGGTTCTGCAGCTCCAGAATTTGTTTACAGCCATTTGTACAGGTATTTGGCTGGGCTTAGGCACAACACTCTAGAAAGTCTGTGCTGTTACTCTGTCATCTTCTGCGTTGTTGCTGCTACTGTTTGTCCTTTGTTCTCGAAGAGAACCATGATACCAGGAAGGTGATGCCATGACTTGCAAGTGAAGTGGATTTAAGTGAGGGAGGGCTGTGCAAAGTCAACAGCCTCACTCTCTCTTCTGAAGCCATCTGTCACCAGTGGCAAGATATAGATCAGGACCATTAGAGATGGCTCTCCATGCAACTTGGCCTTTTCAAGCTAAGGTCTTTAACAGGTCTCAGTTTGACTGAGGCAACACCCATCCAGTGATTAAAGCTAGGTAAGAAATGAGGCAGAGGTCTCTTTCACCTACTCAGAAAAAAATCAATCTAGGAGGGGAAGAGCCTCAGGATCATTGGAGCTATGAACACAATCAGTTTGGAAAGCAATTTGGAAGCAAATAAAGTGATTAAAATGTCCATACTCTTTGACTCAGAGTTTCCATCACTGGTTTATAACACAAGGAGTCCATTGATAAGGGAAAATGCCCATATACACCAAAATGTTTATAGCAGGGCATGTGTTTGGGGAGTTGGGGGGGATAGCAAATTGTCCTTGTTCACATACAGATCCCTGAAGCTCCCTAGGCCTCTGTTTCTCCTATGGTCGGGCTCAAAAGCTCTTGAAATCCTTGACATTTTTAATCCTCAGATCTTATTAGTGATCTTACACTGAGCTATCAAGCTTTCTAGGACTCAGTTTCCTTTTGAATCACATAAAGGATTTGGACTCTAAGGCCTCTGAAGGACTTGTCACTTTTTGTCATTGGACATTAGTGGGTATACCTACAATGTTCATTAGACACTCTAGGTCTCAGTTTCAGACTGAGTCCATGAAGGAGCCTTTTGTGAAAATATTTCTCATTTTCAATGCCCAAGTTCCACTTAATGGCTGGCTTATAGTGATTATCAATTGTAACAGTTTCTCTTTCCCTCCTAGCTTAATTTAGTTTTTTCTTCTTTTGCTCATTAAAAGGGCCATTCTCTGACTATTTCTTAAAGAGACCTGTTCAGTCAACGGGCATTACCTCCCTCTAAGAAAATACCTGAAAAGGCCAAGTTCCCCCACTGCATCCTGGGCCATCTCCAATCATCCTGATATCTGGTCACTGGATCTAGATGGCTCAGGAGGAGAAAATGAGGCTGGTGACCTTGCACAGCCCTCCTTCACTCAAAACAAAATCCAGTGCAAGTCGACGTCATTTCTCTGATGTCATAGTCTTCTTCAAAATGAAGGACGAACGCAAAAACAAATAAAGAAAGTAGACATCCATGGATTTGAGAATGACTAAGTGAATTGTGGTACATGAATATAATTTAATATTACTGTACTGTAAGAAATAATAAATGGGATGAATACAGGGAAGCATGGAAAGATCTACATGAACTGATACAGTCAGGTAAGCAGAGCCAAGAAAATAATATACTCAATGACTACAACACTGTAAGTGGAAATAACAACCACAAAAATAATCAAAAGTGAGTTTTTCCAGCATGGCTCCAAAGAAGAGATACAAGAAGATAGTTTACCCCACCTTTTTACAGAGATATGCAAAACAGTGTACATATTTTACAATGTATTGAAATGTGAAGTTAGAAATGACAAGATTTGACAACTGATTATATATATGGGGTGAGTCAGAGTGAAAAGCCAAGGATGATACAAGGATTTCAATTCTACAAATAGTGGTGACTTCAACAGAAATAGGAAGTTTGAAAGAAAGGTGGGTGAGGGAAAAGATAATGTGCTTTGTTTGAGATCCCTGTGGGACATCCAGTTTGAAATGCCAAATAGGCAATTCATGATGTAGGATTACGGTTCGAGAGAAACTGGAACTGGACATATAGATTGGGAGTCATTGGAAGAGAGATAAAAATGAACCCATGGGAGCTTATGAGCCTACAACTAGAGGGAAAAAGATCACCCAGGACAGAGCCTTAGGGATACCTATAGCACAATAGGATTCTGTATACTGTGTATGGTAGGGATGAGTTTCCAGACACCAGGAGTGGAATCTCTGCTTCTTCCTCCTCATGTGTGGTGGCTGAAGACTGCTCTAGTGTAAGAGACATGGTGCTGTTCTTGGACACAGCTATGACCTTGTAGCTCAGCTGCATTGCCTTCTCTGCTGTATAAATAGCCATCTGACTTCAAAAATATACGGAGAATTATCTTAACTAACAGCAAAAGATTTATACAAGATTTTGGGACATGCTAAAATGGATGAACTCTATGCAAGTTTTTTCTCCCCTTGAGTGGCAGAACTTTTTTTTTTTGTCTATAATCTCTATGAAAAATGCAGTAGGCTGCATAAATAAATAAATAAATGTGTCTGGGAAGTGTTGGAGTAGATGTCTATTTTTTATTTCCTAAGGATTGTTGTCACTTCCTGCTTGAGACAGGAGCTCCAGTAGTTTCTTTGACTTAGTCTTCCAATCCTAAAGGAACAAGCCTGTGATGATTGCCAGAAAAGATACGTCATTTCCTCCATCCTGATTTGCCAGGCTTTCTGGTCATTAAATCAGAAAAGATTATTTTCCTAGGTAGTTAGTCAGCTTTCCTCTTCCCTGTAGAGTGTGTGAGTTTGAGGAGACAGAGGCTAGAGATTTCCCCAATGTTTCAACAAACGCATTAACTGGAGATGGGGAATGTGCTAAAGAAAGAAGAGGCCCAACAAAGGTAAATGCTTTGTTGTTGAAGTGTCTTTCATTGTAGTTAGTTACCAAGGCTCTTCAGGCTATTCTACTTGCTCTCTTGCCATTCAATTCCAACACATGGCCAATGGCAAGGCAAAGCAGGAACCAGTTGGCATTTAGCAGGCTGCTCAATCACACACAAGCAACACTAAGCATAAAATTTGCCCTCTGTAAGAGCATGTCTGTTTACGAATGGGCAATTAGATGGAGCAATGGATAGAGCACTCAATATGGAGTCAGGAAGCTGTGGGTTCAAATCTGATTTCACTCACTCCTTGTGTGAGCCTGAGCATATTACTGCTTCAGTTCCTTCGTCTCTAAAGTAGGGATGAGAGTGGAATCTACCTCCCAGTGTTATCGTGGGAGATAAAGTGAGTAATAGCTGTAAAGCAATTTGTAGATCCTACAGCACTATATAAATGCTTGCTATGATGATTGTTATCTAACAAGAAGACCAAAGACCAAAGTCACATAGCAAGTTAGTGGCAAGTCAAGGTTAGAGCTCAGTTTGGGAATTTAGAGTTTATTTAGTCATTCTCTAGCTCACTCAGAGGTTTCTTTTGGACTATAGGTCCTTGTTACCTTGCCCCACACTCTCTGTCTCCTCCACTACCCCTCAAAAAACCCCGAAGTACCAATATGTAGGGAGAAAGCAGAGGCTTGTCTTGTACGAAAATTAACTGAAATTATAATAACAAGGAAGCTTATAAGCTCCTAGAAGGCAAGGATGAGATTTTTAAAAAGTTTTTATTGATATCTTTTTTACATTAACTACATTTCCCTTTGTATAAGGTTTTTTTAATGCTTTTTTTGTATTATGTTCATCACTTATTACAACATAGCATTCCTTTTCTGGATGTGAGACAAAACCTCACAATTGTTTTGATTTCTGTTTCTCTTATTAAGTGATTTGGAATCTTATGGTTGTCAGTAGTTGTTCCTTTTTAAAGAATTCTTTGTCTTTGTGTAAGATAAGTCTCTTTTAATAGGATTTTTCACAGCATTGTGCTCAGGCAAGAATTTTAATAAATGTTGAAGTAGAAGTCATTTTCAAAACAAAGAAAGCTAGTGGTAGATGGAGACTGAAAGTAAAAGCTATTTCTGAAGCAACTCCTCTGAAGCATTAGTTGTGGTTATTGGCAGTGATGTGGGTGGTGGGAGCAATATGCAAGATATGCCCACCTTACACAGATTAAACTAGCTTTCTTTAAACGGTATTGAAACTGTTCTTGAGATTTAATTGGCCTGGGGACTGAGGCTCAGGCTGTTGACATAGTTTTCTGATCATTTAGATAGAAAAACAGCCAGAGTACAAGGAGCTCCATTGACCTCAGACTAGTGGGATGATGAATATGGGCAGAAGAAAGCTATGCTCAGCTGAGGCAAAGTGGTATCCTCATGGAACATCCTTTCTCTTCTCTGAATGTTTTTCCCATGTTATGGCTTTTTTTAATTTAACCATTATGAAGTGTTCCACAAATGTCTCGTTTTGTTCCATCCTTGAACCTAACCTACCAAGGGACTGGCCTTTACTCTAACATGTGGCATTAGTCAAGCAGGATTGGTTCAGAATGATCTCACTGATGTCCGGAAAGGCTGCTGTGTGAGGGAAGTTAAGCTTTGGTGAGGCTTGCCTTTCTCTTTCTGCTGATGCCTTTGGCGATACATGTGTTGATGGTGCCTATTTACTGTGACACTATGAGGTAATTAAGAAATCACTGCTTACCTTTGAGAGAGGAATTTCAGTAAAATAATGAATGAATGAAAAATATTTATTAAGTGCCTTTCTATGTGAGAAGCACTGTACTAAGTGCTAGAGATGCAAATTGAAAAAAACAAGACAATCCCTGGTCTCAAGGAATTAATACTCTAGGGGAGGTAACACATTTTTATAAGAGTTCAGCTGTGAGACTAGATAGAAGGGCCAAGAAGCCCTAAGGTTTCAGCCCAGGGACAGATAGTAATGCCTAGGGAACCTTAGGTTGAACCAGTGGGTAGGATGACTGCCCAGAGATCTAAAAGCAGGGCTGTGCTGGGGCCAGCTCCAAACTCACAAGGAACAATTGTTATATTTTCATGGTAAGCATTTACACATAAGAAGTAGCAAGCACTACAAATCAGGGCTTGATTTATTGTTTTGGTGCTTGTCTAAACTTAAGAAAGTAGTGGAAGGGATTGTAATAATACAAATTAAACTTTTAAAATGTGTCATAGGTACATTTTTTCCCCCAGAGAGCTGATTTGTTAAAGGTTTACAAGCATGCCCCTATTTGGAGGGCATAACAGCAAAGCAGATGGGAAGGCTAGCATAAGTTTAGAATACAATGGTAAGGGAGGCCGTGAGACATGGTGTTCCTCCATGTCACTGGAAGACTTGTAGTTGATGACTCCCAGCTTATGCAAGTAGTGTGAACAAACATTGCTTTTCTTAACTGGCTTATGATGTCTAATAGCCCTGGCTTAAGAGAATGGGGAAAGGAGGAAGGGAAAGGCACCCCCAACTGGGAGTTTTTATATTAGCCTGCCCCAGGAAGACCTCAAATTGAAATCAGATTGCAAAGTGTTGATTACAAAGCATTAAGGAGAAGTGGCAGGGAGGTGAAAACAATACACTTTCTCCGGAAGTTTATCGGTGAAGGAGGAAAGAGAAATTCAATAGTAGCTTATTTGGTTAGAAGGATCAAGAGAAGGCTTCCCTCACCCCAAGACTGAGAAAACATGAGTATTTGTGCAAGAGCATATTAATCCTATGCAGTTCACTTAATTATTGAAGTCAAAATTGCTTTCTTTAGAATCATTCCATAGATCAGAACCAAAAATGTAAAATAAAGATTGTGCTAAAAACCTGGAATGAGGTTGACATTTTATTTTTAATTAAATGCCACTAGGATCACATTATATTAAGCTCTCATATTTGTACTTTGTCTTAAGGTTTTATAAAGCTTTTTATTCACAACTCCCTGAGTTTTGTAGTTCAACTATTAATCTTCCTATTTTTACAAATGAGGAAACCAAGATTTAGAAAGGTTAAGTAACTTGCCTAAGGTCATACATATACTTAGTGGCAAAATTGATACTCAAACCCGGGCTTTCTGGATGAAGGACAAGTATTCTTTTTGTTGCATCATACTGGCAATATTAGAGTAAGAGAACTCATAAATGTGAATATTAATATTGAATAGTTTCAGTCACATAATTTGATTCAGAAAGTCTGGAGGATTAGTTAAATTATCATAGATCCGCCTAAGGAGAATCATCATAATTTCTCCTAATGTTTGCCTTTCCCCACCCTCCACAAAAGAACACTCCAACAATACTCTATTTTAAAAATACATATTCTTATGTTTTTAAAATCTTCATGATGAGGTTTAGGGGTGTTGGGGACCCTGAAATACCGACACGCCACGTCCTGCTCGAATGAATTCGACTCCAGCCTTCTTAAACCAAAGAAAAACAGTTTATTAAAGATTCACCATACTGGGTTGACTCTTAAGGAGCCTAAGCATTTGTAATGCTTGTATTCACAAGCGGGCCAGATAGAATCTCAGCTAGACAGAGCCTCAACTGGATTGAGTCTGAGAGCCTTCATGGAGGTGAGATGGAACTTAGATACAGAAAAGTCTGTAGGAGGAATCTGGGGCTGGTCTGGTAGTCTAGGGTGATGGGAGGAGGGGTTTAAGGAGGGTCTTGAGGAGAAGTCCAAGGAGGGGATGACTGATCAAGGGTTGGAAACAGCTGGGGAGAAATCAGGAGATATCAGACAATGGAGGGCTTGAGTCGAAAGCATGTGGGGCAATCCAGAGGTCTTGATAGGGGTGGTATGGGAATGACAGGTACCCTGGGGTGAATACAGATAGACTGTAGGGAGGATCTTGATGGGAGTGGTCAGCAGCCTGGGGAATGGGGTTTTGATGGGATCTAGAGTGAGGAGTGCAACAGAGACCTAAGCACAGTGATAATGAAAAGCCCATGGGCTTCCTGAGACTGCTGAACAAATGGGAAGATTAGATTTGAGTAAGAAAGACCAGATTAAGTGGGAAAATTCAAGGGGAGCTCAAGAAGGCTCCCAGAGTCTGAACCCCATCATTCATATTAACAGAAACAGTAACCAAAAAGTGTCACATGTAATACAGGTTGCTTTATAGAGCTTGGAGATTCCAGTAAGTTGCTATGCATTACAGTGCTGCATTAATAATTCATTATAATGTATAATAAAAACAGTCATTCACTTTACAAGAATTTATGATTACAAAGCATTTAATATGTTTTTCATTTGATGCTCACAATGTCTCTGTGAGGTAGGCAACGGAAGCAATGTTCCCATTTTACAGATGAAGAAACCGAGGCTAAAATTATATACTCAAGATTACATTGCTGTTAAGTAGCAGGGCTAAAACAAGCCTGTCTTCTGACTTGCTGTATTAAAGATAGTAGTTAAAATAGCTATATCTTTTTTAAAAATGTCACATCACATTACACCACCACCTTTAAATGTTCTGGTTTGAGGTAGTTGGGTTATTTTTTTCTTTCTGAAATATTAACAGGTTATCCCAGGGGTGGGGAACCTGTGACCTTGAGGCTAGATGTGGCCCTCTAGGTCCTCAAGTGTGGTTCAGTTGAGATAAGGACAGATTCCCCACCCTTGAGCTTTCCAGGATGCTATGCCTGTTATAAGGAGTTGAGAAGACATTTATTTCTTTGCTGACTGTCTCACAGAGTTTAAATTCCCCAGGGACAAGGATTATACATTGTTCTCATCTTTGCATGAAGAAATTAGCCTTTTAAACTTCAGAAAAGGGACTGATAGAAAGTGTTAAGCCAGGAGAACAATGTGTACTATACCAAAAACACGGGGAAAGTGAACAGTTTTGAAAGACTTAAGAACTCTTATTAATGCAATGACCAGGCGTGTCTCCACAAGACCAAGATGATGATGAGGAAGTATGCAACCCACCTGTCAGAGAAGTGATGGACCTCAGGATGCAGAATGAGACAGGTATATTTGGACATAGGTAATAGGAATTTTTTCCTTTACTCTGCATATTTGTTGCAACAGTTTGTTTTATCTTTTTTCAGTGGGGTGGGGAGATAAAAATGTTTGGTAATTGGGGAAAAATTAAAAGTTTTTAAAAGGGAAAAAAAATTACCTAAAATTGTGGCATACCAGGTGATGTTTTCATGACGTAGGAACAAGCCCCTTGAAGGAATTAGAAAGGAAGTAACATCATAGGATGAAGATTTTGGGGGCTACCCTTCCAGATGACTTTTAAAACTCAGTTTCAATGAGTTTAGGAAGAAAGATTCAGAGAAGAATATAGCTCCTGATGAGGTGCATGGAGCTAAAGAAAGGAGACCTTAGAGAAACTGAGAGAGTAGAAGCGCAGACAGAACACACTCCTACAAAGAGCAGGGCCAAGACTCTGGGAATGAGACTATGTCATCACTTAGGCATGAGTAGTGTTGGGGCAAACACTGTGTTACCATCAAATGGCTTGTAGTCTACTTGCAGAGACAAGATACAGCCAAATAAAAGAGGGACTAATGAAACAATGCCTGAAATAGGCAATAACTGGTAGAAAAAACAAGAGCATTCATTGCTAGTGCCTAAGAGGATCCCTTTGGGCTCCAACAGGTCAAGGAAAGTTTCCTAGGAAAAGTGAGACTTGAGTCTGGCCTTGAAAAATTAGATTAAAATACATAGAGGAAAGAAAAAGAAAAAGTGTTGTTTCATTAATTATGTTAAATTGGCCCATTTACATTCCCTCTCCTCCTTGGATCAACAGGCAAGTGTGAGATAGCTGGCCAATTTGATTCAACTCAACAGACATCTGTCATCTACCAACAAGCATCTACCATGTTCAAAGCACTGTTAGGTATTAGATACAAAGATAGTAATATTCATATCACTATGTTATAGCTCATGTTTTAAAATTTTTATTTTATTTTTAATTTATTAATTATTTAATTTATAAATGCTTAAGACAAGCATCTCCATATCATAGTATAATAAAAAAGATGATTGCACATGAAACTGTAAATCTATTATGTACAACTTGCTATTCATTTTAAATAAGTTATCATATATATATTTTTTCCCTTTTTTTCTTCCCTCCTTCCTGCCCCACCCTAGAGATGCCTACCATTAGACACAAGTAGGGGTATACACACGCACACACGCACACATATATATATAATTATATATTATATAAAAATTAATGTATATATATACAATTATACATAACTTCTATTTATCACTTCTTTCTCTGGATACAGATAGTATTTTTCTTCATATGTCCTTTATTTCTCATTTGTGTATTTATAATAGTCAAAATGACTTAGTCACTCAAAGTCATTCTTAAAACTCACATTTGAATAGACTTTTAGTTTGCAAAATAAACATACTACGTCTTTTTTGAAGGGACAAATTTCTTTACTGCAGGGAGCTCCCCTTAAGGAAGTCTCCTCCACAATCCAGGTAGGCACCTTCTCTGCAATTTATGGTCTTAAAGAGTTGCCTGGGGAAACTAAGAGATTAAGTGACTTGCTCAAAGTCACACAATTAGTATGTGTCAAAAAGTGAGACTTAGACCCAACTCTTTCTCATTTTAGTCAGAGTCACACAGCTGGTATATATCAGAAGCCAGTTTGGAAACCAGGTCTTCTTGACTTCAAAGCCTGCTCTCTTTGGCTTGGGGCATATTGCCCCTACTATATGCATTATTATCTTTATTTTGTAGATGAGAAAACTGAAGTTCAGAGACAGCAAGTTAGTACATGTTCATATAGCTAGCAGTTGTCAGAGGCAGTATTCTACATCAAGAATTCTTTCCATTAGAGTATACCCAGAGTTAATAAATCCAGTCAGTGCCTTGAAGTAGTTTACAGTTAGTAAGCAGATAAGATAGGTTGGGTTGGAAACAGATTGTATGGCCTTGGGATTTTTCTGTGTCATTCTTATGGGATTTCTTTATCAACAGCAGAAATTTTAGCTCCTGGCTTTGTTTGTTTTTCTTTCCTTTAGCTCAAAGTATGTCTCTCATATTTTCCTTCCTCCAGTTATTGTACATATGAAAAATGTGAGATGTGGAGAGATTAGCTCTGACGGGAGATGATGGGCAAACTCAGACTATATCTCCCAAAGAGTAAAGGGCATCCCTTTATTAGCTGGCTTCACAGAACACTGTGGCTCGGCTTCCAAGAGCAGCTGTGTTTCATTGACCTGATCAACTTATTACAGGCCTCCAGAAAAGCTTCCATTTGGCATTAAATTAAGTGAGAAATTAAGCAGGTGTCTAATACGTCCCCTTCAAGCACTGGCTTTGCTTACCAGGCTCTGACTTGGAAAAAGCACCTGGCTCAGACAGGGGACTCTAATGCAGTGATGATGAATGATTTCCCTCTGTTGTGGTGAGTGTTTTGAGGACGTGATATGAACTGAGTACATACTGTACTGCCTGAATTAACCACGGGCAGGGAACCATGTTGCAATCACCTCAGGGTAATCGGCAGTGTTTTTGTTATTTTGTTCTGTCCTTGTTTGCTCCTCAACCTACGAAAAGATACTAGGGTCCTGGTCTAAAAAAAAGCTGATCAGGTTATCCAAGCTAACTGAAATATTGGGTGAGGGTACCTTGGTATAATGCCAAGAATTTGGGTATCAGTGGACCTGAGTTCAAATTTTACTTCTGCTATTTAACTATGTAACCTTAGGCAAGTTACTTAACAACCTCTTTGGACCTCAGTTTTCCCACTCATAAAATGCCAGTGGATGGGATGATCTGTAAGATCCCTCCCAGTTCTAAATCTAAGATCCTATGAATCTATAAAGCAAACTTTTAGAGGCAGAATGACCACAATTCCAAATGAAACCAAGATGTGGTGGGTAAGATTAATGCAAAAGAGAATGACTGTGGCCTCCCTCCCTCAACTTGTTATATTTCATTATGGCCTTACTTACATGATGCAGGTCATCCCCTCAATCAACAAACTTTTATTAAGGGCTACCTGTACTCAGGCTCTGTGCTAAGCACAAAGAAAGGCAAAAGCACATCCCTGTCTTCAAAGAGTAGACATTCTAATGGGGGAGAAAACAATACATATAGTATGTGTAATATAAATACAAAGTAGATATGAGGTAACCTTACTGAGGAAGGAATTAGAAAGTGGCAGGGAACGAGGAAAGACACCCTATAGAAGGTATAATGTCAGCTGACTCTTGAAAGAAGCTAGAGAGTCTATCACATTGGCTAACATGACAGAAAAGGAAAATGATAAATGTTGGAGATGTGGGAAAATTGGAACACTAATGCATTGTTGGTAGAATTGTGAACTGATCCAACCATTCTGGAGAGCAATTTGGAACTATGCCCAAAGCACAGTGTACATCCTTTGAGTCAGCAATACCACTACTAGGTCTGTATCCCAAGAAGATTATAGAAAAGGGAAAAGGACCCACATGTACAAAACTATTTATAGTAGCGCTTTTTGTGGTGGCAAAGAATTGGGATTGGAGGGAATGCCCATCCATTGGGGAATGGCTGAATAAGTTGTGAGGCATGAATGTAATGGGATACTATTGTTCCATAAGAAATGGTGAGCAGGTGAGTTTCAGGAAAACCCAGAAAGACTTGCCTGAACTGATGCTGAGTGAGGTGAACAGTCCAGGAGCACATTGTATGCAGTAACAGCATCATTGTACAATGACTGACATTGTTAGACTCAGCTTTTTGAGCAATACAATGATCTAAGCCCATTCCAAAGGACTCATGATGGAAAATGCTATCTACGTCCAGAGAAATAACGATGGAGTCTGAATGCAGATCGAAGCAGACTATTTTTTCTTTCTTGTTTCTTTGTTCCTTCTTTCATGTGGCTTTTACCTTTTGTTCTGATTCTTCTTTTACAACATAGCTAATGTTTAATATGATTATACATGTATGGCCTATTGCTTGCTGTCTTGGAGAAATGGGAGGGGAAGAAGGGCAAATTTTTAGAACTCAAAATCTTATAAAAAGTGAGTATTGAAAATTAAAAATTAATCAACTAACCTTAAAAAAAAGAAGCTAGAGATTCAGAGGTAGAGGTGAAGAAGCAGCAAAGACCTGGAAATAGGTCTTGGAGTGTTTTATGTGGATGAGGAAAACAGGTACACTAGTGCACACTGTTGGCAGAGCTGTGAATTGGTCCAGCCTCCCAGAAAACAATTTGGAACATAGCCCAGGAAGTTACCAATTAACCCAGAGAGTTACCATTAACCTAGTTACACCACTTTAAAGCCTGAACCCTGAAAGAAATCAAAGCGGGAAAGGAATCATGTACAAATATATTTATAGCAGATCATTGTAGTCAAAACCTGGGAAATAAGAGGATGGCTTTGTATCGGGAAATGACTGAACAAACTGATATAATGGAATATTATTGTGCCACAAGAAATGACAAACTAGACATTTCCAGAGGAAACTGGAAAGACTTTATAAAGAAATTGAGAGCTAAGTAAACAGGGTTAGAAGAATAATTTATACAATAATGTTATAAAGAAAAATAACTTTAAGAGATCAGAATTCTGATAAATGCAATGATAAACCAGGAAGCCAAAAGAATGAAGATTTTCATCTTCATGCCACTCACCTCCTAAAAGAGAAGGGAAACATTGAAAATGCAGAAAAAAAATATATTTTTAGATCTGGCTATTGTAGCATTTCCACCCCATCCCCCAGACTCTGCAGCTACACATTGAGGGGAAGAAGGGAATTTATTTTATTGGCTATGTTTTTTAGTTATATAGGGACAGAGTAATAGAAATATGCTTGACTTTTAAAAAATTAAAATAATAAACTAAAAAACTCAGAGAGATTATCTTTGCTTTATCAATAAAGTTGGGTCTAGGCAAAATTTTGCCTTAAATATCCTCTCCTCCCTTTCTAAATTTCTCTACAATTACTGTCAGGTTCCTAGCATCCCATAATGCTCTCAGGCTGTCTGAAGTCTCATGCTTTGGATTTCATTCAGATCTTCACTTCCACACGGAGTCAAAGTTACCTTTCTATTATTTAAAATTTTCTTTCAGGGATAAGAATAAGCATAAGGGCTAAGAGGAAAACAGATAGATGATAGGTAGATAGGTAGGTAGGTAGGTAGATGATAGATGATTTTTATTTCCTACCAATTGCTCTGCTTGGTTTCAACTCTAAGAACATCATGCTTTCCTCAGGATAATAATACTTATATCATATCATATCATATCATATCAGAAAGCTCATCATTATAGAGATTGCTTCAGCTTTGATACTTAGCACCTCTTCTGTACCTTCAGTTGCCTCTTTCCCTCTAAGTGGAGGACAAAGTAAAATATTCCCCCCAATGCCTATACATCTATATCTATATCTATATCTATATCTATATCTATATCTATATCTACATATACAGAATTTTCTAGTCAATCCTTCATTTCCTACCAGCTACTCTGTTTGGTTTCAACTCCAAGAACATCTTGTCCCCATTCTGGGTACCCTCTAGCACCTCTCAGCCTTTTCAGTTTCCTTCTGTTGTTGATGTTCCCCCATTAGATTGTAAACTCTCAAAGGGCCGTCTTTTCCTTATGCATATGCCCAGTGCTTAGCTTAGTGCTTTCTGGCACATAGTAGGCACTTAATTCATGTTTATTGGCTATTGAGGAGAGAGAGACAGAGAGAGAAAGAGAGAGAGAGAGAGAGAGAGAGAGAGAGAGAGATTGAGAGAAGGACAGAGGTGGGGAAAAGAGGAGAAAAGGGAGAGAGATAGGGAGTAAGGGAGGGAAGGAAAGGGAGAGAGAGAGAGATAGAGAAAGGATAAACAATAGATAAACTCTTTATTTAAGTGCTTACTATGTGCCAGGCACTGTGCTAAATGCTAGAAATATAAATAGACAAGGAAGCTTCTGCTCTCAAGCGCCTCATATTCTGATGGAGGAATATAACACATAAAGGGGAGCTGAAAAAATAAGTCAGGGTCTAAAGATATGGAGATGGCAGTAAGTGGCATGCAGATTTGGTTCTGGACAAAATAAGGTGAATACTCACTTATGAGAGCTTAATGTCCCAAGGCTAAATCGATCTTTGTGGTGGAGAAGGCATTATGGCCAGAGAGGTGTAGAAAAAGATATAAATTATGCTTGAGAGCTCTCTCAAGGAAAAGAATGAATCTGTAATTAGTAAAATTGTAAGCACTATAACAATGGGACAAGGAGAAAAATCTACAAAAGTGGGGAAGCTATGTGAAGGTAGCTTCCTGAGACCGCTAACTTGGGGCTACTACAAGATTGACCACACTCATAATGGTTCGGGACAGTTTTTTCAACCCCTGCTAGCAAGGATTATTGGGAGGAAAGGAGATGATATATTTATAAAATATTAAAAATTTTATTAATTAAAGAACATGGGCATGGCTTGGACACAGATCTATTAGAAGTTTTCTCAGTAGCCTAACAGTTGAAAGCATATACAGTGGAAAGAGTATTTTATCAAAGGACCAGGGTTCAAATCCAATTTGTGCTGGGAATACTAGACTTTTCTTACATGGATTCAATCTCTGATCTGGATCTTCCCTCCCCAAAGTACAAAGTGTTAGTTATTACTAGGTGCCTACCAATAAACATTCCTTTCCCAAAAGAACTTTATCCTCTAATAAAGAGATAAGAAAAATACAAAAGTAAATGTAATACAAATCATAATATGATAAACTAATAGGAATACTTAATAGTAGTGTATATGATTTGAGAAAGGAGAAAGCACATAACTGGGGAGTGGAAATAGGTTGAATCAGTGAGGGATCCATGGAGGAAGGGACATCTGAGCTGGACCTCAACATAAGAGAAAGATTTCATCAGGCAGAAGTGTGAGGGAGACCATGCCAACCATGGGGGATGACATTTTCAAAAGTATATTGCAGAGAACAGGACAGGTTGAGATCAGAGAAGAGTGAGTAATTTGCATTGCCTGGAGGATAAAATAATTGGAGGAAAGTTGTATGTGGATAGGCTAGAAATGTAGGTTGTCACAAGTATGATGTACCTCATGTTCCTTCTCATAGTTGCTGTAAGTCTTTCAACATTATTAGAAACCAGACTTTTAACTCATTTCATGTTCTTTCTATTGGATTGAGATGACCCCTGCAATGGATAAAGTAAACAATAACAAAATCCCTAATTCCCTACTTCTCTCTCTTCGATGTTTATTATTTTAATATTCCTTTATAACCTGCTCTAGTCATTTGAAACGTTTGAAATGTGGCTTTCCCAGTTCTCTAGAGAGACATGACTCCATCCTGCACCACTGATTTAGTCACACTGTTCTCACCAACCCCAACATTCTTACTTCATGCTGTTTCCCTTGCCAAGATGCCATTTATGCCTAGACCCATCTCTTCTCATCCACATCCTATCCATCAGCTATTGTCTCCAAATCAAGCCCCCACTTTTTCCATTGAACCTTCCTTAGCTCCAGCCCCCATGGATCTCTCTCCTTTAACCCCTCATCTCTTACCATTTGACATTTACTATTGTCTTTCATTTTAGTTACCTTTTCTTATATATGTTTTATCACCAAAGGGCTTATTAAGCTTCTAAGAGTAGAGACTGAACCTTATACTTCTTTTTATCCCCCAGAGTTCCTAATACATTAACGTTCAGCAAGCATCTGTTGGTGATTGATTGATTTTGCCTTTCCTGTGCTTAATAGCCAGGCAGCAGATTTGTTTCCTTCTACCCCTGCCTCACCATTGCTAATATCTACTGAGGCATCTCTTTTTGACAGGGATCATAGACAAAGTAGACACTAGCCTAGATGATAAGACTTTGGGGGAACTGGCATGATTCCATTTTATCAAAATATTTCTCTTACTGCTATACCACAGAGTCTGAAAACCTCTCCCTCTGGTCCTCTTTTAAAATGCGAATCACAAAGTGTTATCTGTCACTGTGTCATTTGAGATTCAATACTACCAGACAGCAAAGAGGAAGAATTAGGAAATGGAAATTGTGAACCACATCAATATGATTGGAACAGGTCCTGCAGACATCATGTTCATTGCAGACATTCCTTTGTACATCATGATGATTATGAAGATGATGAAGATGGTGATGATAATAACAAGTAGTATTTGCATAACACTTTAGGGCTTGCAAAGCATTTTACAAAAATTATTTTATTTGATTCTCAAAACAACCAAAAGGTGGAGAAGGTAAGCAGGATTCTTATCCCATTTTATAGATGAGGAAACTGAGGCAGAGAGAGGTTAAGTAACTTGCCTAGGGTCATACAGCTAATAATTATCTGGGGTAATTTTTTTCATTCTTTATTTTAAAATTTGTTTTGTGATGTGTTACATAATTGAGGTGTATTACTTTTTTTAAAAAAATATTTTGTTTATTTTTAGTTTTGGACATTCACTGTTACAAGATTTTGATTTCCAAAATTTCTCCCCTCCCTCCCTTCCCCTCTCCACAAGACAGCATGCCATCTGATATGGGTTATACATGTGCAATCATATTAAACATATTTCCACATTAGTCATGTTGTGAAAGAAAAATCAGAAAAGGGGAAAACCAAAAGAAAGAAAAAACAAAAAGGAAAGAAAAAATAGTATACTCTGACTCCATATTTCTTTCTCTGGATGTGGACTAGGGTACTCTTTGAATCTAGGGTTTCTTGACTTTCAGGAAGTCGTGGAAGTTATACCTGCCTCTGAAGACCTTTGAATATGTTTATGTGGGGGGGAAAAAGGAAAGGGATACAAGAGTCTAGGTCATTTATCTTCTTCCTCCAAAACTAATGTCCTGTTTGACTTACCTACCTGAGTTGAGGTGCATGGGATACATGGCTGTCTTTAAAGTTCAGGATCTTTGAGAAAACATTTTACATGTTGTCTTTTTATTTTGTCCAAAGGAAATGAGACCTGTCTTCCAACCAAGTTAATTTCATGGGATCTTACTTCTACCATCTGCTGTGACATGCCATGATATTCCATCCTGGTTACATTTTCTCATCCTATGTCTTTCTTGTCTTGTCTTGTACTGTGATGGTTTCCATTCTCCATCTACTCTCCTCTGCAGCATAGGTCACCTTAAGGTTTTACATAATTCTGGACATTCTTGATACTTCCTAGACTCTAAAAGTTATTTGAGTCAACATCAGTGCCAGTCTATAACTCTAAGACCCCATTCCAATGAATCTCTATGTCAAATCATACCATATGACATTAATTCAAAGCAAAAGACATTGAATTGGAACATAAAATAAGAAGGAAAAATTTCCCACATGAAAAGGAGCCTAATTTCCCAGAGATTCATATGTTGTTGATGGAAAGGGGGACATTCAATGAGTCAAAAGGTGTTTATAATTGCCTACTATATGCCAGGCACTATCCCAGGTTCTGGGTGTATAAATACAAAGAATGAAATAATATTACTGTCTCTGGATACCTGAAAGGTAACATGACAGAATACATTGAGTGCTGAACCCAAGTCTTGCCTCAAACACTCCTATGTTAAGTTATTTGACCTTACTAGGTTTCAGCATCCTCTTCTATAAAATGGCCTCTAAGATCCCTTCCTGAATCTGTGACCTCAAGCCTCTAGGAACATTTCTTGTGGTCCCTTCCTCAGCTGACTATGCCTCATTGCTGCTCCACAACATCTCCAAAATTGTCTGTCATTGAAGCTCTGAACACCTCTATCATGAGGTGATCTAGGCTTCTTCTCTGCTGAGAAGTTACTGCCATTTGTGATTGGTTTCCTTATCTACCGAAATATCTTCTACTGCTAGGAGTTTTTTCCTCAAAGAGAGGTTATAGCTCTTTTATTAGACTTCTCTATCAAAAAAAAAAAAAAGTAGGCCTCAACTTAATCAGCACATTTTCAGCTCTTTTGCTAATCAGTTCTACAGTCACACCCAGCCAGCATAACAAAGAATGGTTAAGGTCAAAGTCCTTTTTTTTCTTTTAACAACATCATTACCTCTCTGCATGACTTTCCCTTCCTTTGCCCTTCCCCCATATATATTATGGTGAGTAAACAATTTTTACTTCTTATCAAGCCCCCTTCCTGTTAGTATTACCCTGGAGCTACACTTAAAAATATTGGTTGGCCTGAATGGAGGTGGTGACGTTCATCCTGCCTTTTTGCTATATTAAGGTTCTCCTTACATATGCAATGTTTTGTTTCTGTGTTTACCAGACTCAATTACTCTTTATGAACATTTTTTCCTACAACAACAAAATCACTTTTGGAGCGTAAAAGTGATGCTCTTTTCACTCTGTTGCTGCAGTCACAGATACTGGGCTACCTCTCTCTCCCTCCTCTTCCTCTCTCTTCCTCTATATTTCCCTCCCTCTCTCTTCTTTGTCTTGTCTCCTTGTCTGTGTCTCCCTGTCTGTCTTTTTGCTCTCCCTGGATGCCCTCATCAGTGACTCACAGTGGGTTTATAGTGATGTCGTTTGTTGTTCAGAGGCAGAGCAGCATTTAATAATTTTGTTCCATCACTGACAACGAAAGGAACTAAAACGGAAGTGTTAGCTTTTGTTGTCTGGTCAGTTCAGTTGTGTCTGACTTTCTATGATCTCACTTGAGGTCTTGTTGGCAAAGATACTTGAGTGGAATGCCATTTCCAAAAATTTGAAATTTGAGGAATTACCTTTTCTGTGCTTTATCAGTGAATGTAATGTGAAATAGAGAGTAGTGGGGCTGAGGAGATTAAGACACAGAGGGACAGAAATCTTATAGTTGAGGGTTAGGAGAGCTGATGTGCTAAAAGAGTAAGTCTTTTTATTAGGCAGAATGGAAATAGGTGTAATTCCATATTGAGTTGATTTTAATTATACATAGTTAACCAATTGTATTGGTTTTTTTAGGACCATTATGATATGCTGGAGCAGTAAGTATTCTTTAGTGAAAGAACTGAAATTAGCTTCCATGAAGTTTTACTGTAGTTAGCATCCACAGAGCAATTTCTCATAGATTTGAAACCTAACTAGGCATTCGGAATGTTCTGTGTTTAATATAAATGATTGAAAATAACAAAGTAATAGCATAGTGCTTCCTTTCACAGTAATTAGAGGGATTATAAAATCAGCCAAATTTCACACAATCACAGATTCATAACCTTTTTCTAAAATCCCATGATGATTGTTGACAAGTACATTGGAGGGGCTGAGAAATTTGCCATTTGACATGAGAGGGAAGATATGGTTCAACACATTCATTATTTAAGGGTAGACAATTGGATGCAAATTTTCCATATGGTTGAACTTACAAGTAGGGAAAGTAGTTTTCTGTTGTTATGGAATGACTTGAGGTTGCTGGACATCCTAGAAATTAAAGGTGCTTGATAGAGCCCACAGAATCCTAGATCTAGAGCTGGAAGAGACTCTGTAGGGCATCTAGTCCAACCACTTCATTGGAAATATGAGGAAACTAAAATTTGGTTGACTTACCCCCATTATAATATAAGCTCCTTGACTATTTTGCTTTTATCTTTGTATACCAAGCACTTAAGATAGTACCTAGTAATTAATAATTGCTTATTGAGTGATTGATTGGTTGCCCAAGCTCTTAGTTTTTGTTTCTTAAGCAAAGTTCAAGTGAGATTTTATACTCTCCTCTTTCACCTACATCAAAAGACTTTTTAATTCCTCTTCACTTTCTGTCATCAGAACAGTATCATCTGCATATCTGAGATTGGTGATATTTCTCCTGGTAATCTTAATTCCAGCTTTTGATTCATTCAGCCCTAAATTTTGTGTGATATATTCAGGATAGGAATTAAATTAAAAAATTAAGGTGACAATATATAGCCTTGTCCTACTCCTTTTCTAACCTTAAACTTTTCAGTTCCATGTTTGATTCTAATTGTTGCTTCTTGATCTACATGCAGGTTCCTCAGGAGATAAATAAGATGATGGGGTATTCCCATATCTTTGAGGACTTGCCACATTTTTTTGTGATCCACACAAAGGTTTTAGTGTAATCAGTCAAGCAGAAGTAGATTTTTTTTTTCTGGAACTCCCTTGCTTTCTCCATAATCCAGCAAATGTTGGCAATTTGGTCTCTTGTTCCTCTGCCTCTTCTAAAACCAGTATGCTTTTCTGGTAATCTTCAGCTCACATAATGCTAAAACCAAGGTGCAGAATCTTAAGCATAACCTTTCTGGCATGTGAAATGAGTACCCTTGTTCAATAATTTGAACATTCCTTGGCATTACTCTTCTTTAGGACTGGAATGTAAATTGATCTTTTTCCAATTTAGTGGCCACTGTTGAGTTTTCTAAATTTGCTGGCATATTGAGTGCAACACTTTAATAGCATCAGCTTTTGAAATTTTAAATAGCTCAGCTGGAATTCCATCACCTCCCCTGGCCTTATTATTAACAATGCTTCCCAGGGCCTGCTTGACTTCATTCTTCAGGATATCTGGCTCTAGGTCAGTAACTATACCATCATGGCTTTTGTTGTTAAGATCTTTTTTGTATAGTTCTTTTGGGTATTTTCTTCTTAATTGCTTCTTTTCCTGTTAAGTCCCTATCATTTTTCTCTTTTATTGTGCCAATTTTTGCATAAAACATTCCTTTGATATTTCTAATTTTCTTGAAGAGATCTCTTATTTTTCCAGTTCTATCTCTTCTATTTCTTTACATTGCTTATTTAAAAAAGACCTTACCTTATTTCTCCTTGCTATTCTCTAGAATTCTGCATTTAATTGGGTATGTTTTTCCCTTTCTGCTTTCCATTTTGCTTTCCTTCTTTTCTTAGCTATTTTTAAAGCCTTATCAGACAACTGTTTTGCTTTCTTGATCTTCTTCTTTGGAATTTTTTTTTGTTGCTGTCTCCTGGATGATATTGTGAACCTCTCTCCATAGTTCTTCAGGCACTCTAGCACAAATCTAAATCCTTAAGTCTATTTATCACTTGCCCTTCATGTTCATAAAGGATGTTATTTAGGTCATACCTACATGGTCTGATGATTTTCCCTACTTTCTTTCTTCAAGTTAATTTGAATTCTGCAATAAGAAACTCATGATGTGAACCACAGTCAGTTCCAAATAGTCTTTTTTTTTAATTGATTGCATAGAGCTTCTCCACCTTGCTATGTTATAGATGAAAAATCCTGAGAGATAGAGTTTCTGGGAAATTAGTAATCAATCAATAAATTGATGGTCAGTGGTTTCTCTTAGTAACTAAAGACAACCCATGGAGAGCCTAAAAGTTTTATATATTTTTTTTAAAAAAAGAGAATGCCCTTGACAAGTGAAAATTAACCCTGATTGGTGGAAATTTAGCGAGAAGTTGGGCTAAAAGTCTTCAGCTCCTTCTGCTGAGAATATGGCTTGATCTTGAGACTCAGTTACCTCAGGCTATCTGGACAGAGGAATCCATCTCCATCCAGATCATTTTGGTTGTTTTTCTCCTTCATGAGCTGGGTCACCCTAAACTCCAATGGAGCTGCTTTTTCCAGGCTAAGAACTCATCCCGACTGGATTCTGTTTATACTCTAAACAGAAGCTAGGTCTTTTAATTGGGTGGGGTCCTGCCCAAGATTGAAGAGCACATTTCTTGAGGGGAGGGGTTGGTTGTTGTCCTTTTTCTTAGAAGAGGACCAAAATGACATCACCATCGTAAAGTGAAATTTCGGTGTGTCCAACTATGGTTGATCAGACCAATATGAGCTGGAGAGGCTCCACCACAGGTTGGGTGCAGATAATCCGTATGAATATTTGGGGTGGATATCCCAAATTTGCGCATCCTGTGTTTACTTTGTGCTGTCTTAGTTCTGCTTTGCCAAAGAGCACAGCACCTTTTCTTATGTGGGCACACCATGCTGAGCGGTCCTGTGCCAGTGTCTCCCATGTTGCACAGTGAAATTCAAAGTTCTTGAGAGAGACTTTGAGGGTGTCCTTGTATCGTTTCTTCTGGCCACCATGTGATCACCTGCCCCATGCAAGTTCTCTATAAAATAGTGTTTTTGGCAAGTGTACATTTTGCATTGGCCAGCCCATCAGAGTTGTATTCTCTGAAGCATAGTTTGAATACTTGGCAGTTCAGCTTGAGCAAGGACTTCAGTGTCTGGTACCTTATCCTGCCAGGTGATCCTCAGAATCTTCCTAAAATAGTTCAAATGGAAACAATTCAGTTTCCTGGCATGGCACTGGTAGACTGTCCATGTTTCACAAGCATATAACAATGAGGTCAGCACAATGACCCTGTAATCCTTCAGTTTGGTAGTCAGTCTAATACCTCTTCTCTCCCAAACTTTTCTTCAGAGCCTCCCAAACACTGATCTAGTTCTGGCAATGTGTGCATCAACCTCATTGTCAATGTGTACATCCCTGGAAAGTACACTACCAAGGTAAATGAACTTATTCACAGCATTCAGAACTTCTCCATTTGTTGTAATTGATGGTTCCACATATGGATGGTGTGGTGGTGGCTGATGGAGCACCTGTGTTTTTTTGGTGTTAATTATTAGGCCAAAATTAGCACAGGCAGCAGAGACTTGATCCATACTTTGTTGCATCTCAGCTTCAGAGGCTGCATTGAGTGCATGTAAGGGACGCTGACCACCACACCATCTGGGACGCCACACTGATGGACATCAGGTAAACTGAGTCTGGAGCAGGGAAGGGTGAACAAGATGGCGCTGGAAGGGATGGCCCCATCCCTGGTTTGTTGTTGTCACTATAGTTCCAGCTTGTGTTCATTTCTATAGTTTCAGGTTTGTTTATGTGTGTTACCATGGTTCACTGGGCTAGCTGGCAAAGACTATATAATCAGAGTGCTTGCTTGAATAAATTGGAGTTGCTTACTGACCCGCTCTCCCGCCTCATTCTCTTACTCACGAGCTCCACAGGAGGACGAGCAACCTGCTGGCCAGGCATAAGACTTGCTCCTCTCGGTAAGCTATGCCATAACCATAGCAAGTGCACAATCATCTGCAAACAGAAAATCATGCACCAACACTCCCTCCACTTTGGTCTTAACTTAGCCTTTTCAAATTGAAGAACTTACCATCACTATAGTAGTTGACCATGATGAGTTCATCCTCATTGAAAGCATTGAAAGCATTCAACATGGCTGAAAACATCATGCTAAAAAGCATGGGAGCAAGCACACAGCCCTGTTTCACTCCATTGGGGACTGGGAAGGCACAAGAGTTTTGTCCATTATCCAGAACCCAGGCAAACATGCCATCATGAAATTGATGTACAATATTGATGAACTTCTCCGGGCAACCAAATTTTGACATAATTTTCCATAAGCCCTCATGACTAACAGTGTCCAAGGCCTTGGTCAGATCCACAAACGTTGTGTACAGACCTCCGTTCTGCTCTTGGCATTTCTCCTGGAGTTGTCAGGTAGCAAATACCATATCGAATGTTCCTCGGCCCTTTCTGAAGCCATACTGGCTCTCAGGTATATGCCCATCTTCCAGGTGAAGGATCAGCCTATTAGGAAGGACTCTAGTAAGAATTTTGCCAGCAATGACTAAGAGAGAGATCCCCCATGTGATTGTCGCAGGACAATCTATTCCCTTTACCTTTATAGAGATGGACAGCAGAGGCATCCTTGAACTCCTGGGGGATAATCTCCTCTTGCCATATAACCTGGAAAATTTTAGTTAGCTTTTGTATGAGCAATGCCCCCCTAACTTGTAAATCTCAGCTGGAATAGAATCAGCACCAGGTGCTTTGCCACATGAAAGGAGCCCAAGGGCCTCAAAACCTCTTTTTCAGTTGGAAGTTCAGCTAAGGAGGAATTGACTTCAACCTGGGGTAAATAGTCAGTGGCCTCAGCATTGATTGATGATGGTCTGTTAAGAACACTATGGAAGTGTTCAACCCATCCTCTAGGATCATGTCCTTATCACTAATCAATGTGGCTCTATCAGCACTGAGTAGTTGTGATGCACGATACGTTTTTGGTCCATAAATCCTCAATCACTCTTGTCCTTCAGAGACTGACTTTTTACAGGAGCTGGGTCTTAATGAGGAAATTGAAGAGAAAAGTCTGGATCCCAATTTAATAATCTGTTATGAATGTAAATGGGAAAATAGTTTCTTTCAGGCTACAAAGTATATGTATATAATCTGATTTCTATATTAACCATCTGGTTATGTCCATGTGAAAAGTCACCTTTGAAAAAGAGTTTGCCATGACCAACAAGTTATCTTGACAAAACTCTGTTGGTCTTGGCTCTGCTTCACTCTAAGGCCAAACTTGCCCATTATTCCAATTATCTTTTACTTTCACTTCAGCATTCCAATTCCCTATGATGAATGTGAGTGACATCTTTTAAGGGTATTATTTCTAGAAGATGCTGTAGGTCTTCATAGATCTTATCACCTTTGGCCTCTTCAGAATCAGTGGTTGGAACATAGACTGCTTGGATTTGAATGGTTTGCCCTGGATTTGAGCAGATATCATTCTGTAATTTTTGAGATTATACCACACTACTGCTTTTCTTCCCCTTTTACTGACTATGAGAGCTATATTTACCACAAACACATGTTCTGTGAAGGTAAATAACTCTGTACTGGATTCTGGGGCAAAAGTACGTAACATATAAATGATGTATGGATTCTGACCAGTAAGGTGGAGTAGAAGGAAATAGTAGAGCACATCTTCTCCACCAAACAACAACAGAATTAAACACAACCTCACCCTCCTCAAAAGCAATAGAAGTGACCTGGGTGCCTTGAGGAGTGAAAGTGAAAGTAAACAAAAATAGAAAGGTTCAGAAAGAAGTGCAGGCTGCCAGGTGCTTTTAGAATAATAAAGGGGATAGGGTTTTAGCTGGTAGTGAAAGAAAAAGGCCTCAAATAAAAAATCATGCTCCCTACCCTTTTTTCTCTAGGAAAAGGCCTCAACTAGATCCATTCTATCAGAAGAGGGGCAACCTAGAACTTAGCCCTAGATAGAAGAAAAGATTTCTCTTTCACCTCTCTTCCCCTCTGCAGGAAAGGGCTTCAATTAAGAGCCATCCCCAAAGAAAGGAGTAATCTCAGTGTACTAGATGAAGGCAAGGGTGGACCAAACTAGGGGCCTTAACTTGGTTTAAGCTCCGAGAAATGGGAGGTCCAAGCAAAGGAAAGATTGCCAGGATTAAGAAAGGGTACGGGGAAAGGAAAGAGTCTCAATTTTGTCCGAGTGGGAGAGACCTAGAATTCAGTCTCTGCATAGAATTTTTACAAAAATTAGATATGTCAGATCTCTGGTAATTATTGAATAGGCATAGAAATGAGTATATTATGAGAAATGACAATAAATTTCCCAGTTGTGCATGGCATCTTTGCAAAAATTAGCCCTGCATTAGAATACTAAAACCTTCAAAGAAATGCAAAAAAGCAGAACTATTAAACACATCCTTTACAAACCACAATACAATAAAATATATATATAAAATAAAGGACCACTAAAAAGTATTAAAAATAAACTAGCAACTAGAAACCTTCATCTTTAAGAATTGGTGATGCAAGGAACAAATCATGGAAATTATACATAATTTCTTTAAAAGTAATGATAATAATGAAACTAAAATTTTTTACCAAAATTTTTGGGATGCATCCAAAGCAGTCATTAAGGAAAATTTTATGTTTCTAACCACTTTCATTAACAAAAAAGACAAAGAACAGATCAATGCATTGGTCATTCAGATTTTTAAAAAACCAAACAAACCTAGTAAGCCAACAAATTGAAATCCCCTGAATAAATAGAAAAATAGAAATTCTGAAAATCAAAAAAGGGATTAACAAAATTGAAAGTAAAACAACAACAAATTACTAAATAAAACTAGAAACTATCTTTATAATAGATAAACCATAAGCTAATTTGATTAAAAATAACAAAGAGGAAAACTAATATAAAAAAAGGAGAAATCACAATAAATGAAGGAATAAAGAATATTACTAAAAACTGTTTTGCCCAATTATGTTCCAATAAAAACATCAACTTAAACAGAATAAATGAACATTTACAAAATGTAAATTAACCAGATTAACAGAACAAGTAATAGAGAATTTAAATCAATCTCAGAACAAGAAATTGAACAAGCCAAAAATAAACTTCAAAAGAAAAAAAAACATTAGGACTAGATGGATTCACAACAGTTAATTTAAATATTACATAAATTGGAGAAGTAGCTAAAGAAGAGATTCTGCCAAATTTCTCAGATAACATAAATACTATCTTGTAAACTGTAGATCAATATCCCTAATGAGTAATAATGCAAAAAATTTAAATAAAATATCAGCAAAGAGACAAAAACAGCATAATACAAAGATTATACAGTATGACTAGGTTGAACTTATGCCAGAAATGCAGAGTTTAGTATTAGGAAAAATATAAACTTAACATAATAAAACTTAATCAACCACCAATAGCAAAAATGACAGAAATCATGATTATATCAATAGATTAAGAGAAAAACTTTTGACAAAATATAGCACCCATGTTTGGGGGGGGGGGAACACTAGAAACATAGGAATAAACATATTTTTTCTTAACATGATAAATAATGTATTTCTAAAGCTGAGAACCAGCATTATATGTAACAAGCATAAATTAGAATTCTTTTCAATAAGATCATGGGTGAAATAATTATATCCATTGTCACCACTTCAAGCTCACATAGTATTAGAAATGCTGAGTGTAGGAATAAGAGAAAAAATTGAGGGAATAAGCATAGGTAAAGAGGAAACTATCACTTTTTGCAGATAATATTATGATATATTTAGAGAACCCTTCAACTTAAAAATTAATTGAAACAATAACTTCAGCAAAGTTTCTGGGTGAAATATAAGTCCACACAAATCACCAGAATTTCTCTATAATGCCAATAAAACCCAGCAGGAATAAAGAGAGGAATTCTACTTAAGATTACTATACAACATATAAAATACTTGGGAATCTGCCTACCAAGATATACACAAAAGCTATATAAATAAACTAAAAATAATATTTACAGAAATAAAGATAAGCCGAAAATATTGGACAAATACTTACTGCTCTTGAGTGGCTGAGCTAATATAACAAAAATTACAATATTATCTAAATGAATTTACTTATTCAATGCCAAACTAATAAAACTACCAAATAATTACTTTATAGAACTAGAAAAAAATAATAACAACATTCATATAGAGACACAAAACTTCAAGAATCTCAAAGAAAAAAAATTAAAGGGGGAGGAGATCTCCAACTATAGAGCTCCAACTATACTACAAAACAGTAATTGAATTTGGTGCTGGTTAAATAAAATAGAGCCACTGGCCTGAGGAACAACAAACTGACCTAGTAGCCTAGTGTTGGATAAATACAAAGCCCCCAGTTACTGGCATAAGGATTCAGTATTTGGTTAAAAAAAATTATTTTGAGAACATAAGCAGTATGGTAGAAATTAGGTTTAGAACAACATCTCTACCATCATAAGCTCCATATAGGTATAGGACCTACATAAATTAGAGAAATAAGAAAGAAATTACTTTTCAAAATCATTGGTAGGGGAAGTGTTTGTTACCAAACAAGGGACAGAGATGATCACAGAAGATAAAATGGAAATTTTCATTTCAGTTAAGATTAGAAGGGAAATAGCTAGTGAGAGAGAGTAAGTTTCCCTGATTAAAATGTGATTTCCAAAATATATGAGGTTAATTCAAATTTATAAGAATAAGTCTTTCCTTAGTTAATACGAATAGGTTAATTATCGAGAGAAGAAACCCATCTATAGTCGTGTGGGAAAATGCTTCAAACCACAATAATTAGAGAAATGCCAACTAAAGTGCTTCTGAGATTACAATTTACACCCATCAGATTGATAAAGAAGACCAAAGGAAAAAAATTAGAGCAGCTGTGGGAAAACAGGGACATTGATACACTGTTGGTGGAGTTGTGAATGGATCCAACCATTCTGGAAAGCAATTTGGAATTATGTATGAAAATTTACTAAATAGTAAAAGCCCTTTGAGCCAGCTATAAAAGCTTGGCCTATATCTTACAGAAATGATAGAAAGAGGAAAAGGCATATTTGTAAAAAAAAATATTGATAATAGCTCTTTTGTCTTATCAAAAACTGGAAACTAAGGGGGTATCTATCAATTAGGAAATGAATTGCCAAACAAATTGTGGCATATGAATGTAATAGAATACAATTTGCTGTAAGAAATTAGAAGACAATTTCAAATAGATGTAGAAAGACTTATATGTCCTGATGCAGAGTGAAATGAAGAGGATCGAAACAATTTATAGTTTAACATCAACATTATAAAAATGAATAATTCTGAAATACTTAAGAATGTTTAAAAACTAATCAGTCATGATTCCAGATGACTAATGAAGAAGAATACTGTCTGCCTCATGACAGAGAGATGATTGAGTACTATGCAGAATAAGAAACATCTTGTAGGGATGACCCATGTACAGATTTGTTTTGCTTAATTATACTTATATGATTCTATAATTCTATTTTTTTAATGAAGGAAGGGAGGGAAGAAGAAAGGGGGAGGAAAGAATGCCTGACAATTATTCGTTAGTTTTCTTGTACCACATTTTGTTTCCTCCTTCCTTTTTTTTTTTTTTTAGATATTTGTTACAAAGGATGGTTTATTGGGTAGAGGGGACAGACATATTAAAAATTAACATGATATGAAAAGACAGTGGTACATACAGAAGCTTATGTTCTTAAGAATATTAGTGTTATTCCTCTTTTTAAAATGTCATTGGGGTTTTTAATATCACAATTATTTTCCATTATACCCTTCACTCCCATTTAATCTTCCCCAGCTGCAAAGCAAAACAGCAGAGCAAAATTGAGTAGCAAAGTAATCACACCCAAGTGTGTATCTAGTGTCAGCCCCCTCATCAACTGATTGAAGATTATTGTACCTCCAAGGGATTAACTCAAAGACAGATGCACCACTATCTGTCTCGCAGACATTAAACCTGTTCATCTCACCTCGAAAGTGGCAATATTTCTCCCCTTCATTACTGATGTGCCCTTTTGTCCATTATTGTGCAAAATTTCATTTTAAGAAAGTCAATCTATCTGTCCTTTCAGACACCCTTCCAGTGGCTGCCTATTTTGGATTCAGGTGGAATATTAAAAAACTTTGTTCATAAAAAAAGGTTATTACAATTACTGCTTCACTGGTGAAATATAAATTTTAATCAATGTGTCAAAATACATGGAGTAACAGATGTGTTATGATTCACAAACTGAGTGTGCCAAACTGCATGGGGAGTGTTGATTGGGATGGTCTAAATGGAGAGTAGATTTGATCACTGAGTTACATAGCCAAAATATCCATGTAATAACTTGCTTAAGAGAATTGGATTTTGATTATCATCAGATTTGTTTAACATGTCTTGTTTAATATGTCAGGCTTTTACAGCTTTAGTGAGAGTAGTGGAAACATACTTTGTATGAGAGCAAAACCTTTTCATGGTAAGTGATAGAATACTATTTCTGTCTGCTTCGGGTATGCTGAATTTTCCAGCAGTTCATTTTCAAGATAGTAATTGCAATAGGGAGTGTTACTGACTGGCGAGGGAAAATACAAATATCCTCCCTGTGGCTAAAGCAGTTCTCACAGAAATAAAATGCAAAATTTTTTGTCTCTACTAGGATGTACCTGCAAGATATCTAAATTTCCCCTTTTTATTTTCTTTAGTATTCCCTAATGTTTTCTTTTCAGCAATATCTGCAGTCTGAACTACTGTCATAAAAAGAATGGTCAGTGTTGTGAATGCAAACTCCAAATCATTGAGAAGGACCTGGGGTCTTTCACAAATCCATGTAAATGTTTCGGAATTTAAAATGCTCAGTTGAAAACACTTTTAAATGCCTCCTGCCCCATGAATATAGTCTTGTCATCAGTTTAGGAATATACTAGGCACATAATCTAGTCTGAAAAATAAAAGAAAGAAATTGGCACCCCAGTCATTCAGGTGAAAGACAGAGGGAACTTTAATTGCATGCAGAATTTTGAGGCAGCAAGGATAAGGAGGAATTTATTGGCAGAAAAAGGTGAAATAGAAATTCAGTCCTCTTTTTTTGGAGACTGAAATTTCAGAGGTTTGTGTGAGGTGAATCAATGACTTTGAAGGAGCAGTTATAACTCTAATGAGCTTTCATCAATAGGAGAGCTTCATATAAATCACAACTGGAAGAAAGGACAGAGCCTATTCAAAATATCCCTTTTTGATCTTCACTGCTTTATATTTATAGTATATATCTTTTTTAGTGGACCACTTAATATTAAGTAAAATATTTAAAATAGTCGAAGTGGTCTAGGTGAAGTAACTTGGTTTACTTTATAGGGCAAGCAAAAAGGGCAAATTTACTCCTCTGTGAAAATAATTAGACTCCAATTAACTCAGGAATAAAAATGCTTCTCTCCAATTTCACATATTTATTTTCCATCCCTGAAATTAGACCTTGAGTTAAAGGCACAAATATGTACCCATGGCCTGTTTATTAAAATCTACATTATAAATGAAGACTCTGGAATATTCCTTCCTTCTGATGCAAGGCACATACTTGTAGAATCACATTGTGATTTTTTCACTGAGAAATTAGTTTGAGATGATCAATGTGAGAAAAGAGAACATTTCTCATCTCTTCCAAGGGAATATCTTTCATAGCATCACAGACCTAGAGTAGCCTTTAGAAGCTATCTAATCCATCTCCCTCATTTTAAGGGTGAAGAAACTAAGGTCCAAGGTCACCTAGGCAGTAAATATTAGAGGTAGGATTATGAACCTAAGTCTTCTCACTTAAGAGCCAATACTCTCTCTACTGTAGAATGCTGCCTCATTTTTCTATGCTGTATGGCAGAGAGACAATTTTTCCCAATTATAAAACAGAAGATAAGCCTGGATTATTTTGGCTACATTTTAATATAAGGAATATTCTTCTTTGTTGAGAAAAATAGCTATCTCCATTATGAACAGTAGAAATTCAAGGATTACACATTTGGGTGACTGTTAGCCAGAAACTGATTTTCCCTTTAGCTCTGCAGTATTTATTGAATATCAGATTGCAGTAACAACATGGTTCCTTTTATTCTTTAGTAGTCATTCATCTAGGACTTTATATAACCCAGGCACCATAATCTTGGAAGGTTAGGATTGGTGGCTTTGATTTTCTTTCAAAAACAATCTTTCTTTTATTTGTCTCCTTCAATTCCTTTCCCTATTCCCTTCCTTCTTTCTTCTTCCCTGGCAGCATGTTCATACCACAAAGCAAACATTGATTAATACACAGACATCTAAATACATCTACTATAACCATATGTGCGTGCATTTATACACAGTTAATATGTATAAGCACATGCATAGATTCTGAGGCAACCTCATAAACCCAGAGGTGAAGAGACTATTGTCTTTTCTCTTTGTCATTCTAGTTGAGGGTAGGAGTAGAGGTGGGGAATACAGGAAAGTAGGCTGGGCATAGATCCTTCCTTCAGAGTCAGATCCGGACCAACTTTCTCCATTTATCCCCGTCTTTCCTTCAGCTTCCAGTTCCTGAGTCCTAGGTAGTAGGCATCTGGGCAGGCTGAAGTTTCTGCCTCATTGCGGCGATTCCCTCTCCCTCCTGTATGTCTCTCCGCCCCCTCCCCCTCCTTTACACCCCTCCTCCCAGCCACTTCTTCCTGGGCTCATCGTGACGCCGGAGGACTGAGCTAGGGGTCCCCGCCTCCCGGCTGAATCTCAGCTCTTGCTTTCTGCCCCCTCCTGGCCTTTCCGCCCCCATTCACCCCCTTTAAATAGAGGTAGAGCAGCTGCTTCTTTACACCTCTCGGTGAACCTAGGGTGTGGTGAATAGAACAGCTCTTTCCTGAGCCGCCTACTGCTGCAGTTGCCTCCGAGCTCAGCTAATACCTCCTTTTCCCTTCTCCAGGTCTTTCTCCACTAACTACCCCACAATTGGCTTGTATAAGTCGCTGGTCCTCAGGGATCAAGGACCATGCCGCCCTTAATACTGCTTAGTCTACTGGGAGCCATGACTCTAGGAGGTGAGTTGAGCTGGGGAATCAATTCAGCACCTCGGATAGCTCTTTATCTGTCTTGAGCTATATTCTGCTGTGTCCCTCTGTACTTCTTTCTATCCTTCCCCTGCAGTGCCATGGGTTTGATCCTGGGAGGATTGGAGAAGATGTGTCAGGTTGAGGGACAGGATTGGGATACATGAAGAGTTTTCTCCCTCTTTCTTGGGGCTGCTTCTATTCTCCAGTGTCGCTTTGGTAATTCTTGTACAACCTTCTTGCTTTTCCCTTGTTTCTCCTTCCTGCTTCAGTTCTGGGGAAGTTTGGGGGTCTTCCTAGCCTAATCTGGGGAGTATCTAACTTTCCTACTACCCATGTTGGGTGAGAAAGAGTATTAAAAGGATGGCAATTTGATTTTACCCCAAAACCTTTGCCCCAAAGAATAACACCTAATGTGGGTTAAGGTGGTGGGGGTTGGGGAAGAGTGAAAGAAATCTGGTGTGTGTGTGTGTGTGTGTGTGTGTGTGTGTGTGTGCACTTAAATCTATGGCTCTTTCTCTCTATCTAGATATAAATTTAATCTAGAGTATCTTAAATTGTTTATCTGAGTTCTGACAAAGATAGATGTTCAAAAAGATATGTGAGTATAAACAGTGCAGTACTAATTGGTATTTTGCTTCTTGTATTTTACTATGAATACATAAAACATAGTAAAATGTGTGCCCAGAATGTATGCATTTGTGTGTGTGCACACATATGTATAATCAATTTGTCTGTATATATACTTCATTCACTGTGGTGGTGTTTTCTAACACACTGTAATCAGTTTTGGTTAGCTAATAATAGAAATTCCTATGGGTATTTCTTTCAATTTCACATCCTTGGGGGAGGGAAGAAGAACCAAGTAGGTGAAGACAATGGAAAAAAAATAAAGATTAAATCCTATAAAGAGTTCTTATATCAGTTTTGGAAATGAAGCTGAAGATGATAAGTATCTGGCAGTTTCTGTGTCTGTCTGTGTGCTTCACACTTAGTAGTTTATCTTTCAAAATTATTGTCTCAGAAAAAAAAAATACCCTTTCTGAGATCTCTAAAATTTTTGAATGGGTATAAATCTCTTCAGGTGAGCTTATTATATTCCTCCCTTTTTATGATGTAGAAATGAATAAAACCTATTTTCAAAATCCACCATTTTTACTTAAGAACTACACCATCTGTCAGATTTCAAGTTTCTTTTTAATTTTCCCCCTTACTATGAGTTGTTTTGATCCCTTACCTTGCTTGTAGTGGTCATTTAATAAATGTTTGTTGAACTATAATTTGCTGCTGAAATTATAGTATGTTAATCTTTTACCCAGAGTCAGTAAGTCACAGTGACTAAAGGGCTAATATCCTCAGAGATAGAATGACCTGGCTTATATTCCTGCCTCTGACATTTACCAACTGTGTGACTCTGATTGCATAAGCTATACAAGTTACTTTGCAAATCCAAAGCACTTATGCATTAATATAAAGCATTTAAAGAACAATATAAAACTTCTCAGTGTCCTCAAGCAATTCTCTAAGGATATAAGTGCTGAACATTTGTTGATCTGCATTTGTAGGGGGAATTAATTTACCACCTATGCTAGTAAATTCATGAGAGTAGACAGAAAAAATTTCTTACCACTTGGATAGTCTTACTGTCAATGGATCTATAGTTTTATATATGACTGTCACCTACTAAGTTCAAAATTTAGGCACAAATTAGAGTCAAGGGAAAATCTGTTATGTTGCAGATTATGTATCTTCAGAAGATTTTTATTTACATAATCCTTAGGAGATAGTTTAAGCAAATATATTTCTATTCAGCAATAGGCATTGCTGTGTGATTGAAGGAGATAAAATGAATAATTTAGAGTCTTTTGTGGTCAAAATGTTTTTAAGAATTGATATAGGCTCAAAGACTAAATAAAGTCCTTGTATATATCCTGCCTTGGACAACAAACACAAATTTATGACATTTATGAAGACTGTTTTAAAATTTTATTATTTAATCACAAAATAATCATAACAATTTTCTTATCCATGAAAATACTTCAACAAAACTTCATATTTTCCTACATCTAAAATGGAAATGTGTAATTTGGAGTTCACAATTACAGGGCTGAGAGGAACCTGAAAAGGCCATCTAGTCATGACTTTGTTGATGAGATGTCCTATAAAGGAGACTTCATAAATTCACATAATGATCAGTGTTGTTCCAGTGACTTCTTCGTTAAAAATAACTGGTCATGGGGTAGGCACATTATATTTGTCACTATCAACAACATAGATAAAATAATACTTTGATTTTCATTTGACTTCAGTATTTTCATCCTGCAACCAAGACTAAAGTGAGGTTGTGAACATTTATGATGGTAGATCCCAGTTTTGAGTCATAAGAAATTCCTTTTATGCACAGCTCAAAAGTTAATTTGCCATCTGCTTATTTGATTTACAATTTGATCATTTAGTTTTCCCTTCTTAGAAGTTTTGTGAGTCTTGCTTTATGCAAAAGTTAACTAATTAAAAGCGCTGGCATAACATGAAAGGGGATACCTTATGGGACTCAAAAATCATTTGTTTGATGTCACAGATGTTATTAGTAGATGCAAGCCAATAACAATTAGCATGTCACCCCAAAGAAAGAAGCTTTGGATTTATTTTCGCAGGCAGAACTGATGTGCTTATTTTCATAAGCATAGAGCTTTTGGTCTAATTACAAAGGATCAAATGGAAAGATGGGAGCCTTAATCCCATAGAAGTGAATTGTTCTGCAAAATTAGCAACTGAAAAATTAATATCAAGCTGCAGTTTGTTGCTATGAAAAAGAATACATTATCACCCATCTGAACATATTGTATATTATTACTTTGGCACCTATAGTGGTTAATAAAAGCAATTCAGTAACACTGGGTGCTGAGTATTTTACAGTTTTATGTAAAAAATAGAATACTTTAAAAAAAAAGCAGAGTTGGGGGCAGGTTAGTTCTAGCTAGATTTTAATAGATAACTTTATATTTCATTAAAGGAGCAATCACCTTGAAGCTTCACTCCAAAGAATTTTACAGATTTCTCACCTGAGAAAAGTCAGATACACAGCATGGACAGTCTTAGGAAATAGCCTTTCCTGGGACGAAATTAAAACAGCTGGTGAACCACCCTCCAGAGAGACTACATAGAAATGGAAGCAAGGAAGATAAAGGTCCAATTTATTGAAATTGGAGCATTTAGTAAATTTGCCTAAATTTCCTTCCCTGGCTTAAATTTTCATGCACTTTGCTATTCCAAGTAACCCTTTTGTTACTGAACTAGAGAACTTTAATTTCTTTGGCTATTGTGTAAAGGATGAAAGTGAATGGAAGTGGTAGTATTTTGTTTCTATGTCGCTACCTATCATACTACTACATATGAAGATAAGGTAGCAATTGATTGAAAAAAAGTTTACAGGGTAGTAATCATCCAAAAGATTGTTATTGCTGTTTTACTGGTTAGTATTAAGTGTTTTTAAACACTTGAGTTTTGTTCTGTCTTTCTCCTATTACTGTGTGACCTAGAACCACTCGTTATATACTACTCTGTCTGAGCTTTTCTGTCTGCAACATGGAATTCTGGGAGGACTGTGGTGATTTTACCACGTAGAGGCTATATATAAATGCTTTGAAATTCTCTAGTGAAAGGGGCTTTAAAAGGACAAAGTAAAAAATGTAAACTATAAAGGACTAAGGAGCTTTGCAGAGTCAGTCAAAAAGCGCTTGCTTAAGGGTTTACTATGTGCCTGACACTGTACAAAGTGACAGGCAAACTGGAATGCCTTGAGTCATTTCTTTACGATAGCAACATTTAAAATTCAGGCTTAAATGGAGATTGAAATTTTATTGCCTTAAAAAAATTGTCACCATCAATCCATCAACAAGCATTGGTTAAACCAATGTGCTAGGCACTGTGCTAGACGCTGGGGATACAAATAAAAAGGATGAAGCCACTTCTGTTATCAAAGAGCATACATTCTAACAGGGGAGATAAGAAGCAAATCCCGAATAAAATAGAAATAACAGTTGGAGGGATCAGAAAAGGTTTCATGTAGAAGGTGATGCTAAGGCTGAATCCTGAAGGGCCAGGGATTTTATGAGGGTGAGGTGAAAAGTGAATGTATCCCAGACATGAGGGATAGCCAGTGCAAAAAATACAGTGACCAGAAATGGAGTACCACATGTAAGGAGCAGGGAGAGGGCCAGTTTGGCTGGATCACAGCATGTGAGAGGGGAAGATATATACAATGAAGCTAACAGGCTGGGGTCAGTTTGTGAAAAGCTTAAAAGCTAAACGGAGCGATTTATAATGTTTGGTTCTTAAGACAACTGCAAGTTATTGAGTAGGAAAATGACATGGCATATCTGAGCTTAAGAAAAACCACTTTGGCAGCTATGTGGATGGTGTATTGGTGAGGAGAAAGAATGTCAGTAGGGAAGGTTGCTGCAATAATCCAGATGAGGCATGATGAAGGCTTGAATCAAAGTGATGGATATATAGTAGAAAAAAAGGAATAAAATGCAAGAAATGATGTAGAGGTAGAAAAAGCAAAAACTGGCAACTAATTGGATATATAGATGAAAGCAAGTGAGGAATCAAGGATAAAATGGTTATTAATCTAGGAGACTGAAAGAATGGTGGTGTCTTTGACAAAAATAGAGGTTTGGAAGAGGAGTGATTGTGGGGGAGAACATGAGCTCTGTTTTATACACATCAGTTTGGAGATGTCTCCAGAACATCCATTTTGAAATTACATGATGATTAATGACTGGAGCTCAGGTGAGAGACTGGGACTGAATTTATTGATCTGTGAATCATTTACATAGAGATGATAATTGAACCCATGGCTGCTAAAGATGATGATACTTCTGAGAAAAACTATAGAGAAAGGATGGAAGACTGATCAAAGGAGAGGGTAAAGAAGTAGCCAGGCAGGCAGGAAGAAGACCAGGTAAGGTTGTTGTCATGAAAACTCCAGAGAGGAAATAATATCCAAAAAGGTGGTCAGTAATGTCAGATGCAGTAGAGAAGTCAAGAAGGATGAAGACTGAACTCATTGAAAACTTTGGAGAGAGCAATGTCAGCTGAATGCTGAACCTGGAAATTAGATTTCAAGGGGTTGAAGGAGGAGCCAAGAGGAAGTGGAGACACTAAGTGTAGACAGCTTTTGTGTTTTAGGAGTTTGGCTGAGAAAGTAGAGATGTAGTATGATAACTTGAGAGTATGGCAATTTGGAAATATGTTTTAGCTATTTCTGGAGTAGGAGGACAGAAGAAAAATTATGCATACATATGTGTACATGTTGTGATACATATACACTGATTTGCCATTCAACATATCTGATTAATATTTATACTAACACCTTTAGGCAGCTTTGTGGCTCCAAGTTTGGTTTGTTTTCCTAGATATCCCAACAGGATGATAATGTTGACAAAGCCAACTTACCTAACAGTTTAAGTGACTTGCCAGGGGTCACACAATAAAAAAATATGTATATATGTTTGTGTGTGTGCTAAATACACATACATATACACATATGTATGTGTACACACATGTACATACACACATGTGTTTGTTGTTCAGCCATTTTAGTCATGTGCAACTCTTCATGTCCCCATTTGGGTCATCATTAGCAAATACAGGAGTGATTTGCATTTCTTTCTCCAGCTCAATTTACAGATAAGGAAACTGAGGTAAATATGGCTAAATGGCTTGCCCAGGACCACACAACTATCAAGTATATGAGGCCAGATTCAAACTCAGGAAGATGAGTCTTCCTGACTCCAAGTCCAGCACTCTATCCATAGCCTCACCCTAGCTGCCCCAATTCAACAAAAATTTATTAATCACTTCCTATTTGGAAGTGAATGAGTACCAGAGTACAAAGATGAAATAAAATCCAGTTGTAGAATCATAGATGTAGAGTTTGCAGGGACCTTGGAAGTAATCTAGTTCAACTCCCTTATTTTACAGATAAGAAAAATGAGACCCTGAGAAGTTAATTAATTTGCCCAAGGTCACATAGGAAGTAAGTAGCAAAGCAATTCGTGTTCTCAAAGAGTATATAGTCTAAGTGGAGAAAATGACATTTCACAAAAAAGTATGATATAAATCAGAATGTGTTATTTTTATAAGTGTGGTACTCCAGGAAATGTGAAACTATTTTATTCACATTCATATGAAAATATTTTTTTCCCAAATTCCTGGCAGTCTTTCAGACAAATGATTCCATAATGAATCACCCACGGACTCAGGAAAGCAAAAAAAAACCAGTTCTGCCAACCCGATCTATGTATCAACATGTGCAGAGCACTGCAATCTAGATATAAAATTGCCTGAGTCAGATTCAGGTTATTAACATTAATATATCTGCCTTTTGGCAACTACATAAAATGGAATTGTTGACTTCTCTTTTCTGCAAGATAAATTTCTCAAAGAACCTACCCAACATTATAGGAGCTGGCTTGACTGGCATAGAGCAGATTTGCAGATAATTAAGAAACTAATTACCAGTTGCCCTCCTCCCTCAAAAAAAAAAAATCTCTGAGCATCTCAACTCCTCCTTGAGGTCTATGAGTCATAAAGCTCATGAAATCATGAAGTAGGTCATAACTCACTACCCGCATCCTTTGGAGATTGCAGGGAGTTCTTCACACTTCACTCTCCCCTCTGCTGAGAATTTCTTGTTCTTTTCTTGGGCAGAACTTACTGGCTCCTCAGGAATCAAAACAGTGGTGCCATAAGATTTTCAGCCTTGTATAATGGATAGAACAATGGGCCAAACAGAGGAGGGAATTGGAACTCTTAAATTGTGTGTTCTGCTTCTGGCTTAGTCATTGAAAAATAACATTTTCTATCATTTACCTTCCTTGGGTCTTAGCTGCTGTACATAAAATGGGGGGAGGGGAATGTCCTTTGCAGGTCAATGAATTAAAATGCATTTATTAAATACTCACTATGTGCCAGGAACTTTTCTATGTACTAAACTACAAATATAAAAAATAAAGAAAGAACTGATAAATAGAAGTATATATATATATATATGTATATGTGTACATATATATATATATATATATATATATATATATATATATATAGAATGATTTTACATATTTGTGTCTAATGGTGGCTATATCTAGGACTGGGGGTCAGTGAGGAGGGGAAGGAAAAAATTACATGATAACTTAAATATATATGTATTTATATATATGCATAAAAGGAATAGCAAGTTGTATATAATGGATTTGCAGTTTCATGTGTATCTTTTTTTTCTGCTATGCGAAGGAAGGGCTTGTGTTATTTCATAAATTAAAAATATAGTTTAAAAAAACTGATCCCTGTCCTCAAGTAGCTTGCATGCTAATAGGGAAGGAAAACACATGTAGAGAAATGATGGTCGGGAAGGGAGTTTGGGTTTATAGAATCATAGGGATCATGAATTGTCTGTCTCATAGGGCAGATGGCAGACGTACTTTTTCCAGCAGCAGTGGTAGTACTGATCTAGATACTGTGTACTGACCAAGACACAGAAAGTATTGGGGGTCAGGATGGTATTCACAATGGCATCAGGGAAAATGACAAAATGGCCTCTCTGATTGGAATGGAAATCATGATCATGTCAACTAGATATAGTGGGCTCAATGGGCTTTTCCTCACTCCTTAAGACAGTTTAGCCCTCAGGGTCATCTATAAGTGAGTAGGCCTGCCAACCAGTGGGTATGGGATCTGAGGCATTTCCTACCATGTCTCTTTTCCTTCATTCTCTCTTTTCCATTCCCATACAGGTAAAACTAAGTTAAAATGAATATCAAGCATAGCTTTGATGAAGCAAATAGTGAAAGAACTGCCTAATAAACTTTTTTAAAGTAGTGGTGGGAGGAAGAGAGGAACCCAAACTTTTGCCTTGTGGTGAGAATGAGGAGGAAAAAAAGAAAGATTATAGGTTAATATTACTATATAAACCTCATGCCTTGTTTTTTAGCAGCAGCTACTAGAGATACCTCTCCTCCAGTTCCCCTCCCCAATTTCTGCCTACCTGTTCAATTAGATTTTGGCCCCTATGATAACAATGCATGCTACAAAGCACAGTTGGGTTTCACAGTAAAAGCAGAAAGCCTCCAGTGGACAATACCACACATGGACAATTTTCACTGCAAATGAGTGGCATTTTCAAAACTTGCTTGGCTTTGCTCCTGCTCTACTGTAGACTTGAGCACCAGTAACTCTCCTAACTGCTGTTAGGAAGGGCTGTAGGGAGAGGGTTGGAGCGAGGGAGGGAGGAAGGGGGGGAAGAGAGAGAGAGAGAGAGAGAGAGAGAGAGAGAGAGAGAGAGAGAGAGAGAGAGAGAGAGAGAGAGAGAGAGAATGCAAAAAGAGAAAAAGAAAAGCATAGCACAGAATCCAACCTGAAATCTAAAACCTTCATGAGGATTTGATCTACACTAGGAACAGGTTCAGTTCTCTGTTCTGTCTTCAAAGAATGTGTAGTGCAAAGAGCAGAGAATTTATAGTTCTGAGAGGAGGTTGGGCAGGGACCCTTCATTGTTCAATCCATGGGCTTCAGAGGGAAGGGAAGGGAAGGGATCTACCCAGTGTACCTCAAGTTGGACCCTCCTGGCTTAGAGTGAATGTCAGTAGTAACAGTTTCTCTTCCAAACAACAACCCTGAAGCTCCTGTCCCTCCCAGTGTGCTTTATCTATTTTTTCTTTTCTATTAAAGAGTCCATCCCCCTGACTACTTTTTTAAAGAGGCCTGTTCACTGAATGGGCATTACCTCACTTTAAATGAGTGCCTGAAAAGGCCTTAGCCTAAAAGGCCAAGGTCTCCCATTGAATCCTGGACTCCCATTGAATACTGGACTGTCTCCAATCATTCTGATGAATATCTGGTCACTGGATCCAGATGACTCAGCAGGAGAAAGTGAGGCTGGTGACCTTGCACAGCCCTCCCTCACTCAAAACAAAGTCAAGTGCAAGTCATGTCATCATTTCTCCAATGTCATGGTCCTCTTTGAAAATGAAAGGATGAACTCAACAACAAATATAGTCATGAGCCTTAGATTTGAGTCATAATTCCAACACTTACTTAGCTTTGTGACTGTGGACAAATCATATGACTTCCCTGAGCCTCAGTTTTATCACTTATAAAATGGGGGCATTACCTGTAACACAAGGTTGTAGGGTGGGAAATCACCTAGCAATCTTTAAAGTGATATAGAAGTGTTAGTGATGGTAATTGTCTCATGGAGAAATGCACATATTGTGAATTTTGATTCACATATTTTAGTTTTGTTGTGTTTTTTTTTAATTCATTCATAAAACCTTCAACTCTTTCTCTACCCTCTTCTAAAGCTGTCAGTTGCATGCCAGTGGATAAAGGAGACCACACAGAAGAGATGGTGAGTTGAAATCATAGGTGAAAGCTTAATTCTAGAATTCCCCTCTTCCCCTTCACCTCCCCAAAGTATCCACCTCCTAGGCCTAGTTTTGTCTCTTCAATTTTTTTTTTCTTAAATGGTGGTATTTTATCTCTTCCCCTCTATCCTTCCTCCAACCCCAGCATCAATGTGATGCCAAAACCATTTGCTAGTTTCAGCTGTGAAATTTCCTATGGTTAAAGAAAGTGAGCTTTCAAAGTTTGCTACAAAAACCTGATCCTTTGAATCAATCAACCAACAAACAGCCATTAAGTGCCTACTGTGTACTAGATACTGTGCTGGGTATTAGAGAAAAAAACACAAAATGAAAGTCTCTGCTCTCAAGGAGCTACATTCTATCAGAGAAGAAAACATGGTGCATATACAACTACAAACAGAATAAATACCAAGGAATTGGAGAAGTATGGAACAAGCAGCCAGAGGGTATCAAGACAGGCATTGCAGATCCCCTTACACTAGAGCCCTAAGTTTCAGACAAACTCCCTTTGCCACCTGGAGGTCTTGGGTCTTTTAGAATCAGAATCAAAGTTTCAGGATGTGGGGATACAGGCACCTGCTTCTCCTGTGCTCCCCCAGTAGGGCAGTGGCCCAATATTGGACAACAAAGGAGGTCCCAATCTTGCATAATAATTTCCTTCTGGCATACTTTGAACTAAATACTTTTAAATATAGTCAAGGTCACATATGCTTCTTTCCCCCCCAAAAATAATTTTTTTAATTGTGACCTTGACAAGTATCAGCAAACATGAACATCTGTATATAAAGAGAGGAATAGGAGGGGAAAAAAGGATAGTATATAAAACCAGGAATCTCTATTATACCCACATCACTTTTTTTGAAAAAGTATATATCTAACAGGGTAGCATCAACACTTCCCTGCTTGTCTTTGTCCCCTTCTGAATTGTCTTCTGCTGTCTTCTATTTTTCTGTTTCTTTGACACTTTTCTCTTTTTGCACCTCCGTCACTTCCACATACATACCACTCTCCCCCTACTTTTGAAAGCCTAATTTGTACTTGGTATTATGCTAGGGACTATGGGAGACACAAAAGAAGTAAATGGTACCCATCTTGAGAAGCTCAGAAAAATATTTCTTTATTTCCCTATTCTTTCACCTATTGAAGTGCTTACTCATTCAAGATCTAGATCAAGTTTTATTTTTCCCAGGATGTTTTACCTGCCCAGGTGCCTGGACCTAAATAGTTCTTTTTCTTCTGAATTCTAATTATGTTTATTATTTATGTCTTTAATTTGGCTCTTGGCATTTGCTATTTTGAATTGGTGGAAGCTTCTTAGTATAATAGAAAAGAAGTGAGCCTGACTCAGAAGACCTGAGTTCTAGTCTTGAATCTTCCACTTAATAGTCATATGACCCTGAGCAAGTCACTTAACTTTGCTTGAAACCTGGTTTCATCAACTTTAAAATGAGTGTGTTGTATTGGATAGTCTTCAACGTCTCTTCCAACTCGAAAATCTATATTCTATGATTCGATGTCTCAGAAGACAGGTGGTCTACTTAATTCTTCTTTATCCAGTTATCTTTTCTACTATACCCACTAGATTTTATGCAAGTAAAATAAAAATTCTTGTTCAGTTGACCCTAAATCTGCATAAATTATCAGCGCACATACATAATTATCTCTATTGTTTCTTTTCTCCTTAAAGGCAGGTTCGGCAACTTGCATTTCTTAATTCCCACAGTTCTTAGTACAGTTGTACATAATAGGCACTTAATAAATATTTGCCAATTATCTTAAATATCAACATCCATATGTATTTCTCTTTTAGATTCATATACTTATTTATTTTCCTATCAGTATCAAAATTTCGTTATGTGGTATTAAGTTTTGTGGTGTTTCATCTTTGTCCTAACATGAAGCAAAATTGTATTGACATTTTAGAATATATGTTTTAGAAATAAATCCTGATTATAAATCTGTATTAATGCTATAAGAATCACTAGATTTTTTTTCCTAGGTGTAACTTCTGTAATTTTATGTGACTTGTAGATTTCACAGGTGTGTAACACATTGACTTGCCCCCTTAGATGCTTTTTTTAGGCAGTGCCCTAGACTGAACTATTAAGATTCTGCTAATGAAATTATCTCTTTCTCTAGGTGACCCGCTGCATAGTAGAGGTCCTTTCCAATGCTTTATCAAGACCAAATGCTCCTCCCATAAGTCTGGAGTGCAGGAAAATCCTGAAGAAGGGTAAGTGTAATCTTGTGCTCCCTGACTTGAACTGAGAGACTTGATGGTGCACAGCAGCCTCCTTTTTCAGATGCGATTCAGTTTCATTTTAATTTGGCAATCACGTGGCTTCTGACCAGGGGTGTGTTGAGAAATGTTTAACCACTGGCCCTCAGGGAGAAAAATGCACACATGACAAGCTTTAGAAGTTTAATCTGCTTTATTAACATTTTCTCCATCACTTTCTAAGTCTAGACAAATAATCAAACAATAAATCAAACCCTGATTTATGGTATTTGATGACTTCTAAGGTACAAATGCTCTCACACTGAAAATTTAACAATTGGCCTTTGCAAGCCAGTATAAACTGGCTCCAGCCCAACCCTACTTCTGGCAGAATAGTGTGAGAGAAAGATGGATAGGCTGGGCAGCAGAAGACCTGAATTCTTGTCCCAGTTCTATCACTAGTTAATCTATGTGACCCCACATTTGACAGATGAGGAAAATGAGGACAGGAAGGTTAGGTGATGAAGCTTTCCAAAGTCATACAGGCAGTGTCAGAAGATTTGAGCCAAATCCTCTGATTCTTGATCGAGTGCTTTGCCCACCATGTTGATGATCTCTTGGGTGACTTCTAGCTGTAGTATTTTATGTAGCTCATCTAAGCAGCAATTTACTAAAAAACTACTGTTCGGAAAATTTTGCTGGGCACTGAGGGAGAAGCAAAATCTTAAAAAGACACAGGGCTTAAAGTCTAATAAGGGATTATGACACATACACAAATACCTGTAACATGAAAGAATATACAATAAGTAGTTTCGAGAGGTGTAAAAAAAGTATTATGTGAAGCCCAAGTTGAGTTAATGTTAGGTCATTGTTGATTACTGAGTAGGGGTAGAAGGAAATCAAGAAAGGCTTCTTGAAAGAGATGGCATTTGAATTGAATTTTAAAGAAGAGTTAGAATTTCAATAGGTGAAAGCAGTGGAGGGAATTTTGTGTACTGGGGAAAATGTTAGCAAAGCTCCAAAAGTAGAAAACTATAGGGAGTATTCAAGGTGACAGTGATTAAACCAATTTAGTTGTAGTTACAGAATTCAGGGAAGAGAATAGTAGAGATATAACTGGAAAGGTAGGGTGGTATCAGATTGTGGAGGGCCTTGAATACCAGGCAAAGGAATTTGAATTTCATTTGGTATATGATAGGGAACTACTGGAAACTTTTGAGTGTTGATATAACCAAAACTATTCAAAAGGGGAATTAATTTGATAGAATTATGAATAATTGATTGACATGGGGAGAGAATATAGTTTAGAAGGTTTGTCAAGAGATTATTGCAATGGTTCAAGCAGGTGGTAATATGGGCTTCTAGCAAGATGGTAATAATAGGAATAGAGAGAAGGGAACAGATGTGAAGGAAATTTTATCAGGGTTAGGACTGAAAGGACCTGGATGACTGGATACAGGTAAAGGAGAGGAAAGATTTAAAAAATAACACCAAGACTAGGTGGATAGTGATATCATAGATAGAAAAATAAAGGAAGGTTAGAAGAAAGAGGTTTAGGGAGATAAATAGGTGAGGTTCAAACTCAAGACATGCTGAGTCTGAATTGCCAGTGGGACATCCAGGTGAAAATATCTCTTGTGCAATTAGAGATGTGAATTTGAAGACTGAGAGAAAAGAGCAGAACTAGAGAGATAAACTTGGGGTGATTGTTAAAGTCAAATGAATATTATTGCCACAGTAGGTAATGTAAAGAGAAGAGAAAAGGGAACATCCACTATTGTGGTTGTTGCTGTGTTTGTCCTTCGTTTTCAAAGAGGAACATGCCATCAGAGAAATGATGACACGACTTGCACTTGACTTTGTTTTGAGTGAGGAAGGGCTGTGCAGGTCACCAGCCTCACTTCTCCTCCAGAGCCATCTGAATCCAGTGACCTGATATTCATCAGAATAACTGGAGACAGTCCAGGATTCAATGGGAAACCTTGGCCTTTTAGGCTAAGGACTTTTCAGGTACTCACTTAAAGTGAGGTAATGCCCATTCAGTGAACAGGCCTCTTTAAAAAGTAGTCAGGGGGATGGACTCTTTAATAGAAAAGAAAAAATAGATAAAGCACACTGGGAGGGACAGGAGCTTCAGGGTTGTTGTTTGGAAGAGAAACTGTTACTACTGACATTCACTCTAAGCCAGGAGGGTCCAACTTGGGGTACACTGGGTAGATCCCTTCCCTTCCCTTCCCTCTGAAGCCCATGGATTGAACAATGAAGGGTCCCTGCCCAACCTCCTCTCAGAACTATAAATTCTCTGCTCTTTGCACTACACATTCTTTGAAGACAGAACAGAGAACTGAACCTGTTCCTAGTGCAGATCAAATCCTCATGAAGGTTTTAGATTTCAGGTTGGACTCTGTGCTATGCTTTTCTTTTTCTCTTTTTGCATTCTCTCTCTCTCTCTCTCTCTCTCTCTCTCTCTCTCTCTCTCTCTCTCTCTCTCTCTCTCTCTCTCTCTCTTCCTCCCCCGTTCCTCCCTCCCTCGCTCCATCCCTCTCCCTACAGCCCTTCCTAACAGCAGTTAGGAGAGTTACTGGTGCTCAAGTCTACAGTAGAGCAGGAGCAAAGCCAAGCAAGTTTTGAAAATGCCACTCATTTGCAGTGAAAATTGTCCGTGTGTGGTATTGTCCACTGGAGGCTTTCTGCTTTTACTGTGAAACCCAGCTGTGCTTTGTAGCATGCATTGTTATTATAGGGACCAAAGCCCTTAGGGTCATCTGTAAGTGAATATATGCCCATTCGGGCCTGCCAACCAGTGGGTACAGGATCTGAGGCATTTCCTACTGTCTCTTCCTTCATTCTCTCTCTTTCATTCCCATACAGGTAAAACTAGGTTAAAATTAATATCAAGCATATGATGAAGCAAATCATGGAAGAACTGCCTAAGAAACTTTTTTTAAGTGTTGGTGGGGAAGGAGGGGAATCCCAAACTTTTGTCTTGTAGTGGGAATGAGGAGGAGGAAAAGAAAGATTATAGGTTAATATTACTATATAAGCCTCATGCCTTGTTTTTTAGCAGCAGCTACTAGAGCCACCTTCCCTTTGGTCCTCCTCCCCAAACTCTGCCTACCTGTTCAGCTAGACTTTGGCACATCTACTATAAATGGCAGGAAAAAGATGAGAAACTAGCAAAGGAGAGAGAGAGAGAGAGAGAGAGAGAGAGAGAGAGAGAGAGAGAGAGAGAGAGAGAGAGAGAGAGAGAGAGAGAGAGAGATGTTTGTAAAGGCCAGAGAGGATAGAATACCCAGAAATATCTAATATATCAAATGCTGCAGAAAAGTCAAGGAGGATGAGGACTTTTTAAAGCTCACTGGATTTGATGATTAGAAGGTCATTGATATCTCTTAAAGAGTAGTTTTAGCAGCATGGTGTGAAAGTTAGATTGCAAGGAACTAAGGAGTGGGAGGTGAAGAAGAGGGGAAAATTTTTTCAAGAAGTTGGGCAGTAAAAGAATAGAGAGAGATCTTTGACTTGGTTAGAAAGGTCAAAGAACTTTTGTTGTTATTGGATAGGGAAGGTGAGCTTGTTTGTAGGCATATGGCAAGAAGCAAGGGAAAAAGAGGAATACTGAAGATGTCTGTCTTGGCATTCAGCTATATTCATTCTAAATTGAAGTTGGATGCTGGCATACTTTTATTCAGTATGCTATTATATACATACATACTTATATACATACATACATACATACATATATTCAATGTTAGAGCCAGCTTACGATATAATGTGCTCCTTGCTTCTCTCAAGTCATCCAAAAATAGAGAGAACTGGATTTGAGACAATGTGGTAGGCTTATCAAATCTGATCAGTCCAGATTGTATGCTAACTATCTAGAAACTTGAAAGTCAGCCAAATGAAATTTAACCCTGCGATCTTTCTTTTCTTTAGTTTCCAGATATGGTGGAGATATATCAAACTGGATATAGCCAAGGTCAGACCTCTATGACACAGTAATACAAACCTACTTCCCAGATGATACTGATCTTAATCAATATTCAACCAACAACACACCTTCTTTAAGAACAATATTTAAATGAGTTGGAAATGGAGGGAGGAATAGAGGAGAATATAAGAGAAGACAGATTGGGAGAAAAGATTGAAAAATAAACCATTCTTCTAAATATATTCCTCTTGACTTGCCATAGTTATATGTTAGTGACTTTAATATTGATGGTAAAAACCACTTGACCTACATATGGTGCTGATCATTTAAAAGTCTCTTTCAGTGGGTGCCCTTTTAGAATAGAAAAGGTATACGTGGATTCCAACTCCAGCTTGAAGAAGGATGTTTATAGGGCTAATTTCTTTGTCTGGGGTGCCAAGGACATTGATGATGGTTTTAATTTTAATTGTGATCTAAACGAATACAAACAGTGCAAGACCTAATAAGAGTAGATACAACTAAAGTGTTTTCCGAACTCATGCGCGCTTTTTTAACTGTGTACAAAAATCATGACAGATAAAAACAAGTCAAGAAGATTCGTTGCTTTTTTATCCTTCTCTACTCTTAAAAAAATCCTGAGTTAGAAATAGTGGAATGAAGCTTTTTATTTTTCCTTTCCTCCAGCACATCATACCTCAATCTCTTCTAAAAACAAGTAAAAATACTCATTAAATATCTGTTGAAAGAATAACTCAGTGTTATCCAAACACCTAAAGTAGCCTGGAGGTTGTCTTCCACTGGTGTGCATGATACTTTTAGGACACAAGAGGTAATTATTTGTAATTTCTCTCTAAGACTTGCCTCTCCATACATCTCCTTTTCTTTTTTTTTTTGTATCCTTTTCTTCTTCTCCTTCCTTCTGTAGAAGAAGTAGACTATGAAAGGGTGGATCTCTGTGTATATCTATGTGCACAGAGCAATGGGATGGTCTTCAAGAGTCTAGACACATAAACACATTTCTCTCTTCCGTGCCATTCACTTGTCAGTATAAATTCCATTTATTCACCCTAAGAATTACTATTTATGAGTCCTTAGTAAAGTCTCTGCTTTCTAGAACCTAGACCCCTAGTAGTCAGTGACCAAGTGCCTGGGTTCTCATGGTCCATGAGACAGCCCTAGAGAAAGTCATTAATAATTAAATGATGCAGCTTTGACTTGAGGTCCTTATAAGACAATATCTTCTTTTTCTATGTTTTCTTTTTCCTCTTCCTTTCTTTCTTCTCTGTTGAAAGAGCACCAATGATTTCATTGACTAGAATGCTAAAGAAATGGCTGATCCCTGTTTTTGAGTTACTTGCTTTTAAATCTCCCTTGGATTCACTGCTCTTCTTTCTTAGTCTTCTTCCTCTCAGTCTTTCTCTTTACTTTTCCCTGTTTCAATTCTCCATTAACTCTTCTTGAAACCAGTATGTAGTCCTTGAATTAAAACAAAAACTTCAGGAAAGTGAGAATCATAGAAATTTAGAATTTTTAAAACTAGAGAGTCTTGGAATTAGAAAGGATCTTAGAAATCTTTCAGCCCAATCTTCCAAACATTCTACAGTAAGGATCCCTGCTATAGCAAAGAATAACTTTTGACTAATATCTGTAATGCTCCAATTTATTTAACATAATAACTCACATGTACATACTATTTGAAGGTTCATAAAGCACTTTGATCAAAACAGTCCTTTGGATCAAAAGGCCAATATTATTATTCCCATTTTACAGATGAATAAACTGGGGCTTACAGATGTTAAGTGCCTTTCCCAAAGACAAATAGCTAGTAAGGATTGGAGCTGGGGTTCAAACACAGATCTCCTGACTCCATATCCAATCCTATTTCCACTACCCCATAATGCTTACACATTGGATGGCTTTTTTGGTTGTTCTAGTGACTTTGAGATTAGGATAATGTGGAACTTGTCACAACTCAGTATTTCACTCCCCACAGGAAGATTCCTAAGCCTGTCAGCTGGGATTGCAGCCTTCATTCATTATCATCTGCTGTGGCTTACAGCTAAATTTAGCAGAGTATTACAATTTGGACACTTTCTTCAAACAAGAACCTAATTAACTGGAGAAAAATTCAAAAGAAAACATCTTTTGCATTAAGTTAATTATAGAAAATGTTCTTGCTTCATTTAGAGGCAAGTTTCACTTGGAAGCTGAGGTGTGCCCTTAACCTCCCTCTGGTTATGATAAAAGGTTACTCACACCCATACTCAGCACAAAGTATGAAACAAAAGCTCTGCCCTAGGATTGCCATTCACCCCTGCTAAAAAATGCTGCTTTTATGGATTTTCTAACCTTTCCGACTCTGAAATTTGCCTATATCTTGAGAATGACTACTTTTCCTTCCTTAATTGTTTTCTTCTTAGCTAGCTGGACCCTACCGTTCTCTGTGATGATGCTAAACTTCCAACCCAACAAAACTGAAACTGATAATGCAGCACATTACAACTGCAGCTGAATGTCATCTACAGCAAAGAAGAATAATTGGAATGATGAAATTTCCATTGCCTTGTAAAATATATAATCTAACAGTCATTATCTTGCCAGCTTGTGTGCTAAGGAATGGGAACACATCCTACCTGAGCAGTTCTGAGATCAGTGGGATGTCTGAAAAGATATTTTGGCGATTAACTCTTGCTAAGATGTTTGGTTGGTGGCTCAGAATGTAAACGATATCACCCGTCGCTATAGAGAGGGAAACAGCAGCCATTAGGAACCAACTAAGGGAAAATGATAGCCGGTTAAATGTATTTTATCTTTTCGTCAGATTATTATGCAATGTTGTGGACAGAGCATATGTAGATTTGAGGAGGTATTGAGATCCTTGGGAGAAGAGGGAGAAACAGAGGCTGCATGATAGAGCAGATCGCTAGATTCATACCTAATTGAATAATAATAGCCAAAGAATGTTGATTAATGAATTAGTATCAACCCAAGAGGCCTGCTATCCTTGACCTTAGAACCATTTAACATTTTCATCAGCAATTTGGAAAAGGATATGTGGCAGATGTATCCAATTTACAAATGCCACAAAACCTGGAGGGAGCAGTTTATATATTGAATGATGGAGAGTTTGTTGTTGTTGTTGTTTTTTTTCCAAAAAGGACAGGGTGATTTAATGAATCATTTCTAACAAGATGACATTTAATAGGGTTAACTTTTAAGCCCTGTACTTAGGCTGAACAAATAAATTGACAAGGGTAGACTGGAGAGAAATGTGATTTAATATCCGTATGTACAAAACATATTTAGGAATTTTAATTGATGAAAAGCCTACTTTAAATCAATAGTGTGCTGAGTTTGCCCAAAAAAGTTAACATGTTTATGTACAGTCTCCAGAATAAGGGAGATAATAGTACCACTCTACTCTAGGTTTGTCACATGATATCTAGAGTGTTGTGCTAAATTCTGGGCATCACATATAAAAGGGATATTGATATACTGGAACATGTCCAGAGGAAGAAGACCAGTATGATGAGGAGTCTTGAAATGATCACATGAGAAAGATCTGAAAACACTAGTGCTATTTAGCTTAGAAAAGACCTAGAAGAAAGGGGTATAGTAGCTGTCTTCAAATATTTGAAAGGCTGTCATACGAAACAGGGATTTGACTTATTGTTAGGTCCATCAGATATAAGTGAGGCCTTATAAGTGAAAGTTTTACTTTCACAAATTTCAGCTCAATTTAAAAAAAAAAAGGACTTTCTAACAACTAGAAGTCAATGAAAATTGAATAAACTATTTTACAAGGTAGCAAGTAACCTTTCACTGGACATTTTTAAACAACGTCTCTTTTTGTCAGAGGGTTTCCTTATCTCTTCCTCAGTTATTATGTCCCAGCCTTTCTTAAATCATAGGCACTATCCACATAGCACAAAAGAAGAGATTAATTCATTGCCCTAAGTGATGTGATTATAGATTATCAAAATAGATCATTTGGGGGTAGAGAAGGGGATTTATTGTGGCACTTGAATTATACAAATTGACTGTTTGCCTTGATTAAATTTAGTTGATCTGTGATCATATTTCCATCTTACTTAATAATCTTTCTATTCCTAGGATCAGGATGAGTACAATAAAGAATGATCCTGAGACTCAATGATAGGGACACACCAATAGAGATATAAGTATTAATATATTTGACTTTGCTGAGATTGAGTATGTTCATCTATTAAAAAAGAGGCTGATCCCCTCTAGTTCTAAGATGTTTCTTATTTTGTATTTGAATTTTGATATAATATCAATATCTAATTCTTTCTGCTAATAAAATGGAATATGATGGAAGAAAAAAGAAATTTACAGGATAACTTCATTATATATTTAAAAGGATGAACAAGTTGTACGTAATAGATCTGCAGTTTTGTGTGCAATCATCATTTTATTATACTGTGCTATGGAAATGTTTGTTTTAATCTATAAGTTAAAAATAAATGTGAAAAAAATTAAGAAAAAAGAAAAAGGTATTCAGAGGCCATCTACTTCAGTTTATACCTCAGCAGCCTTAGGATATGTGGAAATTAGTAATTCTTGAATTGTTTGAAACATTATAAGTTATAACTGTGTTCTTTGAAACTTTTATTTTAGGTGGGCAACAGGACAAAGGTGAAACAGAAAATGACAGTGAAAAGTCCAAGTTTGCAGTAAGGTTATTAAGAGACCCGACTAATGGAGAAAATCACGTACCCATGAGTTTGGAGGAGGAAAGCCCAGCAGAAGAGGAATCTAAAAGGCAAATGGAAGAAGGCACAGAAAAACTTCAGCAGGAGGAAGAAGGTAAGGAAGAAAGAATAAAGTATCAACCAAGCTTTCATCTTCATGAAGATCAAGGTCTTAAAGAGGCTGGAAAGTACCAGGCTGAAAACAGCAATGAGAAAGAAAAGAAAAGGGTAGAAGGAGGAATTGAGAAACATAAAAAAAATGATCACAGTGAAGAAGGAAGTCGGGAGAAAGCTCTCTATGAAGAGTCAGGGGAGGTTCAAAATGCCTTTCTTGACAAAAGAAACCAAGCCACAGATAAGACCAATGAAGAGTTTGCAGTCAAAAATAACAGATACTCTGTGGAGCATTCCAAGAAGACACATAGCCAAGAAAAAAGCAGCGAAGAGAGCGAGGAGGACAGCGAAAGTAATAGCAGTGAGAAACGTGGCTGGGAGCCTAAAAATCAACACGGAAGGGAAGAATCAGACGAAAGTGAAGAGGCTTCAGTCTCTGAAGTGACCAAACGTCGACTGAAACCTAGACACCATCACAGGAGATATAGACTGGATCGGTCCTTTGAAGACAGGAAAGCTCATTCTGAAGAAAGAAGAAACACACTTGAGTCTGAGGAATCAAATGAAGATAAGGACCATTTCTGGGACAAGAGGGGCCACCAAAAAACCAATTATGAAGACCTACAGGAGGAACCAAGTTATCATGAAGAGAAGGGCAGTTACCACAGGAGCCATGGTTTTGATGATCTTGAGGAAGAAAGATACAGTGACAGGGCAAGTGAAGAGGACAGATATAAGAGACATCACAATGAGGAGATGCAGGAAGAAGAGAAAAGAAACTATCACGACAGACAAACTGAAGAGGTGGGACATCACTATGATGGAGAAAGTGAAGAAGGGAGACACTTTGATGAGGACAAGAGCCGCCATCATGGAGACAGGGAACAAGAACCAGGGGTTCATTCCACTCATGGAACTAGAGATGATAAAAGGTATTCCGAAGAAAGACAACACTTTGCAAAAGAAAGCAACATGGACAATGAAAGGAGGCATCCTAGGGGAAAGACAGAGCAAGACCGAAGCTATTTGGACCATGATAAGAGAGATAGTGAGGAAGGTGATATAGGAAAGTGGCAGCAGAGAGAAGATGAAGATAGTGAAAATAATAGAGAGGAAACAAGGTTTCCAGAAAAAGAGTTTAATGTCCATCATGCAGAAGAGAAGATGAAGAGATTGGGGACTCCATACAGTCCTTATTATGAACCCCTCCAGTGGAAGAACAGACATTTGGAGGAAAAGGACAGAACAAGTGATCAGTTTCCCAAGAATGAAGAGGAAAACAGATCTAGCCGGAATGAAAAGACTTTCTTCCCTGACTACAATGATTATGCTTGGTGGGACAAAAAGTCATTTGTAGAAGACATGAATCAGGAGCATAATGAGAAGAGAAATCTCATCAGCATCCCCAAATATGATCTGAAAAAGCAATATGACAGAGTTGATGAACTTGCCCAGCTTCTCAATTACAGGAAGAAGTCTGATGAGTTTCCAGAATTCTATAACTCTGATGCAGACATGAGAAAAGACAAGATGGTCAGGAATGAGAATGGTGGCCTCGGTCAGAGACCTCTGACAGAGGAAGAGGTATGGCCTTTGAATTTTATTTGAAAACCTTAGTCAATGTTTAATCACACATGAGTCCAAGAATATCTGATATTAGCAAATGGGGGAAGTTAAAGGGAAGAAAAATTACAGAGGGAACTTGCCTCTCCTAATGGAGCATAGTTTCCTCCTAGGTTTGATTATCTAGTGTATGTGTGGGTGAAGGGAGGGAAGGGGAGGGCATAGCTAAGAAACAAGGCCCTTATTTGCATTATCACCTTTCTTCTATTCGTTGATTCTTGTTCATTTTACCATTCATTAATGCCTCCAGTCCTAAAGGAGACACAGATTATGAAAGAATGTGTTTGGTTTCCAGCTAATAGTTCTTGTGGAAGACAAAGGAAACTATAGCTAAGTAGAATTTCAAATTTGTGGAGATCATTTTTACCAAAGCTATTGCTTCCTACCTAAGCAATGCACCTTTTCCTTATTGATTCACGTAAAATGGACAAAAGTCACAATGTCCCTAAGTAAGTCTGGCAGCTTGTCAGATTTGAGGGGTGGGAGTGGGAGTGGATCCAGATGTCTATTTTCATTGCTGCAGGTAGAAGGAACAATGGCAATGCTCATTGGCAAGTGCTTTCCAAATGATGGCCAAATGATCTGTAGCATTGAAAGGTTGAATCACACAGTCAGCCCGTCAGAGGGAAGACTTGAACCAGATCTTCCTGATTGTGATGACAGTTCTTAATACACTACTCCATGCTGTCCCTGGGTATTAAAATTACGTGGGATTTCAAAGACCTTAGGAAAAAGTAATCTAAACCACTGGCTCTATATTCTCCCCTTTGCTAAGAGTAATTTCTGCAAGTACCCACCAAACCATATGATGGAATGGACTTTTAGGGACACTTGCCACTCATAATGGGGGTCTGTGGGATCCTCATGTACCAAATGTGGCCCTTTAAAGACTAGTGCTTACTAAGGGTATAGCGTAAGTAGGAATGAAAATGTTTTCAAGTTAGAGAAACAATGACCATGGGAAATTTGTGTAAATTAAGAAATATGTGGTGGAGGAAAGGGTAGTGAAATATTCTGTCACAAAGCTATCTTGCCAATAGAAATTTGGAAACCATTTCTTCAGGTTTTATTTACTCATTACAGAGAATTTTCCACTTTTTCAAGGTATGATTCTTCATTTTTCTCTCTCCTCAAACTTAACACATTTTAACTTGTATAAATCATCTTCCAAACAGCTGGTTGGAACTTCATAGCTACCATCTTCACCACGTTACCAAGTAGAGAAAAAAAAGAGGAAATCCTGAGGGTGTCAGTATTTGCATTCACCATGTTACTATTTTATAACTATTTGGAGCACTATATCTAACTTTCCCTAAGTTTTCTCAGGTTCTTTCAGGCCCCAGTTGGAGAAAAGTGAAGGCCCAAAGTCAACTCCCACAGAATGGCATTAGACAGAGTACTTTTGAAATATATCATCCTCTTCATACAATCAGAAGATTGGAAGAAATCCCTAGTGCATGGCTTCTGAATCTTTGTTGTGTCATGGACCCCTCTGGCAGTCTAATGAAGCCTATGAACACTTTCTCACAATCATGTTTTAAAATTCATAAAATAAAATATGGAGGATTATGAAGAAAAGCAATTATATTTAAAGAATTAATAAAAATATTTTTTAAAGTTCATGGATTCCAAATTAAGGACCCAGCTCCCAGGGTATTTTTGTATCCATTCCCCCAATCCCAGAAGGTCAAATCTATCTCACAAAAGAAGAGCTAAAACTTGTAGCTCTTTTCAAGGAACATGAAAGTGTAGAGTGCTGGAAAGGGCAGTGAATAATGAATCAGAAGATTGTCACTACTTACTGTGTGACTTTAGGGAAGTTACCAACTCTCTGAGCACCAGTTTTTTCATTTGTAAAATGGCAGATAGGCTCATTTATTTCTAAAGTCTCTCCATCTGTAAAGTTTTAAGCTTTTATGCTAGAAGGGGTAGAGGTGGCAAGCAGAAGCCTGCTTACTTTTATTTAACCCATACATCTCAAACCTAGAGCTAAACTTCTGTTTAAATCTCCTGTTTCTTGGTCTAAATCCTCTTTCTAATTTTTTCTTACAGGAGAAGGAACTAGAAAACTTGGCTGCAATGGACATGGAACTACAGAAAATAGCGGAGAAATTCAGTGGTACCCAGAGAGGATGATCACTCAGGGAGCAGTGGTACAGCATTTCACAGCAGAGGGTAGCTTTAATATACATGCATTCATACTACCTAGTCTTGACATATGCTGCCACCAGAAAGTATAATTTACCCAAAGAGAGTTAGTAGAGTTTGCTGTTCACTCTGTATTTACATGGTTGGAAATGTCCTTATTGTTTTCTAGGATGCTATTGAAACTTGAATAGCATGAATTTTAGCATATAAACTTATATTTGAATATGCTTTGTGATGAGTGTGCTACTGTCCTTCAGAAATATATTATGCCTCCTAATTTGAAAAAATAAAAAAGTAATCTAGGACCAAATACTTCAGCTTTCTTGACTTTCTTTTTCTGTTAGGGAAGAGTATGATATTTAAGTATGATATTTGGGTATATTCTGCTGGTAGACTATTACTGAAACAATGTTTAGATTTAATGATCTCCCAGGTACAAGATGGTGGGTGACCCTCCTGAAGTTACAGAAGGCATGGAGTAGAGTGGCCTGATGGTAGTTACACTCTGTGACACCTTGTAGAGATGTCAAATACTAAAAATGGTAAAAGCCATTTCAACAATATTCAGTATATATCAGCTTTCAAATCTTTAAATTATTGTATAGTCAATTAATTATATAGTCAAGTAGTCATGTCTGATCCCAATTAGGGTTTTCTTGGCAAAGATACCAGAGTGTTCTGCCATTTCCTTCTCCAGCTCATTTTACAGATGAGGAAACTGAGGCAAACAGGGTTAAGTGACTTGCCCAAGGTCACACAGTAAGTGTCTGAGGATAGATTTGAATTTAGGTCTTCCTGACTGCAGGCCCAGCACTCTATCCACTGTGCCATCGACCTGCACACATTCTTAATTATTTAGGATTTGAGAAAGCAGCATGGTAAAATGAACAGAACACAAAAGCTGAGGGAGTTGTGCATCTGAATGCCCTGATCTCTCACACTTAGCTGAGTCACTGGAGGCAACTTGCAACTCAAGTTTTCCACATCGTTATGATGAAACAGTAAATAAGCCCCATGATTCTTCCAGGCTCCAAAATTCTAAGATTCTTTGCTTTGTTATTTATTACCTGCCAGTTTATTTCTTGTTAGCACTTCTAGAGTTCTCTCCTTGCCAGTTTTGGTTCAAGTTTTGAAAGAGATGAGGTGGCAACTGGCAGATAATGAGATCTGGGGATTACAGGTGGATTCATTTGGCCATGTTTGCTCTCCTCCATCATGCATAATCAAGAACTGGCTGTATTGGCAAAGCCAGATTTATCAGGTTACCTTTCTAAAAGTATTAGATGGATCAATATTTCTTTTCATAGGAGCTATTTTAACTAGGGAAAAATAGAGCGACTTGAATGTGGTCATGCCCTGACACTCAGAAAGCTAAGTAAGGAATCTGACAACAAATTATCCTAACCCAAATAATCATCAATACCACCCCACCTTAAATGAAACACTGAAGACAGTCATTTAAATGTCATTTAAAGTCAGTTCCTTTTTTTAATTAACTAATTACAAAAAGATCCCAACCCTTTCCTTATTACATCCAATTGATGGCTATTTTATGATACATGAAACAGTATTTGTGCACATGCTCACACACGTACCCCTCCTTTTCTTTGTAGGGCATCCAAAAGCCAAAACAGCAATTACCCAAATGGCTAATAAAGGAAAAAACTAAACTGGAAGGCCAAAGGTTAATAGGAGGAGAGAGAGGGAGAATAAATAGACAAGGAGTGGAAGAGGGGGAGAGAGAGAGAGGGGAGAGGAGGAGAAAAGAGAGGGAAAGGGGAGGGAAGAGAGGAAGGAAGAGAGAGAGAGAGAGAGAGAGAGAATACCAGTGGAGAGGATGCAAAGCTCTGCAATGCACCAAAACTATAGCCCAGAAAATGACACACAGCAGATGCTCCACATGGGAGGGACAACTGGCAAAAAGCAGCACACACAGCATGGTCCAATTTTTCTCCAGCCTATAAACAATGCATGAGACAGAACCACAAGAGTTTATTGCTGGCACCTATTGTCTCTCAAGTGCTATTTGTACTGTGGTTTTTCATGTCTAGTATAGAGAGCACAGGCATATGAAGATATCAGAGATGCCCATCCATAGCTGAGAATTCGATCTGTGTCATCAGAGTTCAGTCATAGTAACTGGGCTATTGCTACATATTTCTAGTTGCTGCTTTTGGGGATGTCCTATTTTTCCCAAAGAGGAATTATTTTTTTTAATTTACTACATTTTTTGAATACAGTGAATTAGCACCCATAAGTCACAGCCATTCCATTCAGTTTTCTAAGTTGCTGTCACATAGTTTATGATTTTTGATGATGAATGGGTTTCTTTTAAATGAGAATGGAATCCCTGCTGCTGGGGAAGACTGAGCCTGGTGGATTGTTTGAGTTTGGTGTTTCTGCGCTTCAGCAGTGCTAAAAATCAGAGTGGCCTCATCTGGTTCAGTGCCAATGAGATAAGCTCTCCTTCCTTAAGGAATAGAGGACACCAAGCTATCTATGGAGACATGAACCCACCCAGGACCGAAAAGTGGAGCAAATTAATGCTATACCATTTAGCAATGGGATTGGGCCTGGGAGTGGTCACAGCCTTCCAACCCAAGTAAGATGGAGAGACCTACTAGTACTCAATAAACAAATTCAAAAATTCAAGTAAGAGCCCAGGATGAAGTATCAGATGAACAAAAATACTAGTTATTAGAATACAACTTTAAAAAAAAATTATTTTGAACTTTTTAAGTTCAGAAAGGAGCAGCTTGATGGCACAGTGGATAGAATGTTGGCCTGGAGTCAGGAAGACTCATCTTCCTGAGTTCAAATCTGGCTTCAGATACTTGCTAGCTGTGTGACCCTGCACAAGTCATTTAACCCTGCTTGTCTCAGTTTCTTCATCTATAAAATAAGCTGGAGAAGAAAATGGCAAACTACTCTAGTATCTTAGCCAGGAAAACCCCAAAAGGGTTTGGACATGACTGAAATGACTAAATAACAAAAGATCAGAAAATAATCTTGCTTGGTAGGTATTAGATAGTACTTAACTGTCATGTCAGAATCCACTTACCATTTTATGTATCAAGTATCAGGAGTCTATAGACCAAGGGTGGGGAACCTGTGGCCTTAAGGCCATGTGTGGCCTTCTAAGTCCTTGGGTGCAGCCTTTTGACTGAGTGTAAGTTTTATAGAACAAATCCTTTTATTAAGGAAATTTGTTCTGTGAAGTTTGAATTCAGTCTAAGAGTTGACCTTGAGGACCTACAGGGCCACATGTGGCTTTGAGGTTAGTGGATTGAGGCCACAGGTTTCCCACATTTACAGGTTAAAGGGAAGATTCAGTGACTGAACCACACCACCTATTTTCATGCTCCATCTGCAGTAACTCCTAGATAACTGGCAATAAGCTTACGCCTGGAAGGATGATTTTTAATTTTGTTCCCTCCTCTTACGTTCCTAGAGCTAAAATTATTTTTTCTTGGAGTTTTTCCTTTTCACTCTTTCCTTCTTCATCTTCTCACACTTGTCAGTTTCACTAAATAACTCTAAGCAATTTGTCTTTTCTTTTAGCCTCTCTTTCTTCTTCCTTTCTTTCCCCTTCGTTCCAGTCCTTTCATCCAAGAAACAACCCTCACTTACACGTCATGTTTTAAGCTTTACAAAATGCTTTCCCCACAACTACTATGAAACAGGTTATAGAAATTTTATAACTTCTCCCTCCTGTTTTATAAATAAGGAAACCAAGGCTCAGCTTAACTTGGTCTTGCTTCCACAAGTAATTATTGGAGATAAGTAAGACTGTTTCACTTGGCATTCAAGCAGTAGTTATTCTTTTTAGGTAACCTGTACCTCAACAGAATTTCTGGAGACACTGACTTCGTGGGCATCTAAAAACCAGGACTCCTGGTCTACTGCAGGCTAAGTGAATAGTAAGTAGCAAGGCATTCCACCCCTGTGGCATGAAGAGGAAGGTATACCTTGAAACTATTCGGTGTCTACTACCATTCTTCAGCAGCTGACTTGGGCATTTTTCTCTAAGTGGAGGGATTGGGGGGAGGGGGAGAGAGGAACTTTGTACCCAAAGATTTAAAAATTTGCAAAGCACTCCTAAGCAAAAGCCCAATTTATGTGATAAATACCTTAAAACTAATGACCCTCCACCCAGGACAGGAGGAATTTTTTTTTTCTTTTTGGTATTTTTCTCTGAAAATATAGCATCTCCCAACTACAGGGTATCCCAAAAGGCTTACTACAGTGTTGAGCTTTAATAGCTTAAAACTGCACTAAATCTTTTAGGACACTTTCTAGTCCATGTTGAGCTACCCAAGGAAGTTATTTTGCCTGTTCATTTAGCTAGTCATTGTGTTTTCCTGTTATAGTTGCCCACCTTACCATGTCTCTTATTCCATCAATTTCTGCCCAATTATTTCCTACCAGTTTGAATGCTAACTTCCTTTGACATCTTGCCTCTGGTGCCAAATAATCTGTGAATCTGTAAACACAGTCCTGTGTTATAGCATCTCAATACTCAAGGAACTAGATGGCACCATGGACAGTGTACTGGGCCTGAAATTAGGAAGACTCATCTTCCTGAGTTCAAATCTGGCCATAGACATTAGCTGTGTGATCCTTAATAACTTACTTAGCCTTGTTTGCTTCAATTTCCTCATCTGTAAAATGACCCAGAGAAGGAAATGGCAAGCCACTCTAGTGTGTTTCCCAAGAAAACCCTAAATGGAATCATGAAGAGGCAGACACAACTGAACTGACCAAACGACAAAAGCTAATACTTATATTTTAGTTCCTTTCATGGTCAATGATAGAACAGAATTATTAAATCCTTCTCTGGCTCTTTTCCCACTTTGATTCTCTGTGTGTGTATTGTTATCCAGTAGCCTCAGGGGGTAATGGTGGGAGTGAGGACTCCTAGAATTCCCAGATCCCTGGATTCATCCCCAACTTTTTATCCTTTTGCTCTAGAACGATATGCGTGATGAACACAAACCAAACACCTCCTCAACAGATTCTACTCATAGTAATCTTTTTTATTTTCTACCATTTGAATTAGAAAAAAAAAAACAACCTCTTCCTGTGCATATACTAGCTTATTTTAAAAATAAATGTGCCAAAATCAAGTTTTCCAAAACTCACTATCTCTATTTTAAAGTCTTCTTGGAAAGTATCAGCTGCTGAGCCATTGTACTTAGGCATATTTCTAAAGAGGCAAGGCTTCATGACATTTATCTGCTAAGTTTCAGAACTCACTATTCTCCAAGTAAAAATACCAAAGTGATTAGCAAACTGGCCACTACATGTGCTAAGGGAATATTGATACTTAAAATGGCAAGGTCAGATATTTGATTAAGAATTGCCAGCCAACTGTAAAGGCAACCACACTGGCATACCAGGATGGCTGCTAGCACAGGTTCTTAGATCTGCTTTACTAGGAAAGATAGTGGTTTAAAGGGTCAACAATCCTTTCTAATTACATTCAGAAAATATAAGCAGAGAAATAAAGACCAACAGACACGGTTCCACTGCTTGAATCAAAGTAATATTGCTATACACTTTACATACTGCCCTGGATCGAGAGAGGCTTTACATCTGAGCAGTCGGGGGGGCTGAACATAGATGGCTGCTCAGAGTCTCTACCAGGAATCACACGATCCTTCTCCTAAGTAAGCCCCCAAAGTAAAACACCAACCTCCCAGTATATATAACAAAGGCTTTGCTCCTCACTGGCTCAGAGTTTAGTAGGCATGAAATCTACAAGACTCAGCAGAGCTGTGAACTATCAGGGTTCAAAGACGATTGAGCCTTCAGATGCTCACAATTTAGCCTGAGCCTGGGAAACTGAACTCCAAAAAGAAAACAACAAAAAACTCCACACATACTCTCTACATTCAATTCCAAGGAAAATAGACTTCTTACAAAAAACACTAAATCCTGTGAAAAAAAGTTTACTTAATACTGCATTTTCCCATACCATCAATACAGAGTCAATTTATAGTCCAAGAGATGATGCTTTATGATTTAGAAACTGCTTTAAATACCCTCACTTTAGTCTTATAATAATTCTCTGGGGTAGACTGTACATGCCTCAAACTTATAGCAGAGATGAGGAAACAGGCTATTCAGAGATTAATTTAATGGACCAACGTCAAAAATCTACTAAATCAGTTAGGTATGGGAAATAGATGAGGAAATTGAGGCTTAGAAGGATTAAGTCACTTCCCCAAAGGCACACTGCTTGGAAGGAATGAAGTCTAGATTGGAATTCAGGTTTGCATATTCCAGAGTCAGTGCTCTTAACTCTATACAATTACATAATAAGATATTCAGACAATAGGAAAATAGACTACATTTTTAGGGGACAAATATTTCTGAATAACATTTACTTAGTGCTTACTGTGTGCCAGGTATTGTGCTAAGTACTTTACAATTATTATTTTATTTATTTTTCACAACCCTGGAAGACAGATGCTATTAGTATCCCCATTTTACAAATGAGGAAACTGAGGCAAATAGAAGTTAAATAAGTTGCCCAGGATCACACAGTTGAGGTCATATATGAACTTGGGTCTTCCTGACCTCAGATCCAGTGCTCTAACCTCTGTACCACCTCACTGTGCCAAACCATTGGGAGACTTATAACCATAACTATGACCCAGGTTTTCACAAGAGTTTATAAAGTAGAAAAACCCACTTGACAGATTTTCTTACATGGAAAATATCCCTCTTCTAAATGAGTCCTACTAAGGTACAAGCTTTATTGAAGGCAAACTCCTTGTATCTCCCCTAATGCCTAGCATAGTGCTCTGCACATAATGGGTATTTATCATATTTCCAACTACAGCCAATCCAAATAAATGAAAGACTGATCAACAGATGCTCATTTCAACATATGTAATGCAAGTGGCTTAGGACAATGCTTTCAAGATAAAAGATTTTAGACTTATAGAGCAAACAAAACATACTTCAAACTGAACAAAATCACAGAGAAAGCAAACAAGTTTGCAAACTGTTATACATCTTTCCATTTAACGAATGTTAAAATACTAGTTTTTGTAAACTTAGAGACAGATAAAGTTCCAGGGATCACCTAATCCACTCATCCTACAGGAAGGTGCTGGGTTAAAAAATTCTTATTATTTAAATATTTCTATAGCTAGCCTGTGTGCGACCCTGGGCAAGTCACTTAACCCTGTTTGCCTTGGTTCCTTGTCTGTAAAATGACTGGAGAAGGCAAACCACTCCAGTATCTTTGCCAAGAAAACCCCAAATGGGGTCATAGTCGGACATGACTGGAACAACTGACCACTACCAACAAAAAATGACTAGCCTGGACTGTATACATTTCTACATTTCTGCAGTTTTCCTATGGTTAATGCCGTTATTCATATAAAAGGATGGCACAAATTATACAGACAAGAAAAATAGTGATTATTTTTCAACGAGTCATCTCAGTTCCTATGTTATACCTTGCAATTAGCTCTCTGCTGCTTTGTTGAACATTCAGCATTCAAATCATTACCACTCACCTGTACCTTCGTCCCCAGAAGTAGTGCTAATAGTGGATAATAAATGAATTCCAGGCTGTAAGTAATTCTAGATAAGGAATAAATAGTAAAGGCTTAAATTGAGACCAGCTGTTGTCTTTAAAAAGTAATCATTTTGAAGAGCCATTCCCAACAGATGAAAGGATATCAACATGAAGTTTTCAAAGAAAGAAATCCAAGCTATCAACAACTATATGAAAAAACAAACGTTTCAAATCACTGTAACTAGAGAAATGCAAATTAAAGTAACTCTGAGGTTCCAACTCACACCCATCAGACTGGCAAAGACAACCACAAAAAAAAAATTTCAAAAATCAAATGTTGGAGGGGCTTTGGAAAAAAGACAGAAGAGCTCATTGTTCATAGAGCAGTAACTTGGTCCAGCCATTCTGGAAAGCAATTTGGAACTAAGCCAAGAGTTTGGAAACTGTGTATACTTGAACCTAGCTATACCATTACTATGCCCCTACCCCAAAGGATTAAAGAGGATACTTCTAGCAGCTCTTTCTGTAGTAGCCCCAAACTAGAAACCAAGGGGGTACCCTCCTATTAGGGAATGGCTAGATAAATTATGGTATATAAATGCAAAATACTGTACCATAACGGATGCTGAAATGAAGAGTTTCAAAGGAAACTGGGAAGACCTTTATGAACTGAAGCAAAGTGAAGTGAGCAGAACCAGGAAATTTATATAAGGACAATATCATAGAGAGGAAAAAAAAATTTTTGAAAGACTTTAGAACTGTGACCAATTCGATGATAAACCATTGGTCTAGAGCACTAAGCATGCAACATGACACCCACCTCTTGCCAGAAGAGTGACAGACTTAAAATGAAAAAAAGAGACATAAAACTTTTGCCCATGATACATATGGAATTATTTTGCTGGACTATACACATTTGTTATGAATGTTTTATTTTTCATGCTTTTTAAATTGTTCAATTGGGGAAGTAGGGAGAGCAGTGGGAGGGAGAGATAATAAATGATTACAAAATAAGCAAATAAATAATTTTAAAAAGATAACCATTGTGTATTACCCAAGTTGCTATAATCTCACCCATTAGATTTATGAACCATGTCTGCAAGTTAACAATAGCAATACATTCCAGTAGAATTAAGTTCTTTGAGGTCAGGAATTGTATTTTGTTTTGTCTTTGTACCTTTATTACTTCACACAGGACCTTGCACAGAGTAGACAATTAATAAATACTTGTAGGACTGGAATCTCTAACCAGGCAAATGTCTTCTTTGTTCATTCCAGCTCATATTTCACAATGTACTTAGATAGTGGCATTAGAAAAACACAGATTTACTGTATCACTGAGCTAAGTCTCAGTATGAAATGCATGGCTACCAAAGATAAAAAATAACAAGATGTATATTTCTTGATAATTATCATTTGCCATTATCAGAATACAAAGTACAGATCTAGCAGTTTAAATAAGGCTGACCAAGAATATCCCCTGTTTTCCAATAAGAAGTTCACAGTAAGATAACACTAATAATAAATTATTAATATTTAAATAAATATTAATAACCACACTATATCAACAAACATATTCAAAAACTCTGAAAACAAATCATCTTTCTTGGGCATAATCTAAAAACCGTTCTTCAGTTACAAATGAATAATGAAATCAAGGCCAATTTATTAAAAATTTAAAAAACCTAACTACCTAATTATGCTAAGGCTCAGCAAACTGGCATCATGATCATTGACTACATTAATTTATAGTCAATGGAACAGAAGACTCTTTAAAATGGATTGGATTGATTTATAGTCAATTAATTTATTTTTAGTCAATGGAACAGAAGACTTTTTAAAATGGATTGGATTGAGGTGAGAAACTAGATGAGACTAGTTTTATAAATCATGTGAAAGTCTCTTTTATTCTATTGTCACACCTCAAGGGCTGATGGCCCATTTGTCCCTTTATATGTAAGAAATCCCTCATAAAAAAAATATATACAAAAAAATCCCTCTCAATTTTAATACTGAGAGAAAAGTTAGAGTAGTTTTATTGGAAATGAAGAATCAAAGTCTTTTGAAAATTAACAAAAGCTAAATAACCCCACCATGACCCTTCCATATACCATGATAGACCAGCAATAAAACAAAAATTTACAACTTCAAGTTGTCAAATATTAAAAGCAATAAAAACAAATACAATTTTAAAATGCACATAATACCACTGGAGAGAGATAAGAAATATTTGGTATGCAAATTATACAAAACCTCCCATACTGCTTAAACTTTTCTTCCATAAATTCTTTCAAATACACATTTGTGTGCATATGACTAAAGAGTTTTCAATTGGTTAAAACCAAGTTGACTCTTATATACAAAATGTGTTGGATTATTTTTCTTACTTTATCTGAATTTTTAAGACACTCATTGACACACAATTTTAAGACACAGAAGTGAACTTGGTTAAGTCAAGCTTAATTCCATTTCATGCCAAAAGGCTTTGGTTTTCCTGGCACCTTCATGCCTCAATGGATCCAACACCTCTGTCCATAAAGTGGCTTGAAGGGTTTCTTTTCCTTTCCAATAGCCAGGTGTTAACTGGGAAAAGCTTCTTTAAAATACATTAATGCATCCAGGTTTCCAAGAATGGCTGTGTAAACATGCTCTTACAGTACCAAGGAGCAATTGGTAATGGCATGTTAAGTATGTGATTTGCTAATTCAAAGAATCCTTGGAAATAAAATCAAGGTAGATCTTCAAGGGCTGAGTCAGACTCCTGAACTTTTCGCTTTTTAGCTGTTGGCTCTTCAGTCTTTTGTAACTCTACCATGCAGGACTCTGATTTTTGTTTATCATTAGCAACAGTGATGCCTGAGAGAAGATAACCTCCACCTCCACTCATCATCAGTTTGGGATGACTTCGATCTGGCAGAACCTAACCAAAAGAGAAATGTCAGATTTTCTAAAGTGACACAATGCACAAGGCAAATTTAAGATTCAAATGTAATGTTTAAAACATTGTTTTAAATTAATTTTCATAATGCCCTTGGAATGTTATTTAAAAATCTTGCTGATCTAATCCAATCAGTTCCAGTTTCTTCTACAGATGAAGAAATAAAAATTCATAATTATGTAGTAGATAAAGATTTGCACTTTTCCTCAAAATTGGCCTGTGAGGCAAGTAGATAGAAACTATGACCAGGAAGGGTTAAATAATTTAAGATCACAATGCTTACTAGCATCAGCAATGAAATTATAATCAAGGCCTCCTGATTTCTAGAGTCTAGGTTACTCGAGGGATACCAAAGATACAGACAAAAAGGGATACAAGACAGAAAATTAAGTTTATATTTCTTTTGAAAATTATTAATAAAATTGCAGTCCTGAGTTATTTAAACATGAAGATTACTTTTTTGTATTAAAGGGGAAAACACTTTTTACAATGTTCTATAACTACTCCTGGATTTTCGAGGCCTATTTCAGCTCCACAACCTTTAAGTCATCTAGGGGAAGTTTGAGAAACCTTGGTTCTAGTAGAACCAGGATGAAAAATACTTCATTCTTTTCAGGACAGAGCTGATGTTCTACAAGTGGGTAATAACACTGAATAAACTAGCAAATAGTCACTATGTCCAATGGCTTTGCTCAACTGCTTTTTTATTATAAGGGAATGGTGGTAATGGTGGAGGGTGGGGTATGCTGGAATGTGACTATAATATAAAAAGTATCAATAAAACTTTTTTAAAATGATGGGAGGATTATTTGTAATGAAGGGGATTTGACTACATCAGGGATTCTTATTATGGAGTATAGAGTATATGGATAGTTTTCAAGAGAATGTGAATTTGTTTTTTTAATACTGATAACTATATTTCAATCTAATTGGCTTCCTCTGTAATCCTACACATTTTCTAAAAACATTATTCTACGAAGGGGTCCATATGCTTTACCAGACTGCCAAAGGGGTCCATGACACACAAAAATAGTTAAGAACCTCTGTCTTAAATCTTGAAGGTTCCCTCTGGCTCTAAAATTTGATGACTCTAAAGAGAATTAGATGCTTTAAAGGTCTCCAAATGTACTTTGTTGTTCGGTTGTTTCAGCAGTGTCTGGGACTCTGTGATCCCATTTGGCACTTTCTTGGCAAAGATAATGGAGTGATTTGCCATTTCCTTCTCTAGCTCATTTTATAAATGAGGAACTGAGGCAAACAGGGTGAAGTGACTTGCCCAGGGTCACATTGCTAGTAAGCGTCTGAGGCCAAATTTGAACTCAAGAAGATGAGTCTTCCTGACTTCAGGCCCAGCACTTTATCCACTGCGCCACCTAGTTGCCCTCCAAATGTTTTACTATAAAGCAAACTCAGAACTAAAGGTGCTCTGTAAACTTTAAAGTGCTATGTAATGAATAGTTATTAACATTGTTTGAGTTCAACTCTCCAAGCTTTTCACGCTCTCATTAAGCACCTACTATGAACTACTCAAGGTGCTGGGGATACAAAGACAAAATGAAATAGTGTTTTCTCCATGAGAAGCTTACATTTTTACTGGGGAAAAAGCATCTGCCCAAATAAGTAAATACAAGAAAATCTGAAAGTAGACAGCACTACAGGTGATACATGAACTACTTGAATATGAGATCATCTTAATATGGTTTCATTTTGTGACAGCAATGGTCAAGCTTTCATACTTCTATGGACATTAAGCTAAAAACATCTGACTCTGACCAGATGAAACCAGATTGAGCTGGTTTTCCCACTTTTACTTAGTTCTCTGTTAGATGAGTGCATACTACATGCTCTTTTTTGTTGTTTTCAAATATATTATGTGTAAGAATGTAGAATACAACAAGGAAATGTACAGAAGTTGTTGCTCTTAAAAGAGTATACATCAATGATGGTAAGAGATGTCACAATTATTTGACATGGTGAGTAAAAGTTTCAAAGATTATTCAAACCTACAATGAAATAAAATCAATCACACCAAAGATGAAAGGAAAAGAGGGTCAAAAAATGAAAAAACATCAAAAACTGACAAACTATTGCTACACAACAGCTGATTACTTCTCAGAAAACAAGCAAATATTTTCATAAGGACTTGACCCCTCTACAATGTTGTAAAGGCTTCTCAAGATTGGAAAAACAGTGGGAAGACATACACGCACTTTCTCTTGCTCTGCTAATATTTGTTATGAAGAATTATTGTTATGGACAAAACAATAAAAAGACTAAAGTATTAAAGATTGAGAAAAGGTCCCCTTTACTTTGGCTACTTATTTATTTAAAGCTAAACCAAAACACTCTCAAAAGCGGTTAGGTAACTCTATACAATCTAATTCTAACCATTAGACATCCAACCCAAAGAGTGGCATAGGGAATTTTTTTTATTCTAGTGAGCCTAGAAATTCATCTTCTTTGAGGGAAGAATGAACTCTAACAGTGTACTGACATGATGAAAAGTAATACTGCTCCAGAATTATAGAAATTCCTAATTGCAGATAAAATACTGCTCCATCTTTTTATATTATTTATATACCACAAAAAGTTAAGAAAATTATCAAAGAGGTAGAGATATACATGCTTCTATAGAATAGGAACTTGTCTGATTTAAACCCCACAGAGAACCTATTAATTACAATCAAGGCTGGATATTGAAAAATGGGGGGGGGGGAGCCAAGATGGCAGAGTAGAAAGATGCACAGATGCTTAGCTCTTACCCCACAGCCCATAAAATACCTGTAAAGAAGAACTCTCAACAAATTCTCGAGCAGCAGAAGCCACAGAATAACAGAATGGAGATTTCTGTCCCAGAGAGACCTGAAAGACCCGACGGGAAAGGTCTGTCATGCACCAGACCCAGAGCACAGCCCAGCCCTGCCTTGGCCACACGGCACCGAAAGGAGCAGATCCAAGCAGGCTTCAGGGACAGAATCTCCAGCAGCAGCGCAGATCCCTCAACCCACAGGCACCAAAGGTCAGTGACAGGGTCTTTTCCAATGGCTGAGAGGGGAGCAGGGTGTCCCTATAACTCAGGCCTCCTCAGGTGGCAGCAGCAGAGGCAGCAGCAGACAGGGCTCCCAAAGCAGGCAGTAGGCCGCATCCAATGTTGAAGGTCTCATCAGAAAGCCTCTGAGGGAACTGAGACCTGTGAAGTGGCCCTGCCCCTACCTGAGCAGCTGATTTTAATCTCACACTGAACAGTGGCCCTGCCCCTGCTGAAAGCCCCTGAGGCTTGGGAGCAGCTCATTTGAATCTCAGCCCCCAAATGCTGACTTGGCGGAACTGGAGGCGAGATGGGTGTGGAGAGGAAACTCAGAAGTCAAGTAACTGGCTGGGAAAATGCCCAAAAATGGGAAAAAAAATAAGACCATAGAAGGTTACTTTCTTGGGGAACAAGTGTCTCCCCCCATCCTTTCAGATGAGGAAGAACAAGGCATACTGTCAGAGGAAGTCAAGGCCCCTGCCTCCAAAGGGAACTTAAACTGGGCTCAGGCAATAGAAGACCTTAAAAAACAAGTTAGCAGCTTACTAAAGGAGAACCAAAAAAATGCTGAGGAAAATAACAGCTTTAAAAATAGGCTAATTCAATTGGAAAAAGAGGTCCAAAAAGCCAATGAGGAGAAGGAGGTTTTAAAAGAAGAATTAGCCAAATGGAGGAGAAGGTTCAAAAGGTCACTGAATAAAATAATTCGTTGAAAGAGAGATTTGAGTTCAGAGAGTTAAACCAAGCAGTTAGTAAACAAAACCAAAAATTTGAAAAAAATAGAAGATAATGTGAAACATCTCATTGAAAAAACAACTGACCTGGAAAATAGATCGAGGAGAAATAATTTAAAAATTATAGGACTACCTGAAAGCTATGATCAAAAAAAGAGCCCAGACATTATCTTCCATGAAATTATCAAGGAAAACTGCCCTGAATTTCTAGAATCAGAGGGCAAAATAAATATTGAAAGAATTCACCGATCACCTCCTGAAAAAGAACCGAACAGAGAAACTCCTAGGAATATTGTGGTCAAATTTCAGAGTTCCCAGATCAAGGAGAAAATACTGCAAGCAGCTAGAAAGAAACAATTTGAGTACTGTAGAAATACAATCAGGATAACACAGGATCTGGCAGCTTCAACATTAAGGGATCAAACGGCTTGGAATGAGATATTTCAGAAGGGATTGAAACCCTGGGATTGAAACCAAGAATCACCTACCCAGCAAATCTGAGTACAATACTTCAAGGGAAAAAATGGTCATTCAATGATATATACTACTTCCAATCATTCTTGTTGAGGAAAAGACCAGATCTGTATAGAAAAATTTGACTTCCCAAGACAAGAACCAAAAGAAGCAGGAAGGTAAGCAGGAAAGAAAAACCATAAAAGACTCTCTAAAGCTGAACTGTTTACATTACTACATGAAAAGAAAACATTTTTTAACTCTTGAATCTTTTCTCAGTATTTGGGTAGTTGGAGAGATTGTACATACACACATACACTCACACACACACACACACACACACACACACACATATACACACACACACACACACACACACACACACCATATAGATAGACAGAGAGTACAGGGTGTGTTATATCAGAAGAGATGATATCCACACAAAAAAATAAAATAAAAAATTATGGGGTGAAGGAGGAAAATTCCAGGAAGAGAATGGGAGAAATGGAATGGGGCAGGCTATAACTCATAAAAGAGATAAGAAAAAATCTTATTCAATAGAGGAGATAAGGCAGAAGGGGAGAGGGGGGGAAAATAAAGCTACTCTCTCCACATGTAGCTGAAGGAGAGAATAACATGGTCACTAAATTTGATATGAAAATTTGTATCACACCACAGAAAAGAAGAAGAGGTGACAAGTAGGGTGAGGGGACTGTTAGAAGGGAGGGCAAATGGGAGAAGGGAGTCACTAGAAATAAACATTTTCGAGAAAGGACAAAGTCAATTGTAGGGGGAAAAAATAAGGGGGAACAGAATAGGATAGAGGGCAATATAATTAGTACTACACAACATGATTATTATGGAAGTCTTTTGCAAAAGAACACATATTTGGTATGTACTGAATTGCTTCCCTTCTCAGTGGGGCTGGGGAGGGAGGAAGAGAAGTTGGAATTCAAAGTATTAGAAACGAATGTTGAGAATTTTTAATGCATATAATCGGGAAATAAGAGCTACAGGGAATGGGGTATAGAAATTTATCTTGCCCTACAAGAAAAGAGAGAGGATGGGGATAAGGGAAGGGTGGGGTGTGATAGAAGGGAGGGTACACTGAGGGAAGGAGTAATCAGAATACAAGGTATTAGGACACGGGGAAATGGATGTGATGGGGAGAAAAATTGGACATGTTACAAAGTGAGGTAAAAGCAATTAGTATCAAAACAATTGACTGCATTAATTACTGAGAATAAATCAATGACATCTTTAGTTTGGGGAAAAGAAGTTCAGTCTAAATTTCCTAGAGGAAGGTAGCCTCAGGTAAAATTTGGCATTGATGGAAAAGTTAAGGTTTTAATGGTAAATTTGATTTTATTATTGCTATTTAATCAGGAACTAGAACATGTATAGAAAGGCACATAAGCCACTTAAGACTTGCCTCAAAAGATGTTCCTTAGCCAAAGTGAAAATTATAATCATATTTGAAAACTGGTTATTGGAACTTGATGCTATGGGACTATTAAGTAACTGCTCTCCTGAGTCTAACTCTAGGTATGGGTAGCAAGAAAGGTGATCTGAGCCTCCAACTCATGATGTCAGTAAGCTGGTGAGATGCTGGTATGAACTACAAAGGTGATAAAAGTCTGAAGTTGGATGGTGGTCACATAACTGGAATGAAAATGATTGATGTAAGAAATGCTGTGAGACAGAATTTAGAGTCTACTATGCGCAGGGTTTCCTGTAATAAAAACAAGAGACAGAAGTCTCATTCTGGCTAACTTCTGAGTATAGGTTGCATCTGATAATAGAAACAAAAACAGTTGATTGTAATTTTTTTAAAAGTTCAAGCAAGTTTGGGTTTACAGATGTAAAGTTCCCAGAAATTTTCATAAAAATAAATTTTTCATATTTTTAAATGTCCCTTAATTAGTAACTGTCAATTTCCTACACAATGCAGAATTTAACTCAGAAATTAGAATTACTGCACATTCAACAATACTTGAACAATCAACAATCACTTACTAAACACTTGATGTGTGTCTGAACTCTAATAGGTTGTGGGGACACAAAGACAAAAATGAATCAGTTCCTGCTCTCAAGGAATATGTTTTATGCAGAGAAACACGAATATAAGCAAGTTTTATACAAAAATTATGTATATATAAATACAGGGTAATTATGGGGCAAGAGAGCACTAATAGCTAGTATGATGAGAACAGTCTTCATGTAGAAGGTGGTACTTGGACAGGGTTTTGAAGGAAGCAAGGGATTCTTAGAGGTGAAGGTGAGGAAGGAGTATGCACCAAGAACCGGAAGAGCCAGGACAAAAATGGGAAGGTGGGAGATGGAGTGAAATATGTGAGGAACAGCAAAAAGGTAGTTTGGCTGGACTGTAGAATGCAGGAAGGAGAACCTTATTTTTGGGCTTATCATTGATCCTAAGGGCAAGAGGGAGCTTGCTTAGGTAAGGACATGACAGAGTTTGACCTGCACTTAAAAAATCCCTTTGGCAGTAAGGCATAGAATGGCCTGGGGTGAGGAGAGGCTTGAGGCAGGGAGAATGAGGAGGAGGCTGGGGTGATAATCCAGGAGAGGTGATAACAGCCTGCATTAGGGAGGTAGCCAAGTGAGTAAAGAAGTCATATGCAAGAGACATTGTGGAGACAGAAGTGAAGAGATTTATGCACTTAGGACATACGTTTTCTTACTTCACAGTGCAACTTATTTAAATACATACCTGGTAATTTCTGAGCCAGGTTTCTGAGAGCCTGAGATTAATAACTCCTCCTCTTTCTCTTAATTTCGTATAGCACTCTACCAGGGGCTGAAGGATACAAGAAAAGATACAATTTAAATAACATTTTCTGGACAGAAATTCAAGAACAGAATTTAGCAGGCTTTTTCATCATCCTAAATCTTCAGCATTCTATCATTCACTCAGCCATACAGAAAAGTTCATGTCAAGCCAGTACAGCATTACCTCTTTATAATGACAGTAGACAACAAAAGGCCTTGAAGGAGCAACAAATTCCAGCAAAGAAAGAGCCAGTGGAGTTGGGTGGTATCGACTGGCTATAATTAAACTGAAAAAGAGAAAAAAAAAATCAGAAAAATTATCCGTCTTCAAGCAAAATATGCTATTTTGACAAGACTTTAAAATTATTAGATACATTCAATTATATAGACACACAAAATAAATTATTTAAGTAGCTTTCTGGAAACTTACACAATAGAGAGTATTCCAGGACTGCTTTTTATGGTTTTACAGCCAACTCTCTGTGACCCCATTTGGGGTAAAGATACTGCAGTGCTTTGCCATTTTCTTCTCCAGATCATTTTATAGATGAGAAAACTGAGGCAAATAGGGTTAAGTTGACCTGCCCTGGGTCACACAGCTAGTAAGTGTTTGAGGCTGGATCTGAACCCAGGAAAATGAGTCCTCCTGATTCCAAGCCTACTGCTCTATCCACTAAGCCACCTACCTGCCCTTAAGAGCTGTTACTTTCTCAATATTAAGGCTTGGTAACCACTGTTGATATTTGGCAACTCTAAGCACTATTTAAAGATGAAAGCCAGCTTTAAAGTTTTCTCAAAATCATCTGGAAACTAATTCATCACTACTTAAAATGATCTTGCAGATGACCAAACCTACCTTTTCCCCCAAATATCTAGGAATCTGAAATTTTTGCCAGACTTTTCTCCAACACCCAAGGTTAGAGCATTGACATACCCAATGAGAATACGCTTGATTTATCTACTATGTTAATATGGTGAGAGACAGTATGCTGTAGTGGGTAATGCTAGCCTTGGAATCAAATGCTGACTCTGCTTCAGAAGAGCTGTGTATCCCTGGACAAGGGACTTATTTTGAATCCTATAAATTGCAGAGAAAGTTACAATCTGTTTTGGCAGTGAAAGTTCCATTTGAGCAGCTTCTTATAGCACTGAAATCACAAATCCAGTCCCTAGCCCAGACTCTACTGTAATATGGCAAGAGCCTTCTAATTCCTTTTAAAATCTATACTTGTACCTAGACTGATTTCTTTTAAGTTCAGCCTAATTTCCTCCAGGTTCATAAGGATATTAATACTTATTCCCATTGGATCACAGGACCATAGACCTAGAGCTGAAAGGAACCTCAAAGGGCATCTAAACCACACTCTTCATTTCATTGATGAGGATTACTGAGGCCTAATGACCTTAAGTGACTTGCCCAAGGATTTGAACCAAGGTGCTCTTTCCACACCATCACTCTTTATACTCAACCACTAGGACCCAAGTGGAACAGTCAAAGGGAAAAAAAAGTAGACAAAGTAGAACCAAACTGCTAAATAATTAATCGAGAGCAGTTTAAATTTTCTTGCAGCCAAAATAACAAATTCAAAGCAATAACTAACAATAGCGGTGATGAGTAAGTGGTAGGATGACTAGAATGACATTTTTTAAGAAACAAAAATATATAAGAAGCCATCTGTTTTTCTGGAACTTGAATAGTTTAGTGACTAACGTAAATAAGCATTGTGTACTCAATGAGTGATATTATCCACACTCACCCATCTGCATTTCTTTCGTTCAACAGAGTAGCAGCTTCTATCTGTCTTTTCTTCTGTTGTTCTTGTTTTCTTTGGAATTCTTGAATCTTGAAAAATAAAAAATTTTTTTAAAAACTTGTTCAACTGTCCTGACCCAGATACTTTACTGGATCACCAATCTGCTCCAGCATATTTTTAACTTTCTCTACCAATTCAGGCAGACCAAAACAGTATGAAGATGTAATTTTGGAAGCAGTTATAAAAATACTAAAGTATAGCATAGGAGATATCCTAATAATCTATACAGTTATGTCAACAAACATTTATTAAGTGCCTACTATGTGCCAGGCACTATGCTAAACTACTCAGAATTCATGGAGCATACATCTAGAGCTAGAAAACATCAATTCAGACCCCTTCATCTTAATTAGAAACTCTGACATTTGTATAGATCTTTACAGTCTGAAAAGTGCTTTGCATATACATTACTTCATTTGATCCAACAACCCTGTGATGTAGGTTATTATCTTCAGATGAGGAAACAAACTTAAAGAGGTGACTTGCCCATTGCCACATGGTTACTAAGTGTCAGATGTGAACCCAGGTCTCTCTTGATTTCAAGCCCATTGCTCCTTCTACTAGACCAAACTAATTCTCTATGCATAAGGAAACTGAGGGCCAGTGCAATGAAGTGAGCTGCCCAAGGTCCCATAGGGAGAAAGCAGAAAGAAGGACTCAAATCTAGGTCCCTTGATTCCAAATCCAATATGTGCAGTTTTTTCCCCCATTACATCACAGAATTCTCTTAAAGATCAAAAAATGTTTTCTCCAATAATTGTGACATTTACAGTTTCAGTGAAGGAATAGGAGAATAGAGGAGGAACATCATGAGAAGGTGGGGGACCCTTACATAGTCTTTTTTATTTCCTCTTTCTTTGTGCTCCTTGTATTCTGGCTCTTGAGAAATAACTTCCATTGTTTCTTGCTGAGGATGGTTGTTTTCTATAACTTCAACAACATTTTCTTCCATCTCCTTTGGAGAAGTCTGTAGGTCATCAAGAAGAGTGCCATTGTTTTCTTCTACTGAAATATTGTCTTTGGACTCCAAAGGCAAAGCTTTGGAAGAAAAGGTTCCATTTAGAAGATTGTTCACTTTGCCAAGGGGGAATTCATAAAGACTATTAAAGAAAGATTTTGGAAATCCAAAACAGGTTGTTGCTGCTCGAACAGGACCACCTCCAGGGTACATCTGAATGATTGATCCAAAACCTGAAAGAAAACACATCTTTAATACACGAAGATACAGTAATCCACTGAGAGTTCCCGTATAAAAAAAAAAACACCTGGGAAAATATATTTTCCAAGTTTCCCCACCACTCATTTGAAACAAAGATATTTTACTGAATGATCTCAACCTGAAAGCATGATAAGCCTACTTAGCCTTGGCAAAGAAAGGGTGATCACCCCATAGTTTCTCCCAAGGAGTTTTTAGGAGTCTGTTTTCAAAGAGAGCTTCAAATAGGCTAGAACTGAATTTGGTATTATCTTAAGTCACCCTGCCTCAGGGAAGAAGAGGACAGAGTAGCTAACTTTCTGATTCCAAGTAGGAATCCACAAACATTTCCAACAATATGTTGAAATTAAGGCAGCATATGATGCTCAGACCTGATGCCAAAACAATTCAACATGTTTAGTCTTAAATTCAAGTGTGAACTGCTTGAAATCTGGAACTTTCTTACCCCCCATCCGCTCCATTACAGCACCCAGCACCAAGCCTGCACAAGTTTCCATTACAATCATTTTATTGCCAGCGTGGATATTTCCCAAAGTCAGCATCTGGGCCAGTGTATCATATCGCATATAGCTAAAGAGAAAAGAATGATTCCAATAATGTTACTCACGTTTCAAAAAATACTTTGTTCTGCGCAATCATATAACATCTAGTTAATGGGCCAATAATTACTTTTGAAGTGATGAAAGAACTTAAAACTCATGAAGTGGTAGGGTACATTGTGTAACATGAGCAAGTTCCCAAGTTTACTCAAAATTTCATGACTTCATTATAATAAACTACTACTTCCCATTCCCCAGGTCTTCTACTTTTAAAAGAAATATGGCTTACTTAATTTTTCCAGGTTCTCTTGCATAATACATAATTGAAAGAATACGGGTAGATGGCTTCACAACAGTAATGACTGCTTCATATCTAAAGATAAAAACATACAAAAAATTCCTTTTGTAGGGAATATATGTTTTGAACCTATCTTATTTCTACTTGCAACTTTCTAGTACAATTCTTACTTTTTCTTCTTCTTCTTTATATATTTATCCTGGGCAAATTCTGTCTTATCTCGGAATGTTGTACTATTTTCAATTAATTGCTGAACAATTTCCTGTAAGAAAACTAAGAATTACTCCATATTGTACACCAAATAGTTAAAATTATTAGACAAAGGAAAAAGCGTTTTAGTGCATTTACAAAGGTCTAATTCTGAATCCTCTCACCTCATAAAAACCAAAGTATTAATTCAATTTGACTCAACAAACATTTATTAAGGACCACCAATGCATAAATAACATTGTATTGGATGCCAGAAATGCAGACACAAAAACTACACCACACAAAAGCCTCACGAAGCTGGGGAAATTACAACATGGACACAAACACAGGTAAATAGAAGATGATTTAAGAAGAGAGAGAGAACATCAATAAATGGCAAGGAAGATAAGGATACCAAGGAAGGCTTCATGAAGGAGGCAACATCTGAACTGATCTTTTAAGAAGCAGAGATGAAAGGGGAGTGCAATTCAAGAAAGGTGGATGGTCTATGGTCTATGGTCTACACAAATGCACAGATGTGAAAGCTGGAAAACTGACTGTAGGGAATAGTCTGGCTGAAACATAAGTGTGCATGAGGAAGAATAACGGGAAATATGACTGGAAAGGTATGTTAGAAATAGATATTAAGGATGGTATTCAACAGGCAGAGAAGTTTGTATTTTATTCTAAAGGAAATGGAATTACTGACAACTTTTGAGCAAAGGAGCAGCATGGTCAGACCTGTGCTTTAGGAAAGAATAAAGTAGAAGCAAGGAGAACAATTTAGAAGCTACTAAAAGAGTCCAGATGAATGGATAAAAGGGAATGGATGCAAGAGATATTGCAGAAGTAGAAAAGACAAGAAAGATTTAGCTGAGTACAGAAGAGGAATGAAGGAGAAGAAAAAGTCAAGGATGATCATGAGGTTATGAACTTGGGTGACTGGAAGGACAGAGATATCCTGAATAAAAAAAGGAAAGTTTCGAAGAAGGGTGGGCTTGGAATGGAAGAGAATGAATTCTATTTCAGCCATGCTGAATCTGAGACGACAATGGGATAAATAAGTGGAAATGTCCAGCAGGCAGCTGAAAATAAGTAACTGGCATTCAGGAAAAAAGTACGTAGATTTGGGTTTCATCTATGTAAAAAAAAAAAAAATTCAGTTTATGGATGATTAGATTACTGAGGAAAAAAAGAAAGAGGAAAGAAAGAGGACCAAGAACAGCTCCAAGCTAAGGAGTGTGGGGGTTAATAATAATGAAACAAACATTTAAGTTTCCCACAGGAGAAAAGAGCTTTCCTTGATACTTTTAAATGAAGGCATTTGTTTACATGTTTATTAAGAGAAGAGGTAATAACAATAACAATGTTTATGCTTCACCTGAAGTTGTGTGCCTTAATTCACTAAAAATAAAGCAAATCCCTAAGTATATCTGGGCAAACTCTCAATATTACCTCTCCTTTAATGCCCTTGTCCTTCAAAGCTTTTATGTCATCTTGAGTAAGTTTCTGAGACTTTCCATCATCAACTATATTTCGATTATCAATACCAGCTTCTTTAGTTTCTAAAGGAAAGAGATTGATTCATTATATTCTTGTCCTAAAGTAACATTATAAACTTTTAATTCATAGGACAAATTTTTCACATATAAAGTTGCTTTTTAAAAAAACTTGACCTATGATTTCATCAGGACAGGTGAAGAATTTCCTCACCTATGCAGATAAGCACCTTCTCTGCAACTTACAGTCTCTGAGAGTTGCCTGGATCATTGAGGGATTAAGTGACTTGTCTAGGATCACATAACCTGCATGTGTCAAAGATGAGACTTGAACTCAGCACTTCCTCACGGTGAGGTCATCTCTGCGCTCTGTACCACAAAGCCTCTAAAACTTAATGCTTATGAGATTAAATTATAATACATAAAAAACTAGTTTTTAAAATATATTGATAAAAGTTATTTATTTCTTCGCCCAAATTAGAAAAGTAACAATAAAAGATGAATTGGGCCTAAAAGACAGTTTAGGTCTTCTTGGCTCAAGGTCCAGTCCTCTATCAATTCCATGAGTTCATCAGATCAAACATTTTATAGATGTAACTGGGGGGAGGATGTAGTGTATGTGTGTGTGTGAAGTTCTTTTCCCAGGTTTATATAGCTAGTTAGTGGAAAGGCTAGGATTAGAACCTAAATCTGCCACTCAATTCAGCATTACTGGTACTACACTATGCTGATGTTCTTAAATCACAATCCCAAACTAACCTGGAAATTCTTAAAATAGAATTTTAGAGGTAAAGTAAAGGTAAATGTAGACAGTAGATTCTTCAAAAGCCTCTGATTTCTGAGGTCTTTTTGACCTTTGTAAGTTTAAGTAACTATTTCCCATCCCTGAAAAACAAGACATACCTGAAGTGATCTCTTCCATCATCTTCTTGGGTTGAAGGTTCCCACCACTGGATACTTCAAATGTAGTTCCATAACTATGTCCAATGACATTATCCAAAAAAAACCACTGTTTTTCAAAGGTAACTTTTCTGCAAGAGATGAAAAAGAAGGCAGTTAATCAAATAAGCTAGTCATAGTACCATTAAGCTGGAGCTAGAAGAGACCTAGAAGGCCATGTAGTCCAACACCTTCACTTTACAGATGGGGAAACTGAGGCTTAAGGAGATTAAGGGATTTGTCCAAGGTCATACAAGTAGTAAATTTCAGAGGTGGGATTATTATTAGCCTAGGTCGTCAGACTCCAGAGCAAGTATTCTTTCCATTATATCACTATGAAATGTGAAAAAAGACTAGACAATTTTATAATCCTTTTCATTCAAATGGTTCCCATGAACCAGCAAAAAGGCAGCAAAATCATCCCTGAATACAAAAGGCAATCAATATTAGAGAGAAAACCCCCAAAACCTGGAGTTTTGGGATCAGGAAAAGAAGAAATTGAAAAATGAAGTATATAACGAAGGGTTTAAATAAGCAAATATTATCATACTACATTAAAAACACAAGGCCTTTGTAAAAATAAAAGGATGCAATAGTAGAAAAACAGAGTTGGGGTTGGCTGGATAAGAAACAGTACAATTTCTATTCATTTAAAATAACATTCTTCCGGAATCACAGAAGTAGAAAGGACTTCATGAAACTATATAGTCTAACCTCTTCCCTTCAGGCAGGTAACTAATCCAATACAGATATATTTACAAAAATAGTTGCTACTTTACAAATTTGAAAAATGAGTCTGACAATGATTTGCTGACAACTTAATGGAGAAATTTAAAAATCTTCATATATAGTTCTACAATATGTTTTATTTCACTGCAAATCAGAGACAAATGGAAGTTCTTCAAATAATGCCATGAAGATAAAACAAAGCAGGCAGGGATAGAATATAAGCTCCGTCAGTGTTTCACTTTTTACCTCTATATCCTCAGCACCTAGCACAGTCCCTGGCACAGTCCCTGGCACATAGCATTTACTTAATGCTTATTGAAAGATTGATTTTTAATTTGAAGAGAACACATAATATTTAAACTCTTTAAGGAAAGGGAACTTTTATGTTTTTGCCTACTTCCCCAGCCTAACCAAAAGCAATAACTTAATTGATTGAGTGAGGAGATATAGGACTATAGGCATACCTTGAAAACAGATTTATTTTTTTTTTTGTTTGCATGTTTTGGAGGCAATTGGGGGTAAGTAACTTACACCAGGTCACAAAGCTAGTAAGTGTCTGAGGCTGAATTTGAAGTCAAGTCCTCCTGCCTCCAGGGCCAGTGCTCTATCTACTGAGTTACCTAGCTGCCCCCCAAATAGTTAGATTTAGATCTGATATGGAGAAAAACTTCCCAACAACCAGAGAGCCATCAAAAATAGAATAGAAATTAGTGAGGCAGTAGGGTAGTACAGTGGACAGTGTTAGACTTAAAAGTCAGGAAAATCTGCATTCAAATCCACCTCAGATACTAACTGCCTATGACCCTTTATCCTCTGTCTGCCTTAGTTTCCTCAACTGCAAAATAAGGATAATAATAGAACCAGGATAGTTGTGTGGATAAATATTTGTAAAGTGCTTTTCCAACCTTTAAGTGCTATATTTGTGCTAATTATTACTATTATAATGGTTAGACCACAGGTTCCCAAAGTGGGCAATATTGCCCACGGGGGGCGCTGGAACATTGGGAGGGGGTGGCAGTGGTGGTAGTAGCCTTGGGTGCAATTGGAGGCTATTGAATAAAAATAAGGGGATGGTGGAAGCATGAGGAGAGAAGAGAACTTTGAATACCCATTCATACCTTTCATCTGTTGTGCAACAGAGTTAAAATTGTAGTAATTACATTATTTTCCAAATAAACACACAAAATGCAAGTTATAACTGATCAGTGATCAAGTCCAGACAGTCTTAACAAGCAAGTGTCGGCAGGTGAGCCTGTAGCACATTGTTGGGAAGTTCAGCATGAATAGGCAGGAATATGTGCATGTATCAAAATTTCAATGCAAGAAAAAACCCACACATTTATAATAAATTATTAAATTTAAGATGTCATTTAAAAAAGTCTTTTAGATTTCTTTGAAATGATGCAAATAATAAAAAAAAAAACATTGCAAGATTAAAGAAACTAATTTCCAAGGGGGCACTGTGTAATTTTTTTCTTTTTTTGAAAGAAGGGTGGTAGGCCAAATAAGTTTGGGAACCTCTAAGACAAACATTTCTTGGAAATGTTGTAAAAGATACTATTTTATTGTCAGGCATGGCTTCCAATGGTCCTTTCCAACTCAAAAAGATCCAAAGAACTAACAAATGTGTTCTCATATCTCAAGACTTTTGCCCTATTTTTTAACCTGAATTTGCCAGGAATGTAATGATTCTTCAGTTTCAACTCTTAAGATTATTAGGGAATGGTTTTGCTTATGTGCTACAATCATTGCAGAAGGATTTCCAGGTCTGTCAAGCAAAGAAGACAAACGACCAGAGGACAGAAGAGGGGAGGGAAGGAAATCTTAATCAATCCCATGATTATTATACATCTGTAGGTATAGATGGGCCCTCCTGCCAGCGTTCAATCTTCAAAGCCAGGTTCCCAACTCCCCTCTACTGCAGCTACTCTTTCTTCCCCTGGGGTTTCTCTCTTCTCAGATTATCTGTTAGGGAGACACACAGGTTTCCATTTCTCCCATTTCCTTAATATAAAATACACCACCCAACTTTAGGTTTTAGAAAAATCTAACAAGAAACAGTGACTTAAAATTAAAAAAAGGGGAAGTTACAAAATGACAATGTTTTAAAAGTCAATGATATTAAGTATCTCTGATCTTATTAATCTCTCCCAGAGTCTTATCTCTATGAGTTGTCTTCACTTAAAGTTTCAATACTTCTTTTATTTGAAAGACAGGTAGGTACTTCTTCATTTACTTCTTTCCATTGATCAGAAACCCAAAGGGTGGGCCAACACATATTAAATAACAACCTCCTGGCCACACCTTGACATAAGATTCAGTTACATTTCAAAGAAAACCACAGGTAATTTGACCAGTATCTTAAAAGTCCCTAGTCTTCTGGCATCAAAGGTCAATTCTTTAAGTTCCCAATATGTACAAGGAACCTTACTAGACCCTGTAGAAGACAGGCTGGCCCTTAAAAGGCTTACAATTTACCTGGGAAGATGAGTCATGTATAGAATGTCAGGGGAGTAAAAAGCAAAAAAAAAAATTTTGGCACAGGATATGTGGTTTCTTCAGTTTAGAAATTCCTACCAATGCAGGAAGGATAAGATTAACTTTAATATTCCATATATCACTATCCAGTATATATTATTACACTTAATTCAAGGATTTATTAAAGATCCACTATGTATGGAACATAAAGTTAGATTTGGGGGAGAAAAGAGTAAACAAGATTCCTGCCTCATACAACTTACAATCTAGTGGATATGTAAACTAGTGAACTAGAAAGATACAAAACAATGTGCTGGATCAGATCAAAGAGTGAAGGGAATCTTTGGGGAGAGAAGGCAGGGAACCAACACATCCCAAATATAAAGAAAAATAATAATATTCTGGGCAAATAGAATTACACTAAGCTTCTTCAAAGGCTTATTCATTTCTTTCTTGTCTGAGCAAATCTCATTCTCTTTGTAAGGATTATTATCCATGTCCCACATCCTACATATGGGTATACCTCAAAACTGTTTTGGATGTTCTTTTTTCTGTGATCTCATTAGTTTTCACAGGTTCAATTATTACCTCTAGACAGATGACTAGATCTATATATATACTATATATACTCAGCTCTATTTTCTCTCATCACCAACTACCTCCTGGAATTTCCAACTAGATGTCCCACAAGCATCTCAAATCTAACATGTCCCAAACAGAATATGCTAACTTCTTCTATAAACTGCCCCTTTCCTATCTCAAACACTCGAATAGCTCTGTGATCTCATCAGTTTGAAAGTTTCTATCAATAATATAGAGCAAAACCCATCTATGCTTATTCTGTACAACTCTTGACTAAGTCTTCCCATATATTCAACATGTACAAAAGGCCTCCTCATTTCCTTATGACAACACAAGGCTACCAGAGAAGCAATCCAGCTGTATACCTGCATGACCAGGCGATCTTGTGTTCCCATCACACACTTCCTTGAAGATGTCTTTTACTCCTGTCCTTCAGAGTTCTTTGCCACTTATATGCTGCAGTCTGCTGAAAATTACCATGAATCTCTCCGCTGTCTTCTGTGTGATAGTTCTTTCTAATTCTCCTGAGATAGTTGTTTTCAATGTCATACTGCCATGTTAGCAATACTGGTAGAATGTTAATATCAATAAAAAATAGCCTGTGCTTTCACGAGAAGCTTGGGGTCATTAAAGGAGTCTCACAGTTTTCTGAAGGGAATACAGCCCTCTCTCCTTCTCTGATCAAAGAGGCTTAACCTCTACTCAAAAAGCTTCAATGGCTCCTTCTTCTGCTACTGAGTATGTGTGTGGTGTTGGGGATGTTGCTTAATCTCTCTGGGTCTCAAGTTTTCCCACTTGCATAATGAAGAAATTGAACTAGATAAGGGTTTAACTTTTTGTTATCATGGTCTGCTCTTGCAGCTTAACTCCTGGACTAAATAAATCATCTCAGTCCATTCCAATCCATCCTCCATTCATCCTAAAGCTCAAGTCTGACCACATCACCTCACTACTCAATAAACTCCATATCCCCTCCAGGATCAAATATAAAATCCTCTATTTGGTGTTCAAAACCCTTTGTAACCCAGCAACTCTCTCCACCTTACCAGTCTTATGGCATTGTCCCCACACACTTAGATCCAATGACACTGGCTTTCTGGTTGCTCCTCAAACTAGATACTCTATCCCTTGGCTCCAGGCATTTTCACTGGCTGTCCCCCCAGGTCTGGAATGCTCCTCCTCCTCATCTCCACTTCCTGGTTTCCTTCAAGTACAAGCTAAAATTCCATCTTCTAAAGGAAACCTTTCCTAATCCCTCTTAATTCTAGTGCCTTCCCTCTGTTGATTATTTCCTTCATATATCATGTTTGTACATAGGTTGTGTGTACTTTTTGTCTCTCCCCTGTAGAACATGAGGTCCTCAAGGGCAGGGATTCTCTTTTGTATTTCTGTCCCTTGAGCTTAGCAAAGTGTAGGCACATAGTAGACACTTAATACTTACTGACTGGCTGAAATCCTATCCAACTCAAATCTATGATCTGGTGAGCCCTACTGCCCCTAGGATAAAATATATACTCCTCTGTTTAGCATTTAAAGCCCTTCACAATCTGATTCTAGCCTGCCCTTCCAGGCTGACTGCTTGCTACTCACCCTCTAGAACTTTATGTTCCAGGAAAATGGAACTACTTGGTATTTCCCATAAATGACAATGTATCTCTCATCTCTGTGCCTTTTACAATGGCTCTCTTCCCATGACTGGGATGCTCCTCCTCCTCACCTCTGCTTTAAAACCCCTAGAATCCTTCAAGGCTCAGCTCAGATGGCTTTGTCCATAACAGGCCTTTCTGAATATCCTCAGTTGCCCTTCCCCTAAGTTACTTTGCATTTATTATTTATATATTTAGCATTTACTTGGCTGTGCACCTGTTGTTTCCACATCCTTCCCATTCCACTTCCCCAGCTCTGAATCCCAAGTGCTTAGTAAAGTGCCTGGGACAGGATAGGTACTTAATAAATGCTTGCTGAATTAAACTAATTTCAGGTGCCATCCCCTCCATGAAGTCAGGTCTGAAGTTCAGAAAAAAGACAAGAGTGTTTCCCTGACTGCAGGATTTAAAATAGAGACTAAATGGTAATCTGACAACAATGTTGTAGAAATGATTCTTGGTCAGGTATAGGCTGGACATGTTGGCTTCTTGGATCCCTTTCACATCCCAGATTGCATATGACTGATTTAGGAGTCTTCTACAAATAAGTTACATTTGAAGCTGAAGATATGAATGAAATTGCCTAAGAAGAAAGTGTAGAGAGAGAAGCTGACCAGGGGCACGTCCAACTTAAGGGATAAGGAAGAGGATGAAGAGGCAGCAAAGTAGATGGAAATACCTGAAAAGGAAGATTCGAAGGTTCTCAGAATTGAAAAGAACATGAAAAGCTATTTAAGCTAACCTACAAATCAACACACACATGCAGTCACTCAATCTTTGAAGTGCTTCAACAACAGACATCCTATCTTCACAAGCAGCCCATGTCACTTTTGACATGGGCTTGATGGTTTTTACATTTAGCCTAAATTTAACTTAACCTTAAATTTGCCTCTCTCCAGCTTTTTACTGGCTCTTAAAAACCATCTGGTCCAATCTCCTCATTTCATAAATGAGAAAACTTTGAGGCCAAAGACAAAAAAAAAATGATTTGTCCACCTTCACACCTGGAGGTGAAATTTGAACTCAGGTGCTCTCATTTTTACACTAGGCAATCTGAAGGCCCATTTGATAAGTGATAACAAATTTATGATGGACCAAGTCAACAAAGTTGTGTGACTTCCTCCAATGCTGTTCTGTAGCACTAAAGGAGACAGGTGGTGGGGGTAATCTAGGGCCTGAAGTGTTGTTAGGTATGAGTGGCAGTAGGTCAAGGGGGAAAGTAACTGGAGAGTAGAGAACAATAAATAACTGACTTGCTTAACTAGAGTGAAAAGTGGGAAGGGAAGGAAATTAATGAATAAGAATTTACTAAGCTCAGCGTGCCAAGCCCGGAAAAGAGCAGGTGATGGCTTGAAGAGGGTAGTGGGGGACGGCCGGGACGGAAGTCAAAGTGAGGATGAAGGATAGGGACACATAGCAGGGTAGGAAGTTATGTTCAGAAATTTCAGACTTTTCGATCATCCAAGCGGAACACTTATAGAGGACAGGAGAGAATGATGAGACTCCCCGCTGAGAAGGAGCGAAGGTATAGGTCGCTGGAGTTAAGGAGGCTAATGAAGTGGGAGGGCAAAGTGTAGGAGGAGGACATCAACATGTAAACTGAAGTCCCCAAGTATAGGATCAGGGTAGAGGCGGAGCTCCTGGAGGAGGCGGCAGACAACGGCATCCCTCCTCCCTTCCCCCTCCCCAGCCCACCATTTGGGCAGTCCTAGGGCCGGACAGCGTGCACCTCAAAGGCTGCAGGGCTGCTGAGGGCTGGAGGCGGTGGGAGGGTGGCCAAGGGCCACATGGCTGTTCCCTGGCCCGGTGTATGAAGGGCATGAACAAAGGTGCAGCTCGTCTTGGATCGGGTGGCCAGGGAGGAGGAGGACGAGGCCGGGCCTTCTGGGGGAAGACCCCGAAAAGGAGGTGCCGAGGGGGATCTCCTCCTCCCTCGTCCAGGGGCACCTTTACTCACTTTCTGCGCTGAACCTGCACGGCTTTGAACACGTCCTCTCTCTTCAGCACCACAAAGTCCCCATCCCGAATGAGATGGTCCTGCCGGGGAGGACGCTCCGCGCTGTTCTCCATGGCGCCTCCTTCAGCCGGCCCCTCTCCTTTCGCTCCTTCCATCAGATCTCAGGATCTCCGAAGCCCAGACCCAACCGCGCCGCCTGTTCTCCAGGACAAGCTCAGAGCACGCCGCTTCCGCTTTCCGGGCAGGGTGGCTCAGCCCCCTTCCAACTTCCGTCTGATTGCGCCTCCCATTGGCTCCGGCTGGTTCTATATCCCTCCCTTTCCTCAGCCGCTTCCCTTGGGCGGAAGTGCGTCATTCCGGCGCGAAAAAAAGAACCCCGGGCTAGGGGAGGAAGCTTGGAGATTCCGAGAGTTCTCGGCTGTTGTCTGTCATCTGCCTGGCCCGGGCTCCGGGGCTCCGAATGCGCCTCTCCCTCCCAGGAGGCCCTTCCCTGCGGCGCCGGAGAGGCCTGGCTTGAGTTTTCTGACGTCCTGAGCGCCCCTTTGAGATTCTGCGGGGAGGGTGAGCGGGGGCCCCCGAGAGGCTCGGGTGGAAACGGCAGTGACCGGCCGGGAGGGAAGGGACCTTGGTGACGGTCTGGGACTGAGTAGGGGAAGCTCGACTTCGGGGTTTAGTTCTCCCTTCTCCGCCCGTTCTCCGCTCCAGAGCACGTAAACGTGAGCATGCACTCACGTCCCGTGTCGCGCTGGGCCATGGCCCCCCACCAGCTTTTCAGGGCAGAGCGCCCTAGTTTGATTCAGGCCTCCTTTTTGGTCTGAGGTCCCGTGTCCTTGTAGTCTGGGGAAACGTGTGGGCCCCTGCTCAGAATAAGGTTTTCAAATGCATAAAATAAAGTAAAATAGGATTATAATGAAAACTGATTAAGTTAGGATAGTTATTCAGATATATTTTATATATATATATATATATATATATATATATATATATATATATATATATATATATATATATATATATATATATATATATATATATATATATATATATATATATATATATATATATATATATATATAAAATTTTAAGTTCAGGGGCCCCAAATGAAGAACCCTTGTTTGTAACTATATTGTGTTTGCCTATGTAGCTCCATGTTGACCCTCTTTTATTTCTCAGCTTGCTCCATCACTGGTCCCACCTACTTCTTTAATTATAGGTTTCTGGGTGATATCTTTTATGCCACTTGGTGTTCCCAGATCATCTTTGCTCATACGTTACAGCCTACACATACTCGCCTGTCATGCATTTCTTTGCCTTCCATTGTGTCACCTTTTGTATCGATTGGAGTGGACCATGATTTACAGCCACATAAAATTACTAGGAGAATGTTGGTATTTTTTTAAAAAAGACAGGTTTTAGAACAGCTTGGGATTATTGAAGTTCCTGCACATTTTCCTGAATGTAATTTTTCCCCTCTTGTATTTAACATCTGGTCCAGTCTGGTCCAACTCTTTGTCCCTCTAGGGTGCCTTTGTAAGATATACTAAAGAGATCAATCTATCAACTTCCACCCATCTGTATTTCATAATCTTGTTAATCTACTTGGTTTTTCCTGTGTAGATTGGTAAACTGATTTGTTTTGAGTGACTGTCAGTCCTTTGGGGGGTGCCCTAGTATTCTGATACTTCATGTGGTTAACACAATGTCATCTGCAAACAGGAACAACTGGAGGATATCATCATCTATTGGGGACCCCTTCTATTTGGAACTACATAAAACATCCTCTGTGACAGTGGTGAACACCTTTGGTGAGCATATGGCTTAATGTTTCATACCTTGCTTAACCCTGATTATCAGAAAATCATAGAGCTATTATCTCTGATTTTATCTATAAATCAGTCCACAAGCATTTAAATGCCTGCTGCATACCAGGCACTGTATTAGGTGCTGATGATGCAAAAACACAAAATGAGACATTTCTTGCCTTCAGGATCTTATGTTCATAGATAAGTAAATATAGAATGTATATGAAATAATGTCATAAGGGAGGTACCAACTATATATGAACCAGGACAAGCATTTTGAAGGAGGTGGCACTTGGACTGAGCCTTGAAGGAAGTTAGGTGCTCTAAGAGGGTAATGGGCAGATATAAACATTCTGGATTTGGAGAACAGCCTTTGCAAAAGCAGATAATGCACTTACATATCACGAGCAGCAATTTAGCTAGAATGTAGAACAGGTGAGGAGAAGTAATGTTTACTCAGCCTACAAAGAAAGGTTAGATGCCAAACTCAGGAATTTATATTTTATCCTAAAAGCAATTGAAAGTTTCTTGAAACTACAATCTGTTGCTTACAAAACATTTATCTAAAAAAAGCAAAAATATGCATAGTCATCTTTATGTTGTCTTCCCATTAGAATGTGAGCTTTTGAGTGCAGGTACTGTTTGGCTTTATATCCCTAGGTCTTAGATACCTTGAATATAATAAATGCTCATTGAATAATTGCTGATTGATATATGTATATGTATATATATATGTGCCCGGGGCGACTCCCGGGCCTTCGCCTTCTACTTACCTATCCCTGGTCCTCGGACGTCTCTGGCCCTCCTCCTGGTTCGGGGGAGGGAATTCCCTCTCCCTGTTGGGGAAGGGGAATAAACAGGCAGAGCACCCGAAAGGAGTTGCAGCCAGCAAGCTTTATTCCGTTTCTCTCTCCAGCTCTCATGGTCATCCCCTTTTATTATCCCCTGTCTCCTCCCCCGTACCTCCCATGGGCGGGCGAGCTCCTCCCAAGTGCCTCCCCGTGGGTGGAGCCAGCCTGTTACCAGGGCCATCCCAGTACCTCGTGGCTTGCTAGAACAGCTAGCCTGCCACGTAAGCAGGTTCGGACCCTCAGGCGTCTCACGGTCCTCACGGGGGACCCCGGTCCAGAGCTGTCCCCCAACATATATGTATGTATATATATATATGGGATAAAAATGATAAAGATATATCAGGTGAATCCAAAAAAGCAGGAGTTGCAATCATGCTATTAGAGAAAAGAGTTCCAGTTTAGGTTGGAGAGGAAAGAGCTTGTTTGCAGGGGTGAGAAGCAATGAGAGCCTAGTGGTTGTGGTATGAATAAGAGATGATGGATGTGAAAGATGTCATTAACAGTTCTGAGCTCTGATGGGATATGGGGGAATGAGTGAATAATGAGATAGAGTTTACATTGTGAATGTATGTCTCAACAGGAGTTCTGAGGGGTCAGAGATAATGAAGCTATTTGGGGGCATGTTAGTTTGATATTTATGAGACAGGCAGATAGAGATGTCAAGCAGTCAGCTGGAGATGCAGACCTAAAACTAAGGAGGGAGATGAAGGCCAGATACATTGATTTTGGACTTATTTACTTAGAAAAAATAGTTGAATCTATGGGAGTAGCTGACATTACTGAGACAAAAGGTAGAGAGAGAAGAGGACAGAGCCCAGGACAAAGCCCTGGATGACATCCAGCCATAGTGGGTAGGACATGGGTAATGATCCTACAAAGAGATAGAATAGGATTGGTCCAACAGATAGGAGATAAGCTGCTATAGAATAGTATTGTGAAAACCCAAGGAGGAAAAATTATTGAGAATGAGGAGGTGATGAACCTCCTCCTCCAGTGTCACATACTACAGAGATACCAAGAAAGATGAAGAAAGATGAGAAAAAGCTATTGGATTTAGCAAGAAAGAAAACATTGATGACTTTGGGGAGAGTAGTTGAAGTGGAATGGTGGAGACAGATGTTAGATTGCAAGGGACTGAGAAATGACTATATGATGAAAGTGGAAGCAATGAGTATAAACAGTTTTTTTCTAGGAGTTTGGACTGTAGAAGGGAGGAAAGGCATCTGAGAGAATGGTAAGGTCAAGTGAAAAAATATTTTATAATTTTAAGAAATACATGAGCAACATCTTGTTTTGCTCCACCAAGGCAAATACTTTTTTACAATCAAAAATTAAGGGATATTAGCCAGTTGGGTGATACTGAAGCCATGGTGTGCTGTAGAAAAATCTTCTGCAAAAACCTGCCTGTTCCCTTCCTTCTCATTTGTCCATAAGAGTGATCTCATCATATGTATTCTTGGGAAATCTGTAGACAGTGTGACAGTGTTTTAGTACGCTAAAAACAACGTGTGATGCTAACAGCTCATATTTATGTAGTACTTGAAGGTTAAACTAATGCTTTGCTTAAAAAAAAAAAGGCCATGAAATAGATAATTCATTTACCAGAAAACAGTCTTTTTTCCACATTTTCCATTAGATCAGGTGCATGATTTGGGCTTCACGGCTCAGGGTAGAACAGGCACCTGGCTTTGAGGATTTACAGAAGTTTGGCACTCAGAAAGCTAATGCAAGCATGACCTTTATTACTATGCAACACACAAACAGGCAAAAACAAAAGCAACACACATACACCACAGAAATTTGGCCACAGAAGTCTGGAGTCACGTGAGGGAGAGGCAAGATCCCAGGGAGGTTTGTGCTCACAGTGGGCTATGAGTGGGAAAGTCTTTATAGTTTAAAGATGGACTTTGGAGGGATACACAATCAGCACCAAATATGGGAGGGGGCATTCTTTATTGGACCCAGATTTGCTGGGAGAAATTCTCCCCCTTGCTGGAATAGAGAAATTTCTTAATAGGGACCAGAAATTAAGTGAGGGTTTGAGGTGGTAATCAGGTACTCAAGAGTGGGTGTCAGAGCACATCCGCTGCAGTTGGACAAGAGCCTTGTCCAGTTTGGAATTCAGAATGAATCAAGGTAATAGAAAAGTATGGGTTGTTTGTTATTGCTTACATTTTTATTCACTGTGGCTCCATCAGCACTGAGTAGTTGTGATGCCCCATAGATTTTTGGGCCATAAATAGCTTTCAGGGAATCCTAAAAGCACTTTGGATTGTTACTATCAGCATAAAACTGAATTTCATCTGCCTTCTTACTGAGCCAGGAATCCTGCATCTCTCTAAGCTTTGCTTGTACTTTGCTTTTGATGGAATTAAATGCTACCTTCTTAGAGGTGGATGAACTATCCTGCTGGTAAATCCTGTGGAGTTCTCATTTTTCATTTAGTAGCTTCTGAATTTCCCCATCATTTTCATCAAACCAGTCTCGATGTTTGTGAGTGTTCTGACCCAGATGAGCAAATGCAGTGCTGTACACCAAATCTCTGAATGCTGCCCACTCCTTTTCTGCTCCACTGTTGCCAACTGTGTGTTGACTCAACTTTCCCTGCAAGTCAGCAACAAACTGTTCACACTCAGAGAAGAGGTCTAATTTGTTGACGTTAATTCTTCTGGTAATCGTTTTGCCTTGGGAGTGGCACTTTTGATGAATGCGAATATTTAGCTTGGAAAGGATAAGTCTATGATCAGTCCAGCACTCTTCACCACACATTGCCTTTGTCACTCTCACATCTTGTCTGACTCTTCTCCTTACAATTACATAATCTATTAGATGCCAGTGTTTGCTGTGAGGGTGCATTCATGAAGTTTTATTGTGTTTAGGTAAGCAGAAGACAGTGTTGGTGATGTTTGGTCATGTGATGCACAAGTCTTCAGCAGTAAGTGGAGAGAGTGTTGGTGCATGATTTTCTGTTTACAGATGATTGTGCACTCAATGCAGCCTCTGAAGTTGAGATGCAACAAAGTATGGATCAATTCTCTGCTGCCTGTGCTAATTTTGGCCTAATAATTAACACCAAAAAAATACAGGTGCTCCATCAGCCACCACCACACCATCCATATGTGGAACCATCAATTACAACAAATGGAGAAGTTTTGAATGTTGTGGATAAGTTCACTTACCTTGGTAGTGTACTTTCCAGGAATGTACACATTGACAATGAGGTTGACGCACACGTTGCCAGAGGTAGCTCAGCGTTTGGGAGGCTCTGAAGAAAAGTTTGGGAGAGAAGAGGTATTAGACTAACAACCAAATTGAAGGTCAACAGAACCGTTGTACTGACCTCATTGTTGTATGCCTGTGAAACATGGACAATCTACCAGTGCCATGCCAGGAAACTGAATTGTTTCCATTTGAATTGCCTTAGGAAGATCTGAGGATCACCGGGCAGGATAAGGTACCAGACACTAAAGTCTAGTTGAGCTGAACTGCCAAGTATTCAAACAATACTTCAGAGAATGCAACTCTGATGGGCTGGTCACATTGTTTGAATGCCAAATGTACACTTGCCAAAAAGACTATTTTATGGAGAACTTGCATGGGGTAAGCAATCACATGGTGGCCAGAAGAAATGATGCAAGGACACTGTCAAAGTCTCTCTCAAGAACTTTGGATTTGACTGTGCAACATGAGAAACACTGGCACAGGACCGCTCAGCATGGTGTGCCCACATAAGAAAAGGTGCTGTGCTCTTTGAGCAAAGCAGAATTGAGACAGCACAAAGTAAACACAGGGTGCGCAAATTTGGGATATCCACCCCAAATATTCATACAGATTATCTGTGCCCAACCTGTGGAGGAGCCTCTCGAGCTCCTATTGGTCTGATCAGCCACAGTTGGACACACTGAAATTTCGCTTTACAATGGTGATGTCATTTTCGTCCTCTTCGAAGATGAAGGGTAACAGTCAACCAACATTTTTATTATGGTCATTAGGACCATTTAGCCTAAGTGATTTCATATTAGAGTCCTGTCACTTACAACTGCAATGTCGTATATTTAAAAAAATCACCAGTATACCAAGTCAGGTCAACAAGCATTTATCAAGCATTTGCTATGTAGTAGACACCGTGTTAAATTCTGGGGATAAAAAGAAAGGCAAAAACAGTTCTTGCTCCTAAGGAGCTCAGTCTAATAGGAGAGACAGCATGCAAACAGTTACGTACAAACAAGGTATATACAAGATAAATTAGAAATAATCTAAGAAGGAAGGCAGTGTGATTAAGGAGGGCTGGGAAAAGCTTCTTGCAGAAGATAAGATTTTAGCTGAGAATTGAAGGAAGCCAGGAGTCAGAGGTCAAGAAGGAGAACTTTCCAGGCATTGGAGACAGCCAGTGACAAGGTCAAAAGATGGAGTGTTGTGGGAGAGGAATGGCAAGGAGGCCAGAGTCACTGGATCATACATGTAGATGGAAGTCAGGTATAAGAGGACTGGAAAAGGAAAAGGGGTCAAATTGTTAAGACCTTTAAAAGGCAAACAGAGGATTTTACATTTGATCCTGGAGGTAACAGGAAGTCATTGGGTTTATTGAATAGTAGGGTGATATGGTCTGACTCATGCATTCAGAATAACAGTTTGGAGACAGCGAGGTGGTGCAACGCATGGAGCACTGGCCCAGGAGTCAGGAGGACCTGAGTTCTGTGTGACCCTGGGCAAGTCACTTACCTGATTACCTGACCAAAATAATAATAATCGTAACAATTTGACAGCTGATAGAGGGTGGATGAGAATAGGGAAAGATCTGATAAGGAGACCTATTAGAAGACCCTTGCAGTAGTGCAAGTATGAGGTGATGAGGGCCTACATAATAGTCAATATCAAAGGAGAGGAGGGATGAGATACAAAAGATATTGGAGATTTAGAATTGACGGAATTTGGCAACTGATTGGATATGGGAAGTGAATGAAAATAAAGAGTCAACGATGACACCTAGAATACAAGTCTGGGTGACAGAATGGTGGTTGCCCTCAAAAGTAATAGGGAAGTTAGGAAGAGGAGAGGTTTTGTCAGGGGAAAGAGAAGGGCATCTTGGAGATGTTGAATTTAAATGACCTATAAGACATCTAGTTTGAAATGTCCAATTGAAAGTGAGATACTATTTCTAAAAAAGCACTTGTGCAGTAACTGGTCCATAAGCAATATGTAAATGCTTATTTCTTTCCCCAGAGATGGGGAGATTGGAGGTCAGGAAAGTAGGTAGGTCTAGATAAATTGATCTGTGAGTCCTCTGTATAGATATGGTAAGTATGATTACTAACAGGTTGTTGTCTATTCCATTATTTCAAATATATTTACTATTGCACATTTTCAGATACCATCCATATGGCTTTGACGAAATCCTTTTAAATTTCTCTCAGTAGGGCATGAGTGCCAATTTTAGAGGCAGAGGGTTTGGACGAGGAGGATTTCAAAGCTGGAGAAGAGGAAGAGGTAGTTGGGGTTCTGGTAAAGGGAGAGGAAAAGAACAAAGAAATGATGGGAAGAAAACTACAGAGAAACATGTTTCATGTAAGTATGACACCTTATTTTTAGGTATTTATTGCCTGAGGAAGAACTGAAGCTCCTCGCTGCATGACAGTTGATGGTATACGTTATGGGGTGTGATAACGAACATTCAAAGAGACTTTTGAGACTCTTATCTTGGAGTTTTTTTGTATCATTCCTTTGAAAATAGATATTTATTTAAGAATCATTTTGAAGAAGTTTGGGGAATGTTTAATCATAACCTATTATATCTTTCAGTACAAAATCCAGAACTTTGGCCACAGCAATCAACTCTAGACCAATTCATACCATATAAAGGCTGGAAATTTTATTTCTCTGAAGGTAAAATTAAGAGTGAAGAGAATAAATGACGTTTTCTTGGCTACTTTCTGGAACCCAGGTTTCAGATATGCAACAAAATGTGTATTCTGCAACATGGCATGATGGAAAGGTTCTGTATTTGGAGAATATTTGGAGAACTGTACTTGGAGGCAGGAAGACTGCAGTTTAAAACCTTCCTCACAGACTTAGTTTGCTTTAGTGACATTGATCAAATTACTCAGTCTTTTTGTGTCTCATTCTCTTCATCTGTAAAACAGGGGGGCTGGACATGATGGCCTTCATCAGGCCCTTCTTGCATTCAGTCTTTGTCCTATAAATCCTCATTCTGCCCATCTCTCTGAGCCTTGGTTTTTTCATCTTTTAAATAAAAAGGTCAGATTAGATGGCCACTGATGTATTTTCTAAATTTAAATCTGTGAACCTATCTGGATGGAATTTAGTTACTCACTAGTTTAAACTGAGCCAGTCATTGTGGTGTACTCCTATAATCCCAGCTCCTGACTCAGGCTGGTGGATCTCTTAACCTCCAAGTTGTAGTGATCTAAGTCAGTTGGATATCCACACTAAGTCCAGCACCTATGTGGTGAACCCCAGCCCTGCCTGAGAATGGCTGAACTAACTCAGTTCAGAAACAGTAGCTCAAAGCTCCCATTGCTCATCAGGGTGAGGTCAGACACTTCAGTGGCCCTTGGCTACATGGACATTCAGTTTATCATCTAGTTTAATATTCTTTTCATAGTCAGGAATATCACTTAAGCTTTTGCATAGAAGGAAAAATTTGGGACAGATCATCTAGCCCAAGTTTTATTTTACAGATAGGAAAGTTGAGGTCTTATAGAAGTGAAGTGCCTTCTCCAAGGTCACTAACTAGGGGGAGGATATAGAACATTATCTCCTAATCCCCAGTCCTCTGATATTCCTCTTACATCATGAGACATCTGCAATGTTTGTATGCATCAAGGTAGAATGTGTGTTTTGTGTGTGTGTGTGGGTTTATAAATATACTTACACATAATACATACAGATGTATATGCATAACTTTTGTTACTGACAGCATATGTTGAATTAGTTTACAGTGATAACTCTCCATTTGTTCAGAAGATTCAAGCATTTGAAAATTTTTTCACAAAGCACATCGAGTTGTATGATAAGGTAAGAATCCCATGTAACAAAATTCTTATTTTAATATGTGAATAATATATATTTTTAAAGTACTTAATGAAAATACTTTTTAAAAAATTCTGATATGAAATTTTGTGTGCATGATGAGAATATGACCTGATGTCTTTATATTCTAGGATGAAATAGAAAGAAAAGGGAGTATTTTGGTGGATTATAAAGAACTGACACAAGATGATATATTGACCAACTTGATACCAAACATAGCAACTGAATTGAGAGATATGCCTGAAAAAACATTGGCCTGCATGGGTCTGGCAATTCATCAGGTAAAAATGTATGCTGTAGGCTTGATCAGATTTTGAAAGAAAGTAGATTCCTCAGGGTAATCCCTTCCACAATGTTACTCTTTAACCTTGACTAACAAAACCATCCCTAATGATTAGGACTACCAATCTTCCTAGGTTTTTGAGCCCTCAGTCTAAGATAAGATGCAATGGCATACCCGCCACATGCTATAGATACTATAGTTTAATGATGTGAATAATAATAGTTAACATTCATATTGAACTTTCCTCATGGATAGCTAGTACAGTCCTATGAAGTGAATGTTCTAAGTATTCATACCATTTTCATACAGGGACAATGTTATTTGCCCAGTGTCACATGGCTTATTAAATTGCAGACCTGTAAGTCAGGCCTTTAGATCTTAAGATTCTAAGCCAAGTCCTTCTGATTTTCTTTGATGATTCCTCTTGGGAGAAAATAAAATTGTGATGTATTGTTGAACACATATATTATCTTAAATAATGCTGCTCTGTTGAATTCTTCTATCGTTTGTGTGGAGATTCTTAATTTGTTGTACTTTGAGATTCATGTTTGTCTAATTAATCTTTTCCCCAGACCTATGATTTCATTGGTGTGGAAATTCTCTCCACCACTTCAGGTCAACAGCTAGTTTATAACTTGTCATCTTAGAGAATTGTTTGGCGTGCTAAAAGGTTGTTAATTTGCCTGTGATTCCACAACTGCTATGTGATAGCGTTAGGACTTGAACCCAGGTCTCCCAATCCTTTAACATTATACAGCATTGCCTTTCTGAAATTTTCTTTAGAAGCTCGAGCATTCTTTGGTAGAACCAAGCCAGGAAATAGTGACATGAGGCCTCCTTATTGACTATTTTATCTGGAAGACTTGGTAGCCAGAATAGAATGGAACCAGAGATACCAAATGGAGTTTGAATGCCCAGCCTTGGGACAATGTTAGGCCAAATAGCAGTCACTTGTCAGGGCAGAAGCATAGCAAATTGTAGAGTAATCTTTCATAAATGATAGTGCTAATCAAAGGACTGTTAGAATCCTCATTAGCTAAAATGTTTCTGGAAATAGCAGATATAAAATTAATTCCTGTATAAAACAATACATAAAGAAGTCTCTGTATTCTACCTATCTAGATATTAACAAAAGATCTTGAAAGACATGCAGCTGAATTACAAGCCCAAGAGGGATTATCAAGTGAAGGAGAAACAATTGTAAATGTACCACGTATTGTTGCAAGGTAAAGAATGAATTTGTGTAATGAAACTTCTTAAATAGGGATATTGGAAACTATTTAAGAAAGTTTTTACTTAAAAGAATCTAACATAGAAAGGATATGCATTAAGTTCTGTTTTGTTGAGGTGAACCAAAATTCTAAGTCTTAAAAGAAAAATATGAAAATTGTCATTTTTGAATGTTCACACACACTGAATAGTTTCTGATAATATCATTACCTGAATTTGTTAGTTATGGCTATAGTGTGTTATTAAGTTACTAAGTCTTCCTGTGACCAATTTTTGTTATTTTATACAAGTTATGAGACATGAAAGAGTGAATTCAACCTTATTAGTTAAGACTTGAAAAATTATTATTAAAAACAGACATAGTCATCTACATTGAAAAGAAGTAGACATGGCATATCAGCTTTGCCTAAAATTTATAGGTGAAATTTTCAGTGTTGATTTTTTAAGAAGCATTGAAAGTTATTGAGTTGTGTCATTACAGAGCAACTTCTAGGTTCATTTATTTGTCTTCATATAGACCTACTTGTGTAAAATTTTTTTAAGAACTTCTTAAGGGGGAAGGAAGGGAGAAGAAAAAAGTCCTTCTATCTTTAATGATGTCTTCTCTCTGTGATTTCATATATAATTTGATAATTCAGTAGTAGCTCCTAAAAATTGTATATAAAAGTAAAGGCACTACATCTTTTTATTTTTCATTATATTTTTCTATTTTTCTTTATAAACCTTTTATATATGTGTTTCCATTATTTTAGGGTATACAACTATGACTCCCTAACTCAGCTGAAAAATGTCCGAGCCAATTGCTATGGGAAATACATTGCTTTACGAGGAACAGTTGTTCGAGTCAGTAACATAAAACCTCTTTGCACCAAGATGGCTTTTTTGTGTGCTGCCTGTGGAGAAATACAAAGTTTTTCTTTTCCAGATGGAAAATACAGTCTTCCCACAAAGGTAATTTCAAGTCTTCATTGTCAAAGAATTTTATTTTGACCCTTACAGAATAAAGAGTACTAAATGGAGCCATGAATATAGTGAGCTTTTTATGTGCTCCACTTCACTCCATCTCCCAGAATCCTTTTTTTGTTGTCATTCAATTGTATCTGACTCTTTGTGATCCCATTTGTGGTTTTCTTGGCAAAGATGCTGCCCATTTGTATCCTGTGACTATTTATCAATTGGAGAATGACTCATATTCTTGTAAGTTTGACAAGGTTCTCTATATATTTGAGATATGAGGCCTTTATCCAAGAAAATTTCTATTTTCTGCTTTCCTTCTAATCTTTGCTACATTGATTTATTTATTTACATAACCTATTTAATCTAATGTAATCAAAATTATCCATTTTACATCTCACAATGCTATCTCTCTCTATAAATTCTCCTGTCCATAAATCTGATAGATAATATATTCCATGTTCTTCTAATTTACTTATACCTCCCTTTATGTCTAGGTCATGTATCCCTTTTGACCTTATCTTGGCAAATGGTGTAAGATATTTATCTGTACCTAATTTCTCCCAGACTGCATTCCAGTTTTCCCAGTAATTTTTACCAGAAAATGAATTCTTATCCCAAAAGTTTAAATCTTTACATTTATTAAAAGACAAGGTTATTGTAATCATTTTGCTACTATGTATGATATATCTGCTCTATTCCACTGATCCACCATTCTCTTCCTTAGCCAATACCAGATAGATTTGGTAATTATTGCCTTATAATAGAATTTAAGATCTGGCACTGCTAGACCTCCTTCTTTTACGTTTTTTTTTTCCCCCATTAATTCCTTTGATATTTTTAACCTTTTGTTCTTCCAATTTAATTTTGTTATTATTTTGTCTAGCTCAATAAAATTAGTTTTTAGTCATTTAATTGGAATGGCATTGAATAAATAGATTAATTTAGGTAGAACTGTCATTTTTCTTATATTGGGTCAGCCCACCCATTTCTCCAGTTATTTAAACCTGACTTTATTTGTATAAGAAGTATTTTATAATTAATGCTTCTATAGTTCCTAGGTTTGCCTTTACAGGTATACCCCAGGTATTTTATATTGTCTGTGGTTATTTTTAATGAATTATCTCTTAGTATTTCTTCTTGCAGGACTTTGTTGATGACTTATATGGATTTATTTTATACCTTGCTACTTTACTAAAATTATTAATTGTTTCAACTAACTTTAATCTTTAGGATTTTCCAAGTCTACCATTATATTGTCTGCAAAAAGAGAGTTTTATTACCTCTGCCCATTCTGATTCCTTTAATTTCCTTTTCTTCTCTTGTTATTGCTAGCATTCCTAATACAGCGTTGAATGATATTGGTGATAATGGGCAGCCTTGTTTCACTCCTGATCTTACTGGGAAGGCTTCTCACTTATCCCCATTACAGCTAATGTTTACTGATGTTTTTGCTTATCATTTTAAGGAAAAATCCATTTATACCTATGCTTTCAAGTGTTTTTAATAGGATCGAGTATTGTATTTTGTCAAAAGCTTTTTCTGCATCTATTGTTGTGATTGTGATTTTTTTAAACTTTTGTTATTGTTATAATCAGTTATGTTAATAGTTTTACTTATACTGAACTCATTCCTGCAATCCTGTTGTAAATCCCACTCAGTCATAATGTAAAATCTTTGTGCTATATTGTTGTAATCTCCTAGCTAATATTTTATTTAAGATTTTTGCATCAATATTTGTTAGTGAAATTGGTCTGTACTTTTCTTTTCTGTTGTTCCTCTTCCTGGTTTAGGTATCAGCACCATATTAGTTTTGTAAAAGGAATTTGGTAGAACTCCTTTTTTTGCCTATTTATTTAATATTGGAACTAACTGATCTTTAAATGATTGATAGAATTCATTTGTAAATGTTTTCCTAGGAAGTTCATTTATGACCTGTTCAATTTATTTTTCTGAAGTAGGTTTAATTTCTTCTTCCATTAATCTGGTCAGTTTATGTTTTCATAAGTATTCTTCCATTTCACTTAAATTATTAAATTTATTGGCATATAATTGGGCTAAATAACTCCTAATGATTGCTTTGCTTTCATCTTCATTTCATTTCTGATAATAGTGATTTGATTTTCTTCTCTTTTTTAAAAATCTTATTAACCAATGATTTATCTATTTTGTTTATAAGACCAACTCCTAGTTTTATCTATTAATTCAAAGGTTTTCTTATATTCAGTTTTATTAATCTCACCTTTGATTTTCAGAATTTCCAACATGGTATTTAATTGGGCATTTTTAATTTGTTCTTTTTCTAGTTTTTTTCTTTTAAATTGCATACTCATTTCATTGATCTGCTCTTTTATTAATGTTAGCATTTAGAGTTATAAATTTTTCTCTGATTGCTCCTTTTGCTGTATCCCATAAGTTTTGATATATTGTCTCATTATCATTCTCTTTAATAAAATTATTGTTTCTTTAACCCACTCATTTTTTAAGATTAGGTTATTTAGTCTCCAATTATTTTTTAATCTGTGTTTTTATGGTCCCTTATTAAATGTAATTTTTATTGGATCATGATTTGAAAAAGATGTATTTAATATTTTGCTTTTCTGCATTTAACTATTTATGGCCAAATAAAGGTGCCATATACTGCTTAGAAAAAAGGTATCTTCCTTTTTAATTCCCATTCAGTTCTATCCAGATGTCTATCATAGCCAGCTTATCTAAGATTTTATTAATCTCCTTGACTTCTTCTTATTTATTTTTTGTTTAAATTTATCTAATTCTGAGAGGGGAGGGTTGAAATCCCCCATTATTATAGTTCTGCTGTCTATTTCCACCTGTATTTCATTTACCTTTTCCTTTAAAAATTTGGATGCTATAGCATTTAGTGTATCCATGCATGTTTAGTATTGATATTCATTATGTATGGTGTCTTTTAACATTATGTAGTTTTCCTCTTATCTCTTTTAATTAAATCTATTTTAGCTTTAACTTTCTCTGAGATCATGATTGCTACCTTTGCATTTTTTACATCAGCTGAAGCATGATAAATTTTTCTCCAGCCCTTTATTTTTACTCTATGTGTGTCTCTCATTTTAAAATTTATTTATTGTAAACAACATATTGTCAAGTTCTGGTTGTTGATCCATTCTATCTGTTTCTGTTTTATGGGTGAATTCATCCTATTCAGATTCAAAGTTTTAAGTACTAATTGTGTATTTCCTTGCATCTTATTTTTCCTCGTGTTTATTCTTTTCTCTCTCATTTTACCCTACCTCTCCTCAGATATCTATTTTACTTCTCACTATTTCCTCCCTAACCTGCACACCCTTCTAAAGTCCTTCCTTTATTCTGTCCCTTTCCCTACTATTTCTCTGTAAGTTAAGAAGACTTTTATGCCCTACTACATGTACATATTATTCCTTGTTTCATCCAGTTCTGATGAGAATAAGGTTCCTGCCCAACAACTTATCCTCCCTCCACTGTAACAGTTCTTCCTTACATTTACACTTCTTTTGTATGAGATATTCATTCCTATTTTCATTTCATTCATCCCATTTTAACTCTGTCTACCCAGTTTTATTTTTTAGTATTATCCCATCATAATCAATTCAACCCCAACTCTTCTGTCTATGTATATACTCTTTTGAACAAGTTATGATAACATTCTTTGGAGTTTTAAATCTCATTTTCCCATATGAGAAGTAAAGAGTTTAACCTTAATAAATCCCTTATAATTAGTCTTTTATGTTAACCTTCTTATGTTTCTCCTGATTCTTGAAAGTCAAATTTTCTGTTCAGTTCTTTTCTTCAAGAATACCTGAAAGTCCTTTGGTTCATTAAATGCCCATTTTTTCCCACACCATCACTTATTTCTTAGAAATCCTGCTTACTTGGACGTCAGCTTCCTCCAAACCAAATGAAAATTGTCTTCTAAGTGCAGTTGATGTGTTTATGGCCATCTAGTATAAGAGTAACAGAAGACATTTCTGTTTTTCTGATTGTGTCTTGATGGTTGTATTCTTGTATAAATTGTTAAGGCCATTCTTGTTGATTTTTTAATTTGGAATTCAGTCTCTTACATGTGAATTTTTCATTCCTCTTTTGGGTGCCTTCATCATTCATGTGTTTATAGCTATAAACAAAATATATTTTTGCTTCTTTGCCTGTACTGCACTGGTGGTCATCTTGTATCTGACTGTTATAACCTTTGTTTTAATAGTCTTATTTTCACAGTTAGATTTTGTCTATTCTGTCTTTGCAGATTCTTTGTAAACTTTCGTTTCAAATCTATTTTAGTAGTGTGGTCTTTGATGTGTTTACAGTGTAAGCTTCTTGAGGGCAGGGACTGTCTTTTACTTCTTTTTGTATCTCTAGTGCTTAGCATAGTGCCTAGCTAGCACATAGGAAGTACTTAATAAATGCTTATTGATTACTTCTTTAGTCCATACATAGGAGAATGCTCTAGATCAGAGATTCTTCACCATGAGTCAATGAACTTGTTTTTTTCAATATTTTCATAGCTTTAATTCAGTATAATTTATTTCCTTTTTAGTCCTATGTATTTTCTTTTGTACATTTAAAAATTTTATTCCAAGAAAGTTCCATAGAGTTCACCAGATTGCTAAAGGAGGTCCATGATGCAAAAAAAATCCTAAGAACTCCTGTGCTAAAATCAGTTGGGATTCGTTCTTCCTGTTGTGAATTCTTCATTACAAGGATAGGCCTATACTCAGTCTCTCCTTTGGGTGACACTTTTGTTGCCAAACCTTTGCTTTGGACACTGTCTACCATAGAAGATCTTGCTTCTGCCCATTTTACAAGTGAATTACATCTTTAAGACTCAAGAACTGTCATACCCCATTTTCTTAATAGGACATTTATTTTCTTGACAAATTCCTTAGAAGGGAGTATGTAAATCATTTCTTTGTGTCACTATGTCTGGTATTTTTGAATAATCCACTAGATTAAATTAAGTATTAAAAATATTCCCATGCTGACTGAATGGAACCCCTTCCCAAGCCTGATCTTACTGTGAATTACTTTGGAATCTCCCAATTCTTTGACATTTCTTTTTCAGTATTCTTAAAATGTTCTTATGTTTATTCTCTGGGGTCTACTCCTAAGATCAAGATATCCTTATTAGTTTACAGTTCAAAAACACCAAATACTTAATAAGCAGATCAGGCTTCATTTTTTGAAAAAGTAATAATAAAAATTTTTATTTAGTAAAAAATAATGCTAAATTTGTTTTTTCAATAACCCCAAATGGGGTCTCAAAGAGTCAGAAATGACTGAAACAACTACAAATGCTAAACTTAACACTAAACATACAGTCTATAAGGTAATAAAGAATAGTTCTATATAATTAACATGTAACAAACAAGACAATAAAACAGGAATGTAATGTCATTTATTTTCAGCAGCATTATCAGGCACTTTGCATATATGATTTTTTGAGAAAATACCAACAGGAAAAGAAAAAATAGACAAAAATCCCAGATGTAAGCCCCAAGATGTAATAGGATTATTAAGGTTAGAAAAATCCATTCTGTTCTCTTTAACTTTCCCCATCAGCCTCAGCCAGTGCTAAGATTCTGTGCTTCTGATGTTATTTAATCAGTCAGTAGTCACATACTAAGTATCATTACTGTGTGTCAGCTACAAGGGTTACAAATACATAGGTGAAAGTTCTTGCCTATAATGAAATTGCACACTACCGTGGAGAGACAGACAGGTTCGGTCATTTTTCAGTCATGTCCAACTTTTCAAGATCCTGTTTGGGATTTTTTTGGCAAAGATACTAGTGATTTGCTATTTCCATCTCCAGCTTATTTTATAGATGAGGAAACTGAGGTAAACAGGGTTTAGTGACTTGCCCAGGGTGACGCTGCTGGTAAGTGTCTTAAAGGCCACATTTGAACTCTGGAAGATGAGTCTTTCTGAATCCATGTGTTACACTCTATCCATTGTACCACCTAAGCTATACCATGGAGACATAACATGTTCACAGATAAATATAAGATATTTAAAAAATAAACAGATTTGTGAGGAAGACACTGACAACTAGGGATATCAGGAAAGGCATCTTAAGGGAAGTAGTCCACATGCTGAGCTAGTCACTTCAAGAGGTGGAGGTGAGGAGAGAGAACATTTCAGATACTGGGTCAGACTGAAAAAAGCACAAAAGCAGAAGGTAGAATGTTGTGCTCTGGAACTAACAAGTAAGCTAGTTTGACTGGATCATAGCATCTATGAGGCAGAGTAATTTGTAGTCAACCTGAAAAGACTTTGAGGTTCTACTGAGGACTTTAAATGCCAAACAGATATTTATATTTTTTCTGAAGTCATTAGGGAGCCACTGAAGTTTCTTAAGGACAGGAGTGACATGTTAGAGATTGTTTAAGAATATTAACTTGACAGCTGTTTTGAAGGGAGAGCAATTAGGAGGCTATTGAAATTGACCAGATAAGAGATAATGATCTCTAAAAGTGTGGTTGTGATGTCATTAGAGAAAAGATAATGGATAGAAAGATGTTGAAGAGGTTGAATCAATGAGATTTGTTCAACTAATTAAATCTAGGAGAGTGAGTACTAGTGAGGAGTTGAGTGTGACTTCTAGGTTTGTGAATGTGGGTAACTGTGCTTCCAAAACAAATGAGGAATTTAGGAGGGTAGGTTTAGAGGGAAAGATAATAAGGCCTGTTTTGGTCATGCTGAGATTGAGATGTCTATATTTTTCCCTTCCCCCTACCCCAACTCATTTTCCCTCTCTCTGTCCCCCCCATATATGTGTGTATGTATGTGTGTATATTTCTACATACATGTACATGTGTATATACACATATGCATACATATAAAATAGAGAACTGGATTTGTCCTCATTGGTATAGGGTTTAACCAGGTAAGGAAATTCTATTTCTGCAAGATCTCTAATTTATAGTCCTAGAGACCTAACTCGACTGTGAGAAGTAAAAAATAATATAGATATAACACAGTATACAAGCAGTCATTTTGAGAAATATGTGTATATGTATGTATATATGTATGTATACACACATGCACACAAATACATATATATACATATATACACACACACATACATACACATACACAGAAATGGACACCCTTTACCTGCCCTTTACATTTCTGCAGATGCTGTGTCAACTACCATTTCAAAATATAAAGCTTTTAGGGAATTTGTAGCTTTAGAAGTAGAGGAAGGGAAAAATCTTTGAAAAATAAGAGAAACTTATTGGAGCAGATCTTAGATAGGATTGGCCTGCCTTTGCCTACCTGCCACCAAAATATCTTCTTCAATAGTGCCTAAAGAATTTCATTTCACATTTGTTGCCAAGTTAATAATTTTTTAAAATTTTATTTTAGACTCAAGGGCCAGAACACAAATACAGAATGGAGAAAAGAAACAAAAACGTATCATAAACTTAAATTTTGGATCTTAAATACAAAATAAGAGTAATGCAAAAAAGCATGTGTGCATAGCAGAACGTAAGAGAATATTCAAAATATGTAACAATAAATTTTAATTTCAAGAAAACCTATATGTGTTGAGAATTATCCATCTTTTCTTTGCTTCTTTGTGAGTTTTATTTTATTCTCTTCTTTGCACGTTTTTTACTTTGTTCTTTTTTTCCCCTCCAACCCCTCAGAAGGCTACAATAAAGTTTAGGTGTTTCTCTATAAGCTATAGGTATATACATGGACACATACACATATGTATACATATATGGACATATACTTTCCCAAACGTATTCTGCTTCTAATCTTTGTTTTTATGTTTGTGCATATCTCTTGTTTCCATCCCTCTTGCCTCCTCTACTTTATTTGTATCCACTACCTTGCCCTTCTGTTACTTGCCTACTCCCTTCCAAGGGTCCCTCCTCTGTCCTTCCATTCTCATAAATCTAAACACTCTTCTATACCCCCCTTTTACCTATTCCCTCATTCTCCCCTCTAAAGATCTCTGCCTTGTCCTCTCCCCCTTTCCTATGCCCTTATTTTATTTCTTCTGAATTTAGAAGACTTTTATACTATTCTAAATACATATGTATTATTACCTCTTAAAACCATTCCCGATGAAAGTAGATTACCAGAACTATCAGCCCTAGTCCCCTATCTAATTCCTCTATCTTGAAATTGACCAGGTAAGAGATATTGAATGTCTTGGAGTGTGGTTGTGATGTCCTCTTGTACCTTATATGTATAAAATAATTTCTCTTTTTAGCTGTTCCTAAATGGCTTTACTTTTTAAATTCATATCATACTCAGGTTTACCCCAGTCTTTCTTATGAGCTACCTTGTTAATAAGAATGTTAGATATGCATTTTGCATATATAAAAAGTAAACAGACTGTCTTTATGAGTCTTTTATAATCAGTCTTTGGTATGTACCTTATATTTCTCTTGGTTCTTGTATGTCGAATTTTCAATTAAGTTCACTATTTTTTTTTTTAACATCTTGAAAGTCTGAGAGTTTATCAAATGCTCATTTTTTTAAAATTCAGGATAATACTTAACTTTGCAGGATATGATATTTTTGGCCAAAGTCCCAGTTCTTTTGCTCTTCAATATATTGTGTTCCAAGACCTGTGGTACTCTAATGTCTTTGCTGCTAGGTCTTATGTGATTCTAATTGTGGCACCATCATATTTAAATTGTTTTAATCTTGATGCTTTTAATATTTTATCCTTGAGCTGAGGGTTTCGGAATTTGACTATGATATTACTATGAGTTTTCCTCATACAATATCTTTTAAATGGTAATCGATGGATTTTTTCTATTTCTACTTTTCCCGATCTTGTTCTAATGCTTCAGGACAATTTTCTTTAATTACTTCTTGTATTATTGTATCAAGATTCTTTTTTTATCCTAACTGTCAGTCTGATTATTTTTGCATTTTCTTTTCTTGATCTATTCTCCAAATCTGTTGTTTTTCTTATAAGATGTTTCACTTTCTTTTCTATTTTTTATTATTCATATTTTGGTTAATTATTTCTTGATCTCTTATAATTTCACTGGTTTCACTTTGCCCAGTTCTGATTTTCAAGGTGTTATTTTCTTGCTTAAGACTCTGGATCTCCTTTCTAATTGGTGACTTTCCTTTCAAAACCTTCTTGTTTTTATTGGATTATTAGTTTTTTTAAGTTTTTCCTCCTTCTCTGTCATTTGATTTTTAAAATCTTTTTTAAGATCTTCTGTGACTTCTTTTTGGTTAGGTCACCATTTGACATTACTTTTGGGGGGTTTCTTTACTTCAGTATCCTCCTTTGAAAATAAACTCTGGTCATCTCTATTCCCATAATAACTTTCCATGGTTGGATTCTTTCTCCTTTGCCTGTGTATTTTTTGTGGAAATAGTTTAATTTTCTCTAGCCTTGGGGTGTGGGAAATGTTGCCTCTTGCCCCAGATCTTCAGTTCTCTTCTCTTGCTTAGAACCAAAGCCAAACCTCCAACCTCCTGTAAGTGCCCGCAGCCAGTTCACATCACAGCTGGGTCTGGTGTTCCTTGTCAGCAGAGATTCCCTCAATCTTTCCAGGCTCAAACACCCAACTCCCCTGAGTATCCAGGGGTAAAAGTAAAAGTTCCTGTAATTGGAGCAGAGGCAGCCTCTCAAACCAACTAACCCCAGAACTTGTTTTTCTTATAGCACAGTAATAAAAGAGATTGACTTGTGAACTTTGAGAAAACAACTTGCTATTCATAAATTGGGGACAATATATAGTAAGGCAAAAATTAAATAGAAGAATCGAGCAAAATGTTAGTGACACTTATCATGACTAGTATACTAGAGTCTGCTGTCTATATATAAAAACTCTATACTATATGTAAAATATTCTATATAATATAAAACTTTAGTCTTTATTATAAAAAAGGTGAGATTTCTGTTTTATCAGTCAGACTTGTTGATGGGTAGAATGTACAGATAGTTGGAGACAGAGGGAGGAAGGGCATTCTACGTTGAGAAGACAGTGTTAGAGGCAGGAATGAATGTATTGTGAGAGAGGGAATAGTAAGGTGACCTGCCTAATATGTTGGTAAGTAATTTGACTATATTTTACGTCTCCTCCAGAGCACTTCGTATCTAATAGATGCTTAATAAGATTGTGGGATTAATAATAGGGGTAATGGCTACTTTGCAGAATTATGGCAGATTAGGGAGGGCTTGACACCTAGATAACATGTAGATTTTATAAAGCATGGAATTGTAAAGCATTGTATCCATTATTGTATCAAACTATAATGCTACCATGGTGCCAAATTGTTAATAAAAAAAGTTAAATGAGGCATATTCATTTTTATTTTTCTAAATAGCTCATTGTAGCAAAATAAGACTTTGAATATATTCTGTTTAGTGTCCTGTGCCTGTGTGCCATGGGAAAACATTTACTGCCCTCCGAAGTTCTCCTCTCACAGTTACTGTGGATTGGCAGTCTATTAAGTAAGTAACAATAGACTATAGGTTTCTTAAAAACCTTAAAGTGATCTATGCATGTGTTATTATTATTATTATACTATAGAATAAAATTTGTTGTATGTAGTCCAACAAAGATTAAAGACATTGATCAATAAATGTAATGCACAGGTTTTATGTACTGAACAGTTTGATGAAAGATATATTGTATCTTATTGTAGTTACTCATCAAACTACGTGATAGGCCATGGAGGAAGTATTACAAAGGAACTATGCATAATTACTAGTATCCAGTTTTTTTAAGGTGAATTCACAATTCCGATGAAGAAGAAATGAAATTATTAGGAACGAATCCATCCAATAATATGCTAACAAAACTGACAATCTAAGTGAAATGTATAAATATTTACAAAAAATATAAATTGCCCAAATATGTCCTTGATACTTAAACCAAGGAAGTCAAAGCAGAGAAAAAGAACCATTGACTAATGTCCCTACTGAAAATTGATGTAACAATTTTAAATAAAATAATAGCAAGGAGGTTACAGCAGCATACCAAAAAGATTATACATTATGATCAGATTGGATTTAAACCAGGAATGCTGGTATATTTCATTATTAGAACTATAAACATAATTATTCGTTTTTATAACAAGAACAACAAGTCATATGATTATATCATTAGATGCAGAATAAGTTTTTGGCAAAATACAAAACTCATTCCTGTTTTCGAAAAACATTTCTAGAAAACATGGAAATAAGTGAGTCTTTAATATGATTAGTATTATCTGTTTAACTTTTAGCTAGCATCATCTGTAATGACAATAAACTAGAAGTCTTTCCAACAAATCAGGCCTAAAGTAAGGATATCCATTATTCCGTTGCTATTCATTGTGGTGCCAAATATTGTAATATGACAATAAAAAGAAATCAAGGGAATAAATATAGGTGGAAAGGAAACAAAATTATTGCTTGTTCCAGGTGGTATGATGGTTTAGAGAATCCTAGAGAGTCATCTAAAAAAATTTATTGGTGCAGTTAACTTTAGCAAAGTTGCAGAATATGAAATTAAACCATATGAATTATTAGCATTTTTATATCTTACTAACAAAATCTAGCATAAAGAGAAAAAAATTCCACTAAAAATTTACTGCAAAAAGTATAAAATAACTGAGAACCTACCTGCCAAAACATTCACAAAAGCTATATGGACACAACTACAAAACACTCTTTATCTAAATAAAGACAGTTCTAAATAATTAGAGAAATAGTAATTTCTCATGTGTAATCTGAGTGAATCTAATAAAAATGATAACACTACCTGAGTTAATTTACTTATATAGTGTCATATCAATCAGACTACCAAAAAACTGCTTTGTAGGGTATAACAAAATGGCAGAATTCTTTTGGAGAAACAAAAGATCAAGAATATCAATGGAATTGATGAAAAGAAGTGGCAAAGAAGAGGGTCAATAGTAGCAGACCTCCAGCTACCCTACAAAAGACCAGTACCCAATACCATTTTGGTACTGGATAAAAAAAGGTTGGTTACTAGAACAGATTAGGTACACATTATATAGAAGCAAATAAGGACAGTAGCATAAACTCAAACATCTCATTTATTTGGGCAAGAACTCACTGTTCAACAAAACCTGTTTGGCAAAATTTGAAAACAATCTAAAAGAAACTAGATATAGACCAACAACTCATACAATATACCAAGATAAGTTTCAAATAAGTACATGAATTTGATACAAAAATGATATCATAAACAAATTGGAGGAGCAAAGAAGAAATAACCTGTCACATCTATGGATAGGGAACAAGTTCATGACCAAACAAGATAAAGTGTATCATAGGAGGTAAAATAGACACTTTTGATCACATAAAATTTTTAAAAGTATCACACAAACAAAACCAATGCAAGCAAAATAAGAGAAGCTGGTAAATAGGAAAAAATTTGCTGCAAAGACAAAAAATTCTGAAACACATAGGAACTCAGACTGACCACCATTCCAGAAGACTCAAAATGAAACATGCCATCACCTGAAAGAGAGGTAATGAACTCAGTCCAGGGTGAGACCTTTTCTTTCTATAGCCAATGCAAGAATTTGGTTTTGTTTGACTATTTTCTTTGTAATAGAGGGCTTATTTTTGTTTTTATTTTTTGCTTTCTTATTGGGGAGGGTGGAGAGAGGTGGGACAGGGACAGTGCAGGTTTGAAAATCTATGGGAGCTGATGAATTCTAAGTGAAACACTATAGAGAAGAAAAGAGGGCCCAGGATACATCCCTCTGGGACACCTACAGTTAATGGATCTGACCTGGATGACAGTCCAGGAGACCAAGAAGGAATTGTCAGATAAGATGAGGACCAGAAAAGAGTAGTGTCAGGACAACACAGAACAGTATCAAGGAGAAGCATATAACTGACAGTGACAAAGGTTGCGGAGAAGTCAAGAAAGATGAGGGCAAGATCAAAGGTCTGACTGTCTTTGGGTTTGACTGAAGAGGAGTAAGTGACCTGAGATGAGTTAGTTGGGAAATTATGAGACTAGGGTACAATGTATATATTGAAGCCTCCTAGAATAAGGGCAAGAAGTAAAGAGTGGAGGATAGTGGAAAGAAAGGGAGTGCCTAGAGGCTGGTAGACAGTAGCTACTAGAATTTGCTTTATGTGGTAGTTATAGATTGAGTGAATTTCAGAGGAGCAGAGGTTACTAAATAATGTTGGTAGAGGAGAACCTAGAAGTGATATTGAGCCACAAGGGATATGCCAACTCCTCTACCTTTGCCGGTGAGTCAGCAGTATCTTAAGTACCTGACAAATAGGAGATACTTAACTGGAGTATAAGTCTGATGAACTGTTTGTCCTCTGCCTAGCTAAGTTTAAAAGTTCTCATTACCAGAAGTTAAATCATACAGATTTACATATTTTTTGCTGTAACACCTGAGGAAGCTGATTTTCTAGGGCATTGTAAGTCATTTTAAGGGCTACAGTTTGTATCGTGGAGGAAGTACCTACATGTATGGTTCTTATATCATGCTTATAATTACAAAATACAAAATTTGCTAAAGTAAGCTTTAGCCTCACTATTTAAATTGAAAAAGTGGTAAGGAATTATGTTGTTTTTTCTACTATATATCATGTCTAGTTTACCTGCATGTTAAGGGATACTTTAATATTTGGTGACTGAATTTTTAGCATGTAAAAGAAAAAACTAAGTCAGTGTTTCTATGAACTTGTACATTGCTGTCTTTGTAGAATCCAGGAGTTGATGTCAGATGACCAGAGAGAAGCAGGCCGGATTCCTAGAACAATAGAATGTGAGCTTGTTCAGGACCTTGTAGATAGCTGTGTCCCAGGAGACATAGTCACCATTACAGGAATTGTTAAAGTATCCAATACTGAAGAAGGTATGCTATAAATTTTGCTTTCTCTTTTCTTTTTTTTTTTTTAAAGTAGTCCGTCATCCTTCAGTAGCTATTCATCTTCTATCCACTTTTTATTAGGAATTGGGATATTTTCAAATCTAATTGGCAAATTCTACGTTCAAGACATAGAGTTTTTATGAACGTGTAACATTTACTTTTGTTTGAAGTTCCTTTTGTAGTTTACCATGTCTTTTGGTTTTGTCACTTGAATAAAGGGGAGATTTTAATTGTTTTAATTTTTCAGGTTCTCGAAATAAGAATGACAAATGCATGTTCCTCTTATACATTGAAGCAAATTCTGTAAGCAATAGCAAAGGACAAAAAACAAAAATTTCTGAAGATGGGACAAATTATGGAACATCTATGGAGTTTTCGCTGAAAGATCTTTATGCTATCCAAGAGATTCAGTCTGAAGAAAACCTTTTTAAGCTTATTGTCAAGTATGGATGAGTTGTTATTTTAATGCTTAAATTAAATGTTTCAATAATATATAGTATTAAATTACATATATCATACAGATTTCTTGTTGAAGTAGTGATTGTACTTCATTACTATCCTGCCTTGCAATGTCATTTTCATTTTTGCTGTCTTTCTGAAAGAGTGCCCTACACTTGGAACCAGCAGAGACCTGGGTTCCAATCTCACTTCTAACAGTAGATGATATGACTATGGGCAAGTCATTTAACTCTTCTAGGTCTCAGTTTCCCCATCTATAAAGCAGGGAAAATAATACTAATGCCTACTCCACAGGTTTGTTGTGAAGAGCAAATGAGAAAATGTATTAGAACTTTTTATAGATCCTAAAGCATTGAATAAATTTCAGCTTTTACTTATACTTTACGTTCTGGGAAGTCAGTTGAGCACACAAAGGATTGTTGTTTTAGGAAAGCAGATACTTTCCTAAGTAAAGTAGTCTTATACTCTGTTCAACTTTGATTTTTGTGCTTTGGAGCCTTGATTATCTCTTTTCTCTGAAATTGAAATATTAATTAGATAATTTACCATTATTCATAAATCTTCAATATGGCACTGATAGTGTATCTAGTATGGAAACTCCCCCTCAGAGAGATTAAATGACTGTCAAACCCTGCTGGCAAGTAAATATCAGAGGCAAGTTTTGAACATGGGTCTCCCTGATTCTGAGTCCTGTACTCTACCACGCCACACTTCGCCTCATAGCTCTTCAATTTTCTTTATTCTTAAACATTCAAAGATGCCATTTTGAATAAGAAAATCACAAAGACTCCCAAAAGCAGAAATTAGTCTCTGAGCTATAGTTATAGTCACCAGGATACTATTATTATGGGAACTGGAAGAATCTAGCTCAGCACCTGAAAGAACCTGCAGTTTATTCTCCACTTTTCCCAAACTCCCCCTTCCCCCATATAAATAAACATTTAACACTATATTTCAGTGACTCTTCTTAGGTCACATTTATCTAATGATGAATATTTATTTTTGTTAATTTGATTTTATTTAATGATAGTCCACATTTATTTAGAATTTTATGTTTACAAAGTGTTTTTGTGGACATCAATTCCCACAATAATTTTATTTTATTATTGTCCTTTTAAGATAAAAAAATTAGCTTTAGTAAAGTCAAATTAATTGCCTAAGACTGTAGGATCATAGATTTAGAACTGGAAAAGACCTTAGAGATGATTATTTCAACCCTTCATTTTCCAGATTAGATAACAGATTTATGGGACTTGCCCAAGGTTATAATAGATAGTAGCAGAGATAGTTATTTGAACCAGGTCCTCTGATTTCTAATCCAATTCTCTTTCTACTGATCCATTCTGCCATGATAGTATGTAGAAGGTCAGAACTTTTGGCATAGATTGATCTTTCTACTATGTAACTTTGCTTTTTTAAGTGAATATGACAATTGTGTGACTTTTTTCCTATTTTCTTTCAATTCTACCTCTTCCTGTTCACATTCTTTGACACTTCAGCATGAGCTATGGACCACCAGTCATGTTGGAATAGAGTGGGCAATAAATGGTTACATGTTAAAAAAAAAAATTCAGGGGAGTATATGTAATAAAATTTAGTAAAAATTGGTACAATTGACATTCTTGATTTTTTCTGTAATTATAATAGTTGCTACCATTTATATAGCACAAGGTTTGCAAAACACTATATTTTTTATCTCATTTTATTTTCACAACAACCCTGGGAGGTAGGTGCTATCATTATTTTCATTTTATAGATGAAGAAACTGAAGGAGGCAGAGGTTAAATAACTTGCTCAAGGCCACACAGCTTGTAAGTATCTGAGGAAGTATTCCAGCATTGATCTTCCTGATTCCCAAGTATAGTGTTCTATCCTCTATGCCATATTATATATCTTGTTTTTCTAATAGAAACAGGTTGCATGTTCACCGTTGAGACTTCATACATAATTTTGCTTATATAATCCTCCATCTTCAGTTGAAGTATGTCATTTTTTATCTTCAGTATATTGTTATTCATATCCAGTTGATCATTTAAACCTCCCCAGTAATGTAGCTGTCAAAACAGATATGAAATGGTATATATGCTCTACAACCAAAAACCAATTTAAAGTCTAGTTCTGGAAAAGAGTTAATAGAGGGTATAGTTCACTTAAGAAAATTAAAGTGCTTATTGAGTGCTTTGACTGTGTGCAAACTTGAAGTATTCGAAATAATTCTTTTTTTAGATTAGCATATGCCACTAAGGAAGAATTTCGAGAACTTGTATCATAGTATTGTTTTAAAAGGGTAATGAAGTTTGACAGTATTTCAAACCTAGTTATTTTTTGTTTTTCAGCTCACTTTGCCCTGTAATTTTTGGTCATGAAGTAAGTATACAGTATTTAATTTTGTTTTTATTTTTAAATGAAAGCCTACTGTCTTCATTTAGTAAATTTGACCTCTGAAGAATTTTGAAAATAGGTGTAAAATATACAGATATGTAAAAATAACTCATTTTAGTGGACATGAATGTTAAATTTTAGCTTTCTTATTCAGCCTGTAAACAATTTGCTTTGTATATATTTGCTTGCAAGTTGCCTCCCCCATTAGATTATATGTTTCTTGAGGGCATGGTCTCTTTTGCCTCTTTTTTGTATCCCCAGCACTTAACATGGTGCCTAGCACATAGTAGGTACTTAACAAATATTGATGGATTGATTGCTTTTGTTTCCTCTTTTACGTAGTTACCTGAGTCATTACCTTCACAAATTAATGTAAACTTGCAGGGTAGTCTTAGTAGTAGTCACCTTCAGGAAAATTAGGCAGATAGCACACGAGATAAGCTCTTGTTATAATTTCAGAAATAAAATTTCAGAAGGAAATAACAGGTAAAAAGCAGTTGTTAAGTCTTTGCCTCATTTTTTACCAGTTTTATTTTTTTACACCCTAGCTTGTTAAAGCTGGTTTGGCATTAGCACTCTTTGGAGGATGCCAGAAATACGTGGATGACAAAAACAGAATTCCAGTTCGAGGAGACCCACACATCTTAGTGGTTGGAGATCCAGGATTGGGAAAGAGTCAGATGCTGCAAGTAGGCTATCAGTTAATACTTTGAGATTTTACTTGTAATATGCAAGTATAATTCATAATTATCTTTTAAAACTACCATTTTCCATATGGAATAGAAGCTCTTAATATAAGATTGGATGGTTAAGATGCACCTCAAGTGCCACCTGCCTTTTTTCATTCCTTCAGTTGTTAATATCTCCCCCCTCCTCCCATCATTTTGTTTTGTACATGTATAATAACTCTCCTGAAGAATTCAAACTCAAGGGGAAATGTATAATAACTCTCCTGAAGAATTCAAACTCAAGGGGAACAGGTAGGACTGTCCTCACTTTTGTATTCGCAGCCCTAGGGCCTGGTACTTATGCACTTTTAATGTTTTTGGTATGACTATATAAAACATTTGTTTTATCAGGCTTATTCTATTCATGATGAACATGTTTCCGTGGATGTAATTTGAAGCATAATTTATTTAAGGTTTATGTATTAAGTCAGGGAGGTAATTCTCTTATTGGTCCTTCCTTTCAAATTGCAATCACCTGCCTGCCGTTGACTATAGCTCAAGTAAGTAGATATCTTGTCATTGATATTCCTTGGTTTAAAATTCCCATTTTCCCTGCCCTGGCCATTGCCTTGCTTTTATTATGTGAGGTGGGTTTGCTGAGAATGAGACTGAAGTAAAAATCAAGGAAATACAACAGCATCACCAACTGGCCTTTAAATTGTAATCGTTTGTGACTGTAAACGCTGAGTAGCTACTGAATGTTTAGAGAATTTTAATATCAAAATTTTGATTTACCTGGTCCTTAATTAAAGATGACAAGTAGCCTAGAGTTTTATATTTTCTTTATGTTCTTTATTACACACATTTTATAATACAAGCTTGACACATAGTAAGAACATATTTTATGCTTTTTCCTTCATTCCATTGTGTAGTGTTTTGGGTTTTTTTGGTATACTTCTGATTGTGTTCATTAAGAATAATAATTATGGCAGAGCCAAGATGGCAGAGTAGAAGCAGGGACCTGCTATACCTCTTGACCCCCAAACCACTCAGAAAATCTGTAAAAATATCTCTAAACAAATTCTAAAGCAGCAGAAGCCACAGAATGACAGACTGAAGCAAATTTCCAGCCCAAGATAATCTGGAAGGTCAACAATAAGGGTCTGTTGCCATTTGGCTGGGAGCTGAGCACAAGCCATGCTGGCACTGAGCAGGAGCAGCCCTTAGGGGACTGAATCTCTGGCAGCTGCTGTGGATTTCAGACTTCTCAACCCACAAACACTAAAGACAGCTTAAAAGGTAAGTGGGAAGGGTCTCTCACCTGTCTGAGAGAAGAGTGTGGTCCAGCCTCAGCTCCAGGGCAGCTGCAGGCACTGCTGAAACATAGGATGCTTCTGGAGCTTTCCACTTAACAAACTCAAAAGTCAAGTAATTGGCTGGGAAAATGAGCAAACGGAGAGAAAAGAAACAGACTATATATTCTTACTTTCTCAGTGAAGAAGTATTTTCTTACATCATTGGTGACAAGGAAGATCAAAACATACAGCCAGAAGAACACAACAAAGCCAAAGCTCCTGCATCCCAGACCTCTAAGAAAAATATGAATTGGTCTCAGGCCATGGAAGAGCTCAAAAAGGATTTTGAAAATCAAGTAAGAGAAGTAGAGAAAAAATTGGGAAGAGAAATGAGAGTGATGCAATGAAAAAGTGAATCAATAGCTTGCTAAAGGAAACCCCAAAAAATGTTGAAAAAAATAACACCTTTAAATTTAGACTAACCCAAATGGCAAAAGAGGTCCAAAAGATCACTGAAAAAAATGATTCCTTAAAAATAGAATGGAGGAAATGGAAGCTAATGACTTTATGGGAAACCAAGAAATTATAAAACAAAACCAAAAGAATGAAAAAAATAGAAGACAATGTGAAGTATCTCACTGGAAAAACCACTGACCTGGAAAATGGATCCAGGAGAGATAATGTAAAAATTATTGGACTACCTGAAAGCCGTGATCAAAAAAATAGCCTAGACATCATCTTTCAAGAAATTGTCAAGGAACTACTACCCTGATATTCTAGAACCAGAGGGTAAAATGGAAATGGAAAGAATCCACCAATCGTTTCCTGAAAGAGATCCCAAAAGGAAAACTCCTAGGAATATTGTAGCCAAATTCCAGAGTTCGTAGGTCAAAGAGAAAATATTACAAGCAGCCAGAAAGAAACAATTCAAGTATTGTAGAAACACAATCAGGATAACACAGGACTTAGCAACTTCTACACTAAGGAATCAGAGGACCTGAAATATGATATTCCAGAGGTAAGAGGAGATTGGATTATAACCAAGAGTCACCTATCCAGCAAAACCAAGTATAATACTTTAGGGGAAAAAAATGGAACTTCAGTGAAATAGAGGACTTCAAGCATTCTTGTTGAAAAGACCAGAGCTGAATAGAAAATTTGACTTTGAAATACAAGAATCAAGAGAAACATGAAAAGGTAAACAGGAGAGGCCATAATGGAGTTGTTGAAGTTGAACTCTTCACATTCCTATGTGGAAAGATAATATTTGTAACTCATGAACCCTTTCTCAGTATTAGGATAGTTAGAGAGAATATATGTATATACACATATATATGTATGTATATATATGTTTATGTATATATATAGAGAGAGACAGAGGGCACAGGGTGAGCTGAATGTGAAAGGATAATATCTAAAAAAGTAAATTAAGTGATGAGAGTAATATACGAGGAGAAAGAGAAAGGGAGGGGTAGAATGTAGTAAATCATCTCATAAAAAAGGCAAGAAAAAGCTTTCACAATGGAGGGGGAAGAAGGGGAAGGTGTGAGGGAATAAGTGAGCCTTCCTTTCATCACATTTGGCTTTAGGAGGGAATAGTATACACACTCAGTTGGGTATAGAAGTTTATCCTACTCTACAGGAAAGCAGAGGGGAAAGGGATAAGAGAGAGGGGATAATAGAAGGGGCAGCAGATTGGGGGAAGGGTAATCTGAAGCAATTTGGTAGAGGGACAGGGTTAAAGGAGAGAATTGAATAAATGGAGGGTGGGACAAGATAAAGAGAAGCATAGTTAGTCTTTCACATCACTGTTATGGAGGTGTTTTGCATGACCACACATGTATAAACTTTATCAAATTGCTTGCCTTCTCAGTGAGGGTGGGCGGGGAGGGGGAAGGGAGAGAATGTGGAACTCAGAGCTTTAAAAATGAATGTTAGAGGTTGTTTTTACATGCAACTATGAAATAAGATATAGAAGCAATGGGGTATAGAAAATAGAATGGAAGTGGGGTTGTAATATAAGTGAGGACAGATTGGAGGAAGGGGCAATCAGAATACACACTGTCCTGGGCTGGGGGTAGGGGAGAGATGGGGAGAAAATTTGAAATTCAAAATTTTGTGGAAGTGAATTTTGAAAACTGCAAATAAATTAAAAAACAAAACAAAGAAGAATAATTACAATACAGCTGACAGTACACAATAGAGCTTTAAAGTTTGTAAAGTGTTTTACATATTTTATCCTCACATAAGCTTTGTAAAGTAGGTGCTAGTATTATCTTTTTTAAAAAATGAGTAAATTGAGCCTTAAATAGGCAAATGAGTTACCTGTAGTTATAGCACTATCAGATATGTGAGGTGATATTCAAACCTATGTCCTTCTTCCTCAAAGTCCAGAGTTCTGTCCATGGGACCATATTGCTCTTGAGGCCTGAAGTGTTATCGACTACTTTTATCATGTTGACCAAAAGTTTGGCACCAGTTGTAAACTATTCATATCATTTTTACAAATATATTTTACAGATTATTCATTGCACAAAATTTCTTCTTATATTTTTTCTTTTTTGTTTATAACTTGTAAAATTTTCATTCTTCCCAATTCTTTTTCAAAAATCATGTATTATATGACTGTCTGTGTGTAGTAATGATTCTGTCAGCAGTCCTGAACAATACCAGTGAAATTGCTCATATTTTTAGTTTTTATTAGAATCTTTTAAATAAATTGAGGTGGATTTTAATTCTGAACTAAATTTTTTTTCAAACCTTGGGCTTGTGAACATAGTTTTATGTGCTGCATATTCTTTTAAAATATTTAGTTTCATTTTAGTCTCTACAGCTACATATTTTTTTAAAAATTATTTAAGCTGCTTTGATTATTGATATTTTAGTACCACATGCTGAGAAATGTTATTTGTTTATGTCACATTATAGATAGGGGCACTCCATTTACTTTTTTTTCAAGTTGCCTATGTGATGTACTTTCATTGAATGTTCTGCATTAGGCAGGATTATAAATTTCAGCTGGAATTCTCTTAGATTCCTGACTGTCCCATGTATGTGTGTGTGTGTGTGTGTGTATATATATGTATATATACGTGTGTGTATATGTATATATATGTGTGTGTGTGTATATATATGTGTATATATATGTATATATATATTATATTTAGATTCAAGCATTTCTAAAAAGATTGTGCAGTTTCTTAGTGGACTCTCCTAATAGTCTGTTTTATAAGACAAGTTCTAGAAATTTAGAGCCTAGCATACTGCTTTACACAAAGTAGTAGATGCTTAAAGTATTTGTTGAGTTGAATTGAAAAATAACATAACACTTTTGCCATTTGAACTTAAAACATTAATTTGTTAAACAAATATAGTTATTGAGTATTTACTATGTTTAAAGCATGCTTGAGAATACCAAAATGAATAAGAAATCGTCCCTTCTGTCACTGTGTTTTATAGTCTGATAAAGCAAGTAACAGACATAAATAACTATGTTATAACGTGGAATGTCAGAGTCCAATAAAAGGTACAGACTTGTCAATCAGAAATCATTTATTAAATGCTGACTGTGTCAGACATTGTGCCGGTCATTGAAGGTGCAAATAAGGGTAAAAATCAGTCTTCTTGCTTAAGAAATATGTTATTCTAGTGAAGGAAACAACATATAAAATAATCAGGCACTTACAAGAAATAGAATAGATCAAAGTTAATATGAGATAGGAAGGTGCTGTCACAGAGGGAGACCAGAAAAGGCAGTGGCAGGTACTTGAGCTGAGTCTTGAATGAAGCCAGAAAAACCCAGAGGTGGAGGTAAAGCATTTTAGGCATGGGTACAGCCAGTGCAAAGATGTGGAGTCAGGAGATGGAGTGTCATGTTTGAAGAACAGCAGGTAGATCAGTGTAGCTAAAAGGTAGAGTATGTCGAGGTGAATAAAGTATAAGAAGACTGGAAGGGCACGGGGGAACCAGGTTATGTAAAGATTTAAGTGTCAAACAGAGTTAATATTTGATTCTGGATATAAGAGGAAGTCACTGGAGCTTATGGAACAGTGAAATGATTTAATCCACCAGGATTAGTGAGGGGTAAAGGGTGTAGTGTGAGAGAAACTGTAGTTAGTACTAGAAAAGGTATCAGTGGAAATGGTTTCATCAGGAATTAGCCATGTCTCTGTGAGGGCCAGAAGATAAAAAGAGTGGGGGAGGGGGAGAAGAGGTTTAAAATGAAAATCTGTACATGATGAAGTAGAAATTCTGGAGGGCACAGGAAAGGGATAGGCAAATCCAGGGGGATCAGAGTGGGGTAGGAGGGGAGGAGGTTAAGGTAGAAGAGGTAGAGAGTTAAGCTCTATCTACTGGCAGCCTAGAGTTCAGAATCACTGGGACAGGGAGACCATGAGATGATGAGACCATGCCAACAATTTAACAGTGAGTCTAAGTGATTAGAAAAAAGACTATTGAGGTTAGCAGAAGATCAGATCAGCCTGAGATCTTTGCTTGAAGTTCAGCCTTCTGACGGGTGATAATGTGTCCTCTGAGACTCCTTGAAGCCCTCACAGGAGGCAGTCTCAGGTAGAGGTATAGGAGCCTGGTCAAGAGTTAAGGGTGACTTTTTTTTCCTGGAGAAGATCCTAGAGGGCAGGAAGTGGAAGAGATCTTTGGTCCCAGTGGACAGACTGGCATTGGAAGTGGTTCTGAAATAGGGATCCACCAAAGCATAGGAATCCAGAAAATGGGAAGATTACTTCCCAAGATCAAGGTTAGGCAAAGCTTGATGGTGAAGTTGTCATTTGAACTTGGCCTTGAAGAATATGTATGAATTGAACAGGTGGGGAAAATGTTCCAGATGGAACAAATAGGGTATGTTCAGAGAATAGCTAATATTAATATGGCTGGGGAAAAGTAGAAGTAATTGGGCTGGAAGGCTAGGTTGCAGCTAAATATTCATGTCTTGAATATTAGAAAGAATTCAGCCTTTTCTCAGTAGCCAGTTTGGGCAGCATTCAAAATTTCTGAATAGAAGCATGATCAAAGTTTTGCTTTGGGAATGTTCTACAGAATGATGAATCAATAGAGGGAAGACTAAAGGCTGAGAGACCAGTAAAAGACTTGGTTAGAGACAATAAGGAACCAAAACTGTGGTGGGAGTAGAGGGAATGGACAGGAATAGATGTTTGTAAGTGGTATATAAAGGTAGAAAGAAGAGAAGTTAGCAATTAATCTTCAGAGATGACACAAAATATATTATTTTTTGGTATGTTCACTTTTTTCTTTTCTTTAAGTGGCCTTACCTTATTTTTCTTAGGCAGTGTGTAATGTTGCCCCACGTGGTGTTTATGTTTGTGGTAATACAACTACTTCATCTGGTCTGACTGTCACGCTTTCAAAAGATAGTGCGTCTGGAGACTTTGCGTTAGAAGCTGGTGCCCTGGTACTAGGTGACCAAGGTAAGAAACGAAAATGAAGCCAAGTTCAGTAGACTAACAGTTCTTTATTGTTTTCCCTCCCTAAATTCCTTTCTAGTATTTTTGATGTACTGCTTATATGACATTAGCACACATGGATACTTCATTGACTGGCAGCAAATGGTGCCAATTTAATGACTGGAAATTAGCATAGAAGTATAATTAGTTTTTATATTTTGAAAAGGGTGGCAATTGTTTGAAAATGACACCACACAACTGAGAAATATACTCACTCTGGAGCAGCCACTAAGCATCTTTAACCTAATCTCCAGGTGTAGTTTTCTTCCAAGCTTATTTTTCCCATGTAAAAAATTTTGTGATTCTGGATTTTCAGAAATATCTGTGGCCTATGATGTAGTTATGGGCTATTTATCAATTTATTTAAAACTGGTTTGGTGGAAAGCAAATTATTTTTACCAGTACTCATTGTGAATGTTAATAGGTGTTGGGTATGAAAACTGGTGGTTTGAAATATGAAAAAGCATATAGTAAATACTACATCATGAAAAGAATTATTATTGTACATACTGCAGCTAAACACAGGTGTTACATAACACCAACATCTCTATACATTGCATCAACATAGAGTACAATTCAGTAAGTGCTTAAAAGTCATTTAAATAAAAGACCATTGGAATTATGGTTTTGGAACAGTGAATCACATCTCAAAATCTGGGGACTATTTTGTTTTAGACTGGAATGGGAATCTAGGTCCTTGGGTATGGTCTCTTGACTGAGTCCAGGTTTTACAGAACAAATCCTTTTATTAAGGGGATTTGTTCTGTGAAGTTTGGATTCAGGCACAGGACCACACTTGAGGACCTAGAGGGCCACATGTATTCTTGAGACTGCAGGTTCCCCACCCTTGTTTTGGACAAATAAAAGAGCTATTTTCGTACCAAAAAAATGAAAAATTTAAGGTTTTATTTCATCCTTATGTGTTCTTTAAAAATTATTCCATTAAACTGTACATAATTGTAAAAGTTACTGCAAATCTAAAAAGTCTTTTTGAAAATTTGTAGACAAATGAAAAATTGAGAATTTATGTAGACCTCAATACATATATAGAAAATCCTCATAAAATGTTTATGTGGATAGGAAGTAGGCATGTAGATCAGTAGATGTTGATTCTTTCTCAATAACCCATTTAGGTACTAATAAGGTCCAAGATTTTTATCATGCCTTTGATATCTTCCTCTCCTTCAATGATCTTTTTAATTTAATATTTTATTTTTTGCCCAATTATGTGTAAAAACAGTTGTAACACTTTTTTCAAATTCTGAATTTCAAATTCTCTCTCTCCCTCTTCTCTTCCCTCACTAAGAAGGCTAGCAGTTTGACAAATTATACATGTATAGTCATGTGAAACACATTTCCATGTAAGTCATTCTGTGAAAGACAACACAGAAAAAAAAAGCCAAGAAAAATAAAAACGTAAAGTAAACGTATCTTTGATATGCATTCAAGTTCTGCCAGTTCTTTCTCTGGAGATGGACAGCACCTTTCATCCATATGTAAGTTATTCACAGTAGTTCATCATACAGTATTGCTGTTACTGCATATAATATTCTCCTGGTTCTGCTCATTTCACTTTGCATCAGTTCATGTCAGTCTTTCCACATTTTTCTGAGAGCATCCTGCTCATCATTCCTTATAGAAGTCACAATCATATACAACAACTTGTTTAGCCAATTGATGGACATCCCCTCAGTTTCCAGTTCTTTGCTACCACAAAAAGAACTGCTATTGTATGTAAAGGTCCTTTTCCTTTTTGTTTTTTATCTCTTTGGGATAAAGACTTAGTAGTGGTATTATGTGGTCAAAGAGTGCATGGTTTTATAGCCCTTTGAGCATAGTTCCAAATTGGAACTCTCCATAATGGCTCAATCAATATACAACTTCACCAGCAGTGCATTAGTATTTTAATTTTCCCACATCCCCTCCAACACTTGTCATTTTCCTTTTCTGTCATATTAGCCATTCTGATAGGTTTGTGGTGGTAGTTCAGAGTTGTTTTAATTGGTAGTGATTTAGCCACCCCCAAGTGGTTTGCTGGGGCCAGGTCTGTTTTGGACTGTGCTCTACTCTCATCCTGGTGCAACAGACCTTTCCTGCTGACCTTGTAAGTTGTCCAGGGATGGAAAATTGTTCCATTCTATCCTTTTGTGGATTCTGGCTTTCCAGAATTTGTTTTGAGCTATTATTTAAAAGCATCTGGAGGGGTTTGGCAAAGAACGCAGGTGAGTCCCTACTTTTTCTCTGCCATTTTGCTCCTGATTCTCAAATATCTTGTAAATAATCTCTTAGCATCATGTAAATTGTGCTGTCCCTAGTATACACTTCTTCAGTGGTTCCCAAATAAAAATTATTCACAGTAACTCTTCAGAATAGCTACGTATAAAAACCTTGAGGGCAATACTTTGTGTAGATAACTTTTACTTATGATAAGCTATCCTAACTACTAGAAACATTTAACTTACGATAAGCATCTAGAATCATTTGAATTAAAAGTAGCACTTTTATCATAAATACTGAGTGTTAGAACTGAAAGAGTCCTTTAAGGCCTACTACCTTCTCATTTTGCAGAGGAGGAAACAGAAGTCCAAACGTTAAATTACTTTCTTAAGATAACATAGGTATTAAATAGCTGATCTAGTATTTGAGTCTAACTCTTATGACTCCAAATTCAGTATTGAAAATTAAATGTTGTAATTGATAATTTTAAAAAAACATACAGCAATTGACTTTCTGTTTTATTTAGATGACATTTAATCACTTTTTGAAATGAACTCAATGATAATACAATGTACAGTAAGTGGTTAGTTATGAGTGATATTGGTCTTATGTAACATTTGTGTTTAGCTATACAACGGACAACAGTTGTCTTCATCAAAACAGGGAAATGATAAATGTTGGAGAAGATGTGGGAAAATTGGAACCCTAATGTATTGTTGGTGGAGTTGTGAACTGATCCAACCAGTCTGGAGAGCAATTTGGAACATTTACAAAAATATTTATAGCAGCTCTTTTTGTGGTGCAAAGAATTCAAAATTGAGGAAATGCCCTTCTATTGGGGAAAGCTGAACAAGTTGTGTGGTGTATGAATATAATGGAATACTGTTGTACCATAAGAAATGGTGAGCAGGTGGATTTCAGGAAAACTTGGAAAGACTTGCATGAACTGATGCTAAGTGAAGTGAACGGAACAGTTACTGTTAGTAACAGTGTCATTGTGCGATGACCGACTTTGTTAGACTTAACTTTTCTGAGCAATGCAATGACCTAAGACAATTCCAGAAGACTCATGGTGGAAAATGCTGTCCTCATCCAGAAAAAGGACTGTGGAATCTGAATGCAGATGGAAGCAGACTATTTTCTTTTTTTGTTGTTGTTTTTATGTTCTTTCTTTCCTCGTGGTTTTTCACTTTTGTTTGATTCTTCTTTCACAGCATCACTAATGAGGAAATATATTTAATATGACAGTGCATGCATAGCCTATATCATATTGCATGCCATCTTGAGGAAGGGAAAGCAGAGGGAGGAAGGAAAAATTTAGAATTCAAAGTCATAAAAGTGAATGTTGAAAACCAAAAATTAATTAATTTAAAAAGCCAATTTTCTTCATGATTTGCTATATGATTTTTCATACTTCGAAGTGCCAGAATCTACTTGATCATTTATTGTGAAATTCTGGATTTTTAAAGAGATAATGGTATATTTTAACTTGAACAACTTAGATTTAGTGTATGTTAAATGTAAAGTACTAGGTTATTTATTGATTATGTTTCTTTTAAAATTGTGATCTAGTTAAATGTTTATGTTTATTAGCTTTTCTTATATTTAAAAATGCCACAACAAATTATTCCTTTAATCTAGGACTTTAATTTCAGGTATTTGTGGAATAGATGAATTTGATAAGATGGGGAATCAACATCAAGCCCTGCTAGAAGCCATGGAACAGCAAAGCATTAGCCTTGCTAAAGCTGGCATTGTCTGCAACCTCCCAGCAAGGACTTCAATTATTGCTGCAGCAAACCCAGTTGGGGGACACTATAATAAAGCCAAAACTGTTTCTGAAAATTTAAAGTAAGTCTTTATTTACAGGTAATGACTCTATAAAATGGCAGGTTTTTTTTTTCTAATAAAAGTCAATTTTATTTAGATTTTTTTTTCCAAATGGTGGATTCTTGATTTCAGCAGTGCTTTTGATAGTGCTAAAAAGGGCTACCTCGTCAATCTATTAAGAGATGGGGCCAGAAAAAGATGTGAAAGGTGATATTTTTGTGGCCACTGGTCCTCCCAAGGAAAGTTGTGTGAAGCCTAAGGTTGAGTGCAAAGTAGTAATAAGTAAACGATATTGGCGTGGGAGAAGGAGAGAAGAAAGAAATAAGTAATGCCCATTTCACTAATATATCAGACAGGAAAAGAAGACTTCATGAACTACTATGGCCTGTATGCCAGAAATTACTGACCATTCCATTGGACTTAATGCTATATTTGCTGATTGATCTTAAAAGTGAAATTTCTCACTCATTAACTTAAAATTTTATTTCCTAAAGTTTTTTTTGAGTAATAGGGGGAAACAGGTTTATAGATTTCCTAGTTGTTGTTTCTTTTTGTTTATTCACCTTCTAGAATTGGGAGTGCTCTGTTATCCAGATTTGATTTGGTGTTTATCCTACTGGATACCCCAAATGAGGATCATGACCATTTACTTTCTGAACATGTGATGGCAATAAGAGCTGGAAAGAGGAAAACAGTTTCAAGTGCTGCAGTGTCTCGTGTGAGCAGTCAGGATTCAAACACCTCTTTGCTTGAAGTCGTTTCTGATAAACCTTTATCAGAAAGACTAAAGGTAGACATTACCTCATGAATATGTTTCCCCCTTGGTCTTTTTCTTCTCTTCATGTTCAGATGTAAGAAATTAATATATTCATTTTCATATTGCTTATACACTTAATTATATACACTCAGTCATGTTCTGTACCTTTACTTCATGTACTGTGAGGGTTAAGGCCAGTATCAGTTTTATCCAGATTATCAAACTCAAACAGATTTTGAGAGACAGAATCTCCATTATAAGACTTAATATCTAAAAAATTTAAATATTTGATAAATTATCTTAGTAATCTTTCTATTTTATCTACATATCTGTAACCTATATACTTGATTCATTGCTTTAGGTTTCTCCTGGAGAAAACTTGGATCCAATTCCACATCACTTATTGAGAAAGTATGTTGGATATTCTCGGCAGTATGTTCATCCAAAGTTATCTCCAGAAGCTGCTCAAATTCTTCAAGATTTTTATCTTGAGCTTCGGAAACAGACTCAGCGATTAAATGGTACACCAATTACCACAAGGCAGTTGGAGTCACTGATTCGTCTGACTGAGGTTATTTTCAGTTGTAAATGTTTTAATAGTTTTTATTTCCTCAGTTTTACTACAGTTTTGCTATACTATATTAGTTTTAAAAGCAAATTTAGTGTCTTTCATGAACAGGCACCTGGATAGTTCATGAAGTATACAATCAGAAAATAAAGGATGTAAGTCCTTTAGTAGATCTGTTGAACACACACAAACACCATGCTGATGAACCAATTTCTTTGTGTCTTCCACTATTGCCAGTTTATTCTAGTCAGTAGGGCTGTTTATTAACTCACTGTGGGCTGTTTATTAACTCACTGTAGAGCATTCTTTGAAAATTTGACAAATCCATAATCTCAATAGATAACAGAAGTCTTATACTTGTGATAATCAAAAAGTAACTTTATCATTTTAAAAATTAGGGCTTGGTGTTAGCTGTTGTTGCTTAAAGTAAAACACAAGAGAGACAACTAAAAACTTAACTTCAAAGTAATTACATTTAAAATTTGCAGTTTGCTTATTTTACCTTGGTGGTTTCATGCACAAGTACTTCAGGGATCCATGACTTTATCCATGTGAATACTCCCTTTATTGTACAGTTCAGAACACTTCCACACCTTAGTAGACAATCTTTGTGATTCCTGAGGCTGAAAATTCTGTCATCTCCTTGGTCAACACTTCTCATGAGCTGCTTTGACCTTAGCTAGGCTGATCCACTGACAAGAAACAGTATAAGCCATTATGTGCTCATACTTGACACCCTTCCACTTTAGTAGACCTGCCACCAGCTGTACTCCTCCTATATAGCCTTTGACAAGCCAAGGTCATCTTTACACTGTGATGAGGCCTCAGAGTAAGACTTCAGTGGAAGTGGCATACTATTGCTGTATAATACCGTTTCATATGATCAGTTCTCTGCCTTCTCTCAAGGTAAAATATGTTTGGAATTGCAGTTTTAACATATGTGTAATGCATAAAAAAATAACCAACTCTATTGACTGTACCTATTATTCTAAGAGGAGCAAATATATCAACTGTATTACCTATCAAAATTGAAAATATATTATGGATTTTGTTGAAGGCTCGCACAAGATTGGAATTAAGGGAGAAAGCAACCAAAGAAGATGCAGAAGACATAGTTGAAATTATGAAGTACAGGTAAGATTTTAATTTTAAATTAAGCTAAGAAATGATGTTAAATGAAATAATGACATTTCGTTGTCATTAGAAGCTTAATTTATGTGTGCCTGATTTTTCTACTGAATCACTATATTTCCGTGAAAGTGATTTTCATAATAATAACAGTGTGTACAAGAAAATTGTTCTCTATTTAAAACATGCCAGTAGTAAAATAATACATACAAAATATGACATTTGGGGAGGGGAGATAGTTTAAGCTCATTATGGTTCTGCATAGCCCTGAAACTATCCTCACTCCTACTTAACAGTAGATCAAATAAAAGAGAAATCTCAACAAAGTATCATATTAATCAATCGATAAACATGGAGGACATTAAGGTATATCCTCTGAAAAGTATGATTAAACAGCTTCTTCATGGAAGCTTTTCCCAGTGAAATTAAAATGTCATTTGGACTCAATAAGTGTGAAATTCTTAATTACGCCAAATTAAAATGTAAACTAAATCTTTGAACTTGAATCCAGAACTCAAATAGAACCAAGGACAAAGGCAATACTTACGAATATCTTGATTTTTATATACCTTGATTTTTCTCCAGGTAAGACATAGTGAGTATAGTCATAAAGAAGAAAGCTATGGCATTAAATGTGAAAAGAGTAGCAGCATTCTGAAGTCAGAGTTCAGTGAGTGAACACTTTTAGAGAAATTAACACTTTGGCAATACCAGTCTTACATTTGCTTGTAAAAGAGTTGATGAACAGCAGTGGATTTTGAAGTATCCAAATGAAAATCTGTACAGTATTTATGAAATACAGGGACCATCACCCAAGGCAGTTATAGGAAGTTTAAGAGCCTTCTGAAAAGGAGAAAAGAGGCATGTAGATATTCTCGGGTGGCCTGATAAAAAGACTGAAAACTTGAGAAATATTTTTGGAAGATTCCATTACAAAGCAGTAGGCTGACGAGATGCTTCTGAATTTGATTATTGTAACTGAAGGTGGTTTCATTTTCCTCTGTGTCTCAAAAGCTTATTAGAAATCAATTAACTAACTCTCAAAGATGTTTTCACAAAAGGTGAAGTGGTGTGGATGGTGATACAGGTCTTGTGACATTAACCTCTTTGGCTGCAATGTTCTTAATGCCCCCAAGCATATCTTTTTAAATAGACTATTTGATTTCAAGACAGTTTCTCAAAGTGCCTACTACTATCACTTCAACCCTTAGCTTGCTTTCCTGAAGTAGGAAAGCCTGTCACTTCCTCTTGATGAAGTCTCACTTCCAAAAGTAGCTCACAAAATTAAACCTTTCATTATAACCCTCACTAGTCAATGATCATACTACACACAGTAGATTCTCAGATTACTTCTTTGTCTGTTACCAGTTATCTCCTCTTTGTTAATTTATCGGTTTTACTTTTATGATATTATTTGGTGCTTGCTATGTCCAATGACTTTTCTGACTCATTTTGAAGCAAAGCATTCATGATGTACAAATGTAAGACTTCTAAGTGTCCCATCATATAATCTCAAGCATTTAGAGATTCCTTTTAATAATGATCCCTGTACCCATTGTGTGCTTTTAGTATGACAAGATGAAAACATTGTTTTAGGAAGTAATCAAATGTAGGGAATATAAGGAAGAGAAAAGTCAAAGATAACTATGGAAGATCTGGTATAGGAATCTGGAATGATAGTGGTTCCCGTAATAGAGATCTGGTTGGTTGCTAACTATATTCTAGGTCACCTCTCACAGCATGCAAGGCATTGGTACTCACTTACATGTTATTTTTGGTATTTTGCCTTATGATCCACAGATTTTTCTTTGGGTAGTAGTGGAAAGGCAGATATTTCCCTAGTCAGTACTGCTCTAGTGAACTGAAGTTAACAAGGTTATATTAACTTCATTTGAATGGGCTGGTCCAGTTTTTCATAGAATTTATCTACTTCTACCTTCTACAGTTAGTTGTTCTTTGGTCTCAAGGCTAAAGTTGTTTCATGATGATGAGCTGATTACTTGTGTTTATCATGAACCTTGAAAAGCAAGATAACCAAATGCCTTTCCAAATTATTTTCTGTTTTTGATAAAATCCAAGTCTGCCAAGTCATTTATTAATCCTAAGAGGACCTAGGAGACATCATTCAGTTTAGTGTCAGTTTCCTCATTTCTTCTAGTTTCATTTGTGACAAGAATGGCAGTGTGGATATAGTTCAGTTCTTCCAGTATTATATGTACTAGTGAGTTATTGGATAAAGTTTGCATATTAAATGCTAATAGCTAAATTAATGTTTATTCTAAGAACTATATGACTCTTAGTATCTTCTGTCCTGCTTTCTGCCACCATTTTGTGAGAGTTAAAGGAGTTACACAGGACTGAGTTCTGGTCTGTATTTTTAACTACTTCATGGGTCACCATAACCAAAAATTTCATCATATAGTAGTTATCATTTTTGTGGTAAGTTCTTCCATACATAGAGAATTCATAATCTTTTCCCAAAACAACCTAACTCTTCTAAACCTCTCTTTCTATCAAAGGCACCATCGTTCATCTAGTTACCCTGGTTTGCAACGTCAGAGTCATCCTGGACACCTCTTCTCCATCACCCCACATAGCTAAGCACTTGCCAAATTGTGTCAAGCTCCTCAATGTCAGGCCTTTTATCACGTCTCATTTAGACTATCGTGATGGTCTAATAATTGATTTTCCTAACTCAAGTCTGTAACCTCTCCAGTCCATTCTCCACACAGCAGCTAAAGTAATATTCCTAAAGAACAATCTGACCATGGTATTCCCTTGCTCAGTCAACTCCAGTGGCTCTCTTTTACCTCTCTCAAAATACATGCTTCTCTGTTTGGCATTTAGAACCTTTAACCAGACTCCAAACTACCAGAATAGCTTTATTCTGCAACACACAGTCCTGCCATACAGGATTTCCCCATAACTAGAATGATGCACTGTCTTTATTTGTACTATACTTTATTCTGTTCAGTTTCCTCCAAAAATCAATTCAGACACTACCTCATATATGATGCCTTTCCTGATTCCCTTGCTCCCCACTCCAGCTACTAGTGTCTCCTGTCAAAATCACTGTCCCTTATTTCGTATGTTTTACATATACTTTTACATATACATATAATGTAATCTTTCCCAAAGAATATAATCTCTCTTTGTAGAGGAATTGTTTCATTTTTGTCTCTGTGTCCTCAGTACTTAATACAATTTCTGGCATCAAATAGGTATTTAATATTTATTTATTGATAAACACATAGTTAGATTAGATATTTTTAAAACAGAACATTCTCTTAACTGATATATACTCAAATCCTTTCCATCTCAGTAAAATCTGGCAGAACCTTTGTTCTGTAGGCATACTTTTCAGTGATCCAAAGTTACCTCCATGCTGTAAAAAAGCATTCAAATTGGAATTCTTTGTCATGTCTGAGAAATGGGAAATGAACAGAAGTTTTAAAAAAATGTGTTTTATCACAGTTGTTGGTGAAATTGATTTTATGCCAAATAGTTACCATAATGAGGAGGCTGAAATGAAGAATCATGGTATCCAAGGGCAACTGTAAATTCCTTCAGGGCAGAGATTATATTTTCTTTTTTGTCTTTGTATTAGCAACACTTATTATAGTGCCTTACATATTGGTAGGTGTGCAGTCACCTAAGGAAAAAGCAAAAAATAGTTGAGGGAAAAATTAGTTTTCAAAGTGCATGTCTTAAGACCCACCTAAACTGAATCAACCATTTGTAGATGAAATGGAAAGGAGCATACTAAACAGATATGAAATGAAACGTGGATGACTGGAATTTGGATTCTACTACCTCAATGTCCAGTGTGCTGTGGCAGTTAAAAGTGGTAGTGGCACTGAAGAAATTATGTCAGGAAGGACAAATGGATAGTAAAAAGTACCGTGCTAGAGGTGACAATTTTAAAAACGCTCAAGGATTGGGTTTTTTTTAATAATTTTTTTCATTTGACAAAAATTTATTCTCTCCTACCTTTTTTGAACTCTTGTAACATATATGCATAGCAAGCAAAACAAATTTCTGAACTGTCCATGTCAGTAATATTGTCGGTCAATGAACATTTATTAAGAGCCTACTATGTGTTAAGTACTGATGAGACAAAGACTAAAGATGGTCCCTGTCCTCAAAGAGCTTACAATCTAAGGGGGAAGACAACATACAAAAGAAAGCAGAAAAGCAGAGTTGGAGAGAAGGTGGCCAGCACTGGGGCAAGATGGAGAAATCCAGAAGAGTGAAGTCAGTTGGGAAATGAAGATATGGATAACCTCAGCTCTCTCCTTATATGTAGAGATCTGGATGGAGAGGGGTCCCAGGGGCAGAGAGTACTAATAAGGTGCAAGTTCCAGGTCTAAAGTGATCTTGCAGATTGAATGGACTCTTGAGGTTTGATGGAGAAATCCAGAGGAGTGCAGCAAAGTAGGAAATAATGAGATGGCTGGCCATGTCCAAAAATATATGTCTCCTTTAGCACCTTAAGTCTGTCACCTTTGTCAGGTACCTCCCAGGGGTAGCATGCTCTGTCATTGGTCCTCTGGAATTATTCCATTGATCAGGGTTCTTCAGTTTTTCAGAGTTGTCTTTACAATGTTTTTGTTGTATAAATTGTTCTGATTCTGTTCACTCCACTCTGTACTAATTCATATATGTCTTCCCAATTTCTCTGAAATCATCCTTTTCATTATTTTTTACAGCATGATAGTATTACATTCATAAATAACAACTTGTTGCGCCATTCTTCAGTTTATTACCTCTTCAGTTTCTAGTTCTTTGCCACTACAAAAAGAGCTGCTATAAATATTTTGTACATAGAGGCCCCTTTTTCCTCTCTTTTTCTTTTCTTTTCTTGTTGGGGCATAAGCCTAGCACTAATATCACAGGGTCAAAGTGTATGTGCATATTAGTAACTTTTGGGGTGTATTTCTAAATTACTTTCCAGAATGGCTAGATTTAAGTCACAGTTCCACCAGCAGTTAACCCACAAGCTTATCTTTCCTAAGTCCCTCTTTACATTTGGCCATGTTCCTTATTTTGTCAACTTAAGCACCCTGGCAGGTATGAGTAGAACTTCAGAGATGCTTTAATCTACATTTATTAGTGATTCAGAGTCTTTTTTTACATGGCTGTTGATAGTCTGGATGTCTTACTTTGAAAACTGTTCATACCTTTTGACCACTTATCAGTTGGGGAGTGGTTCATATTCTTATAAATTTTAATCAGTTATTTATCTACCTTGAAAATGAGATGCTTATCAGATAAGCTTGCTGCAAAGATATTTTTCCCAGTTTCTTTTTTTTCATCTTCTAATTCAAGCTACATTGATTTTGGTGGTATAAAATCTTCATTTTAATGTAATCAAAATTGTCCACTTTATCTTGTTTGACCCTTTCCATCCCTTGTTTTGTTATGCACTGTTCCCTATATGGAGATCTAAAACTTATTTTCTTCTTTGTTCTTCTGATTTGTGTATGTCTAATTCATATAGCCATTTGGGGCTTATCTTGATGTACAATCTGAGATGATGCTCTGTACTTATTTTCCTCCTTACTGTTTTCTAGTTTCCTAGCAGTTTTTCTCAGAGAGTGAATCGTTTCTCCAATAGCTGGGCTCTTTGGGTTTATCAAACACTAGGCTACTGAATTCATTTGCTTCTGTATGTTCATGTACCTAATCCATTCCAGTAGGCAGCCTGTATCTTAGACAGTATCAGATTGTTTTTGATGATTAATATTTTGTAGTTCAGAGGTCTGGTATTGTCAAACTCCCTTTTCTTCCACTTTTTTCATTATTTCTCTTGAGATTCTTGATCTTTTGTTACAATAATTTTGTTTTTCTTTTTTATTCAGGTAAGAGGGTGGGGGTTGGAGAGGAAGGAAGAATAGCAATAAGTTGTCCAAAAAAAAAAAAAAAAACACCATTGAAACTTTTTTTTTTAACACAGAAAATAAAAGAGAAAGAAAACCAGAGAGAAACTGACAAGCTGGAAAACCTTGAAAGTTGCTTGTTGAAATTATTATATATTGGAAAGGAAACTCAGGATTTATAGCTTCATGTACAATCCTCTTTCTATTTTATTTTGTATATGGAAATGGTCAGTTTATTTAGTTTCTAAGTTCAGAATAAACATTTTTTTAAAGATGTGGTCTTTTACAGTCTAAAGATTTATGACTAATTGTTTTTTATCTCTACCATATTTTCCAAATCTCTTTTGTTTTAGTATGTTAGGAACTTACTCAGATGAGTTTGGGAATCTAGATTTTGAGCGTTCTCAACATGGTTCTGGAATGAGCAACAGGTCAGCAGCAAGAAGGTTCATTTCTGCTCTCAACACCATTGCAGAAAGAACTTATAATAATTTATTTCAATATCAACAACTTCGACAGATTTCTAAAGAGCTAAACATTCAGGTAATATTTTTTATACAATGCTTCTGGTGGGGGTGAGGGTAGGAAGGACAACACTAGCAAAGGGAACTCCCAGTGAAGAGGCTCTACCAATGTATATTGGCACTTTCACCGAGATTTATAGTCCTAAAAAACCAAGTTTAGTACTAAGGTGTTAAGAGACTTGCTCAGGGTCATACATTCAGTAAGGGTCAAAGGTAGTGCTTGCATCCAGGTCTCTAAGACTCTCAGGCTGTCTCTCATTCCACTGCTTCTTAGCTTTAAGATATTTTACACAATAACATTTATCAATCACTTTTAAAGTTTGTAAAACATTTTACATGTGTTTTACTTCAGCTTCACGGTAAGGAAAGGTAAGAGGACTGCAGGTGTCATTATCCCCATTTTACTAGTGAGGAAACTGAGGTTCTCAGAGGGCACCTTACTAGTCTAGGGGTCACACAGCTAGTAAATTTTAGACGATGGGATTTAAACTTATGACTCCAACTCCATTGCACTAAGCACTACATCACACTCTCAAGGCAATGCAGAAGTAAGCAAAAGTGCTGATTAAAACAAAATATGTACATTAGATAAGTTACTATAGAATTTAATATTAGTGGTCTACTACTGAAATCAGGATGTTTAATCAAGAATATACAAGCTCTGTTGCTATTTGTATAAAACTAAATGTTTCTCATCCCTCCTGAGTAATATTCTCAAACTTTATACTCTCATTTATTGTTTGGTGGTCATTTTTGTAAGGCATTATTGAACTGCATAAAGCTAATAACTGGACAAAGAAAGCAAATAAAGTTAGAGGTTTTTCCACTCAAAGTTATCTATGAGTATAGGGGAATTTTAAAGGAAGTTACTTGTAGTGAGTAAAATAAGATGTTGGTTAAAATTTGTAGTAGGTTTTTATTGTTTCCTATTTAATTTCATAGATCCCAAACTTGAACACCTTCTTTCAAGCTACCGTGCATTCTGTTATTTGTTTATCTACTCTGAAGGTTCCTTGGGAATGAATGGGAGCTTGTTTTGCCTCCTGGGATGCTGAAATAGAAAAAGGAACCAAAAGTAAAATTATTCATTGTCTCTTGGTTTATTTTCTTTTAAAAATTTTTTATTGATGGATTTTGTTTTTATTTTCAAATACATCTCTTCCCACTGCCCCACCTCCCACACCCCCCATATCAGAGTCATTCCTTAAAACAAAGAAAAAGAAGGACATGGAAAAAGAAGTTAAACAAAACTAAATAACACATTAGCCAAGGAGGACATCATATGGGTATATTTTTTCCTAGTTCTGCTCACTTCACACATTTCTGTGTATTCTTCATATACACTCTTCCTTACAACATAGCAATACGTCATTACATGTATATACCATAATTTGATTAGCTATTCGCCAATCAATGAGCATCTACTTTGTTTCTAGTTCTTTGCTTCCATTAGTGCTACTATAAATACATATGTGTATGTTTATATTGTATATGTGGGAACTATCCTTGACCTTTTTGGCTATTCAAAATTTCTTTAAATGTGCAGAAGAAAGTTCTGGAAAAAGCAATAATAAATACAATTATGAAAATAACATGCTGAATTTATTACATTTAATAAAACAAATGGCATAAAATGGAGATTCACATTAAATTTACAGACTTTTTGTGCCCTGCTGTGCATATGGAAATACTCAGATATGGGGGGTGGGTTTTGGTGTTCAGAATTTAAAAAAAAATTACAGCATTCAACCCCAGTAGTTTTTGTGAAATATAACTGATTTGGTTCTCTTTTAACTTTGATTATGGTATAATATTCAATTCAGGTATCCATTCTGCCTTTTTTTGTAGAATGTGGTATTAGGTATTGGCCTAACCCTAATTTTTACCCAACTGTTTTCCGATTTTCCCAGCAATTCTTGTTTGTTTGGGTTTTTGTTAAACATTTTGGGAGTTGAGTTGTTTAGTTCAGTTGTGATCCTTCCTTATTCAAGCTGTTCCACTCATTCATATTTCTATTTTTAACTAGTATCATTTATGTTTCTTAGTAACCTGTGTCCCAAATTGTTCAGGCCTATTTCTTGCTCTCATCATGACCATTCTGTCTCTCATTGGCTGTGCTATGTCATCTCTGGGTGCCAGCTCACATATCCCTTCTCCTGGCTAGGATGATGCACATGGAAGCACACCCCTTTCTCAAAGATGGTGCTCTCCTATAGCATTGTCTCTCTCCAGATTAAATCCATCATAAAGTCTGCCCATCTTCCTACACAAACACATACATCATTCTCAGTTAAAATGTTCTTTAGTAGGACCCCTTTTCTCACTTGCCTTCTCCAAGACCAAACCCTTCAGTGCTTCAGTTTTGGAGTAAGTCCTGCCTCTATTATGTGCTGGTTTTACGTCCCTGGTCAAGTTACTTAGCTTCTCAGTGATTCCAGCAACTATCCCAAGACTAGAAATAGCAAATGGCATCCATATGCAGGCTGCATTGGTAGAGAGAGTTTCTTCACTGCTCTACCTATGAAATACCTATACCTTCACACCTATACTAGTGAAATCATAGATGTGAAAAGATATTCACACATAATTAATGTAAGAATTTTAGTTTGTTTTATTTGTTTGCTTCTCCAGAATTTTCTTTTCTCTTTCAGGTTGCTGATTTTGAAAATTTTATCAGCTCACTAAATGACCAAGGCTACCTTCTGAAAAAAGGTCCAAAAGTTTACCAGCTTCAAACTATGTAAAGTGAGTTTCCCAGTAATAACTTGTTTTATCATCAACAGTTGCTTTAAAAAAAAAGTTTCCCTTATGTGTGAAATGTAGAAGAAAGTATATCTGAATTTATTATCTTAATGTTAGTCATATAATTTTCTTAAGGTAAAGCACATAACTGAAATTTTTATACTCAGAAATGCTACATGAATAAAAGATCAAAAGATAAGGTAAACTAAATATTAAATTTTTTTAATGGCAAGCAGCCTCTTTTTCATTTTTACATTTTCCCCCAACAATTGTTTACATTTTCCTTATTAAGGGTCAGAAAAAACCTGAGATCTGTCTCAATCACTTTTTCATATTTATTTAAATAGTTCCAAAAATATATAGATTTTTATTGGAGCTTATTTTTTCCTTAAAATTTATATTAGTAACTTAGAAAATGATATTTGAAATAAATTTAATTTTTAATTAACTTTTTCATCTTGATACTAGCTAGTGTGTAGTTTTTAAGATTTTTAATTCTTCAAAAGGTAGTTTTCATGTGTGAAATTCTCAATTTAAAATGTTAATATTAAAATGAGTCAGATTTTTATGCTTAATATAAATGATGTAGATGATATTGAAACTTAATTGTATAATAAATATTTATTTTTTTAATCTATGTGTATTCCTTTTGCTATTTAACTAAGCAAATGAAAATTCAATATTAAAAGGATGTGATTGCTTGTTTTTCTTTAAAATTTCATAAATAGGATAGACCTAAAGATAGGAAGAAAGCCTACACGCTGAATGTTATGATTCTACAGAGTGGTTTGCAGTTTAGGGATACCATGCTTTTTAATGAATGTCATTTTAAGACTATTTATTGTTTGTTTAATTAGCTTTGCCTGGCTAAAATGGTTGTTTTTGTTCTCATAGCTGATTCTAAAATGGCCTATTCCTTTTATTTTCTAATAAACTTTTTGCTTAAAAATACATATTATGAGATTTGGAGGAGGCATTGTGGTACTATTCTTTCTCCCCCAAACCTCCCCTCCTTAAGGTACTTGTGTTCTTCAAGCTATATTTCATGACTTTTTTCCCTTAAAACTTAGCCTTGGCATTTGTTTAAACTTTATCCAAAATAAAAGCAGTGGTAAGGACTGATTGCCTCATCTCTCCATGCCTCCTGAAGCTCCCTAGTACTTATCTACTAAGTCATAGATGAGTTGATATATGTATATTGATTGTAAATTTTCTGCCACTAGAAGAATAAATAGAATGACAGCAATTTTTGCTATTCAGCTGTATGTATATGTGCATTTGTCTCAGAGTTTTCATAAGCCTATAGGAATGAAGGACCTGAACCGCTTTACACAGGTCACATTTTATATCCTTCAAGATCAAGGTAACATCAGTAAGCCATTGTCCTGGAAATCTTATGAGAAGTTGCTGCCAAACCCTGTTCTATATCCCCTGTGTCTCCAAAGTTTCATGCTACATCTACCCAGCCTTTCACTGTGCCCTCTGGAATGCATGTTCATTCCATAGGCAACAAATAGCTCTTCATTTTAAATCTTTTCCTCAACCACTCCGTCTACTAGCTCTTACTGAAACCTTACAGCCTCTCTGGCCACCCTTTCCAGCATTTGGCAACACCTTCACTCGTTCTTACTGGCTAAGGAAGAGAAATTGAAATATTCTTTACTCCCCATTATTACTTCCAGGTTCTCCCTCTTCCTCCATCACTCAGTAAATTCTCTTCCTTCGAGGTTCATGCTATTGAAATCTACCAAACAAATATTTATATCTATCAAACAAAATCCTGGTAACTACTGTCTATAAATCAGCCCTGCCCCCTACAACCCAGTTTACTACCCCCCCTTCCTTCCTAAATAAATATTATTCTTGGTTTACAATTTTCTCTCATTCTCAACTCCTACCCTCATATTAGGTGGAATTCAACATTCATATTGATTCTCCCTCAAATACCCTAAAAACTCAGTTCCTCAATGTACTCACCTCTTATGAGCTCTTTTTTCACCCATTCTCATCACAATAGATAATCAGACCCTTATTCTTACCATCACAAAATGTACCAAGCCTGTGCAGAGTAGAAAAACGCACATACACTGGCTCTTCCCCGACGGCCCATAAAATACCTGTAAAAAAGGACTCAACAAATTCTAGAGCAGCAGAAGCCACAGAACAACAGAGTGGAAGAGATTTCCAGCCAAAGGTAACCTGGAAGGTGTAGAGGAAAGGTCTAACCCAAGGGATGCTGAGCAGAGCGGAGCCCAGCCCTGGCTGTGCAGCACTGGGAGGAACAGAACTAGAACAGGCCTCCGAGGCAGAATTCCCAGCAAGGAAGGTCTCAGATCCCTCAACCCATAAGTGCCGAAGAAAGCTTCAAAGGTCAGTAAGAAGGCTTCCCCAACTGGGTGAGAGGGGAACAGGGCTCCCCCCCAGCACTGGCCCCAGGCAACGGCAGTGGTAGCTGCAGCAACAGCAGGGGTGGCTGCAGCAGTGGGCATCCATTTGTGAAGCACTTGGCCTAAAGCCCCTCCTGGAGGAACTGTACAGCTGATCTGAACCTCAGCCCTGAGTGGCAGCCCCGCCCCCCCTAAATACCCTGGGGGAATTGAGCAGTTGATCTGAACTTCAGCCTTGAGCAAGGTCCTGGGGGGAGGAGGAGCACTAGGATCCTCCTCTTGACAAAGGAGTTTAGGGAAGCTAATGACTATGAGATTAAACCACGAAGTTATAAAACAAAACCAAAAGATTGAAAAAAATAGAAGATAATGTGAAACATCTCATTGGAAAAACAACTGACCTGGAAAATAGATCCAGGAGAGACAATTTAAAAATTATGGGACTACCTGAAAGCCATGATTAAAAAAGAGCCTAGACATTATCTTTCTTGAAATTATCAAGGAAAACTGCCCTGATATTCTAGAACCAGAAGGCAAAATAAATTTTGAAAGAATCCACCAATCACCTCCTGAAAGAGACCCGAAAAGAGAAACTCCTAGGAATATTGTGGCCAAATTTCAGAGTTCCCAGATCAAGGACAAAATGTTGCAAGCATTTAGAAAGAAACAATTTGAGTATTGTGGAAATGCAATCAGGATAACACAGGATCTGGCAGCTTCCACATTAAGGGATGGAGGGTGTGGAATAGGATATTCTAGAAGTCAAAGGAATGGGATTAAAACCAAGAATCACCTACCCAGCAAAACTGAGTATAATACTTCAAGGGAAAAAATGGTCATTCAGTGATATAGAGGACTTTCAAGCATTCTTGATGGAAAGACCAGAGCTGAATAGAAAATTTGACTTTCAAACACAAGAATCAAGAGAAGCATGTAAAGATAAACAGGCAAGAGAAATCATAAAGGACTTTCTAAAGCTGAACTGTTTACATTCCTACATGGAAAGATAATATTTGTAACTCTTGAGACTTTTCTCAGTATTTGGGTAGGTGAAGAGATTATACACACACACACGTGCGCACACACACACATATATAGACAGAGAGCACAGGTTGAGTTGAATCAGAATGGATGATATCTATAAAAAATAAAATTAAGGGGTGAAAGAGGAATATATTGGGAGAAGAAAAGGAGAAATGGAATGCGGCAAATTATTTCTCATAAAGGAGGCAAGAAAAATCTTTTTCAGTGGAGGAGAAAAGGGAGGAGGTAAGAGGGAAAAAGTGAAGCTTACTCTCTTCACCTATGGCTTAAGGAGAGAATAATATGCTCACTCAATTTGTATGAAAATCCAGCTTACACTACAGTAAAGTAGGGGAGAAGGGGACAAATGGAGTGAGGGGGATGACAGAAGGGAGGGCAAATGGGAGAAAGGAGTAATTAGAAGTAAACACTTTTGGGGAGGGACAAGGTCAAAAGAGAATAGAATAAATGGGCAGGATAGGATGGAGAGAAATACAGTTAGTCTTATACAACATGACTATTACGGAAGTCTTTTGCAAAACAATGCATATATAGCCTTTATTGAATTGCTTGTCTTCTCAGTGGGGAGGGAGGAAGGGAGAGAAGTTGGAATTCAAAGTATTAGAAACAAATGTTGAGAATTGTATTGCTTATAACTGGGAAATAAGAAATACAGGTGATGGGGTATAGAAATCTATCTTGCCCTACAAGAAAAGAGAGAAAATGGGGAGAAGGGAAGGGAGGGGTGTGACAGAAGGGAGGGCTCCTTGAGGGAAGGGCCAATCAGAATGCAAGGTGTTATGGGGTGGGGGGAGGGGAGATATGGGAAGAAAAGTTGGAACTCAACATTTTGTGGAAATGAATGTCGAAATCTAAAAATAAATAAATTATTGAAAAAAAAAAAAACAAAAATGTACCGACTCTGTGATCAAGAATTCTGAAAATCCCACGTCTAATCATTATCTACTGCCTTTTCACCTCTCCATTTACCTTGCTTTACTTAACCCTCTTCTTCATCTGTACTATGACCTCCAGTCTCTTGACTTCTCAATTCTCTCTGAGTCTATCCCCCCTGTACTAGGCACTCTCTTTTCTCCATCTCAGTTTCTTGGTAAACCAATTCAATTCTGCCCTGTCCTGGTCTCTTTAATTCCTGGCTCCCTTATGTTGTTAATTATGCCCAGCCAAGCCTCAACCTTGGATCACTCCCACCATTTAATGCTTTCTTTCCTACACATGTGACTGAATGAAGGTAGAGAAAAGCATGCAAATGTTTTGACTGGGTTCACTACAACTTTATGCTGTTGTTCAGTTGTTCAGTTATGTCTGACTCTTTATGATCCCTTATGGGATCTTGACAAAGATGCTGAAATGATTTGCCCTTTCCTTCTCCAGTGGATCAAAGCAAAGAGAGGTTAAATGACTTGCCCAGGGTCACACAGCTAGTGTCTGAGGCTGGATTTGAACTCAGGTATTCCTGACTCCAATCCCAACATTTTATCTACTAAGCCACATAGCTGCCTAACAAGTTTATATTACATAACTTCATTTGAGCCCTCACTGCTGCTAGGATTCTACTATGCCTCCCTTATCAACTCACTGTCCCACTTTCCACAACAGCTCTTCCAAACTTTTTCATCCCTGCTCAGATCTCCCATGTCTCCCCTTCTTCCCACTCTCAGATGAGAATTTTGCCTCATATTTTACAGAATAAATTGATGCCATTTACCAGGGATTTTCTCCTCATCTATCATTCAGGTGCCTTCTGTCACTTTCTCCTCCTTCACCAGTCTCACATGATGAAGTGGCCTTACTCCTTACCAAGGCCAATTGCTCTACTTATTCAAACAATTTCATCCCATTCTACCTCCTCCAACAGATTTATGCCTTTTTGTCATCCCCACTCTCACTTTTCAGTCCCCCTCTCTACTACCTCATATTTCTACTGTCTACAGGCATGTCTATGTCTCTTCCCATCCTAAAAAAAAAATAAAAAATACCCTTCACTTGATCCTTCTTTTCCCACCATCATTCCCTGTCTCTTCTGCACTTTGTAACTAAACTGGAAAAAGCCATCTACAATAGATGCCACCACTTTCTCTCTTTTCACTCTCTTAACCCCTTACAATCTGGCTTCCAACCCTAGCATTCCACCACAACTTCTGTCTCCAAAGTTATTTATGGTCTCTTAGTTGCCAAATCCAATGGCCTTTTCTCAGTCTCCTCATTTTCTTTGACTTCTCTGAGGCCTTTGACACTGTTGATCACTCTCTCCTCAATACACTCTTCTCTCATTTTCCTCCCATCTCTATGCTGATGATTCTTAATTCTACCTATCCTGCCCCAATCTCTCTGCTGACCTCCAGTCTCATATCTCCAAATGCCTTTCAGATATCTTGACTGTGTCTAGTAGTCATCTTAAACTCAACATGTCTTAAACAACTCATTAACTTTGCCCCTAAATCTTCTCCCAGCCCCCACTTTCTCTATTACTGTAAAAAGTAATGTCATCTTTCCATGATGCATAAATTCTTTAGAATATTCTGACCTCACTAAATATGCTTGCAATCTGACTCTTAACTAATCTTATTAGCTACACGTTGAAGGACTGTTTATGATGTCTGCTACCAGGGAGGACTGGCCACCTGTTCTGGAATCAGATGTTCCTAAACAGAAATACTCTCAAGGATGCATTTAATTGGCAAAATGTCTTCTTGGTTAGAAGGAACTACTAAAGGTGGGTAGTCTTCAGTCATCTTCTGGAGTTGTTGGGTGTCCCCCAGCCCCCAGATATAGAGGCAAATACAAAAATCCTCTGTTTGGCTTTTAAAGCTTTTCATAATATCCTACCTTTCCAATCTTCTTATACTTTATTCCCCAACACATACTCTTCCATCCAGTGACACTGACTTCCTGGCTGTTCCACAAATGGAACATTATCTCTCAACTTCAAGCATCCTATTTGTCCCTCATGCCTGGGTTGCAGAAGGGATACCTTTGCTACTTTGACTACTGACATACTAGTTAAAGGCTTCCTTTAAGTCCCAATTCAAATCCCACCTTTTATAGGAAGCCTTCTTCAACCCCTCTTAATTCTAGTGCCATCCCTCAGTTTTTTCCTATTCTGTATATAGTATCTACTTCCCAGGGTTGTTATGAGGATAAAATAACATTTGTAAAGCAATCTGAAAATCTTAAAGCATTAAATACTTGCTATAATTTTTTATTGTTATGTCATTTCAGCAAATGTCTTTTCTAAGATATTTTAAAAAGCCTATCTGCTGATTGTCAGTAGGAAAAACACTGGTGGAGGTTTTTGAGTCACAGAATTAGGAATAGCTATGTACAGAGTTGTCCATAGAAAGAGAGGTAGCAGTCACACCTCTAGGGATCTAACCATGCCTATGCTAGTACAAGTTGGGGGAAATGAACTCAGAAGTAATGCTGTACCTGCACTGACTAAAAAGCAGGGAAGTACTGGAGAAGGCCTGTATGAGCTGATTTTAGCTTTCATCTTGAATTAATTGGTGGCACTAGCTCAAGGAAGAGTAAATTTAAAAGAGAAGGAACTTGGGTTTAGGTTAATTCTTAACAGAGCTTTCCTGAAAGACCAGAAAGACTAAGTGGATTCCCACATCTTCCTTTCCATGCCTTCATTTTGCCCCCTTCTCCCATAGACCTTACCCAGGAAAAGCATCATGGCTGTTCACATCACTTGGATTAAATGGGAGTTAACAACCTTGGAGAGATGGAGGACCATCAAGCTTTATCTTCTGCCTTGCCACTGCATCCTAAAGGTCCTCTGGATCTTGCCATCTGCACTACCTCTATTGCCTTCAGATCCCCAGACTCTACATCTGACCCAGGACTTACAGGCTTTTCCATCTACCCTGCTAATGAAATCTTTTATGTGTTGTCCCACTCAGTTAGTGTACAAACTCCTTGAGAACAAAGACTCCGGATTTTTCTGTTTGTATTCTCAGAACTTAGCACAATACTTGACACTGAATAAATGTTATTTATTTATTTGGGGTTAAATGGCTAATTATGACCCCAGCAGAGTCCCACCTGGGTAAAAACTCTCTTGTTAATTTGTTGTTCAGTCACGTTCAACTCTTTGTGACCCAATGGACCATAGCACACCAGTGCTGTCTATGGGGTTTTACTGGAGTGGTTTGCCATTTCCTTCTCCAGTGGATTAAAGCAAACAGAGATTAAGTGATTTGCCCAGGGTCACGTATCAAGGAAATGTCTGAGGCCACATTTGAACTCAGTTCTTTCTGACTCCAGATCCACTCTATCCACTGGGCCACCTAGCTGCCTCCTATTAATAGTGGTATGTGATTCTTAAAGCTTGCAAGATCTATTGTGATATCTATGTACCCTACCCTGTAATATGGGTACCTAAAGTAGTGGCATTCTGCAATGTAAGCAAGCCTAATTATAGGCTTATAGACCAACTTAAACCTACATAAATGGCAGGATGTTACTATGTTAATTATTCACAATGAGAGTGTCTAAGTTTCCCAAAGGTAGCACTCTCCTTGGGTAAGTATCATTTAATTCTGATTACAGTAGAAACCAGAAAGGCTGCAGTATCTCCACTTGAGCACCAAAGAGCAGTATCAGATAAAGAATGATAGGTTCTGTCTGGCTGAAGCAAAGAGGATATGTAATGGAATGATGCAAAATAGGCATAATCTAAAGAAAATCTACAGTGTATAATGTACAGAGATGTTTACTAGGAATACTGGTTAAATGGTAATTGCAACATCTAGATTTAGGTAATAGTCAGAACCAGGTTTGTGGAGGAGGGAGTAGCAAAGAGTAGATGGATAGAAGACCAGCAGCAAAAGTACTTGGATGAGTCTTTGGTCAAAGAACTTGCTACAGAGTTGTATTAAAAGACATTTTGAGTCTAGGTAATTAAGGAAAATGGTGGTTATCATTAACAGAAATTGGGATGGTAGGTGACTCTGTGGGAAAAACTTAAGTATGCTGTAGGTGTCAGCTGTCATCTGGGCAGTTGGAAGGTCAAGAGATTAAGGCTTGACAGATTTTGGAATCATTCATTTAGAGGCAGTATTGAAATTATGGGAGCAGATGTGAGGTAAAGCAATCACACTGAAAAGACCAAAAGATTACAGAAACTACATGAGATGCAAAACACCTGATATCTTTACTAGTGAGAATCCAATCTAATTATTTTACATGAAATTGTAAATCTCTTTTAGGTACTCAAATGAGATAACAAAGTGCTTTACACACCTTAAAAGCACTATATAGATGCTAGCAAATATTGGACAGCTTGCTTTTCTTTTTATGTATATAATAAATTTAATATGCTACTTTCAAAGCTGTCCTGCCTATGTGATTCCTTCTGACCTTGTTTTAGTCTATTTCAAAAAAAAAAAAATTCTAATGACCCTTTTTTGTTCTTTTTGTAATCCTATCCCAGCTCCTTCCCCTTGCTCCTTATCTCCAACTGAGGGGGGGGAAGGAAAAATATTTCTAATGTAACCCCTGCCCCAAAAGCCATCAGTATGGGACTCTCCTTATTGGTGGAGATGAATACCCAGTCCTGCTCCAGAAGCAAGAAAGCTTCAGTCTTCATCAGAACTCCCTAGGGATTCACTGAGTTTTAGCTACTTTGGAGTAGAGTCTTGGGGCATTTCTGGATTCCACCTTCAAGAGAGAAGATGGAAGAAGCCATCCTCACTTCATGTTGCTTAAGGAAAAGATTCTGGGAAGACATGAGTAGAGCTGGCAGTCATCATATACTTACTATTCCCTGCTTGATTACACTAGAGACTCAGGGAGATTCCCCTTTTTGAGATCAAGGAAACCCTCTCTCTTGATTGAACACTTATCCCCTCTCCAGTGAAAGAGCTCCTTCACTCTCTATTGTCTGGTATACATTCTACTATGTATACCTTCTCTGATTTCTGTTTTACTATGATTTAAATAAATGGGATTCTTTGCTATTCACTGTGTGTTAACTGTGGAATTGGTAGTAAAGGAGTTAAAGTCTTGGATATATTAGTTGGAGGGGGTCCCCCTTTTCCTCAGAAATAACAAGCTATCAAAAGCTGAACTTGATCATATCCCCTAATATTTAAGAGCATAGAGATAACAGTTCTAGCCCAGTACCACCTCTCAGAGGAAGGAAGAGCAGGCTCCAGCTTCCTCTAGCAGAAAGGGGTGGGAGGAGGGAGAAGAGGCTGGAGAATAAATTCCCACAAAAATTATGTCCTAAGGAGACTATAAAGAAGCATACTGAGGACAGAATGTTGGTGCATATTTATATTTAGGTGGCGACAGGAGAAAGTTTAATAACCAGTAAATAGAAAAAAAAATCTGTCACAAAAGTGCAAAGAGAAGAAGTGTCAAGAAAGGTAATTAGCAATGAAAGTTCTGAGATGTGGATTGACAGGGCCACTGGATTTGTCATTTGGGAGAGAAGTGTTAACTAATGGACAAAGAATTTTAGTAAAAAATAGTGAAAGAACTCTGATGACAGCAACTTGTGGAGTAAGGAAGGAGAGGTATCAAATGATGCTTAAGTAGAAAATAAGATTCTGGTGTGACTTAAGTTTAGTGAAGGTTTGTGAGGTCTAAGAGAATGTCTCCAAATTATGGATCGCCATTAGTTGATCACTTTAGAAGATTTGCCTCCTTTGACTTTTGTCTATTAGTAACAACCTTAATTACATTAAGGCCATATTCCAAATTATGATCACTTTCTCCACCTTATTTTGGTTCATTTTAAATCGAAATGATTTACTTTGTAGAATCGTTTTTCGTCCACGAAATTAATGCACTGCAAGATCAACTTCCAGAAAGTTAATTCAACCTAAAACAGAACTTATCTCTGATTATCTTGCCCAAGGTGACAGGAGCAGCAAACGAATTCCAACTGGAGCCAGGCCTATTCACCGCCCACTTTCACCGCTGTTATGTTTCACTCCGCTGCCTGTTTGCCGCGGTTCTGGCACAAACAGGACAGATCCCTCCCCATTATGATCGGTGCTGCCCCCGGGGCACAGTCGTCCCTGCCCAAGTTTCTGCTGCCAGCTTAATATGCCAGTCTTAACACCCAAACGGTTCCAAACAAGCCGACACGCATTTAATAAGCACCTACTATGTGGCTGGCACTGCGCTAAGCAAACATACCCTTACCATAGCCCTGCAATAGAAACAAAGCCCGGCTTTACCCCCTTCCCGGCTGCTCCTTCTGCCCTCGCTTCCCGAGCCCCACCTCCTGGCCCCACGAGCTCCAGGCTGATGCCCGCCGCGCTTCTCCGCCGCCGGGGCTCCTGGGGAGGGCGGAGGCCGCAGCCTGGTCCAGCCTCCCCCCCCCCACACATACACACACCTGTCCTCCCCAGGTAGCAGCGGGTCACGGCCGCCTGCCCGAGGGGGATGAGGGGGAGCTCTGTGGACATTCCCTCCCGGGACAGCGAAGGCAGGGAGTGGTCCGTGGCCTTCGGCGCGGCCCCCGTGATGCCAATGCCGGGGACCTGTCCGGGCCGAAGAGGCCGACCGAGGCTGTTGAGGGGTAAGCCCGGCTGTCTCCCCGCCCCACCCGTGGGCAGATTGTGTTCCACTCCCCTCCCCAGACCACGGTCCCCTCTTTGCCCGTCTCTGGGGCTCCCTTCGTGCCCGGTGCGCCCGGCCGGAGTCAGCGGCCTCGTGCCAGTTCCTCGCCCCGCCCCTGTCTTATTCTCTCCGGAGTCCACGCGTCCAGCGGCGGTTGGTGGCACCGTTACGGCCCCCGCAGCCCCAGCTAACGGACCGGTCGGGGTCAGTGGCCGGGAAGGCACCGGGCTGTCGTAAAAGTGTCGTGAAAGCGCCCGCCCCGGCCACCCTCGAGGCCACCTGGACGGAGGCGGAGGCAGCTGGTCCTTCAAAGACGACCATGCGGGTGTCCGCCCCCGGGGCCGGGGCCTTGCCGTGGGGCTAGCGGGTCGGGAGGCTGCCCGAGGACTCGCCTTCATGGAGAGGCGGCTCTCCCGCGCTTATTCCTGCTGCTGCTGCTGCTCAGGCCGCTGAAGCGACTTCCGCGCTGTCTCCCCGGCGGGCCGCCGTGGCCGCCGCCGCCTCCCGGGCCATGCTGCCGGCCTGGCTAAGCCGGGGGTCCCGGGGAGTGCTCCAGGGCGCCGGCCGCAGCCTCTCGCTCGCCCCCCGGACCCGCAGCCCCGTGTCTCTGGAGCGGGGGGCCAAGTTCGAGCAGGAGCCCGCCGAGGAGCCGGCGGCGGCGGCCCGGCGGTGGTCCAGGGCGGGCGGACTCGAGGAGTTCCTGGCGGGCCCCGGGAGGCGACCCCGGCTCACCTTGAGCCCGGGCCCCGCCGCCTCCTGCGGCTGCTGGGGCGTCCTGCCCACCCACTGGGGGCTCCTGCCTCCCGCGCCGGGCAGCCCCCGGCCCAGGACTGGGGTCGTGGCCGGCCTGCGCTTGGCGGGTCCCGCCCGAAGGGGACACAGCTCCGGATGGGGAAAGGGGCCCCCGGAACAAACGCCGGAAGCCGCAGGTGCCAAAGGAGTCTTGGACTCGGCGTGGAAGCAGCATCCCTCCAGCCTGGTAGGTACCGGGTGGCGGCCTGGGTCTCCCGGCACTGCCGCTCCGCCCCTCGTCCCCGGGCCCCCGCGGGTGGGGAGCGCGCAGACCGGGCCCGTGGCCGGCGAGGGTCCCCGCCGGCCGGCACACCCGGGCTTCTGCCCGAGGCGGGAAGCGGTCAGCGGATGAAAACTCTTTGTAAGTGAGTCCTGTTGGTTAAGGGAGCCATAGGAGGAGCCGAATTTTCGGGAGGAAGCAAAGCCGACTGACAGTTCGGTGTTCAGCCTTGTCTCCAGAAGACTAGCTGATTTTCGTTCTAATTAAAGCTTTTGTGTCTTTGGCTTTTACAATAACAGTGAAGCTTGCTGTTGCCTGGTGTCTGCCAAGTAGGAGCCCGGTTTTCCGGGCGGGAGAATTTTGTTGTCATGATAGCGGCCTCCCCGCCATTGTTACATCTTCAATTGTTCTGTGCTGAGCCGGGCAGCCCGAGCTGGGCCGGCACCCCGGGCCCAAGTACGAGCTGGCCCAACAGCTAAGCATGCTGGCGTCCGGGCGCCCCGCGGTCTGAGGTGGCCGCAGCCCGGCGAAGCTCCTCCGTAGGCTGGAGGCCTTCCTCGAGCATGACGCAGGTGGAGTGTCATCCGGTTGGGTAATCCGAGATTAGCTTCTTTGACTTTGGGGAGTTCGCAGATTTAGCGTCACGGTTGTGAATTACTCTGGTAATGTATTTCAACTGGCCTGCCTCGTGGGGAGCTCCTGGCGCTATGAACGTGGGATCTCGGCTAGCGTCTTCAGTTATAACTGTGAAATTAACTTACCTGGAAGCGCACGTGTGCTTATCTCATTAGTTCCCCCAAGAGTACTTCTCAGTGTTTTTATTCTGGGTTGTTTTTGCTTTTGAGTTCCTTATCCTCCGCCATTGGGTGATTTATCACATTTTTTTCACTATCCCATTGGATATCTTTCACTTGCTCTACATTGGGCTGTGCCCGGAAACGTATGTCTTTGTTCTTTGAACTGTGGCATTGGGAAACAGAGTGTGACCTTTAACTTGAGTCTGGACACACTCCTGGTAGGGTTCGGTTCAGTTAGGGCTCATGCAACAAAACCCATTACACAGTTATTTATTGCATGTCCACCATGTGCCAGGTGCGTAGGATGGGTAACCAGGGGAGGGGAGGATACGGAAAGATAACGAGGCCTAAATAAATGTCTGCAGATTTATACTCCACTTAGATTACTGCATGACTGTCTCATAAATGTGAGTTTTACTGTAGGGTACTTTTCAGATATTGTATTTAAAAAAGAAACAGGTTTAAAAACATTGGTTGCCAGATTCTGTCATAGAAGTGTAGTATCTTCAGTGCCCTTTTTCTTGAAATCTTTCAGTTAAGATTTGGTTTTTCAAACATGTCTTCCAAGTTTCTATGAGACACCAAATAATGAAGCAATAGTGGGTCCCTGGGTGGATGAGAAGAAAATCCCATTAGGGAGTTAGGAGTACCAATTCAGAGGCAGGTTTCAGGAAAATCACATTATTGGAGGAATATTTCTGCTCCCCCATTTACCCTGAAGCTTTTAAAAATTGAAATGCTAGAAAAAATTTCTTGCCAAAAGTATGAGAGCTTCTTGAAGGCAGGTGCAAATCAGCTGTTTTGTCACTGTCAAGTTCAAATTGCTATTTGTAGCTTTCAAATCATTTTCAAGATGAACTGTGAATGCTAACATATTGCATAAAGATCTGCTGAGGGAAGGCATGTGGTGGAAGAAATTAGTAGAGAGCCCCTGGATTTTAGAGTGAAGTGCTATTTAAATTTAGTTTCCAGACCTAGTTTATAAGCTCTTTAAAATTGTTCTAGATTGTATATATTCCTTAACTTTCAGTAGGGCATCTGGGTAGAGATATTCTTTAGATCAGCCTTCAAGGCCTTGCATAATGGTAGCAATCTACATTTGTAGCTATTTTATATCCTTTCATACACATTGTCTAAACTGGACTAATGATAACAAGCAAACCTCCTTCTGAAACCATCCCCGAAAGCAGAAACTATTTCTGTTTTGTTTTTTTAGTAATTTTGTGTTTACATCTTTTTCTCTTTCTGTCTCTCTTCTCAATTGACCCACCTCTACTTAGGAGGCTGCTTGTAGAACCAGCCTGGTACTGTCTTGTTTATATTTTCCATTAACACTTAGAACAGTGTAACCCAATCAGTACCTACTAGGAGTTCAATAAATTTTGGTAGACACAGAACTAAATTAATAGTGACTCAGGTTAAAGCACATCCTGTGTGTGATCATGATCATTGGTGGAGTGGGAAGATTCTGCCACACCTTTGGTTTTCTGTTAAACCAGTCCTTTAATCTTTTCAGGATGTGATGGTACTGTTTTACAGTTACAGACAATTAAAGTATATATTAATTATTGACTTTCTTGTTTTTCTGTTCCAGTATGAAAATCCATGGACAATCCCAAATTTATTGTCAATGACAAGAATTGCCTTGGCCCCAGTTTTGGGTTATTTGATTATTGAAGAAGATTTTAATGTTGCACTAGGAGTTTTTGCTTTAGCTGGGCTAACTGATTTGGTAAGTTGTAATGTGTCCACAAAAATTATAAAATGATGTTGTACTGCACTGCTGTAATCATCAGAAAAATCTGTAAAATTTGAGGGTCAGTGCTTTTGTTAATCTCTTAGATGCTTCCAAGGTGATAGCAATTCTCAGGTATTTCTTCATATTTAACTGTTATTTTAATAACAAAGTACTCTACATTTGTACCACTCTTGGGCATTTTTGAGGTGTGTTCATGTCTAAATAATTCATTTTACCCTTACAAGATGTTATATATATTTTACAAATGAAGAAATTGAGGCACAGAAAATTTAAGTAAATGGCCTAAGATTATATAGCTAGTTGGTAGCAGAACTGGAACTGGAACTCAGACCTTCTCATGCTCCACCCTGTGCTCTTTATGTGAGACTATACTGCTCCACTATCCGCCCAAACTGGTGTGGTTTGTGTGTGTGTGTTTTTTTGTTTTTTTATGAAGAAGTTATCTTGTCTTGGATTAGTTCATCTTTTTACTTAAAACTCACCTTATATAACATTCTACCCACTAAATAATTATTGACCAAACTAAACCTTTTGTAATAGTTTAGAAGTGTACTTGAGTACTCTTATTATACCTTTGTAGTTTACCAGATTTTTTCCCAGTGGATTTCCATTATTCATATATATCTACAATGTACAACTTTTCACGAAGGTGATGATAGTCTACTGTTACTTTACTAACATTCCAATATTTAGTATGTTCAATGAAAATACAGTACATTAAAAGACCCCCAAAATAAAGATTCTAATGGTTTAAAATCTTATAGTAAGTTTTCATACACTGTTCAAAACATGTATTAATGTATTTTCTTAATGTAAATCTATACCACCAATAAAGTTTGTGCTTCAGAATTTACTTTGTCTAACTTTTTTTGCAGTAGTAAACAAGGAAATAATATTCCGTATCAAAATTTTCGATCAGAAAGCATTTATCTGGCATATTTATGTAGCAGGCTAAACAGAGATCAGATTGTCAGTCCATCTGTAAACATTGAACAACCTGCTCAAAGCCAGGCAGTGTGCTGAGAACTGATGATATACAGAGGCAAAAGATGGTCCCTGAACTCAAGGAGCTCATAATCTAAAGGGGGCAGGGACATAACAATATATTGAAAGAAGGAAGGGCTAGAATTAAGAGGGTTTGGAAAACACTTCCTATAGGAGATGTGATTTTAGTTGCGACTTAAAGGAAGGTCAGGGTGCCAGTAGGTGGAGCTGAGGAGAAATGCCACATGTGGGGAACAATAAATAAGAGAAAGTGCTTGGAGCTCAGAGATGGGTGTCTTATTTGAGGAATAATAAGGCCATTGTCACTGGATCCAATAACACTTGTTGGGGAGTAAGGTGTAAGAAGTTTGGAAAGATTCCCAAGGGGAGTAAGGGCTTTGGATGCTGAGCAGTGGGTTTTGTATTTGAGCTTGGAAGTGATAGGGAATCAATGGAGCTTATTGATTAGAGGAAGTGAGATGGTTGGACCTGCACTATCATTTTGTTGACTGAATGGAGTGTAGATTGGAGTAGAGAGACTTGAGGGAACTAGATCCACCAGCAGGGCAGCGTCAGAGGAGAGTCGGGCATATTTGAGAGATGTTGCAAAGGTAAAATTAACCAGTCTTGTTAACAGATTAGATAATGAGGGAGGAGAAGGGGGAGAGATAATGAGGATTCCAGGATGACAAACTCAGGTTTCCGTCCTGGGTAACTGGGAGGATAGTGTTGCCCTGTATTATAATAAGGAAGTTAGGACATGGGAAGATTTTAGGGGGGAAGATAATGAGTTTTTGACAGGTTAAATTTAAGATGTTTACTGTACATCCACTTCAAGATATTGGAAAGGCAGTTGGAGATGAGAAATTGGAAGTGAGTAGATAATTTGAGGCAGAATAGGTAAATTTGAAAATCATCAGCATAGAGATGGTAATTAAATCAATAAGTGCTAATGAAATCACTACATGAAGTAGTATAGAGGAAGAAGACAAGAGGACCCGGAGCAGGGGTCCTAAAGTTAGAGTATATGACCTAGATGAGGAACCCATAAAGGAAATAGAGATGTGTTCTGATAGAAGAAATTGGTGTCTCAACAATCTAAAGACGAGAGTGCATTTAGAAAAAAGTGATCAACAGTGTCAAAGACTGCATAGAGATGGAGAATGAGGAATGAGAAAAGGCCTAAGAGACCATCAGTAACTTTGAAGAGAATTGTTTGAGTGGAATGAGGAGGCTGGAGGCCTCAGGCCTTCTTGAAGGTTTTTCCTCTATACAAAGACAGAGGTTGGTGATGCCATGGAATGTGGGAATAACCAAACAAGCAGGAAAAATAGTATATAATTAAATCAGTGTATTCCAGTGTAAACGAGGCTTCACATTTAGATTATTGACATAGTAGAAGAAATTACAGGTTGATAATTTAGCAGTTTTCAGAAGTAAAATGTATAACAATGAATTTAAAAAGTATTTAGGGGGTATAGAACATCAAATTTTAATACTACTTATATTTTATATATTTTGTAAATAACATACATATTTTTCATTTAGCAATCCAGGAACAGATTGTCATTAGTGATTTTTTTCTGGTGTATATAAGCTAGATCTTGTAGCTGTGAAATATCTCTCATAGATTAATGATGAAATTTGTTTTAAAAAACAAAAACTCTTCTATTTTCAGTTGGATGGATTTATTGCTAGAAACTGGGCCAACCAGAAATCAGCACTAGGAAGTGCTCTGGATCCACTTGCTGATAAAATACTCATCAGTGTCCTGTATATTAGCTTGACATGTGCAGATCTTATTCCAGGTAAGAGCTCAAAAATAATAATTCAATATCGTGATAAATTTCTTACACAATTATATAGTCATAGTTGTAATTTTTTTTAACCAGACTTGTGATTTCAGTGGCAGGAAACACCCTCTACCAAAGTATATCAGCAACTGACTTGTAACCTGTTGTTTTAATAATAGTTGCCTAGGTCTCAGAGGTTAAAGTGATTTGCCCAAAATCACATAAAACCAGTATGTGTCAGAAGCATGATTTAAAAACAAATCTTCTGACTCATAGACTCTTATCAGATATATAATGTTCTTTCTGTCATAATAATATTGTGATAAATTCTAATAATAGGGCATGAATTTCTTTTGATCAAGGAGAATTTGATACAAAAGTTTTCCCAGTTTAAATTTTTCACCAACAAAAATAATATAGTTATAGATCCATATTTATTCTTCCTTAAAACTTAAACCTCAGGTCACTTTTTATTTCATTAGGAGACTAAATGCTCAAAAATTACATATCTGTCTAAAGTAAATTTTTTTTTTGACAAACAATTTGGACTTTGCCGAGAGATACTACAAATTATTTTTTTAATACTATTTTATTTTTTCTGAGTTACATGTAAAGACAATTTTTACCATTTTTCAAAAATTTTGAGTTTCAATTTTTCTCTCGGTCTCTTGCCTCCCCACTTCCTGAGATAGTAAGCAGTTTGATATAGGTTATACATGTTCAGTCATGCAAAACATGTTACCATGTTACTCATGTTGTGAAAGCAGACATAGACCCAAAGGAAGAAAAAATGCATACACAAAAATAGTATGCTGCCATTTGCATTCAGACTGCGCCAGTTCTTTCTCTGGATGTGTATGTAGCATTTTTCATAATACGTGATCATTGTACAGTATTACTGTTACCATGTATAATATTCTCCTGGGTTCTGCTCAATTCACTTTTCATCAGTTCATAAAAGTCCCAGGTTTTTCTGAAATCAACCTGCTTATCATTTCTTACAGCACAGTAATATTCCATCACAATCATATGCCACAACTTGTTCAGCCATTCCCCAATTGATGGGCATCCCCTCGGTTTCCAATTCTTTGTCACCACAAACAGCTGCTTTAAATATTTTTGTACAGAAAAGTCCTTTCCCCTTTTTGAATTATTTTAAAATAACATCTGCATTTATATTTTCTTATATTAAACTTTTTGAAATATCATGTTTTCTGAAGCACATTAGTATATTTTTTCTAATAGATACCTACTTAAGAAAAATGAGAACTCTAGAATTTTGAATATTTCTGCTATATTCTATATCTGCATTACAAAAAATTTTATTCAACTTAACAGATGTTCAACTGTGCTAGTCACCGGCAATATAAAAAGTGAAAAACCTAGATGGCACAGTGGATTGAGTGTTGGATTTGGAAGCAGGAAGGCCTGAGATCAAATCCTGTTTCAAAAACTTTGTAGCTGTGGGACCATAGGCAAGTTACTTATCCGCTAGCTGACTCAGTTTCCACCTCTGTAAAATGGGGATAAAAATAGCATCTACCTCCCAGGGTCATTGTGAAGATCAGTTGAGGTGACACATACATGTAAAGCATTGTGCAAGCCTTTTGAAGTTCCAGATCAATGTTAGCTATTAGCTTCTTGAAGAACTTTCAGTTGAATTAGAAGTTAGAGCACATAATGCAAATAAGTTTGATCCAAAATAAAGTGGAATAAAGGCAAAGGAGAAGAGAGAAAAAAATTCTCTAGGAAAATGTGAGATTATTTTTTCAGCTAGGAGATCAGAGGCTTTTAAGATTAAGGAGGTGGTTTCATAAATACAGGAATATTATACTTTACTTCTGTTGACATCTTTGATATAGCAAAACATTAGATGCTTACTGTGTGCCAGGCACTGTGTTGTGTTGTGGATACAAATAAGTACAAGCCAGGAAGTCAAATTACTACCCTCCTGGAACTCACAGGTAATGGGGAAGGACAGCACATAAGTGTATTGTCAAAGTGAGGAAGGGGACAGCTGACACAGTGTGCTGTGGAAATCCAAGTAGTGAGGGGAGAGTGACTTCACTACCAAGAATGAAGTAGAGAACCTTGAAGTAAACAAACAGAAAAAGACCTCTGAGCAGCCAAAATATCTTAGAAACATCCATATATGCCACCTGAGTTCATCTTTTCTCCTTCAGTCAACACACATTTGTAAAGTGTCTGCTTTATGCAATTGTGGTAGTATCTGAGGATAGCAAAAGAAAAATAACCAGGACAAGTTACTTAAAACCTCCCTTTCCTCATACTTTAAAAGGGGACTAATACTTTGACCAGTCTTCTTTAAGGTTGTTGCAAAGACAATTCTTTGTTTGCATACTATAGAACACCTAGTTAAATTTAAGAAAGGTATTGGTAAAGACCTTCTTTTCAGCACTCAGTCTATTTAGATATAGCCTTCCTCACAGTTCTAAGGGACTCTTACATTTTCCTAATACAGGAAATCAGTCAGTGGTACACATGGGATATGTAGCATTTCTTAGAAGCAAACCCATGGCAGCAAGAAGTAACAGCTTAAGTGTAGGGGAGGACATTAAAAAATCTTTTAAATAGTAGCCTCTGGGGCCTTTTAATGCTGCATACATCACTAGCCCTTGAGGGCATCATGGTATTACAATATAGTACAATAATTGAGGTTCACAATGAAGCCCTGAAGTCATCAAGACAGGGTTATGGTCTGTGTAATCTATGAAGATGGAGAAATGGTTAACCCATTCTAGACAGTTTTCCATGCACAAGGATTAGAATTTAAATATTTTGATATGCCAGAGAGTAAACTGCATTTAATTTGAAAATCTGTGTAGAACACTTTCCCTGACAATACTGAGTAAACAGGGTGTTACAGATGCATTTGTCAACTGGACAGAACTAGCCTCTAACCTATAGATGGCTGGAGCTGAACAAAAGAGGCCAGAGACAGGAGAGTCAGAAATCAAACAAATTTACTTTCAAAGTGAGGGAAACAGCTTGTAAGCAAAGAGGCAGATTAGCTGAAAGTTTCAGGGTGAAGGAACACTTACACCAATGGCTACACAGTAAGCTGTAGCCGGAGCAGCCACTGTGAGACAGTTTGATTCATGACTGGAATGTGGGTACTTGTCTGAGCTTGTCAGGTGTTTGTCTGGACTCGGAAAACACTCGTTGCTACGCAACGCAATAATTATATGATTTAGCCCAGAGCGGGAGTTCATCCAGAAGGTGAATGCAAAGGATTGTTGTTATTCCAAGCTCAGGGCACAGCTTGCTTGCTGAACTCTGAGCTCTGGAAAATAGGGTGTTTCCTGATATCTTAACAATGTATATGTTAAGATGATTTCATTTTCACTTTTCAGTTTCACTCACTTACATGATTATTTCAAGAGATATAGCGTTGATTGCTGCCGTTTTTTACGTCAGATACAGAACTCTTCCATCACCAGTAAGTAAAAAATGTACTTTATTTTAAAGTGAGATTACTAAAACCTATAGAGAGAAAAAATTCTGCAAAGACTTGCAGTCTTAAAATGTTACTCTGATATACAGTGAGGTCTATTGAAATATCTTTTATTGATGATTTTTAATCCCTTAACCAACTGATTCAGATTAGTGGTTTATTTTTTTTAAGCATATTTCATCATGCTTCACAGAAGAGATAAAAGTAATTGCTTAATAACATGAAAAAACAACTAAATTTAAAAGGCACAGGAACTTATAAGTTCGAATGGTACAGACTTATTAAAAATTGTCTTTTAGGGGCAAAAACCAGCATGGCATTAGGACTTCTTAGGACTTAGGACTTCTCTAAAGCATTTATTTGCTGGATCTCTAAATCACCAGCTATAGATCCTAACTAAATATAATGGATTTTTTAAAATGTCATTGACTTTACTGTTTTTAATTCTCCAAACTAAAAAGGGATTCTAGTAAGAAAGTATAGTATTAAACAGATGTTTTGTTAAGCATTCGATTTATTTAATCAAATGCTTCTATTAATTTCTTGATTGTATAAGCATACCATATATGATTCTATTTATATATGATTATACTATTGCAGTTACTACTATTTGTATTTTATTCTACAGATTATACATAAAATTTGATCATAATTAAAGTTTCTAAAAATTGCAATTTTTTTTTTCAAGGACAAACTAAATATCCAAACTTTTATTATCACTTTCACAGCGAACACTTGCTAGATATTTCAATCCTTGCTATGCCACTGCTAGGTTAAAGCCAACATTCATCAGTAAGGTAAGGACAATATAAACTCTTTCGGTTCTTTGTCTTTATGTTGTTCATTCCCAATGATGAAGATGCACTATTTTTTTTAATAATCAAAGAAACAAACAAGACTCTTGTTAATAGCATTTTGCTACATTAAGTGTAGGTCCTGGGATCTGCTGAAACTACAGATGAAACATAGCTTCTCATTTAATGAATTAGCTAGTAAATTATGTATGCTTATGACACCTTAGAAGAAAGTGATGTCACCTACGTACTTCTCTCTCACCCTCTTTCCTTCTCAAGTTCCTAGATCTTTGTCAGTCTTGTGGTTAGTTTTATTGGGAAATTAGGAATTGTAATGGACTCTTCAAGGTGCTTCATATGTTTGAATTGGGGAGGGTGAAGAGTAGAAGGATAATTGCTGCTTCGACAAACAAAAAACATTTCTGCTGCCTTCCTACAGTGTAAACATCGCATATAATCTACTTTTATTTGTTACTATCACATGCAAAGGAACAGGAAAAAGCATTATTTCGTAGCACACTATCAAAGTAGTACCATAACTGTATGCCAGCTTTGCTCTGCTGGGTGCCAGGATGCAAAAATTGCTTTGTTTCACAGTAACATCTACTTAGTGAGCAATTGCTTTTTTTTTTGTACATGAAAATATTTCCCTAAGGGTATATATGCACTTGGAACTACTTCTCCACTAACTAACAATTTGCTTTGCTCTATCAATGCCACATCTCCAGTTGGTTAGATTAGAGTCTGGCCTTAGAACAACTAACTGGTCTATAGGGGGATGGAAACCATATCCTTGTTCTAGTAAATACCATGTTGTAACCAACTTAGCTAACCTGCTCTAATGGGATTTTAATTTTATCTATATTGTTTTGGCTTCTAAGTGCTTTATATTCAGCAGCAATTGGAAGGGAGTAACACGAAATGGCAGGTGATTCAAGGAGGTATAAGGACAAATGTTTCAACATTTTATCCTTATAGGTAGGCCTCCAGGTAATAATATTAATAATAAGAATAAAATAGTTCATAGTATTTGTTATATATCTTTTTCATGACCACAGCAACCCTGTAAACTTCTTGAGGGCAGGGATGATGGATTTTCTAAATTTGATTCCTTCCCCCTCCTCCACTCAACTTTTACTCCCATTACTTAGCACAGTGTCCTGAGTATATTAATGTTTGATACAGTTTTGCTCGTTAGTAAAAACATCTTTTTGAAGTAGTGCTCTTTTTTATTGTTACCTGGTTGGAAAAGTAGTAACATAATACAAATAAGAAGGTGTTATGGTCTCCTAATAGTCTTTTCCCCTTGTCTACACCACTTTCCTATTTTCTTTCTTCATCATTGTCTCTTCTCTATACTCCAGTCTTAGAGTCAGTATGTTCTTTGTTCCCTTTTCTTAGTCTCTTTTCCATGCCCATATATTTGGGTCAAACTCCCAACTCTAGAAAATTTGCTTCGATGAGAATAAGCAATGAGATGAATGTTTAACATTGTTGGGTCAGGGGATGGGTGGTATAGTGAAAAGATCACTGAATTCAGAAACCCTACTAAGTTCTAGTTTTGGTTCTGCTACTAACTTGATGTATGACCCTTAGATAAATTATTCCATTTCTATATTACCCCATTTAAACAGTGGAGATAATAATGCTTGTCCAATTTTTGTTTTTTTATTCCCAGTTAACTGCCATAATACATGACAGTAAAACAGGTAGCTTAATAAATGCTTGTTGAAAGGGTTGTGCAAATAAATTAAGATCATGTAAAATCAGTTTGAAAAATTATTAAAGCAATTTACAGATGAATGATTATTGCCAAACTAATGCTTTTCTTCACACACACACACACACACACACACACACACACACACACACACAGTAACTTTGCAGATAGACATTCATTTGTAAGCCCTCAATAAAATTAAGTAGCTAAAATTTCTTTAAAAGAAAAGTCGTATGCATATGCTATCATTTTTGTGTCTAAATTTCTACATCAAGAATATTTCAACATCTAACATTTGGTGGGTGCTCTGTCTTAAAACAGCCAGTTTCATTGCCTACTTGTCCATGTGCTACATAATTAAGAATAGATATAGGTGACCTTGACTTATTTTTTTCCTAAACATTTGTTTTTCTGTAGGTGAACACAGCAGTTCAGTTAATTTTAGTGGCAGCTTCTTTGGCAGCTCCAGTTTTCAATTATGTTGACAGCATTTATCTTCAGATACTTTGGTAAGGTAAAATTTTAATTTATCATTCCTGAGAATTGTAATATAACTGTGTTGGTAGTTTTAAAGATTATTCCCTCTGTAGTCCTGCTTTGTCAGCAGTATCAACACTATTGATGATAATCTGTAGCATTGAAAATGTGTCAACTTTATAAATACCAAGCGTTGTAGGAGATTGTGATATTTAGGTAAACTTTGCACTTGTGTGAAATTTTTTTAACGAGCACAGCTTGTGTCAACAGATCAGTCACTTTGCCACATATAATCTCTCATAATATTTTCCTTGAAAAATAAATTAATCAGAACTGTCTGTAGACCGATTGTACATGCCTATTTTGTTTTCTGCTATTTGTTAAGAGAAAGTAATGATGTGTGCTTGAACCTGGATAATTTGAAACCAGCGTTAATACATTTTATTTAAACTGAATTCCATTTCCTTTTAATGTTTTCTTCATTTGCATTGTTATGTGAGTACTCTATGTGTCACTTTTTTGGTTTTGCTATAAAGCATCATTCATACAAATGTGAAGTTACTATCTTACCCTACGTGAGTACCTGCAAACACTTTTGCCTAAAGGCCCAAGGCCTCCCACTGCATCCTGGGTCACCTCCACTCATCCTGAAGTATATCAGGTCACTGGATTCAGATGGCTCTGAAGAAGTGAGGCTGGTGACCTGCACAGCCCTCCCTCACTCAAAACAAAGTCAAGTGCAAGTCATGTCATCATTTCTCTGATGGCATGATCTTCTTCGGCAATGAAGGACAAACACAATCTGGGGTAGCTAGGTAGTATAGTGGATAGACTGCTGGACATGGAGTCAGGAACACCTGAGTTCAAATCCAGCCTCAGACACTTACTTGCTGTGCGATCCTGGGCAAGTCACTTAATCTTATTTGCCTGTAAAATGAGCTGAAGAAGGAAATGGCAAAACCCCCCAGGATCTTTGCAGAGAGAACTGCAAAAAAGGGATCACAGAGAGTCAGACATAACTGAAAATGACTGAACAAGAAGTTATTATTAATGATTGCCATACCAGTTTTTCAAAGTCATCCATTCCATCTTTCAAATATCTGATTGTGTTTGATGCGTACAACACAAATCTTTTTTTTTTTTAATCTTAAAAGACCATTTGACTACATTGTGAAAATTATGCCTACTAAACTTTAGGTAAGAAACTTTCTTTAACTGATGGCAAATCCTAACATTTCATTAACTCAGGGTTCATATAATATGAGAAAGGAAGTTTAGTGTAAGGCAACTATATTTTTATAATTGTTATAACTTGTTTCTATAATTGTTATAACTTTCTTCTTATTTCCTCTGCAACAAAAGGTGTTTTACAGCTTTCACCACAACTGCATCAGCCTACAGTTATTATCATTATGGCCGGAAAACAGTTCAGGTGATAAAAGGCAAATAAATGTCCATCATTATTAGCTGGGAAAAGCAGTAAGACATCGACATCAGAACCAGCTGGTAATCTACGGGAGTCTCCCTTTTTTGGTAGTTTGGAAAAGACTTTGTCAAAACATAAACCATGTCAGTGTCATCCCAATTGAAGTCAAGTGCATTGAAATTAAGCTTAAATCATGTACTGTACATATATGAATTTTCCAATGTATTTTTAAATAAAAATATAATTTGGAATTTTTTATCTTAGATTTCTTAAAGTAATTTACAATTCAATTATTGTTAGTCAATTTTGAATTTTTTAAAAGAAATATTTCCTGAAAATATAGTCTATATCCAGTTTCCCTTGTTTATTAAGTAGAATTTTCATTCTTAAGAAAGCATTGAAGGTTACCAGGTCAGTGAAAGGGAAGGGAATTAGATTTAACGTGAACTTATATACAACTTAAGTAAATAGTTTTATTTTACAAATCTCTGACCTGTAGAAGTTGATACGGATATGTCATCTGTTAGTTTAGACTGGTGATATGTGTGACAAGCTATGTTATAAAGAGGGTTTAAGATGTAGTGTGTTTTGAAAATAAAGTCAAACACATACCAGAGTACTGAGGTTCATGCTAAGTTAAGTCTTCCAAAATCTTTGATGCTTACTAGTTTATTTGTTATTTATGTCAGGATGAGTTACAGAATAGTTATAGTTTAACATAGGGGAGGATATATCTATCACCGTTTGCTACCTAAGGATCAATGATTACTTTATGACTTTGCACTATGTTCCTAAAATAGACGTTTTCATAATATTAGAACTTGTATTCATGTGATATATAAATAATAATTTAAAAATGTGTATTTTTCCAAAGTTTTTTTTAGACTTAAGGAAATCTTGTTTTCATGAAGATAATAAAGGAATAAAATAACAGAAAATACTATTGTTTCATCAAAAGCCTACTAATTTCCTTGATGCTGAATTACCAACAAACAAGTAAACTCTTTATTTCAAACACTAAAGTTTTTAAAGGTATGTGGATCATTGGTAGATCAAAGTGAAATCTTAAATCATTAAACTGAATTGGAAAAGTAAATTATTTTAGTTGCTGCTTTCTTTGCTGCATTAAGATGCAGGTAGGTGATATAGTACATAGAAGTGCCTGGAAGCAGGAGAACTTGAGTTCAAAAATCCAGCCTTCGACACTCATGAGCAAATCATTTAACTTCTGCCTCAGTTTCCTCATCTGTAAAATGAGTATAATAGCAAAATGACAGAGAATTTGTGAGATACTTTGCAAACCTTAAAGCACTATATAAGTGATAGCTATTATTATTGTTAGAGAAAGTGATGTATACTAAGGCATTGTGTCAGCAATTAATAGCGTTCTGGGTATTTCCTTCCCTATCCTGAGTTAAGTGGTGATCTGCAAAATGTTGAACTTTCCACCTTTCTTTTTTTTTTAAGGTTTGTCCTTTTGATAGAGGTAAATATTATTATTACCTTCTCTGTAATTCTTCCTTACCTTAAAAAAAAAAACACATAAGTCCAGACTTCCTAAGGAAAGGAACATTGAACAATTTGGACTTTTGACAGCAGAACTGTATAGACAGTCTTTCATCATCTAGCTTCATAGTGGGATTGGGTTTTTCTGATTAGATTTTCTAAGGAGATCCTGAAAAAGTTGTGGTTAGCCAGCAAAAGGAACAATTTAGAAGCACTGCAATAAGTTGACTTTAGATGAAAGATATTAGGAAGGGGAATGCTACACACAAATTATGTAGTGTTTCAAGGTTATATATCAATATAAAAAGATTTTATATATTCAATATGCTGTTTATTGTTGTAGATAATGGGTCAGCAACCTTTTGTGTGATAAAATGTTCACTTCTGATGTTTACTAGCTCTTCACTTCCCAGAGCTTCTGACTGACCTTTAAATGATCTGACCCATCTTGAAGCACATCCCTCGACCATAAATATTGACGTTACTTTGTGCTGTACTGCCAAATTTTGGCTGATTTTAAATCTAATTCAGTTATAAAACTGTAGAGCTGAACTGTAAAGGAGTATGAGGCTAGGGTTAAGTTTGAGAGGTATACCTTTCTTGTTTTGATTCTCTCTGCTCACATACCATGCATATTACCTTGCCTGGGTCTAATTTTTTTAAATTAGTGTATCGTTTACACATAGGTGGAGTGTGTGAGAGAACTATTAATCTAAGCACAGATGGGATAGATAGATAGATAGATAGATAGATAGATAGATAGATAGATAGATAGATAGATAGATAGATAGAGATACATACATATTTTGATTATATGTTAGGGAGAAAAGTTTTGGACCAATTTGTAAAATATTTCGAGATAATGTGCTGATTAACCTGTGTAACTTGTTGATGAGTCCAAATCCTCAGATTACCTCAGATTACCTTAGTTTTTCATGTAGCTCTTTAAAATTTTTTACATCTATAAAAAGGTCATATAATTCAGCTGCTTGCTGTGAAAGTGTTACTGCATTGATTCTGTCATTTTACAAATGTAAGGCATAGCAGTTTTCAAAAAAGTTTTTTCTGTACAAATAAATCCCAAAGCAGTATAAACCAAACTCAGGAAATATAACCACCATTAAAGGCTTTAAACAGTATTTACATATTTCCATGTTTTTGTGAAGATGAGAAATATTAAGAACAAATCAAAACTGCATGGTTTGTAAGACTAGAAGGGGAATTGTATACAAGTATACTTAACAAGAATTTATTTTGTCCACTAAAAAACCCCAAAATGTATTCTTGTTTCTTGTTTTTCACTAGTAGATTAGATCTTTTTAGAGTCTTACAGCCTGAAGTTCATAGGAGTAGATGTTGCTTTTCCCAGGTACTAAGAACAGAGGAGACACCTTCCTTGTGTCTCTGGAAAGTATTTGGTCCTGGTATTTTGTTTTTTTGAAAATAAGATATTTTAGCCATGGAAGTAAAATAGATATACCAGGGATCCTGTCTACCCCCAGCTAAAGTAACCAGAAGCTCTGGCTATACTTATATGCATATATTCCAGCCTTCAGAGGAAGAATCCACTGAAATCCTTAGACAAATTCCTCAACCAGTTTCATGTCATCAGTTTTATCTTATGTGGATTTGATGCTTAAAGAAGGCAAGGCTATAATGTGAGAATCCTTTAGGATTGCATTAGGATTTCATTTTAAATGTTTCTATTAAAAATTGGGTAGCACTAATCTATGAAATATTCAAGGGCTTTACCAGATAGCACATCCAATAAATGTTGAACTGAACTAAATTACTTGCTATACCTACTACTCAAGACAATATGGAAAGACTCAAGATCGAAAGACAATATGGCTACTATCTAAGAATTAACCTAGCTGAGTTTGGAGAAGACCCATCTTAGGTTTGGCAATAGGGTAAAGATTATTTGTTATATAGTAAATCTCAAAGACCTACCAAGTCTCAAAGACCTATCTACTGAAAGCTGTGGTACTTAACTCACATGATTGTTGAGAGGTTCAAAGGAGATATTGCCTATAAAGCACCTTTCCAAGTGTTAAAGCACTATATTATTAGTTCTTGCAATCTAGACATCATTGAAAGGAGTGCCTATACACAATTTATGGGTTCTTGAAGTATAAAGTGACCTGTGGTTATTTGGGGAGCTCTGCGGATGACCTAGTGTTGCATATAAAACTACTTCCCTCCATATTTGACCTATTCTCAGAAGTGCGGTAGTCAAAAAGGAAGATTTAGAAACAGGTGATCACATTCTTTAGCACTCTGGAAGCAGAAGTCAGTAGTGTTCATAGTGACAAATCATAGGATCATAAATTTATCACTTGAGAAGGACCTCAGAGGCCATCAGTCTCCATGTTCTCTATTAGTAGGACTGTGACCTAACTTGATCAAAAGTTGCTAGTTTCCTAGAGTGAGCTTTTAGGCAAAGGCCTTCTTGGTATTTCTCTTGAAGACTAATTAAAAGTCTGAAGTTTTAATGGATAGTCAAATGCTGGGTTTTTGTAGGAGACAAGATGTGTATCATACTGTTCTGCATGTCTTGTTTTGCACTTTTTGTAAAGACACACAGACAGTATAAAGGTGCTAAGTAAAAGTAGTCCATTTGTACTGCACAGACCTGCAAAAATGAGTAAGAAACTTGGCTTGGTTGTAAATGTGGTACATGCTTTTCTCCATTCACTTGTTCTGGTTAGACTCAGACCTGCTTTGTTCGATGCCAACACGCACACATTGTACGTTGTACTTGGTGAGAGTCCATGCAAGGGGTACTCCCTGGCTGTGGCATAGATCTCTTTCAGCACTGTCTGTTTCTCGGCTCTGTCTTCAGGGTGGTAGATAAGCTGATACATGCGCACCACTGAATTGGGTGCACACCAGAGGATGAGCGCAGATGTATCAGTGGTCTCAGACACCTCCTGGAGTTTAGGTGGGTCTGGGATGGTATCTTCTCTACTGAGGCCAGGGCACAGGCACCGTGATGATTTCTGTAGTATATCGCATGGAGTCTGGAGATGCTTACAAGGATGGTAGTCACAGAGGATATCTTGCTTAACCACATCTTTCCTTTCTTCTTCTTCCTCTTCACTGTAGTCACCCACCATGTAGTTTGGAATGCCTATGACTGAAGCACTTAGCTGATTTCCCTCAGTGGTGGTCTGTGCCCTTTGATTGGTCTGGGGAGTGCTTACCATGTGTGGAAGAGAAGGGATGCTGGGGTGCTTCCTGGGGAATGGGGTAGAGTCTGAAGTAGGTACTGAGATACCAGGTCCAGTTGTAGGTCGGTTAAGGAAGTTTTTCCTAATAGTATTTTCTTCCCTTAGTTTTGTTGGAGCTGTTCTTCGAGCACTAGATGGAATGCTCAAGTCACCAGGACCTACTGTAGGGACTGTGGTAGGGGTAATTGCTATCCTTCCAACATTTTGGGTAGTCAGAGCAAGTTTCAGTGTATTAAAGGTAACTTTCTTGCTCAGGATGGAATTTTCCTTGGTAATATTAGGTGTTCCTAAAGCAGGAAATGCTGTGGGCTCTGTTTTGTGGAAATTGAGAGAAGCCAGTGTCACTGGTTGATTTGATCCATTTAATGGTTTGTTAGAAGAATTGTTATCAGCACTGCTTTCCAAGGAAAGAGGACTTGATATCATGAAGGTTGTGTTTCTTTTAGAAAGACATTTGCTGTACAGTTGGGAGAGGGAAAGAGAAGTTGAAAATGTACTGTTGGGTTCTGCAGCTGGAGTACAAAGTGTGTCGTTGGACCTAGGAGAAGGAGACAAACCAGTTAGAGAACACTTGGTATCAGTGTTAGCTTGGTGATGGATGTCAGTGGATGGACTAAGCAGGTGGCTTTGGTATGATTTAAGGAACCCTAAAGGGGCCTGTACATACCCAGTCCTGATCCCTACATCAGTCATTCCTTTGGGTGAAGATCCCTACTGAAATCAAATGTTACTATGAAGAGAAACCTGTACTAAGCTATTATCAGCCATAAACACCTTAACTGAATTTGTTTATCCAGTAATCTTTGGAGCTATGGTAAATCATAGGAGCAGTGAACTTTGCTAGGGAATTGTGGAGTAAACGTGGAGGAATAATGTGCTGCCTGGGAGATGCGGCTGTTCTGGGTATGGAAGTGAGCTCCAACCTTTGGAGCTTAGGAGCTAGGAGGAATGCCCTGAGCCCTTAACACAGGGTAGGGAGTTGAAGAAGCACTGCCAGTAAACATCCTCTACTGCCCAGTTGTGGAGAGGGACAGCTCTGAAACACAGGTTTGAAAGACAACCAACACCTATACACTTAACTTTTAACTTGTCTGGTACTTGAAGGAGTAAAGACATGATGTAGAAGCAGAAAAATCACAAGAAATATCAGCTTCCCTCACCTGAGTTTTATAAGAACTATACAGCAGAAAAACTTCTTTATTTTGATTATTTTATCATCTGTTTTTCAGGAGCTGATGAGCAAATCATTAAGCGGAAGTAACATCATGGGGTGATTGTATGAGGGGTTAATAAATGCTTGTGGATTGATAGATTGAAGAGCTTTTGAAGGAGTTTTCACACTGACAGAATTTTAGATCCTTCAAGTATGGAGTGAAGCCCTTTGAAAAATTATTCTTAATTAAATTAGGCTTTTTAGCTACTTTTTGATCCTAGCAGAATAGTGAACCTTTGCATAGCTCTATCTCAGAAATTCTTGTGAACACCTAATGGTAATTAAGCTTATTATGCCATGTGGGCACCCCATATTCCAGTTCAGTAATCTGAGTCTGGAGCAAGAAATCATAGTGTTTGTGTGTGTGGATCAAGCAGTCCTGGGATTTGTTAGAGGTGGAGAATCATCCTAATAAAGGCAATAATTCCTACATAGAATGTCCACCAGAATAAAGCTATTTAGCATACAGACTATTGCTGAAAGGTTATATGGGCTCTAAGTTTGAATAGGAAGCATTGATAATGCTGTGAAAAGTCTGGGGGTCCTACTGTCTTTTCACAGTTTGGCATTGATGTCTGAAAAACAGCAACAAAAGACCGTGTTGATGCCATACCCCAGAGAAATAATCAAAATTCTTATATGTTATTTATCAAACACTAAGGTCCTAGGTGGAGGAACACAAATAGAGCATAAAGTAGCAACAGTGATAGGAGACAGAAATAATTCATGGAAGAGCTATTAAAAAGAGTAAGCCTTGTTTGAGGACCCTCTACAACAAAGTCCTTTTTTTCCAATGAAATTGTGGAGCTAGTTACCTGCTCAGGACCATTTTCTCAGAGAGGAGCCAAGACAAGTCACAGCTACAAGTTAAAGGATTGCCATACAGGTTGATGAAAATGACCTGGGAGGAATCCAGAGTCCAAGATTGGAAGGAACTCAAGTTGCAGCTGAAGTACAAAAAGTAAAGGATTAGAGAAAGAGGGGTTAGGTATAAATTATTCCAGATAGTTTTATTATTGTGGTTATTATTACAAGGGTAATAGAAAATTGTACCAGCAGACAAAAGAGCTGAGTCTTGGGCCCACTTCTACCATTAACCAGCTATGATCCTCAAATCACTTAGTACCTTTATGTCCTACTTTTTACTTCTGTCAAATACCAATTGTTACCTCAGATGCTTCTGGTGAGAATCAAATGACATATCTGTGAAAAGCACTTTAGGAACAATAAAACACAAATTATTATGGAATGAGCATTAAAACTTGTGGTTAACGACTAGTAATGTAGCATTGAGAATTTACACTATCCCAGGTGATAGCCTCCAACATCCCAACATTTCACTGTCATTTTAGAAATGTTATCCCAGATTAACAACAGTAGTGAACCCTGCTTTGTTTTTTATCCCTTAGACTTTGTTATGGTCAAGTCATGATCAAGGATAATGGGAGATCTGGGTTACAAGACTTGGGTTGGAATTCCAATTCTGCCACTTATATTGTTTGTGTGATCTTGAGATCTCAATTGTCTCATCTTTAATAAGGAGAATGAGATGAGCTTTAAAGGTGTCTTTTAGCTCCATCTCTATGATCATAGAATCCTCAGCAATAATCTTTCTACAAAATTAACAGTGCAGGACAATTGCCCCAAATAGCTACATCCTAGTAATGACTTGCTTAGATTAGAATATAGATTAGCAATAGTTTTTCTCCTAGGGGTGGTGGAGCTACTTGAAATAATGTGGATAAATGGGGAACTTTGCTGACAGTCCAGCCAATTCAATCCAGTTCACTTTAATAAGCTTTTATTTAGTGCCTATTATGTACAAGATAGCATGCATTTTACTGGCTAGTGATACCTTTTTTTCTAAAGGAAAAGAATGTTCTTTTGACTCAAATCTAGCTTCTCCTACTGAAAATCCTTCTCATTTTCAGTAATGTAAAAGAAATAAGTAAGGTCTCTAATCTGCTTATCAAATATCTTGTCAATGTGTTTGCAGCAGAGGAAGAAAGGGAACTAGAACTAATTCGTGTGTATTATGTACCAGGCACAAATATCTCATTTGATCCTTAATCCTGTGAAGGATTAGAACTCAGGAAACTGAAGCAGACCGAGGTAAAGTGACTTGCCCAAGGCCACACAGCTAGTAAGTGAGATGGAATTTGAAGTCCATCTTCCTGATTCCACGCCCAGCACAAAGTCAGGTCTTTCTGACTCCTGGACCAGCACTCTATCCACTGCACCAACCGTCTCAATTCCAGATTGATTCTCCTGGCAGTCTCACAGTTTGTAGCCCATGCCAAGGTTTACGGTGGCTCTGGCCAGAACCAGAACAGCAAAATTATGAAATTTTTCTTCAGCTCCTCCTTTTCAAGGCATTCTAACTAAATGATGCCCCACTACCTGCTATTCTCTGGTGATTGGTGACAAAGCTAGTCTTGCTCCCTAGGCAAAATATAACCAGTTCCATCCTTCCCTCGCATCAAAATGGAAACAGCTGGTGCCAAGTGTCACAAATGAAAAATGCATATGGATCTGTATTAGGATAGGAAGCCCATTAATGCATTAATATGTACAACTTTGAGATGCACAATTAGGCCTGAAATTTAGTAGAAATGGAGCAAGCCAGATCATGTTTGGAAAAAGTGCATCTTTTAGTGTTTGCTAACTACTACGTACAACTACAGCCTTCCTTTTTACACAAATATTCTCCCAGGAATGAGAGATGACTCCCAATAATGGAATGCCTTCTCTCAAGAGAAATAAAATTTCAAATAGCCCACAAGCAAGTGGAAAAATATTTGATGTACATTATGTATGCTGTAGCAAATTACTTAGAATTATATGTTTGAAAACATAATTATTAAAGACATGAATGACCAGAAAATGAGGGATGGGGTAAAATACAGAAGGAGATGGACAGCCTTAATTGTTGCACAAGTTTGGAAGAACAGAGGGATTGCTCAAGGGTGGTGTTGGGAATTACCAATGTAACTCCATCTACACAGGTGACAACAGATCTGTGACTTCATGGCTCAGGTCCAGAAAGTTGCCTGAGGCACATGAAGGTCAAATGCCTCTCCCAGGGCCTGTAGCTAAAAATCAAAGGAGAGACTTGAACTTGGACAATCCCAACTCTATGTCTTCCTGCTGCCTCTTGTACGGGCACCCTTGAAATATGAAAAGAACCAGGGGAAGGCCTGTAATGCATCAGGTATATCTTACATGGGATACAACGTGGACAGAAGTGACTTGCATCAGTGGTGGGACTGCCCATACAGTGGAATACATCTCACCAGTCCAACAACATAGAAGAAAACACATTTAAAAAGTTTCTGCTCTTAGTTCTGTTTCCTCAGGACCCGGTTCTATTCCCCAGAACTGTCCAGTTAGCTAATATCTTAGCATGTGCTAATAGGTTACTGTGTTGCTCCTATGAAGTAACAGCTTATGGCCTCCAGAAGACCACACACAAACACACAAACAAGTTATTGTAATTACCATACTGGGAAGCAAGGAACCTTTTTTTTTCTTTACAGAAGGGAAAGGGAAATTTGGTTCAGCAGTCACTTCTCATGTATACAACTAGTATCAACCCTAGATGTGGCCATTCCTTTTTACCTTCCCTCAGATTCATGGCCCCTCCTCTTCTTTCCCCTGTTGACGTGTGCTATATTTTAGTTTTTCATCGTTTCTGGACTCTGAATTCTCCATAGTTTCAGTTTTCATTCCCCAAACTACTAGTCATCATGGATGCAGTGTTTTCATGTTTGGTACCAGGTACTGAAGGGTTTTACACCAATACTCCTACGCATTCCAAGGAATGGGTTGCTAAACCAGAAGTGCATATTCCCTCACAGGAAAACTGGAAACCTTACCCTACCATGCTGTTTCTAAGTCAGAATTCAACACTGACCCTAAAGCTATGCTGTCAGAAGCTAAAATAAACATCAAAGTAAATCTTTATGCAAGCTGAGGCTAAGATTTAGGATTCAAGCTGCCACACACCTATCTGTGCCTTTAACCAGGCTCTGATTTCTTTTCTAGACTTAACAACAAAGATGGATAGCTTGGAGTGGCTTTGATTTCCAGTATGGCCTGTCTGGATAACGGGATGTCACAGCATGGGAACTATTCTGGATATGGCAGACCACCCACTGAGGCAACTGCCTATGTGGAGTAATCCTTGGGACCTATGAAGGCTCTTGTCCAGAAATAATCTCACCCATTCAGATGTCGTGTCTGATATCTCCACCCCCCACCCCTGCATTAGCAATTTTTTCCTTCGAGTTAAGTGTCTGTCCAGGTTCTTTTAAAATGAAAAGGTCTCAGAATAGAGAGAAAGTTAATTCCCTCCTTTTTGTGAATGCCATGACCTGAAATACTGATGTGTTTATAAAAATAACAGCATAAATGGAAGGTATTAAATCATTAATGCCTTGGGATTTTATGAATGCAGACACCAACACTAATCTGAAATCACTCCGAGAAACACTTACTTTTGTAGTAGAAGAGACTGCAAATGAGGAGTATCTTCAAATATTTCCGTTTTAACAAAACTCAGCATTTGAGAGTCTTGACAATCCAGTACTCTCAGATTAGGTGTAGCCTTGAATATTTCCCCATCAAGACTTTTCAGTCTTGCCATCTTCTTCAGGTAGAGGGACCTGAGATTTGGTATATCCCTGATCCATCCTAGCTGGACTGAAACACAGAGGGAAAACTCATCATTGACCGCACAAAGGGAAGCAAAAAGGAAGGAGGGCTAAAAAGGAGTTAGTTTCATTTAAAACAACAGCAACCACAAAGGGTGTAATTTCATGAATATGGGAGCTAATCAGAAACTCAAAAGACTACATTTTAGATTCCTTAGTCATTTGTCTAGAATCTCAATTAGAAAATACGGGTTATGAGAAGTACTGGATTCAGAAATTAAAGACATCTCATTGATTCAAAGAGATGGAATCTAGTCCAACATCATGAGCAGAGACCCAGAGCTCACCTAGTCCAAACCTTCTACTGAGGAAGAAATGGAGGTGAAGTGACTTGTCCAAAATCACACAGGCAGTAAATATCATTGACAGGATTCAGAGCCTTGTTCTCTGATTTCCAAATCCAGCCTCATTTTTACCTGAGATGAAACTGAGAGGTTACTTGCTCAGAGAGGTCTGTAACCTAGACCTTCTGACCTCTAGCCAGGTATCTTGAAAATGAAAGAAAAATCAAACTCATCACAGTTCTCTCAAGTAGCTAATAACATGCACATATGAAATACAATGGGGGTAATTAGTGGGAGCAAAAGAATGAAGAAGAGCCAGTAGCATGGTTAAACTACTTTGTTCTTACCTTTTGATTGTATTTCCTGACTTCCCTACAAAACCAAAAACTTTACCTTCTGAGTTCCATTCCATTTCCTAAATTCTCTTGCTTCTCTCAAGTGAGATTTATGGTGGAAAATATCTGCTTTCCTTGAGATTTATTTGTATCACTAAAGATAATATCAGGCATTTAAGGTGTGCAAATTATGTAACAACATTATTTCATTTAACCCTCATAAAGAACCCTGTCGGGGTTTTTTTGTGGTTATTTAGTCATGTTCAGATTTGTGTGACCCCATCTGGGATTTTCTTGGCAAAGATACTAGAATGGTTTACTGTTTTCTTCTCTGGCTCATTTTACAGATGAGGAAACTGAGGCAAACAGGGTTAAGTGATTTGCCCAGGGTCACACAGCCAGTAAGTGTGTGAGGCTGAATTTGAACTCAGGTCTTCCTGACTCCAGGCCTGATGCACTTTCCACTATACCTCCTAACTGCCTCAAGAACACAGTGAACTATGCACAATTATCCCTATTTAACAGATGAGGAAATCTAAGGCAAAAAGAAAGTTAAATAACTCCCAGTCAAACAGTAAATCTCTGAGGTGTGATATATGAGCCCAGGTCTTCCTGACTCCAAGTCCAGTGTTCTCTTTCTCCACCAGGCCAACTAATCAAGGAGTGTACAAACCTGGTGCTGAGTCTATAGAGTCCATCAATTAATAATTATTTCCTGAGCACCTACTAAATTTCAAGCAATTACTATATATGTGTGTATATATCTTCACTAAAAAAACAGTTTTGTCCTGTGCCTCCCTTTTCACCCCCTTAGGATGCCACACACACACACACACTCTCATGTTCACATACATCATATTTACGTGTATGCATGTGTATATATGCACATAAAGACACATGTATGGAATCTTCCTGAAGCCAAGGCCAGCTTGATGCCATTCTCCCCATGATGCCACTCTGGCTCTCAAGAAAGACAGAAATGAATACAAAAGTGTGTGTGCATGTGTATGTGTGCATATGTATGTATATACACACGCTTATGTACACACACAAACATACATGTGTATATGTGCATATACAAACATAATTACATATAAAAATAAATATATGAGTATATAAAATGTAATAGGCTGTGTAATGTTATATGTAATACTTATACTATATATTATATATACATATTTATCTGTATAACATACATATATACTTATACACATATATACATATAACCAAACACACACACAGTACAGAGACAAAGAGAGCAAGAGAGAAGAGGGGGGGAAAGAGAGAGAGAAAGGAGGGTGTATGTGAGTGTATACTTTTGTAGTCACATTTTCTTTGCTTGAGAGCCACAATGGCATCATGGGGTCACATGGTCTGGCCTTGGGGTCAGGAAGACCAGAGTTCACTTTCTGCCTCAGACATACCCTGGCCATCTGACCATGGTCGGAAAAGTCATTTCATTTCTCAATGCTGCCCAAAGTTAGCCAAGTTGTAGATGAGAAACATCAGTAAAAAGGGTTTTTACACACCAGAAGTTCCCCAATATCATGTTTATTATTTAAATCCCAGTCCCATTCTTAGAAAATTCCTCAGACTTACTTTCTGGAAGAAAAGTCCCACTCAGATCCAATACTTCCATGGTATGCATAGGTGTCTTTTCTCCAACTTGACCTGATGTTCTTTGAGCAAAGGCTGACGCTTTAATTCCTTCTCCATCATTTTTCCCCAGCAGGGTAGCCGACAGATTGAGGAAGCGTAGGGATGGAAAGCAGGAAAATGCCCCAGGTTGGATTTCCAGGATGGGATTTCCCACAAGCGAGAGCCATGTCAGGTTCTGCAACATCATAGTCTGGCAGCTGGGCATGGATGAGAGCTTGTTGTAGCTTAGGTCCAGAGTTTCAAGGCTCTCCAAGACAGGAGTTTCCCCCCAGGGAAGCTCCTGGATCAGGTTGTTCCTCAAGATAAGAACTTGAAGATTGGAGAGGTCCCTCAGGTCCTGATCGCTCAGTCCTTTGAGCTGGTTGCTGCTTAGGTCTAAGCTTCGCAGTGTCCTTGGCAGACAGGGAGGGAAGCTCCCAAGGCTTCTGTTCACTAGAAACAAGGTGGCTGTTGTTGTCTTATTGAACTCCTCACAAGATAAGCTAGAAAAACTGACGTTGTCCTCCCAGGGACCAAGCTGGGCAACTTGAAAGAGAGCTGCCATTGCCTTAGGCATGACCGTACCATCTTTGCTTGATGGGCTGTCAGGTGCTGCCCAGCCCAGCTCCATCATGGCAAGCAGCAGCAAGAACATGCTGTGGTCTCAGTAGACTCCAAATATGGACCTTTTGGGGAGGGGGGAGCAAAGACCATCAGGAGGCATAATAAATACAATTGCTGTTCAGTGCCCAGGAGCAGTTTCTAAGGAAAAGACTGGGGTGGTTTTTCCTATTATGCCTGGAATAGTTAACCTAGAAGCAGGGGATGTAGGAGAGTTTTTACTAGAATGAAACCAACTCTTCTAAAAAGCCTAGGAGAGAAAGGCATGGCTATTATCTCAGAAAAGCCTGGGATATTTTGACATGTGCAATATCAGGTCTTAAAGACCTCCAAAATCAACATCGTCACTTTCTAGGTGGAAACTATTTCCTAATAATCCCTTAGGACCCTTTGTATCAAGCTAGAACATTAAGCTGGCACTCCCGGATTCAAAAAGTGGGGTTTGAAAACCTGATGAATCCCAGCTGAAATCCTGGAGAAACCATGAGCTAAATTCCAGGGAGTGGACTCTGGGAATGCAGTCTATTTTTTAAAAAATTTGGCTTAAAAATTATGAGATTGGCAAATACCAACAAACACGAACACATCCTTATACAAAACAAAAGAAAAAGAGGAACTGAATATGAAACTGTGAGTTTCTATTAGGTACAGCTTGTTTTTTGTTAACGTATGTAATACATTTAACATTGTAGCACCAACTCTCTGTTTACCTCTGTCTTCTGAGTGTCCTGCTTTCTTCTGGGTGATTTTTAAAATGTTACACTGCTGTTCTTTCTTGGTATCACTCTCTCTCCTCTCCTGTCACCCACCCTCACCCGTCTTTGTAGAACTCAGTCTATTTTTATTGTGGTGCTATTTAAAGAGACCCTGTGGATCACATTTTAACATATGGGTTCCTTCCTGCATTATATGTCTTAGGTTTGTTTCACTTCTGTAAGGTGAGGAAAGTATCCTAAAGTCAACTCATCCCAGCACTCCCAGAAAACATGGATACCCCAAGGAAAGGCTTTACTTCCCTGTCTCAGTCTCTGAAAGACGGCTTTAGAGCTTCTGTGAGAAGAAATCAACACAGCCATGTCACAGTACTTCTTTAAGATAAGTCGTTTAAATACCATCATCGTTATTATAATTAACATGGAGAGAACACTAAGGTTTGCAAAGGACCTTATATATGTTAATTCATTTGAGCCTCAGAACATGGGAGACAGGTGCTATTTTCCCCATTTTAAAGACAGGAAACTGAGTCTAGATGACTAGTTCAGAGTTTGAACTCAGATCTTCCTGACTCCAAGGCTAGCACTTTTACCCACTCCACCGCTTAGCCATCTAAATGCAGACAGACTTGGAAATACACTAACTTGCTCAATGCTAGAGAAACAGTGGATAAGGTACGTGGAGTCAGAATGACAGGGGTTTCATTCCTGCCTCCAACACGTCATCAATCAATCACTACACATTTATTAAGCACCTACTATAACCCAGGCACTGTGCTAAGCCCTGGCACTTGAAAGTTATGTGATCAAAGGCAAACCCCTTAATGTCTGTGAACCTCTGTTTGCTCCTCTCTTAAATAGGGAGAGACCTCACAGGGTCAATCCAATGAGACAATGTCTCTAAAATGCTTTACAGATTGTACTGTGCTGTACAAATGTCAGTAATTATTAAGGTAGGGGAGCAAAGAAACCCCCAGCATATGGGCTTTCGAAGCTAGCTACTCCCTCAGTCCTACTATCCATATCTGCCCTAGTTCACAATTAATGCTCTTAACTGTGGCCCCAGCCACTTTCTCTGTTGCTCCATGGGAAGCCTGAGACATGGACTCTCGTCCCAGTCACACATCTAATAACACGTTTGACAGCCAATTCCACTGTCTGGACCTCAGTTTCCTCCTCCATAAAATGAGGAAGCTGGGCTGGATGATTTCCAAAGTCCCTTCCAGTTTCTATACAACAAACACAATGGTGATTTTGAGAATCGCTGTTCTTGAAAGTGGAGTGAGGAGCAGGGTGGGAGTGAGTCAAGAAAGAGTTTTTACTTTGTACTCACCGGGCAGGCACCTTTTGAAGTCTGTAGCCTTCCAGTCCTCCTCAGATTCTCTCTGCTCCTTTAAAAAAAGAGAGAGAGAGTTTGACAAAGGATTTGTTAGCCCGCAGTTTTGTTCCCAGTCCCAGCGGCAGCTCTTCCCTACACCCCCCACCCACGTCCTTTCTGCCCCTCCACTCGTGGTTACGGCAGAGCTTACCCCAGCTCTGCTCAGCCCCTCCTCCTCCTTCTGGTCCTCCTCCCTCACTGGGCTTTTAGCTCCTATTAGCTCCTCTCTCCTTTACCCGCGGGCTCCTCCCCACACTGCACTATGGCCAGCTCCTTTCTCAACTTTTCAATCTCTTTTGCTTTTTCATTGCCTGAACTCCCTGGAAGTGAAATAGGAAAGGTCTCTGTTCTCTCAGGATCAGGGTTAACAAGGATCAATGGGGCTGGGTGGTCAGGCAAGCGCAGCTCCATCATCCTTTCTCAGGAATCTGCTCCACCTAGACTCTTCCCCGGCCAGGTGGCTGCTATTTCCCTGGGAGAAATTGAATGGTGAGAAGAGAAAAAACCCTCTCCCTTTTAACCAAGGCAGGACAGCCAAATGTCAATCCTGAATGAACTCTGTGACCATTTATGTTCAGTAGAGTCTGCTGCAGGCCTGCAACAGATACCAAGAAGATAAGGAGAGTCCCTCAGAAGGGTCTTCTCCAAAGTCAGCTCTGGGCACATAGCTGACATCTAAAAGTACTTGCTGATTGATTTGGTTATGTGCAAAGTGGAAGGAAGAAAATGAAGGAAGGAAAAAAATCAGGAGCTCTGCTCAGAAAGGCCTTTACTCTCAAAAGTAAGGAGAATAAAAGAGCCCTAATCAATTGTGACCTGTTTTCAGCATACGTGGTCAGATGTTCTGTGTTCATTTTGCCGTGAAAATCTGTTTCTACATGATATATCCAGATTTCCTTTGTATTTCATTTCATTATTAATCCATAAGAAATATAATACATTTGTGGAATTCCTAAGATCAGAGTCAACAGTCAATAAACATTTATTAAGCATCTACTCTGTGCCAGGCACTATGCTAAGCACTGGAGATACAAATATGAAAAAAGAAAGCCTTTGCCCTCAAGGAGCTTATAGTCTAATGGATCATGCTTGCCACCTAACAAAAAAATCACGTTAACTTAAACTGGACTAGATCACATGGGGCATGTCTAACAGGGGTATTTGCACACTCTAAGTGCCAGGGAGGTGAAACAGATTTTTTTTCAAAATTAATGTTTTTACACTTAATTTGTTTAAAAAAAAAAAACAAAAGAGAGAACAGTTCCATATAAAAAGAAGGGGAAAAGGGAAAAAGATATGTGAAACTACAAATCCCTATTATATACTGTTTACTTTTTCAAAAAAAGTGCAATAAAGTCAACATCATTTTCTTAGTTTTGCAAGTATTAATTATTCCTCCCTCCTACTGCTCCTCAAACTGAACAATAAAAAAATCTTCTATTAAATAAATAATAATAGAAATAAATCCATTATTTTTGAAAAAATATGCAAAGCTATCTTGCTCAGCTGTGTTTCCCTCTCTTCTCCCTTTTGTTCACTTCTGTGCATTCTTTAAAAAATGCTTTGATGACTCCCTTTTGTTTCTTTTATTTTTTTGTTTTTAGCAACACTATCTCTAGCTTGAAATGGAGCTAGCTAAACACTAGTTATCACCAGTGTGAAATGGAATGTAGTGAAATTATCAAAAAAAATCTTGGCCCCACAGAAGATATATAAGAAGACACCTCTCCTGGCTTCTCTGAAGAGGTCAGTGTTTGATGGTTATGGAGCATTGCATATAATTGTAGATTCTTTTAATATGTTGATTGGTTTTTGGTGAATTAATTCTTTTAGTCCTTTCTTTAAAGAAATCTTTGTTAGATAAATTAAACAGTTCTGAGAAAAAGAGGGGGAGGAATGAGAGGAGAATGTAGATAATTAAAGACAACGGATATTAATAAAATCTGTTTTAAAATAACATTGATCTCTGAGTTCTGCTCAGTTAACTCTGAATCAGTTTATTCAAGTCTTTCCAGATTTGACTGAAACCATCTCTCTCATTATTTCTTATATATTATATATAATATATATATTCCATTACATTCATATACCATTATTTATTCAGCTGTTCCCCAATTAACGAGCAGCCCCTTAGCTTCTCATTCTTTGCCACAACAAAGAGGTTTATACATATAGGACATTTTCCCCTCTTTGATCGCTTTGGATTATAGGCTTAGTGGTAGTATTATTAGATCAAAGGATATATACAATGTTTAGTGAATTTGGGAGTATAGTTCCAAATTGTTTTTTCCAGAATAACTGAATAAATTCACAGACCCACAAACAGTGTATCAGTGTGCCTGACTTTCCTAAGCCACTCCAACAATTGTCAATTTCCATTTTTATCATCTTTACCATTTGAATGTGCGTGAGGCAGAAGATCAGGGTTTTCTTTACTTCACATTTTTCTAATTATTAGTTATTTGAATGAGGCATTTGAAAAAATATGACTGTTGATAGCTTGGATCTCTTCCTTTCAGAATTACTTTTTCATGTCCTTTGACCACTTACCTATTGGGAAAGATTGTCATTCCTGTATATTTGAGGCAGTTGCTTATGTATCTTGGAAATGAGACCCTTATTAGAGAAACTTGTTGCAAAGGTTTTTCCCTTAGCTGTTTTCCTTCTAATTTTAACTACACTGATGTGTTGGTGCAAAAACTTTGATTTTATGGGATCAAAATTGTCTCTTTCATCTTCCGTATTCCTTTCTATCCCTTTTTTGGTCATGACTTCTCTCCCTCCCGACCCCGCCCCATAGTTGTGAAATATATTTTCTTCCTGGTTCTCCTAATTTTTAAATTCTATGATTCTTTACATCTCGGTCATCCATTTGGAGCTTATTGTGGTATAGAAGATTGATTTTTATCACAACCTCTGTCAGTTCTTGATGATTTAATCTCATAATACTGTTCCTTGATTTTTCCCCCTCATTTGATTAGAATCATATAATTTGAAGGTTAGAAAGGAGCTGAGCAGTCATCTAGTCCAATGCATACCCAAAGGGGCTCCCTTTAACATGTATCTGAAAAGTGATCGTCCTCTGCTTGACAACCTCCAAGAAGGGGAAACCTACCATACCATTCCACTTTTGGATAGACTTTTAGAGTATTAAACTATTTTTTTTTTTAAGAATTCTACCCAGAGAATAACATTGAGTAGAAGACATGATATGCCAGCAATTATATTTTGTCATTCAATTAGTTCTTTAAAAGTTTTATTAGTGCAAGAAATTATAACTATTTTATTCCGTAAATCCTCTCATCTTTTCATTACTGCTTACTAGCCATATAACCATAAGTTAGTTACTTGACTTCACTGGACCTCAGTTTCTACATCTTGAAAATGAGGGAGTTGGACCAGATGATCTCGAATGAATCTTTAAGCTTTGATTCCTATATAGGAACATCTTAAGAACTCCTATGATTCTATGGATATAATTCTACAAATATGAATGAATTCTATATCTCAGATTTGCAAGTGTAAAGTAAAGCAGAGACTGGTGTTTCTCCCTAGCCCTTGATTAAACAGATAGGAGATCTTTCCTTCCTCCAATCCCGTTAGAATTAGAGAGAATTTGGGGGTAGAGGGTGAGAAGGGTTAATCATGGAAGATTACACCAGATTCTGAGATCAGACCAAAACTTATCTCTCTTCCTGTCATTCCTTATCTAGGTGGTGTTGAAAAACACCAGATTGTCTAGGACAACCATAGCATTTATCTTAATGGGACATAATCTCCTTCCTCACTTTAAAATCTCAAAAATCTACTTTGAATCCAAATCCCAGCTACAGAAAAAGGATTCTTGCAAACCCAAAGATATATCCCAACCTGCCAAAAAGATTAGCTTTTTGGCATTATGATCCTGACAATAACTGAGTGCAGGCAACAAAACCAGGAGCTAAAGTCACAGGCCTTTTTTAGTTTAAAGCCCAGGTGCATTTACCAGCTATTCAGTCCTAAGCCCAAGTCCATAGTTTACAGGGGCAATAGCAATCAGCCATTGATTACACAAGCTAGAATCAGACTGTTGTGAGGACCCATGTCTGTAATCAAGTCCATGGGAAATATGAATTACAAGAAAAAGGTAGCACAGGGTAACAGAAAGACCAACTGATGTGGATTCAGAAGAGCTGGGTGTGAGTCCTTGCTCTGTCACAACTGTGGGATGTAGGCCTTAGTTTCTTCATCTGTAAAATATATACACATATAAGTATGCATGTATGTATGTATGCATACATGCATATGCAGTTCAAATCTGCCCTCAGCCTTACCAGCTCTGTGACCTTGGACAAGTCACTTTACCCTATTTGTCTCAGTTCCTCATCTACAAAGATGAGCTGAAGAAGGAAATGGCAAACCACTCTAGTATCTTTGCCAAGAAAACCCCAGATGGGGTCTTGGAGGCTCAGACAAGACTGAAACAGTTCAACAACAACGTGCACATAAGTATGTATGTACGTTTATTTAGCATTTACTTCACAGCATCACTACTAAAATCATACAAGGCAATACATACAAGATGCCTTAAAAACAATAAATACTGTATCAAGTAATGTAATTTTGATATAAAGTAAAACTTCCTAATAAATTGAACTATCCCAAAGCGAATGCATTGCTTCAATGAGTGACCTCTAGAGGTCTTTGAGCAACCCTTTCTCATCGTCTGCATACATCTTTTCCATAACCTCAGCAGCGTCCTTGCTGCATACATCTGAAACTATGCCCTGGAGGTTTTCAATCTTTCATCTCTACAATTTCTGTCATAGGGCCCCATAAAAGTGTGGTATCATGATAGAGAATTCAAGTAAGTGTCAACAACTAGTGACTTCAATACTAAATTGTGTAAAACAGGTGATGGCAGCAAAAGAATATATTGCACGTTAAATGTTTTTTAAAAGTATAAAAAGGTAATTAAAAGGAATAAAAATAAAAATTATAAAGTTGATTGTATACATCAAGAAATATCATTATTTTACTTGGTAGCAGTTAATTTACACACCACTGTAGTTTAAGTGTTAGTAAAAAACATTGCCCATGAAAAAAAAAGTCATGTTATGTGTGTTTTCCATTTTGTCATAATTGCCCAGGTAGCCCTTACATCCTATGACCATGCCTCTGAGAATTTGTGTCATTTCTGAATTATAGACTACCAACTGCCAGTGAAATGAAGGGGAAAAGTCAACTCTCTTATCCTAAAGAGTGGTTATCCTTATCCTAACATACCAGTTATGTTGCCCTATTTTAGCTACGATGGCTAATCACTTCAGTCCAGTTCTTAGCAATGTGGGACAGACCTCCAAAAGCCAAACAGGCAAATGTTCATTGTGCCAGACCCCTGTTATTCCCCCCTCTCTAATTCTTCCTGAGACCTGTGAATAGAGCAAGGAGACATTACATATAATTAAAATGGTTTTTGTGCAAACAAAACCCATTCAACTGTAATTAAAAGGGCAACGGGTAATTAGGGAAAAAAAATCTTTGTAACAAATTTCTCTGATAAGTGTCTCATTTTCAAGATATATAAGGAACTGATTTAAATTTAAAAGAATAACGTCCAAGATCAAAATGGCGATGCAGGTACCTGCTGTAGTATCAAGCCAATGACTCTAGAGTCTTCAAAAGTGGTATTAAAATGCTGCAGGATTCAACAAACGTGGGTTAATGCGTGATGACACACTTTATGAAGACGAAGATGTTAAAGAAGCTGTAAGAAGGCTTCCAGAGAACCTGTATAACGATCAAATGTTTCGTATCAAGAGAGCTCTGGACCTGACTGTGAGGCAGCAAACCTTGCCTAAAAACCAATGGACAAAATAGGAAGAGGATACCTTCAACATATCTGAAGGAGGTTATATGCAAAAGAAAAGAGAGAAGAATGGGATAAGAAACAATCACCTCAAAAGAATCTGTCAATACATTAGTCTTCAAAATATTTTAATAAGTATGGTTGTGCAAAATATGAGGTTAGCTAGCCATGTGTGACTGTGTGCTGCACATTTATTTAATTTAAATAAATGACTATCATAGAAACTTGTAAACTAGAAAATTTTGCATCAAAATACCTTGAAATTCACTGCATTCACATTAAATCAGTGTTACATAATTTCTATTGTCTCTAAGGTTATCCTCATAACTGCTTCCTGTAGCTTGGAGGATGAGGTAATCTTAAATGTGTGACTTCATCTTTTTCACCACTACTCTAGTCAATAATCAACAAAATGCTGTTGGTACTTCATAGTTAGCTGTGTCAATTATGAAATCAAGATAATTCTAGGGAGAAATTCTAGCAAGATAGTGCCATGGATAGATAACTGGAACTGGAATCAGGACACAATCTGGTGACCAAACCCATGATAAAATCGATGCCTTCCTGTCTCAGTTTAGTGTTCTGTCTACTATAGCTCTGCCTCTCCAAGTGGTATAGAAAATCCAGTGAAACTTATTTATGGTGCATTTCAAAATTTTCTCTCTGCTTTACGTAGTTCATTCAAGTCTATACAACTTAAATTCTGATTGGAAAATACATTGAAATAATCCAGTAACCAAAATAATGTGTTACTTATCAACATTTATTGAACACCTAAGACACTTATATAATTAGGATACAGAGATACAATACTGTCCTTTCCCTCAATGAGTTCATAATGTGTGTGTGCGCATGTGCGTGTAGACTGGTGATCATATATTAAATAATGCAATTATTATGATAAAATACAATATATACAGTACAATAATTAGCCTATGGTAAGTGCCATGTAAAGGGAGTACATCTATGGACTATTATAGGAGATGAAAGCAGGAGAGAACATTATGGATTAAGCAGAGCTGGAAATGGTTTTATGGAGGTGGGATTTAAACTGGACTTTCAGCTGTCACTGACCTAAGTATTCTAATCTATAAATGAGAGGATTGGACCAAAAGAGTTGTTTCTCTTCCAAAAAAAAAATAAGATCCATTCCCCAACTGATCAGATGCAAAGTAAACCAACTTCATAGCTAATGAGATTGGTGAAGGTGACAAAGAAGGAATATTAAAATTGATGGAAGGATGGCAGGAAAACAGACATATTTATGCACTTTTGATGGAGCTGTAAGTTTATCCATTCTGGAAGGCAATTTGGAACTCTGTCCCCAAAATGACTAAACTGTTCATTTCTCTTGACCCAGAAACACTACTACTTGTCCTATGATACGAAAGGTCAAAACAAGAGGAAAGGGACTTACGCGTCTCTCTCTTTCATTCTCGCTGTCTCTCGTTCTCTCTCTACATATATATATATATATATTCATTTTTTGTTACAAAGATTTCCCCTATTAACAAATTATGACATATGAATATAACAGAATACTATTTTGCTTTATCTTGAGTCTTGTTATGTTGTGCTCTGTACATGGAAATGTTTCTTCTTGTCTTTAAGTTCAAAGTAAATTAAAAAACCCCACTATGTTGCCAAAAGAAATAACAGAGATGGTTCAGGAAGACGCACAACGACTGACCTTCTGACAGAGAAGCAATGGACTTTGGGAACAAGTGAGATGTATACCTTTTGGACATAGCCAATGTAGGCATTTATTTTGTTGATTATTCATAATTCTTACAAGGGTGTTGATTTTCTGTTTTTCAATGGGAAGGATGAGGGAAAGAGAGAAAATAGATTTTTGTTAATGTGGGAGAGGGGAACGTAGACCACAAGGCAAAAAAAAAATACCCCATTGGGAGAATGACGCTGTACACTGTGGGGATGTTGGCTCTACCTTTCCCCATTCGGGTTGTCTGACTAAAGTGCCCTGCTAGGGTAGACTGGAGGTAGGTGTGGTTATTTGTCGTTCTTCTCTAGAAAGCTAAATTCAACTTCCCTTTTAACTTTTATGAAGTGGTAGTTTGGGGTTGTGGGTGTCCTAATCCCCGTGAATGCAAGAACTGGAATGTGTAAGACGGAAAGCAGCATACTTCTCTGACACCACATGCGATAAGGAGAAGCAGTAAAAGTGCCATTGTGGGAGGAGATGGTACCAGGATGTAAAGTCTCCGAGCAAAATCCATTACAGAGGAATTTCAAGTGATTGGAATGAAAACATAAAAACACCAACGTGACATATAGATTACCAAGAAAAATTCTTAAATGAAGAAATAAACTTGATGTGATTAAAAATGGTACCAATTTGAGACGCGCTTTATTCAGTTAGGGCATTGCTAAAAATAGGATTTTATCAGGTAAGTTGGCAAAAATACCCAGTGTTGGCCTACAAAAGGTTTAGATTTAAAATGTGAAGAAAGGTAGAATCCAAGTTGCATTTTATTTTGAGTTGTAACTGTGTGAAGTGATAAGGTTAATTTTAAATAAACATATAAGATATATATCCAAAAGCAGGCTATGCCTCTACTCACACCCCAGGAAGGAATTAATTTAATCCATTGTTATTTCCCTTTCCCCCGACTCCGAAAGTGGAAAGAGAGTGTTTACTCTGGGGACCACTAGAAATAAAGAGGACTAGGTGAAAACCTAGGCTTTAGTTTCAGCTTTGCTATGAACTATCTGTATGGCCTTGTGTATTTATATGTCTGGGCTGTCACTTATGACTTCTCTGGACCTCATGTTTCTCATCTGTAATGAAGACATGAGGAAATCTGCAAATGAAAGGGCTACACCAGATGACCTCTAGGGTACCTTCCTACTTTAATAATCTGTGAAATGTGTCATCCTCTGAATGGATAAACTTACAGTCATTACCTTCCAGTAAAAGTTCGCGTGGACATTTTTGGAAATCTGGTGAAGCCTATGGACCGCTTCTCAGGAGCAGCTAGTAGACAGAGTACTAGGATTGAAGTCAGGAAAATCTGATTTCAAGTTGAATCTCAGACACTTACTAGCTATGTGACCCTGGGCAAGTCACTTATCCCTACTTTTATCCCCGAGTTTCCTTATCTGTAAAATGAGATAGAGCATAAAAGACAGACCCCAAGCTGAGAGCCCTTCCCGTTGAGGTACATTTTCTAATGCATTTTTTTTTCCTGTAGAACTGTCAGGGCAAGAAAACTTCACCTAGCCCAAGGAAAAAAAGAGCCAAGTCCAAGAGGAGGAGGTTACTTACAAAGGATGCTTCTTTGTCATTAAGAGTCTTTCTCTTTGAACTTATCTAAGTGAAAATGTATGAACTTGTCCTCTGGCATCTAAAATCCTTCCTAACCTGGGCCCTTCCTCCTTTTCCAGGCTCACACTTCCCTCTGTGATGCCGCTATCCTGGTTTCCTCTAACACTACTTTCCATCTCCCCAGCCTGCACCATTGCATCGTCTGGAGTGCTCTGCTCCATCCCCTTCAAGAAGTCCTGTCTACAGCTCAACTCAACTGCCAGGGCTACTCTCCTAACTGGCTCTCTTCCCTGCTAACAGCAGTCAGCTTTTTCTGGCCTTGAGAGGCATGCCAGACTGGAATATCTCCTCAGCTGTACCCTCAGATTCTTTCAAGGTGACTCTGCTCAATGGAGTGTCTCCCTCTGAGGAAACAGCTCCATTACTCAATGCCTTGGTTTGTATGGGAGCAGGAGGGAGGGAGAAAGGGAGAGAATTCTCCTCTTTCCCCTACTCTAAAAGATAAAGAGGTGCATCCTCCCCAATTAGTGGTTTTCTCTTTGATTCGCTGCATCTAATGGAACTCTTGAACTGCTGAACTCTCCAGGCTTTAGGTATTTAGAGTTCTGCTGGGGTGTTGCTCATTCTTCTCCACATCCAATAACATTTGGACTCAGAGAAGTGCTCATACTTTGTAATGGCTTAACAGGGTTTTTAACTTGGTATCAATACATTAGAGCCTCATAATTCATGGGTATGTCCTGTGACTACATTACTTATCTGGGGGAAATCAAGTCTCCTATTCCCCTTAAACTTATCAAAGTAGATTAAAAATAGATTTAAAATCAGATAGCCATGTCTTCTCTACAAAAGTATTAGTTGGCTATCTTGAGGCAAGTCAGCATTGTACCTACTCTAAAACTGCCTGGGTCACAATCCTGTGAAATTTATTTAACCTTTATGCATCTCGAGTTCCTACAGAAGTGTCTTAATGGAATGGGACTGTCAACCTTTCCTGATATGGCAGTGATGGAAGTGAGAGAATAAAGTGACAGGAAAAGTTTAATGGGATGGGGCTGTTGACAGAACACTGGCAGAGTTTTAAAAGGCAAAAGACAGCATAGTGTTGGGCAGCTAGGTGGTGCAGTGGATAGAGCCCCAGGCCTAAAGTCAGGAAGACTCATTTTCCTGAGTTCAAATCCAGCCTCAGATACTTACTAGTTGTGTGACCTTGGGCAAGTCACTTAACCCTGTTTGCCTCAGTTTCTATATCTGTCAAATGAGCTGGAGAAAGAAATGGCAAACCACTCCAGGATTTTTGCCAAGAAAACCCCAAATGGCATCAGGAAGAGTGAGGCGTGACTGAAATGACTCCAGAACAATATGGTGTAGTGGTTAGAATGCTGGACTTTGATTAGGGAGACGTCGATTTAAATACCCCTCTGATACTAACTGACCATAAGTGAACCACATAACCTCTACTGCTTTGTTTCCTCATTTGCAAAATGGAGACAACACCTATAGCACTTACCTCATAATGTTGCTGTGAGGATCAAATGAAATAATGTACATAAAATGCTTTGCAGACCTTAAAAATGTGAGCTGTTATTATCACTGATCTCTCTGTATAACAGAATGCTGAGACGCTAGTCATTAGAAGAACGAATGATATAGCACGAATAAATCAGGCAAATCGTTGCAAAGAAGTCACATATAAAAGTGATGACTATTCTAATCACCACCATGCATGGAACAGTTGGCATACAAGTTAATAGTATATCCATCTCTATACACACATGCATGTATACATACACATGTGTATGTGTATATGTATGTGTGTGTACAAATGTATTTTTAACCCCATTTCCATTTTATATAGAGTTGGCAGAGCCTTCAATGAAGTGAGTGATAATTTGGGATTTTTGCGAGGGCAAATAGATTTCTTGTGGATTTCTGTGGATTTTCTATTGATTTCAGATCTCATTCTGAATCACCATTTTGCCAGGTCCTAGGTTTCTAAAGTATAATGGGCCTGAGAGTATCCATGTGTGAGTCTATGTCTCTAACTACTCACTCACAACTCGAAGGGAAAAAGAAATGGTTCCAAACGTAGTATGGTCAGGGATCAGCTCTTCACTCAATGGAAACTCACTAGTATGGCTTTAGTTTGCCCCAAATTATGAGACTTTGGGGAACTACCATTTATTAAAAGAGGATTAAAGATTATAGAAGATCCAGGATCTCAGAATCCTGGAAGATTTGCACTGGGATAAGAACTTGAATCACAGGTGCAAACTTGGAAAAGAATGAGATGAAAACCATGGAGAGGAGAGATTGTACGGCAACTGAGTTCAGCATTCCGGAAGACCCTGAGCATTTCTGACATGGAATAAGACTTGATGAGGGAAGCATACATCTATTTGTGTATAGGACAGAGGATTGCAACCACTTTCTTTCCTGCTAATTGCATTTTTTTGTTCTAATTAAATGCTTTCGCTATAGTGTATGTATGCTTTATACGTTTTAGAAATGGAATGTTCTAAGGAGAGAAGGGGAAGATGGTATTTGAATAATTGAATATCTTGAAAAGCCAGATGGAGCAACACTAATCATGAACTATTTTGTGGACTGGCTTAAGAGAAACCATATGATCATAGATTTAGCACTAGAAGGGATGCTGGAGGTCATTAAATCCAACACCTTCATTTTGCAGATGACGAGAGTGAGGCTGAAAAATGTTAAGTGACTTGAGCAAGGTCACACAACTAGTTTCTGAGGCAATATCTGGACTCAGGATTTCCTGACCCCAGGTCCTGTGTCAGTGCTCCACACCACATTACATCTCTACTGGCACCATGACATCTATTTTGTATTTTTGTATGGCCACTTCTAGGACTGCCTTGGACCACAACATGATACCAACTAGACCTTTATCTAAGAGGGAGTGCTAGGGGCATAGCGGATGGAACATTGGGCCAGAAGTCAAGAAGACCTCACTTCATATCTTGCCTCAGGTACTTAGTAGTGTGGCCCTGGGCAAATTCTCATAACCTCCCTTTACTTCAGTTTTTCCTACTATAAAATGAAGGCATAATAGCATCTAAACCCCAGAGATGTTATAAGAATCGAATGAGAGAATGTAAGCACATAGTACAATGCCCAGCACATAAGAGGCAGGAAATAAATGCCATAATGAGAAGGATGTATCAATTGGCTGTTCATAAGTCATGGAATAAAGGTGTCTTCTTACTCCCTTGTAGTCAAAGAAACTGAGAAACAGAGATTGAGTCGTCAAGGGTCATACAGTGAGTCAGTCAGAACTGCCAAGACACTCCTGGAAATAGTTTACTAATTTTTTTTACCTTTTCGGACAGAGGTCGTGATTTCACTGCACTAGGAAACTCTCCTTGGAAGACATTTCCTCTACCAAAGCTCCTTGTTAATAGTATGTGCATGTGGAAGTGGGGGAAGGTAACTAAGTAGCCAAATTAGGACATCTGAAACAATCTTTGGACTCCAAGATCATTGGTACTTCCCCAACTTGCATTTGGGGGTGGCTGCAAGAAATTTATTAGGTAAGATACAAGATTATTGGTTTGGCACAAAACCACCTTCCCTATTAATGGAAAATTTAAGACAATTTAAAGAGTTTTTGCCATGGTAGAGGTGAGATAAAATATACTGGGACCCACTCACTTCTTCACATTTGGAGAATTCCAAAGAATTTCCCTGGCCAGAGGGAGCCCAAAGAACAAGTCAGGCAACTAGAAAATTCTGCCTCAGTACTCTTGAAAGGATTTGTAAAATATCTTAATTCCATAGAAATTTTCTGTAATTCATGTTTGGATTTTTCTATACCCAGTTAAAAGCCCAGAAGACAGTTTAGCCTGTTGACTCTAAACTATTTCTTCTCCTCCATATAATTTTACAATGCTGACCAAGCCCTAATAAGTTCACTGAATGATCAGTGCTTTCCTTCACCATCAGTGGGGAACTACAGAAACAGATAAAAGTGGATGACATATAAAAGGCTAAGGATGAGACAAAACAGCTCAGATAAGGCTCTTTTAAAAAGGGATTTTCTTTCAGTGCTTGGACTGGTTTTAAAGACCTTGGAAATCCACCTTTCTCATCATCTTAACTTCTCCAGGAAATTGATTATCACAGAATTTAAAGTTGGAAAGAACATCACTGGCTATCTGGTCTAAACCATACCTTTGAAAGAATTCCCTCTGTAATATACCAGAAAAGTAATTCACCTCATCCATCACTTGAAGGCCACCATTACTTGCTCCATTTTTGGATGATTCTAATTTTTAAGAAATTTGTCCTTACATTTAGCCTAAATTTAGTACTTTGCAACTCCCACTCATTATTATGACTCAGCTTCCTGCATCTCTTCCAGATCACAATTTTAAAATCTTTAAAGACAGATATCATGTTCGCCCTCTTCCCCACCCCAAGTCTTTTTTTCTCTATATTAATTAAGCACGTTTCTTTCATTCAACTAATCCTCAAAGGCTTTCATCTTGATTCCTCTCCTTTGGATGTTCTCCAGTTTATCAACCTCCTTCCTAAACATTACAGATGTGATGTTACATGGTAGTTTAGGATTTCTCCTCCAAAGAGTGCTAGTACCTCTGCTATGGTTGTGACTCTTACCAGAAAAATCTGCCTTAACCCAGAATCCCAAGGGCTGAACTTGGATAGGTCAAATCCCATGCTTAAATTGCAGTAGGAGGAGAAAGAAAAGCTACTAAGGGGAAGTATTAACTGATGTGTGGTGGGAGTAAGTAAACAGTGACCAAAGACATTCTTTTGCTTCAGTTTAAGCAGGAAAAAGGAGCCTTGAATTTTTATACCACTTTTCTTCTAAGTTTCTTGAAAATCACGTTAAAAAAATTTCCCTATATATCTGAATAATAAATGGAAGCCGTTTCAACTTTTATACAGAGATAACAATTAATGGCTAGGAAGGCTTAGTCAGTTGTGTAACAGATGAGGTAGTTGGGCTTTCAAAGCATAATAGCGAGTTTCCTCACCAGATTTCCCACCACCATTAAATCAAGATAAAAACAAAAAGTATTTGCCTCTTGGAATTGTATCAAATGATAATGGAATGAATAAAGTGATAAGTAGTACATGAATGTACGTATGCTACCTATCATTATTGTTTGGGTGGGGCAGGTGTTTTAATGGACCTTGATTCTCATCTGCTTCACTCCACAAAAACTTGTGAAATTTTCTAGTATGTTGTCCAGTTTGTATACATAGAGACGTAAACATCTCTATCTGAGCCGCAAGTATATTTCCTTAAATAGTAAGGTGGTGGGTTCTTCTCAGTGGGAGGTGGGGGGAGGGGAGGAAGGAAGGAAAGCTGAGGGTCTTCAAACAAAAGCTGACCTTGTGTTAGAGAACATCATGGATGTAAATATCTAATTTTATTCTTAGCATTGCTAGGACTAATAAAGCATCTCAGTGGCAAATCTGGGGTAGTTATTAATCATAATTATATAATTATGGGTTATAATTATATAATTAGAGTTCCCTCTCTATTTGTCTAGCAATAAAAGAACACAGGCTTCCGTATAAGTACCCAGTACACTAATTTCCAGTTTCTTTGTGTTTGTTTGCTTTTTTCACGAGATGCTATCAGAAAACTAAATCTGCATTCTGTAGATGGGGCACATACCTGGGCAATGGTGAGGTGGCAGTCAAGATACACATGACGCTTCTATAGTGTTTGGGATAGAATTTAAGGTTCAGGTTTTGGTTAGCATTAGAGTTTTAATTTTATTAGAAGCGGGACTTAGAATTTGAGAAGTCAGTCAGTCAACAAACATTTATTAAACACCTATGTGCCAAGCACATAGCTGAGAATATGAAGAAAGGCAAGAGGTCTTCCCCTCAAAGAGCTCACAATGTAATGAGGGAAACAAAAAACAAATACGTACATGCAAGCTACAAGCAGGAAAATGAGGAAACGGTCAACGGAATAAAGGCACTGGAATTAAGAGGTTCCTAGAAAAGGTGGGATTTTAGTTGAGACTTAAAACCAGAGAAGCCAAGAGGTGAAGATGAGGAGAGATTACATTCAAGGGATGGAGATGGCCAGAGAAAAGTGCCCAGGAGACTAAAGGGACCAAGAGTGGAGTTTTAGGGTATGATAAAATTTTAGGTTGGAGTTTAGGGGGCAAAATTTTAGTGTTTGAGTTTGGAAGAGAATCAAGGTTCTCAACCTCTCCTGTATTGTAACCAAGTTCCGAGAGAGGTGCCTACAATCGATGCCACCACTTCCTTTCCTCTCATTCTCTTCCAAACTCTAGATTCCATCATTCAACTGAAACTGCTTCCTGTAAAGTAACTGCTGATCTCTTAAATCTAATGCCTCATTCTTCTTGCTGTCAATCATCCCATTCTTGATGGTCTCATCTCTAGGTTTTCATGCTGCTGCTCTCTCCCGTTCCTTCTACCAGCCTGACAACTCCTTAGCCTCGGTTATTGGATCTTCATCCACATCACACCTGCTGGCCATGTAACCACTCCCTCACTCTGTCCTGGGTTCTTTTCTCTTTTCTCTCTGTGCTATTTCACTTGGTGATCTCATCTGCTTCCACGGATTCAATTATAATCTCTATGCAGATGATTCTCTGACCTATTGATCCAGTCCTAACCTTGGCCCTGCCCTTTTCCCTCTAAAAGATAGTTTTTGTTTAGAGAACCTGAGATGGTAGGTCCCCACACTCAGTGATAGTATTGTAAAGAGCATACAAGGAAACTGATTGTCAGTCAACAGCCTGTATCTTGTCATGTGGTGTAAACTGCTATACTCAGCAGTTCCACTGCCTTTTCATTATGGAAGCCCACGTCAGCCTCAGAATTCTCACACTAGAAGGATCCTGTGCTCCTCCCCCAACTCCAGTTAAGGAAGGTACCCAGGTCAGCTAGATCTCATTCTTCTTTAGGCTATACTCTTAACTTTCCTTACCTGAAGTCCCTTCCACCCCACCAGACAGCTTGTCTCCTTCCAACCCCTTTCAGTTTCCTTTTATGTGTTGTTCTCCCCCTATTAGAAATTAAATTCCTTGAGGATAGGCATTGTCCTTCGGCTATTTTGTGTTCCCAGAGCTTAATACCTTTCTTGGCTTTCTGCTTCTGGACTAACTAGACTCCAGTCATCTTTCCCCACCTACACCTCTTTACTGTCTAAATTCTATTATAGTTGAGGGTGTCCTCTCTCACTCAGGCTCACAACCTAGGGGCCATCTTCTCTCTCACTCCCCATATCTAATCAGTCACCAAGTCCTGTCATTTCTATCTTCATGACAACCCCTTATATACGCCCCTTTCACTCCTCTGATCTGAGTCTTCATTGCTACAGGTCTGAACTATTGCAATAGTCTCCAGGCTGGTCTCCCTGCTCCTAGCTTCTCCACACTTCAGTCCATCCTGAACTAAGTAAAGCGCAGATCTGACCACATCACCTAGATATTTAATAAACTACAGTAGCTCTTTATTACAGGCGGCTAGGTGGTTGAGATTTGAACTCTGGGGCTGCAGTTAGGAAGACCGAGTTCAAATTCTGACTCAGACACTTCCTGGTTGACATGTGACTGGACAAGTTGCAACCTTTCTGCCTCAGATTCTTCATCTGTAAAATGAGAATACTAATAGCACCTACTTCACAGGGTTATTGTAAGAACCAAGAGAGATATTTCTAAAATACTTAATACAGTGCATGCAACACTTAAATGTTTACTTCTCTTCTTCCACCTAAGGAACAAATATAAAGTCCTCTGCTTGGCTTTTAAAGTCCTTCATAATGTGGCTCTTTCTTGCCTCTTCAGTCTTCTAACAATTTATGCCTCTATGTACTTCAAAATCTATCACTGGCCTCCTTGCTCTCCCTTGTACAAGACACTCCATCTTCTGACTCTTGGCATTTTCACTGGCTGTTTCTCATGCCATAATGTTGTCCCTCATCTCTGCCTCCTAAGTTGTTCTGACTAGGGCAGACTGTATAAGAATGATCACCTTATTTATGAAAGCTTGGAGTTTATGATCCTGTTGACTTCAGCCTCTATAGTTCACTATGAAATTGCTATTTCCAGGCTTTCAGTGTCTACCCTGGTTGTTTCTATTTCTTCTCAAAGGTAGAAACAGGACTAGGAAAGAATTGGAGTGCAATTTCATTTTTTTGACATCATAAGTAGGTTGAAATTTATGAAAACTAGTGTTTTCAGTTATCCTTAATTGCACAGATTATCAATATAACTTTTCTTTTCATGGATAGTCGAGAAATGGCGGTCATTCTGGAGTTGTGGGGAATGATGAGAGAATCAGAAAGCTGAGCTCTCTTTGTAACAGAGAAAGCAATGGTATAACTTACCTTAGCATATAGACAACTGTATGGGAAAGGGTCAATTAGTCTGGAACGATACTGACCAAAAAAAATGCCATACAAACTTTGTGTATTTTATTACTGTAGTTAAAAAGTACAGAGGCAGCATCAGAAAGTCAACCTTGCTGCCAGGTTGATCTGGGTTCAAGAACTGCCTCTAACACTTAACTGCCTATATGACTCTAACACTTAACCTCTTAGTGTGTTCCATTCAACTCTAAGCCTGTAAACGCAGAATTGTTATTAGATATTTTAAAAGAAAAGCATACTTACTGTATACAAGAGATGTGCAGTTACATGCAAAATCTTTTCTCTGATCTGCTAAGTATAAGGAAATGCTCATTTTATTTGGCATTTGTTAAAATCAGAATTTAAAAACTTAGTTGCAGAGGGAGGTACAAGGTCAGTCTACACTGGCTGATAGAATTTCCTCACTAGAAGTTCTCTCTATCAAGGAAATCACAGGTCTTACATCTAGTTCTTGTACCCATCCATGTAAAAGAAATTAAATGTATATTTCCCCATCTAATGTAGACAGAAGAGCAAGTAGTTTTAAAGTTTTATGGCAATGGTTATGGAAAATATGGACTCAAATAGCTTTACACAGGACAAGTGAGCTGCATATAGCATTTAGTTCAGTACTAGGCATACAGTAAGTGATTAACAATTGCTTATTGACCTTCTGACTTGATGTGTCTATTTAGAAATCTGATACTCTAAGAGGACAATGAGTAGTCTAAATTTAGACTAATGCTTTTGTAAAGTGCATCTCTACTGAGTACAAATAACTCATTTGGAAGATTTCATTTGACTGCCACTATCTCTTTTGCGATAGCCAAGAACCCATAAATGGAACTTGAAGTTTATCCTGACATTCTTTGTTGTAGACAAAATTTGGTCAAAATCCATCAACATCTGTGAAAGTTATTATAGAAATGACAGACAAGAGGGAAATATCAGATAATTCAGTTGAAACCAAGGTCTTACTTTAGGAAATTATGTACAACTTGTCCTTTGTGACAAACAGACTAGCTATATATACTTTAAATATTTTAATTCTATTCCACAAACTGAAATATTAGGAGGCTTGATACTTCAAAGATACTTACTGAAGTTTGAGAGTGCCAGGGTTATGGTCAAATTACCAGTTTGTGTCAAAAGAAAATGTTTCTAATATGTTTGTTACTACATGAACCAGATGGTCCTAGGGCCCAAGTGTCAAGTGAGGCCTTAAATCTTGAGGCTTGTACCTGGAGGCTGAAAGATGTTTCCTGATTTGCTCACTTGGGTCTGTAGTCAAGGGAGAATTAGGCATGGGAGAATTTGATTCTCTATGTATTACTCCTGAATTCTAAATTTTCTTTTCATTTTCTAGCTTCAGAAAATGAAAACATATCACTCAAAATTGTTGGTAAATTCTAGTTCCTCTGGGAATTAGACAGAATCTTTGATGGGATCATCTCAGGATATCTCACAGGAATGATACCAAAGAATCTGCTTCTCAGTCTGTATAAGAACTGCTTTACTTTATCAGCATCTTCTTTCTCCATTAGTCTGCTGCCACTTTAGGGCTGAAGTCAAACGTTAGGCTATAATATTCAGGTTCAAGTAATTCCACCACAGAAAACAGCTTCAGGGAGGAAGGGTATGTGTTTGGCCTCAAAAAAGACATGGATTCAAGTGACTGATAACAAAAGAGGGAAGGAGAGATGTCGCTAGGGATTTAGCATGGGAAATATTCCAGGATTTATACTGTCTTTGTTATATTATTCTATCAGTCAGGAAGAGTCAAAGGATTAAAAAAAAAACCCACAAAAAACCAAAAACCATGATAGGGCTGTTCTGTTTGCAAAGGTCAACCAAGTCAGTATTTCACTCCTGACCTCCTGTTAATTTGTGGAAGAGCTCTTCATCAAGTGTTTCATTCTGGTCTTTCGAGCGGGTAGATAAGAAGATATAGCCACCAATATATTCATGTACTATCTTGCAATCTGCACTTCGGCAAGTGAAAGCGATAGTTAAATTTTGATCAAACTCTATGGTAACCTAGAAAAAAAAATGTAGAGCACAAGTAAGAAAAAAATCTACACATACAGATGGGAAATCATATGTTATAATTCAACCTGCTGTTAACGATCATTTTGACTCTGGTTTTTTGTAAAATAAATAGTCTACAAACAATTTAAGAACTGGCTTAGCTTAAAAAAAAAAAAAAGACAAGGGAATGACTGCTCATTTGGTGCCCTCTTGTGGTAGAAACTTTTAGAGAAATAAATCCTGAAAGTCACTGGAACAGATAATTCTAAAGTTGGCCTTTAATCAGTACTTGCTGATTGAATGCTACGAGACACAAATATTGTCCAAGGAGTCCCTATATTGCAAGGCAACCCATGAATGAAGGAGGTCTTCTCTTTACAGGAGGTAAGTTTATATCACAATTAATAAAGAGCAAGAGAGATATTTTGAAAATTTTTAAAGATGGTAGAAGACACTTAAGAGACCACATAGTCTGAGTTCTCCATTTCAGCTATTAAAATGGAGATGGAGAAAAGTTATGTGGCTTGCTCAGCACAGTACTGCACATAACAGGTGCTTAGTAAATGCTTTCTGACTAACTGTCCAAGATCACATAGGAACAGAACTGGAATCAGAACCTAGGATTTTTGACTTTTGGTCCAATGTTCTCCCAATACCATACTCATAGATTTTTACTGGAAGGGTGAAGGTGCTTTTTACAGAGTTATTCAAAGACAAAGGAAGATCAGAGTATGAAATCTTGGGCACAGATGGTATTTTTTAAAAATCACTGCTGCTAATCAAAGGTAAGTACTTCAAAAGTAGAAAAAAAGTCTATTTGGGAGGTGAACGGCTGATTAAGATGGCTTCATGACAATGGGGATTTGGGTTTCTGGATTAAAGCTTTAAATATTATGATAAACTGTCAATGGGTAGGACATAACATGGGTTGTAAGAATGTATTTACATATAGTCTTACAAATCTAATTGAATGAAAAAGCATTTATTAAACACTTATTATGTGCCAAGCACTGTGCTAAATGCTCAGGATTCAAGTCACCAGTCCCAAATGAACTAGGTTACTGAATGAACTGCAGGATGTCATCCTAAACAACTGTCATTGATTTCTGAAAGACTGTAATGTCAAGGCACTACAATGTTATGTTTTCTCTGACAAAGAGAATAATCCTTGAACTGAAAAATATTGAATAAAAATATCCCTAGAGTATACAATCAGGAGTAACAGAAAAACTAGTATTCTAATTTTCAAAGAAAGAGAAGAAAACAGAGTCTACAGAGCGTAAGCTAATGAGCTTGATTTTAAGTTTTTGAAAAATTTTGGTATGCCATTGTTGAAGGAGTGGTTAATGACATAAAGAAAAGGAAGCAATGATCCTAGACAGGAAGAAGAGTTTCAAAAACATACCATTTCAGACTAAACTGATTTCCTTTTTTTTTTGATAGGTTACTATATTGGTAGATCAAGAGAATCCTGTACATATAATTGACCCAGACTTCAAAAATGTTTTTGACAAAGTCTCTTACACTATTCTCATGGAAAAAGAAAAAATTAGGATATATGATGGTATGTTTAGGAGCATCTAAAAGTGATTGAATAGCTACACCCAAAGAATAATGATTTAACAGAAAGAGGTAGACAGTGGAGTGCTCCAGGGATCTGTAATTGGTCCTGTGCTATTTAACATTTTGGCATTGCCTTGGATAGAGGAAGAGATAGCATGCTTAAGAAAGAAACAATTTTATAGATGACACAAAACTGGGGAAGCAGAGCTAACATGCTGGATGACAGAGCCAGGATTCAGAAAGACCTTGACAGGCTAGATAGAGTGTTGTGCTAAATCTGAGATAAATTTAAATTGAATGAATACATGAATATACACAGCCAGGTGGCACAGTGGATAGAGTGCCTGGCCTGGAGTCAGGAAGACTAATCTTCCTGAGTTCAAATCTGGCCTCAGATGCTTGCTAGCTATGTGACCCTGGGCAATTCACTAAGCCCTATTTGCCTCAGTTTCCTCATCTGTAAAATGAGCTGGAGGAGGAAATGGCAAACCACTCCAGTATCTTTGCCAAGAAAACCCCAAATAGGGTCATAAAGAGTTGGCCACGACTGAACAACAACTGAAAAACATATGAAGTTTTATTCTTGGTTTTAAAAAAAATCAAATATATAAGATGTTTGATATATAAGATGGGGGAATTATATCTAGAGAGAAGTTCACCTGAAAAATATCTGGGGATTTTAGAGGACTGAAAGCTTAATATGAGTCAACAATATGACATGGCATCCAAGAAAGCTAGTTTGAACTGAGAAAACATTAAGAATGACAAAGTGTCCCAGAATACAGAAGTGATAGTCCTATTGCATTCTGCCTCATCAGACCACATGTGAAACATTCTGTTTAGTTCTGGGCTCCTCATTTTATTAACAATAATAATAACAATTGATAAATCAGAAAGTATCTAGAGGAAGGCAACCAAGATGGTGGAGGGCTTCAAGATTACGTCATATTGGGATCAATTGATGGAATTGACAAGGTATAGTCTGGAGTAGTGAAGACTCAGGGCGAACATGATAGCTGCAAACAGATATCTAAGAGCTATCACACGGCACAATTAGATTTGTTCTGCTTGGCTCTGATGGCAAAACAAGAAGCAACAGGTAGAAGCTGCAAAGATAGGAATTTAGATTTGAGGAAAAGAAACAAAGTTTTCTCTAACATTTAGAGTTGTTTCAAAGTAGTGGGTCTCCAGAAGTACAGAGCCTTCCCCTGTGCTGGAAGCCTTCATATGATGGATGGATGGATGCCCACTTCAATGTGTTGTTGATTAGATTCATGGTCAGATACATCTTACCTTCCATCTGTGAGATTTTGTCATTCATTCTGAAATGCCCTGATTCTGTATTAAGGCCTAAAGATTATGGGTTTGTAGTGTTAACAGGTTATCTTTTCCAATCTGTGCAAACCAGTCTTTAACTGATTTTTTCTTTCATAAGCAAAATTATTTTTAGGTAGACAAATGGGGCTTAAGGCTCAAGACAAAAGAATCAGTTGGCAGCTACTCAAGAACATGTTCTTTAAGATTGGTTTTATGTCAGTTACACATCTTGTATTCATCTTTGTGAAATGATGAATCTAAGCTTTTTCATAAGCTTATACTGAATGAATGAAAATTAAATATCATGCTCAGCTCAGCTCAGCTCAGCAATTTTAGGAAGCCAGGAATTCTATACGTTCAAAATATGATGTCAGTTCAGTTATTTTTTGATCTCCACATGTTTAAAAAATTGCCCAGGATTAAATGTGATTATTTTACATACAATTACAAGACCTTTGTGGTTAGCTTTTAAAACAGAAGTTCCTTCTTTTAAAAGCCATCTATGGTTCTCTGGAATAACATATAGTCACAGGACCTATATCTGTTTAGAAGAGAAGAGAAAAATCATTTTTACCTGACGGATTTCCCAGTTTACATTCCACTGTTTCATATTTGCAAATCTCCATGTTGTAATTGGATCTCCTGTGGCTGTATCTATCCTGATTAACCTATTATATGAGACTCCAAGAACATCATCTTTCTTGCTTCCTTTAAACCTGGAAAAATGATTGTATTCATTAAGAGGGTAAGATCCAATTGGAAATTATTTTGTAACAGAGGAACTTTAGATAAATGATTCTTACTCAAGTCTGTCTTTGGAAAAGACAAATGAGCTACATATATTTCTAAAGCATTTCACTGGGATTACAAAAGGCTGAGATAGTTCATCAGCAAGTCGTAGTGAAGCATGCCTTTTTGTTGTATAAAATATATGAGAAAGAATGACACTGAATTACAAATTCATTCCTTGATGGCACACAAGACCAGATGTCAAATGCCATTACCCCTCCCCCTTCAAATTCATATCAGAGGAAAGAAGTGCAGTGGAAATTCAAGTACACATAAGAAAAAAAATAGTATTAAATGAAGTGTAACTGAGCTCTTTTTCTTATGGTATATGCCATAATATTTCTTCAGTCTCACCTTTTTACCTTTCTGTGTGTCTACATTTCTAGTATATGTAACTGTCTCACTTTCCAGTTTCCACTTTCCTTCTGTTGGCAAAACAGAAAACTATATAGTATGGGGTACAGAATCTTTAGCTCAGTGGCAGCAGCTCTTACTTGTGTCTGAATACTATTGTGTGTAAACACGATAAATGCTCCTGGTTCAGATATTTTTGGGAAGTTTGATAATCATAAAACCACTGCACTTAAGAGTCTGTCAGGGTACATTATTACATTATATTAATCACCAAATCAAGGTACGTTAATTCTCCAAAACAGTAGCAGACCACGTGTGGTGGGAGAAAGGTAGTGAATGGGTAGGGGAGGCAAAAGAAAGGATAAGGGAAACAGTTCGGGAAGAAAGGACTAGTTGGAGGAACAGAAAGCCAGGGGATATTTTCTTTGGGCTAGTAGGATAACTACCTCGGGATTAGTTCCCCTCTAAAGGAACATAGCCAAATAAGGGAACAGGCTCACTATTATTTCTGGGATGAGTTAAAAATGGGTTATTTCTTTCTTTTCCAACTGTAATTTAGAGTCAAGGGAAAAGAAGATGAGAACTAAACGAAACAGGACAGGCATAGATCCCCTCTAACTATCCCTGTGAGGGGAGAGTTGTTACAGATAAGGCAAAGGATGAAGTCACATTAAACATATGTAGATTATGCTTTATGCAAAGCCAGGACTTGAATAGCCAGATTTTTCATTGAATAATGTACTTTTGGACCCAAAATGAAGATAATGATAATCTAGCCAAACCTCATCATTTTACATGACAGGAAACTCAGTCCTAAAGAGGTAGACTGGCCACTACTAGAATCTAGGTTCCCCTGAATTCCAATCTAGTGCTTTTTCCATTATAGGACGAGACAAATGATAGGGCAACTACTTGTTTACAGTAGTAATCATTGGATTTCTTTAAATATATGATTCAACTTTCAAAAGCACATACCTTTTTAGCAACAGAACCTACTTCATAAAGGTAGGCATTTCTACAGGATTTAGCTGCCTTTTTTTTAAACCTTAGGGAGGTCATATTAGTGAAAAGTAAAGAACAGTAAACTGGGAGTTGAGATTTAGGTTCTGTCTTAATCTCATTTTTGCTACTATCTATCAGTGCTTCTTAAACTGTGGGTCGTGATAAATTTGACAACAGTGAAAGGTTTCTGAATGCACAATGACCAAAAATTAACTAAAAATCAATTACGTAATGAATCAGGTGTTTCTGGCAGTGAGCTAGCCTCAGGCATTATGCAACTTCCCAGCAGCCTTGGGTCTGAACACAATGCATCATACTTTGCACAGCCCATTCCCTCGGGCCATTCAGTGCCAACAAAAACTGAGGAAAAGTGGGAAACGTTTAAGAATGGCCAAATAACTGAGCTGCAATTTTCTCATCTCTTAGATAAGGGGAATGCATACATTTGGAGTTGGGGTGAAAATGAGGTAACACTGAGGAGACTCCCAGAGTTAAGAATTTGTGAGTACCAAGAGAGAGCAACTGGGGCCTGATCTAACATTCAACCTGGATTTTGGGAAAGCAAATCTCAAAGGGTTCGGAGGAAGAATAGTTTCAAATTGATAAAATTATACAGAGGAAGTCAGTCCAAGAGAGATGGGATATTCAAAAATGAAATTCTGGAGTCATAAAAACAAAGAATTCCGATGAGGAGGAAAAACAGGATTTGGCCAAAGAGTGGATCTGGAGGGACCTCACCAAACCAATGAGTTTTAAAATGAGGAAAAGTGCGGAAGAGAGAAGCAGGTTCAGTTAACAGAGGGTGACTAGGAGAAGCTCGAACTGTGAGAAGCTGAAAACATTTTTTTTAAGAAAAGGGAGGATCAAAGTTAGGAAAGTACTTCTTCTTGGGGGTGTATCAGAGGATAAGTAACTGGCAGCAGAGACAAGGCAGTGCTGCTCAACTTCCATTTTGCTTTTCTTATCTCTGCCAAGGAGAAAGACTTTTGCATTCAAAAAAAAACAAGAATGGGTAACAGAGTTGATAACCAAGAGAAATCATGAGTTAGTAAGAGAGCTCTCAATGAATTCAAGTCCTTTGGCCCAAATGAACTGCATCCTTGGTTTCTGAAAGAGCTGGCAGATATAACTGCTGAACCACTGTTGGGAAGAATTTAAAGATGGCGGACAATGGGAGAGGTGCCACTAGATTTGAGAAGAACAAGTGCTGTCCTTATTTTCAAAACAGAGAAAAAGAACAAAGTCTGCCAAATCACTGCCCAGTAAACTTAAATTCAATTCCTTGAAAAATTTGGGACTAGATCATTAAAGGAACGGTTTATGAATCGCTAGAAAGGGAAGCTGTGATTACGAGGAACTAGTGTGATTTCGTCAAGAACAATTCATGCCATATTATCCTAATTTCCTCTTATGACAGGGTTATTAAAGTATTAAATGAAGGGAATGCAATAGATTCAATTTATCTAGATTTTAGAAAACATTTCAAAAAGTACTATATACCATTCTTGTGGAAATGGAAAAATATGGAATAGATGATTATATAATTTGATAGATTCAGAAATGAATGAACAACCAGACTCAAAGAGGAGATGTTAATGGCTGAATGTCCACAAGGCAGGTTTCCAGTAGTATCCCAGAGGTCTGTGCTTGGGTTTGTGCTATTCAAGATTTTTACTGATTAGCTGAGCAATGCAATAAATAACTCACAGTTGACAAAATTTGGATAGCTAACATATAGGATACTGGCTGAAAGGTTGACAGGTTGGACTGAATCCAATAAAACGAAATTAAATAGTTATAAAGTTTTACATTTGGATTCAAATATAGGATGGAAGGTATCATTACACGGCAGCTTATCTTCAAATAACATATCTTAAAAAATAACTTAAAATAACAACAATAAGTAGGTGTGTTTTAGTGGTCTGCTTGTGAATGTGACCTGGTACAGTGTGATACAAACAAAATCCTAATAAAATCTTAAGCTAATGAGAGAGGCATTGTTTCAAGAAATAAGGAGGTGATCCACTATACTTGCTGTGCCCTCATCAGACCTCATCGGGAAGATTCTGTTCAATTCAAGGTGACAGTTTAATAAGGATGAGGATAAGGTAGAAAGTGTCCATAGGGACCAACTAGGGTGGTAAACAGTTTAGAGTCCACGTAATACGGGTATAGGTTAGACTAGATTAAAGGTTCTTCACTTTTTTTGTGCCATAGAACCCCCTTTGGCAGTCTGGTGAAGCATATGGACTCCTCAGAATAATGCTTTTAAATGCATATAATAAAATATGTAAGATTATAAAGGAAACCAATTATACTGAAATATAATTATGAAAATGTATTTTTTTTTTAAATTTAAAAAAAAAATTTTTTTTAAATTTTTTTAAAAAATACAATTTCACCAGTCCTAGGTTAAGAAACTCTGGCCTACTTGTTTTCCAGGACCCAGTTCCAATTCTCCAATTCTGCTATTCTATAGTACATAATCCATTTTGGCTCCAAAGTTCACTTCTAAGACCATGCTCTGTCTGGTTGGAAAAAGTCATATTGTGACCATCTGATTATATATACATTTATTAGAGGGGATGATTTTTTTTTGGAAGGAGAAGGCAGATTCATGGATAATAATGAATATGCCAAAAAACATCGATAAAACATTTTTAAAGTCAGAAAAAAGTGGTATACAAGGAAAACACAAATAGTGATCCTGTTAAATAGTACGCATGTACATTTTTTAGGACAGCTAGGTGGCGCAGTTGATATAGTTTGGGGCCTGACGTCAGGAAGACTCATCTTCCTGAACTGTCTGGTTTCAGACACTTACTGTGTGACACTGGGCAAGTCACTTAACTCTGTCTGCTTTTGTTTCCTCATTTGTAAAATGAGTTGGAGCAGGAAATGACAAACCAGCATCTTTGAAAACCCCAAATGGGGTCATGAAGAGTCAGACACTATTGACATGAGTGAACCACAATATTTCTTAAAAACCAAATTACAAATAAGAGTCTTCAAAGTCACAATTCTCATTTGTTGCTCCTTGTACAATGAAAGGTTTTTGTCAGTGACTGATAAGCCTATAGTAAAAAGTAAATTTTAAGAAGTATCGTTTTTTTACTGATACTTCACATGGCTAGAATGGAAATAAAGTCCCTAGAATACTGTGTAAAGCCATACCATGAAATAAGAATGCCCTGTCTACTGTACAGCGTCTTCTCTGCCATGCTGTGAGGATCAAATTCAATTCCATAAGTAGTGAATCAATAAGATAGTGAGGAGCTACCATTTGCTTTAAGGAAACTAAGAGACTGGACTCTCCTTCCTGTGTACCTTTTAGATATCAGGCTTCTTTAAGAAAAATTAGACCATTTCTAACTTTTAACTGCCATTTCAAGATTCTGATGCCCTGGATGCTTTATTTTATCACACAGAAGAGTTCTGTGAATTGCCAAAAAAGGTTTGACTCTTAGTAAAAGGGTAGAATAGAAATTTGTCCCAATGGAAAATAAACCAAATTCCCAATAGGTTATCTAAAATCAAAGTATATAAGAAAGAAAGAAAATAAAGAACGTTATTACCTGACAATGTAGTACGTGAGCCCAAATTCTGGTAAGGACTGCCATGCTTGGATAAAACGGAGCTTAGCTTCAACTAGCGGCATTTGTGCCACATTCTGGTGGGCTTCCAGAATTCGAGCTGCCAACTAGAAACAATGAGAATGGTCTGACAACACTTGAAGACTCCTTAATGGCTGTCACTTTCATCATTAGTTCTAGGATACTCTTCAAGGATCACAAGAATCCCAGGAATGATCCTAAAACCACTTGTTCATTCTTTATTATTTTAAGACACTGAAATCAGAGTTCATACTGGAAGTTATTATCTACTGATCAGATAGGTAAGTCCTGATGATGTCTCACTATGGGTTTTCATAGTGTTACTGCTCTCACTTTCTTTTACATAGCTGCTGACCTGCTCAGATGGAACTGTCATTTGTTAAGCCATATTCTCTTCTGCATCCTGGAAGAGTTCTTGGCTGAAGTCTTGGATGTTAGTGTGGCCTTGGACTTAGAGTTAGAATTCTCGGGTTCTAGTCCCAAGTATACAAATTGGTAGGTACATAGGGATATAATTTTGGGACTTGGAGTTTCCAGACCTGATGTGATCAACCATTTGTAGCAAGAGAATGCAAACCTGGAAGCCAGAGAAGTCCTATGAAGCAGCCATTCATATTTTGGAATCGGAACCATATTTGAAAGGACTTTGAACTCTTAAAAATATAGAAAAGATTTTGGAAATTGCCTTCTTTTTTCTAGTCTTGAAAATATTTCATGTAGTATGCAGATTAAAAGAGAGTTTCGTTGAGGGCCCTTCATTTTCGAGGGACTGTTTCACTTTGTCTTTGTATCACCCAACACCTTGCACATAGCAGGTGCTTTAACAAATACTTTTTGGATTGAGTTACTGATTATATGACCGTTGCCAAGTAAGCCACCTGCATATCTCCCTGCCATACAAGGATAATAATATCTGTCCATCTTACCTTACAAGAAGGTTGTTTTGAGGATCAAATGTATGTGAAAGTATTTTTTCAAACTGTAAATTCCTACACAAATATCATTGTTATTTTCCTCACGTTAAGAACAGACGGTTGTGGAAAAATTAAAGATAGAAAACAATTTTCATTGAAATGTTGTGTTTTGTTGAGCAGTCTAACCACAGTGTGATGACCAGCACAGGGCATATGACCTTGAAGGAACAATGAGATTTCTATGGGATAAGACTGGGGGATGGGCTGGAGAAGTTGAGAAAGCATTCCAGACACGTATGCACAAGTAAGAAGATGGAAAAGGGGAGGATAGATCTGGAGGGAGTACTCTTACTGGCAGACACATAATGTGAAAGGGAGTGTTATAAAATAAGATAAACATGATCTGAGGCTGAGGAGTCTGGATTTTATTCACTAGTTAATAGAAATAGAAATTAATAGAAAGGAAATAGAAATAAATGTGCACTTCAAGCCAAATGGGGGCAAGGGTAAAGATTATTGACAAGAAAGGGTCATTTCTTAACAGGACAGGACTGTTTCTAGAAGATAATCAAGGATTTGTCTATTAGTTGGTGAAAGTAGCCTGAACTGTTTGTTCCCATAGTCAAAAGGGGCCTTCAAACAAGCTATACTTCAAAATGTATAAATAATACAATAATTAAGATAAATTCAGTTTAGTAGGAGATAGAATTAGTTATTCTGGTGCCTTAGGGGACAGAATCTAAAAGCTGAAAGGTACCTTGGAGGTCATTTAGTCCAACCTATAGGGTTTGAGGTCCAGTGCCTTTCTACTACACCAGAGAAGCCTCAGCAAATTAGTCACCCTTACCTGGGGGAAAATATCACTGCTTATGGAAAGAGCTCAGGAGAAAAGCTACTCTACTTGGAATGGAAAGAGGGAAAGGAAAGTCCCAGGGAGGGGCATATCAGAGGGGGGAATTCCTGAGAGGATGTCAGCAGAAAAAAGAGAAAACTGAACAGCCTTCATTCCACCCCAAATTCCTTTCTCCCTCTCCTTGGCTAATGTCTGAGTTTGAGTTTCCCTTACGTCCTTCTATTTTACTTAGTGACAGCATATATTAAATTTCTGAATCGTCTAAATTTTCTGAGGTGAAGATCCAGGGGCCCGAGGCTGTGCTAACAATGTGATACCTCTACCAATGTTAGAATTACCTGTTTAGATTTATATTTCTTTGCACACCGAGGTGACACAAAGCATTCTGGTTTCATATCCATGCAGTCAGAATCAGAAGGTGACTGTGAACTTGCATTTCGGTTTTTCATCTTCAGAAATGAAAGAATGTTGTTTACTTCGGGCCAATAGGAGCTATCTGCCATAGTTTTGCCTTTTGAAGCTAAGATGCAGGCAGCCATCCATCTGGCATACTGATTTTCCTATAATACAAACATGACAGGACCCTAAAATACCATCATATAAAGTGTACTTTAGTAGCAGTTTCCCCCACCGCCACCAAAGACTTTGTTCTCATCAGTGACTATTCTTTCTATATGTCATAAAGATATGGTAGTATTGCCTGTACTCTGGCTCCTACTATATAGTAGGTAACCCGCACCTCTGACACAACACAAATAAGATGCTAAAAGAAGGTTATGGGGCAGCCAGGTGGCACCATGGATAGAGCAGCAGCCCTGGAGTCAGGAGGACCTGAGTTCCAATTCGTCCTCAGACACTTACTAAGTGGGCCACTGGGCAAGGCACTTAGTCCTGTCTGTAAAAAAAAAAAAAAAGAGGCTATAAGAGATCTTTATAAAAGAGAGGCTACAGGGCCAGACTTTGAGTAAGCAAGACCTGGGTTTATGTATCATCTCCGACACTTAGTGGCTATGTGACAGAGGAAGTCACATAACTTCTTAGTGATACAAGTAACTTTGTAAGTGTGGAAATTGTAGAGGAAGCACTAGCCTGTATTGGCAGAGGGAGTTTCCTCATCAGGATCTCCTCATATCAATAAAATGACTGGTGTGATTTCCCTCCCCCGCTTTGAAAAACTAATTTACAACTTCCTGTTTTAAGTTACCAACCATTAAATTGCCAACTAAAACTCTGTAGTGTTTATAGAGTTTTAAATAAGTTACTAGAGCACAATCAGCTCTATGGTGCTCTGTGTAGTGTCTAGCACCATACCTAGGATACTACCAGCACTTAAATGAATCAGTGACTGAGTATAGACAGATAAGAAAAAACAACAGGTGTTTGAAAGTACCCCTCATCCACATGTTTGCTTCCCTTTCCTTACACTGCCTGTTCTTTTTAGGAGACATAAATAAAACCAGTCAGCTTGTTTGATTATTTGCTACCCTTTTAGCTACACCCACTGACTCCTATCTTGTCTGAATCTTACTATAGGGTAAGGCAACCAATGGCACAGGGATAATGAAAAGTGGACTCTATCACTGCTCACTATATAGACACTTCTGTTTTCTTTCTGATCTAAGCTTTGAAGGTATGGGAGAGAATGGTAAGAGGGATGGTGCTTAGAGGCCAGAAGGACCTGAACCATGAATCCCCTCAAAACATTAGCAGCACATATGTAAGAAAATTCTTCATTTGCTAGGATCACTGGTCCTTATGTTAAACAACTAAGATTCATTCCATTTCACCTTTTTTACTCACATTGTCACACCTCAAATATACTTCATTCATACCATCAGCAACAGGGATTAGCAACTTGATTCCAAACTTTCTCCCTGATACGTTTACATCAGGTACAACTTCACAGCCTAATGAGAAAGGGCAGGGAAAGCAGTTGATTTCTGAGGACTTACTTTTATGCATTAAGAAAAGGGTGTGGATTATTAATTAGGGAGTTTCTCATCAGTTGAGTCATGCCTTAGATCCTAATATCACCCAAATTTACTTGATCTCCTAAATCCTCTATGACTGAAATCTCTTGGTCGTGACATTCATCCTACCCTTTTACTCTCTTCATATCTGCTCTTTTCCAAGATGCTGATTCCTTTGGGAAGAAATAGGCAGATTACAAATTTCTGCTATTTAATGTCAACTGGGCCCACTCTATACATTAATCCTTTATTCATCAATTATTTACTATTCCAAATCCAAATCCAACTTTCTCTCACTAAATCCCCAATTTGCTCTCCTAGCAAGTAATCTCTACTTAGCTCCTATTTTACTTTAAAAAACTGAGGCTATCATATCAGTGAACTTCTCTCAAGGTCCTTTTAAATCTGTGTTCTTACTCATGGTCCCCTCCATCCATTTTTAGGAGACATAAATAAAACCAGTCGGCTTGTTTGATTATTTGCTACCCTTTTAGTTACACCCACTGACTCCTATCTTGTCTGAATCTTACTGTAGGGTAAAGCAACCAATGGCACAGGGATAATGAAAAGTGGACTCCATCCATTGAGTCTAAGAGGACAAGATGGCCCTCTTTGTCCTTATGCTTTGTGAACCATGAAATATTTGGAAATGTGAATTATCATCAATCGGTGTCTTTCTCTCTACTGACTCCTTTTTGTCAACAAACATATCCAGTACTCTTTTATTAAAAAAAGAAAAACCTTTCCTTGATTCTGCTTCCCAATCTAACATATTTTTCTCCTTCCCATTCATTGCACAACTTCTGAAAAAAGAAGCCTATGTTTACTATTTCTACTTCCTTCTCAGCTTCTTGTAACCTGGCTTCCACCCTTACCATTCTACTGAAATGGATTTCTCCCAGGACATTACTGAATTCTAAATATAATGACCCCTCACTGATTCATTGCCCTCATCTTTCTTGATATTCTATAGCACGGATACTGTAGATGACCACCTTTTTCTTGGTCCTTTCCCTCCTCCCTTGGCTCCCGGGATGCTATACTCTCATGGCTCTCTTACTTTTCTGGCCATTCTTCTGTCTTTTTTGGGTCCTTGGCCCTCTCCTCATCCTCACCCTCATTTATTCTATGTCTTCATTTAACACTTTTATGCAGATTATTTTCAAATTTATATCCGCTCTTCCCCATTCTCAGTTGCACCAATCCCACATCTTTTTGCTGAATATATCTCAAAATATGTCCAAATAGAACTCACACCATCCCCTTAAAATTGGTTGCATTTCCTCTTCTATCGATAGGGTTATTATCCTTCCAGTTATCCAAGTGCACAATCTTAAATTCTTCTTCAGCTCTTTTCTTGCCCTTATCCCTCAAATCCAATCGCTTGCCAAGTCCCATAGATTCTCCTCTGATGTTCCTGGCATCTCTGCACTCACATTTATAGTTGCCTTAAATTTAAATTTCTATTTCTACTCACCTAGACTTTATAATAGCCTCCAACCTTCAGTCTAACTCCTCTGTAGTCTACACTTAATACTCCTGCTAAGGTAATCAGTTCTGATCACATCACCTCTTTATTAAAAGGCCAGCACCGGCTCTCTATTTCCTCCTCTGATTCTCAGTAAAATATAAACACTTCTGATTCTGACTTTCAAGGTCAGTCAGTCAATACACATTTATTAAGCACCTACTATGGGTCAGGCTCCATACTAAATATTGGGGCCACAAAGAGATAAAAGACTGGTCCTCCACATTTTTACCCCAACCTCAGCGTTTATTCCTATATCATGACTTCAGCTAAATTGAATAATTTAATCTCTATTCTCCATTTTTGCCTTATCCTTTGCATATGCTGTTTCCCCATGCCAAGAATGTATTTCCCCATCGCTGTCTATTGAAATTCCTCCCTTCCTTCAAGATGAAATCCAGAGGCACCTCCTTAAAGCTCTTTCTCTGATCCTTTCATAACCTGCATATGAACTCTCCCCTTCAAATTTCTTATGACATTTTTGTCAAAACTTTGTGTTTTCCTCCTCCCCTTGTATCAATTCTTTCACTTTAAAACTCCATTATATTATAAGCCTTTTAAGATAAATATTTGTATTTTAGCTATTTTTATATTGTCAGTATCTAAGACACAGTAGTTGGTACACAGGAAGTACTTAATATTTGCTGAAATAAAATATTAGATCTTTCCTCAGGTTTTTCTTTTGAAACATGGAGCAGAGAAAACAGATTTTCAACCTGTTTTTTAATCAGAAGAGTCATTAGTAATTGATTGACAAAGCAAAATTATTCTTATTTGCTTCAGATATATTAGCAATTCGTTAGTTTGAGATTGTTGACTTTAAATCATATACACTACCAAAAATATAAACTTTAAAATAAATCAAGCACAGTTTACTTTCCTCCAGTATGGCAAGGAAATGGATTCTTATGATTAATCAAGAAGTTGAGTTACCAGTTATTATTCACTCATTTAACCATTATTAAGAGCCAACTTCGTCCCAATAGGGAGGAAGGTATCATATATGCCATACACAAATTACCAGTTTTCAGACAGACTGAAATGCAATAAAAACACTTAATGCTAAAATTATTCTGAATTAAATGTAATCCTTAATAAATCAAAAGGCACTTCCGGATCTTGTAGGACCTTAGCATCACTGTTAGGAACATCTAATATTTTTCTCTAGATGAATGGAAATACTGATTAACAGAGAGTTTTTTAATAAACAGGATGCTAGATTGAAGAATTTATAGTACCATAATAAAGGCTTATTCTATTTGTGGAATGGGACCTTGAAGCAGATTATATTTGGGGTATGGGATAGAACATATATCTCACACTCGTGCAAAATAATTTTACCAGTGGACTAAATATCCTAGTTTCCAAGACCCTTCTACCTTTACTCTGTTAGACTGATTGTGATAATTCAATTTGCCATTAAGTATTCTTACCTCTAAGATGCAGTCTCTCAACTGGTTCCCCTTGTTCAAGGTCCTTATTTTTAAAGTAGGCTATTGAGGTGTCTTTAAAGACAAACCAATATTGTTTGAAAGTTTTTAATGTTAGTTTTTTGGACCTGAAAATGAAAGAATAATAGTTTAATGGTTCCAAGAATAACAAATGCACATATAATTTTGAATAGGATACTAAAAAAAAAGTTACTCTCCTCTAGTGTTCCTTTTGTACAATTTATAACATATTAAATCATTCTGAAATTTGAGGACTACAAAATTTAGAGATGGAATGAGGCTATTTAGTACAGCACCCTCATTCAATGGATGAGGAAACAGAGGGCTAGATAGGCTGAATCAAGTCTTCCGACTCTAAATAGCATTCTTTTTAAACTATATCTAGCTGCCTACTAATTTATTTAGAAAAACTTGAAATTAGGTTTTTGCATGAAAATGCATAAGCCCAGTAACTTCCAGAACAGTTCTTACATAGAAAATAATATTCACATTAACAGTACAAAACTTGGCTTGATGATCATCACAAAAATGAAGGAGTTTGCTAGTTTCTACTTGACACATTTAAGAAAAACTATCAAAAAATTTTTGGTTAACATTGGAAATTACCTTAGCTTAAAATGAAATTATTTTTAATTAATAATTTTTAGAAGGTAGCACTAGTTAAGATTTGAACATTTCAAATTTTAAGTGAATACTTGTTTTGAAAAGTCTTGTTTTTGAAAAAAAGCAAGGGCCAACAGACCTTGGACTCCTGAAGCTCACCAAGTAATGCTGGTAAGTTAAAGAAAATTGGAAAAGAAGCAACAGGAAGGAGAAAGTTAGTATGAGTAACATACAATGACAAAAGGAAAAATACTACCAATGGTTGCTATAGAGGTTCTTCTGTGCATTGGAGCTTGTAAATGTCCTGATTTTCCAAAAGATCTACGACAATAGAATCTGTCAAGCATAGGCCAGTGACCTTGATTTTTCATTCCTGGCAAAATTCTAGAACATATATGTATGTATGTGTGTGTGTGCATGCATGTGCATACACATACATATATTTAAGAGTTAATGAATATTTTAAAGAGCACAGGTGGTGATCATGCAGCACTCACATAGCTTTATTATGAATTGATCAAGCCCCAGTCTTATATATGAGCTAGTAAATAATAATGCAGTGTGGCAACATGGTACAGCGGAAAGTGGGTTGTATTTGAAGTCAGAGGTCCTGAGTTAAAATTCTAGCTCTGCCATTTACAACCTGTGTGATCTCAGGCTTGTCCAACTTATGTAACCTCTCTGGACCTCAGTTAACTTCTGTATAATGAAAGGTTTTAGACTATTTGTCCCCTCAAGCTCTAAATCTGTGATCCTGATATATCATTTGCCTATATTTTAATGAGGCATTTGATAAAAGTTTCTTATTTTTGTGGAGGATATGGAGAAAAATAGGACATATGATTGTATTATTATGTGAATTTAGTACTTAGTAAGTGGCTGGATCTCAGGGGCAGTCATTAATGGTTCCATGTTAATTTGGGACAGTCTCCAACAGAGTGTCCCAGAGATCTGTGCCTCATCCTATGCTGTGTGATATGTTTATTAATGCCTTGGATAAAGGCACAAATGGCTTCTAATTAAATGTACAGATAATACAAAGATGACCAGATCGAAAAGGATCTTGACAGGGTAGAATAATATTGTGAATCTAGAAAGTTTCTCTTAGAAAGTTTTTCTTCAAGCTTCTCTTACAAAAGTCTGCTATGTAAATTATATAGAAAATTGAACACAAATATATAAGAACAAGTGCCCTCTCCCAATAGATAATAGTTATTATGGATAGATAGTTCATAAAAGAGAAACTATCAATAATTTTGCAAAAAAAAGTCTTCCAAGTCACTAAAAATTAAGAGTAACGTAGATTAACAGAATTCTGAGGCTTACCCTGAGGTGCTATCAGATTGGCAAAGATGACAAAAATGAAAAAGGTTAGTTGTTGGAGGAGCTATGATAGGACAAGCAAATTGATGCCCTTTTGATGGAGTTGTGAATTGATCTAACCACTGAAAAAAGCAATTTGGTACTCTAGCCAAAAAAGTCACTAACAGGTATAAAACTGCTGACCAAGCAACACCAAAGAACTCAAAGAGGGAAAGAACAAAATATACGTTATTGTATAGATCTATATCTACAGATATATATACAATATGCATACACATTGTGTATCCACTTACACAACGCATTTATAACAGTAATTTCTGTTATAGTTTAAGAAGACAAATTTACACACACACACACACACACAAAACCACAACTGGAAACAAAGTGAATTCCCATCAATGGAGAAATGGTTGAACAAATTATGGTACATGATTGTAATGGAATATTTTTGAAGGAAAAAGGGAGTATTCAGAGCAATAAAGGTGGGACTTGTACATAACGCTGCAGAATCAAGTGAGCAGAAATAGAACTTATACAACCACCACAATATTGTAAAAGAAAACAGTTGTAAAAGACTTAAAAACTATGTTCAATGCAACGACTATTCATGACTGGAGAAGGCTGATGATCATCTGTGTACCTCTTGCCACAAAGGTGATTCTAGAGGTGCAAATTGTGACATACAATTTCCAACAGGACCAATGAGTATGTAGGTTTAGCTTAGCTATACTTGATTGTTACAAAGCAGGGCTTGTGATAGTGATTCCAAAAAAGGTCAATAAAACACCAAATACAGGCATATATATGTATGTATGCGATGATGGCTAATATCCATAGCTAACATTCAGATAGTACTTACTATGTGCCAAGGACTGTAATAAGTGCTTTACAACTATTATATCATTTGATCCTCATGACATCCCTGGAAGATAGGTGCTATTACCATCCCTATCTTACACATGGGGAAACTGAGGCAAATAGCGAATAAGTGACTTGCCAATGGTCATACTTACGTCAGTAACTGTATGAGGCTCTATGTAAACTCAGGTCTTCCTGACTCCAGGCCTGGCACTCTATTTACTGTGCCACCCAGATGCCCCTACATACCCTTATAAGCTGCCTCTGTATGAAAGTAGAAGGAAGTTCCCAGGGGGACACAGACAACGAGGGCAGTGTTGGAACTACCTTGTAAAATTTTATATATGGAAAACAAAAACAAACAAAAAACCCACTAAGCTCCAGAGTGTTCATAAACAAGTCTCCATCCATATTCTTTACGTAAGAAAATGTTTATATTTGTTAATGTCTGTCATGTTCATAATGATATATTTTTTTAAAATAAAAATTAAACTAAGAAGGATAATTATAAAGTCTTATATTTGGTTTAAAAAAATTCCAACTTCATAAGTATAAGATAGGGGAGGGATGATGTGGTAGCACTTTTATCTGAAAAAGATTTGGGTTTTAATGGAGAGTAAACTCAATATGAGTTAAAAGCATGATATGGCAGCCAAAAGAAAAAACTAATATTGTATTAGGCTGAAGTAAGAGAAGTAGAAACAGGGAGATTACAGCCCTGCAGTGCTGCAATCTAGTCAGGCTACCTCTGTTAAATGGTATCAGTTCTGAGTGGCCCATTTCAGGAAGGACAAAGATAAACAGGTGCAGAACAGAGCTGATGCTTCTGGTCCCAGAGCATTTGGGTTCGAATGCTGGCTCTGCTCCTAACTTCCTCAATGACCTGGCTTCCTTTAAATCTCAACTAAATCCTAACTTTTGTAAGAAGTCCTTACCAAGCCCTCCTAATTCCAGTGCTGTTCCTCTGCTAATTATTTCCTATTTATCAGATTTGTAGCCAACTTTGCATATATTTATTTGCAAAAGAGCAGGAACTTTCTTTTGCCTTTTTCAGTATTGTCAGCACTTAGTACAGAGTCTGGCACATAGTAGACACTTGAGAAATGTTTACTGACTAACTTAACTTCTTTAGGTCAGTTTCTTCTTTCTTTAAAATTAGAGGTGTAAAATGTTCAAGGTCTCTTTTAACTCTAAACCTGATCCTACGGCACTAATGCAGGGTGGGGGGAGGGGGGTTAAGAGCCTGGACCACATGTCCCATGAAGATCTATTGAAGAAAGTGGGAAAGTTTAGCCTGAAGAAGAAAAGATTTGGTGCGGACATGATAGTTTTCTTCTAATATTGGAATGGTTACCACTTAGAAGAGGGATGAAATTTGTTCTGCTTGGTCCTAAAGGGCAGAAGAAGGATGAATCTGGCAGATACTTCCTTGCATACAGGTAATAATGTGTCAACAGCATTTGAGCTCTTTGAAGGCAGGGATGGCTGTATTTTGTGTGGGTGTGTGTATGTCTCTAGCAGAGAACTGTGCTATATAACAGGTCCTTAATGTATATTTGTTAAATTGAAGTTAAAAAGAAGCAAATTAAGGTTTAATGTAAGGACAAACTTCCCAACAATTATAGTTCCACCAAAATGAATTAGGAGCAAATGGTCCCACTTTCAATGGAAGTCTTCAAGAAAATATCGAATGGATATGTTGCTGTGAGACTTGTTCACAATATAGGATAGATTTTTGAGACTTTGAAATGTTGTGACACTGTGACTTGTTTTCTTTTTCCTTTTTCAGTCTGGATCCATGATTTTATCAATATAGGAAACTCAGGCTGAGAAATTTATGTCTACTGAAGCACCTGTCCTTTCTACCTGGTCCTCCTCTATAGCGACTAGCTCTCTAACCGCTTTCAAACACTATCTCATAATTCTCTTACTACCAATTAAATAATAGGTAAATGTTTTGGGTTTTTTATAATTTAAATCTATAATATGGCTAAAGAATATGGCAAACTAATACCTAGAGAACTGAGTTTCCAATTACAAATTTGTTTTTCAGCATATTTGTGAAAAAGGGGGAAATTTAGAATCATACCTATAAAAATTCATGGCCAGAATCACAAAATATTGTCTGTGACTGATTCACAGAAATACAATCAGAAATACAATATAAGAAAACACCCTTTGAACACTTGTGTTACATTTATATGTTATCATTCACTGAACATTTTTTTGAAAGTCTTTCCTCTGCCCTTTGACTTGGTTATAAACAAACCTGCTAGTGTTGCAGTGAATTTTTTTTTTTGAAGTTAAGCACTCTAAGTCTGTTTGCTGAGAAAAATCAACAAATCATAACATGGCATAAGTAACTGATATAACTTCAAAGAAGTTTCCTTTCTTTCATCTTAACACTCCTTTAGCATTATCACAGACTTGACAATCATTTCTTTTATAGGAAAAACTTCCTGACAACCTAGCAAGTCTTTAAGTAGGGTGATGGTGAAGGCTATCTGAATTCAAAGACAGATAAAATTGTACCGCTCTCTGAAGTGCAATGTTCACGCCTTTCTACTGTAGCCTTTATTTCTCATAATTAAGGCAAAACCTTTTATGTAACTAATTTTGATCACTTATTATAGTAGGGCTACCACTTATTAAAAATTATTCCAATTGTGTCAAGCTGAAAAATGCCTAAAAGGGAAGCACGAAAGCTTAAAGCACCACAGTGATTTGATCCCCTAATTGTGGCATATAGCCCCTAGTTCCCATTTGGGGCCTTGGTTGGTTCTCAGGGGAAGACACAGTTGATGATTCATCTTTGTTAATATGGGGCTGGGTTTAGACATTAAATATCAAAGATTTTCTAAATTATAAACCTTGATTGCCAATGATTTCTCAGTTCTTCTATGTAACTGTCTTAGCTACTCACCTAAATAATCTGAGATAATCTGCAAGCGTTGGTATGTCTGTAATGTCCTCCTGTGGAGAAGAACACAGTTTTTTATCAGCAGTAATTTTATGAGGTAGACTTTTTCACACAAGTTAAAAAACACTCAATTAGTAAGCAAGGTTAAGGAAAAAAGTAAATTTTAGAAATATTTTCAAAATGACTCAATAATTTCTAAATTATTTCTAAAATTCTGTTTTTTAATGATCTCTAAATTATGTAGGAAATCAACATCAGTGGATCAGATTAATACCAAGAAACAAACTGTTCCAAGTTCATTTCACAATATAAGTACATCTTTAAAAATTCAAGTCTATTGTTTAACTTCATAGAACAATATCCAAAGACCAAGTAACTCAAAAAACACTGCTATCTCATGTTTTCTTTCCAGTGTAGGCAATACGTGAGAAGCAATGCTAGTTATAGGACCAGAGATCCAAAATTCTAGGGTCAAACAGGAGTTTCTCTGACATTTAAAACTTTTCTCAGCTTTCCTCCTTTTACCTTTCCAGTTTTCTTAAACGCTACTATCCTCTACACACTTATGGTCTAGCCAGCCTCAAGGCCTATGTGTTCTTCTACATACACTGGCTCTCCCCCACACACAGAATATGCTCCCTCTTCACCTCCACCTTTTAGAATGCCTGGTTTACTTCAACTCAAATCACACAAATACTTTGTACATCAACGGTTTTTAACTTAAACTTGTTTTATTTTATTTTCAACAATATTTTGATAACTGTACTTCGATACAGGGACACCTAGGTAGCTCAGGGGATAGAGTGCCTGGAGTCAGGGAGACTTCTCTTTCTGAGTTTAAATTCAGTCTCAGACATCTGTGTGACACTGGGAAAGTCACTTCACTGTTTGCCTCAGTTTTCTCATCTCTAAAATGAGCTGGAGAAGGAAACTGCAAATTGCTCCAGTATCTTTGCCAAAAAAAAAAAAATCCAAAAGGGATTACAAAACGTTGGACACAACTAAAATGACTGAACAACTTCAATATAATCCTCTATATTTTATACATTTAAAAACATTATTATGAGAAAGGTTAAGAATCCCTCTTCTAAATAAAGCCTTTCCCCTCAAGTAGCATATATTTATTTTTCATATAATTATGTATACAGGAAACAGTATCCCAAGTTCAATCCTACCTCTTACCTGTGTTACCTTGGGTCAATTCATTTAACCTCCCAGATCCTCAGTTTCCTCATCTGTAAAATGAGGGGGTTGCACTAGATGCTGAAAGTCCTTTTAGCTCCTTATCTATGGTCCTATGATAAATGCTGTTTCAAAGAATGTGAGGTCCTTGAGAGAACGACTACTTCACTTATGTTTTTGTATCCATAGCAGTTAGTGTAATTAAAGACATTACATTAGATTAAATGACACCTAGTAGAAGAGAAATCGGACTATCTAGTCCAACTTCCCTACTTCACAAGACCCTGAGGGTAAGGGATATGGGTGGGAGGAAGGTACTGGTGACTTGTCCTTGCCTAAGATCATATAGGTAATAAATGTCAGAAGAAGGAGTTAAACCCTGGTCGTCAGTGCTCCTTCTACCTTGCTGTTCAGTTGTGTCTGATTCTTCATGACCCCATCTGGGATTTTCTTGGCAAAAATACTAGAATGCTTTGCCATTTCCTTCTCCAGCTCATGTTAGAGATGAGGAAACTCAGGCAAACAGGTTAAGTGACTTGCCCAGGGTCACACAGCTAGTAAGTGTCTGAAGCCAGATCTGAACTCATGAAGATGAATCTTCCTGATTCCAAGTCCAGTGCTCTATCCACTGAGTCACCCAGCTGCCCTCCTTCTACCTTACCATGTAGCTATGATTTTAGTCTAATACAGAGTGCCATATTGATTCGTGGGATTAGTGGCACTCTAGCTTCCATTTCAAATCAACTAAAGTTCTGGTTAAATAAGTATTAGTAACCTTCAACATGGTAACTACTTTCACTGTAATATCAGTGTCAATTTTTTCACATTCATTTTCAAAGTGGACCCAATGGAAGTTTTCTCAGTTTATTTATTTGGTGAATACTTTTTCTCAGGTGTTTGTTTTTCTATGTCACTAACTTATAAAGCAAAGACACTAATTTAAATAGTTTGGGGTCCAAAACTGGACTTGGAGGTAAGGGAAGACCTGGGTTAAATCAAACCTCTGAGGTTTATTAGCTGTGTGACAACAGGTAAGTCACGTAACCTGCCCTGAGTCCACTTCCTCATTGTACAATGGGCATGACATTGCTTGCTGAACCTCCTTCATGGGATTCTTTGGAGGTTTGAGGGAGATAATGAGTAAAAAGTGCTTTGCAAATTTTAAAACTGATATATAAATGCCAATTATCATTCTCTTCTGTCTTGTACACAGAATGCACTTAGTAATTGCTTGTTGAACTGAATTTCCCATTTAAAGTCTTTAGATTAAGAAAGCGCGCATGCACACACATGCATAATGTATAATTCTTATTTTACAGTTAGGAGCGTTTTCTTTTTCCTTCTTACTATTTACAGGTCAGTAATTGTGAGCAAACAGCTCACTTTCTCTCATCATATGTCAATATCATTACAGTTACAATTATTTCTAAGATAAAGAAGGCAGACAAAAGGTGACAGTCAGTGACTGAATCAAACAGGAGAGGTGATCCCATCGTTAGCTGAAGTGTTTCTCCATAGATGAACCATCCACTTAAAAACCTCCAAAGGGAATGAAATTTTACTGGAGTGGGTTTTTTTTTGTTTTTTTACAGTCCTTAACAGTCTGTTGTACGTGTTTCAAGCTTCTTAACTCCCTTCTCTTCAAAATGATCCAGAAACATTTTATAATATGCCAGTTCATTATTTCAATTAATCCTCACAGAAAGTCACTGAAATAGGTAGGGGAAATGTTGCCAAATTAGTCTTATAATGCAGAAGAGGAATCACACAGAGGTTAAATAAGGAGCCACAAGTCACACATGGTTACAGAGCCATGTCTCCTGAATTCTGGTCCAATGCTTTTTCTATCCACCATGTTCATCCAACCATAATCCTTAGAGGCAGGTAGGCAGCACAGTGGTCAGAGTACTGGGTCTGGATTCAGGAGTTCAGATCCCAGCTCAGACACTTATTATTTGTGTGTCCCTGGGCAAGTCACTTGATTTGTCTGCCTTAGTTTCCTCATCTGTAAAATCGGGATAATAATAGTACTCCCTCACAGGGTTTGTTGTGAGAATCAAATGAGCTGATATTTGTAAAGCACTTTGCACAAAATGCCTGGCACTTTTTGAACTACTCTATGCCTCCTTTTTATTATGTCCCTTCTGGAACTTTCTGATCCACCCACACTAGACTGCTAAGTATTCCCCAGATACAACCATCCCCTTCTCATATGTGTGCCTTCACATTATTGCCTTATTCCTGAATCCACTCTGTTACCTTTGCTGGTTATAATCCTTTAAGGTTCCGGCCAAAGGCCGCTTCTTTCATGATGCTTTCTCCGAGTGACACTTTAAGGCTCTGTCCCTCTTCCAACTGACATTTCTCTATGCACGTGCCGTGTTCTTCCCAACCCCCAGATCCTCTAGTAGAAGAATTCCTTGAGGCTTCATGTTTTTGGTTTTTCTATTCTCAGTGTCTGACTTTATTCCTTGCATACAGCTTATAGGTTTTAGTTATGGGTTTACACCAGAGATTGATAACTTTCCTACCTTCCTTTCCTTTCCTTCCTTTCCTTCCTTTCCTTCCTTTTCTTCCTTTCCTTTCCTTCCTTCCTTCCTTCCTCCCTCCCTCCCTTCCTCCCTTCCTTCCTTTTATTGGAATGACATGGAGACACCATTTTCAAGTGAAAAATATAACTTTAAAAAACCCCCCAACATTTTTAATAACTTCATACGTGTTACACTTTGCCTATCTGAAATGCCGTCTTTTCCAACCCAATGAGTAATCTAGAAGAAAACATTCACAGCAAACCATTATTACTTGCTTTCACGTAGTTTTCAGGATCTCATCCTAAAGAATTATTTATTGCAGAAACAGAAAAACAGGGGTTCTGGCAAATAGTACTCTTCCAGCATCGTGTCTTGTCTGAAAAGTGGGACCATTTTCCAGATGGCCTCACTTTAATAGTTGAGTCATTTGAAAACCATAAAAATTATTTTTGTAGTCAAATAATCCTGAATATTTCAATTCCATTCAAAGTCTAACCTCCAAGAAACCTAGTTGCAGTCTTTTTTCTCCCAGGTATAAAGTTTAGAAAAATTAATTTAAATCCTCCTAAAGTGAGAACTTTTTTCTTTTGAGAAATTAGGTTAAATGTCTAAAAAAAAAGGGAAGAATCAATTTGTTTTTATAGATATAAAAAGATAATCAGTTTTGAGATTATTTCACATAAGGGAAACTCATACCAAAATGTTTTCTGTTTTTCCACCTTCCAATGTGACTTCCAGGTTAGAGAGGGCAGCTTCTACTTCGTCTACCTCAGACTCATTTGTAAAATCCAGAGCTTCTGCTGACGATGACAATTTGCTTATATGATACTAAAAAAAAGATGAAATTTTGTAGATTCCATAAACACAAAAATAGTATTTTAGCATCCAAAATTTATATTACTAAACCCTGTCTCATCTCAATATCAAATAGTCACTAACAGTGAACATTCTTTGAAATATGCAAGGAGTTTAACATAATCCTTTTATATAGGTCACTTTGAGATGTCTGGAAATTATTACATAAAACCTATCAAATCATCATTGACTTCCCCCTCTAAATAATTTTTTTATTATCATGGGAAGAATTCCTTTAGACTCTAGTATGGAAAGAATAATGCCTCCATGTTCACACACATGTGACTTGCACTTATCATGATGTGCAAGTTCTGAAAAGGCTCAAAAGAAAGACTCTACCAAATTACAACAATTTCAGCTATGTACCCATTGATGGACTATATGTCTATTGTCCAAAAAACCAGCGTAGCTTAGTTTGGAAAGGCTCACCAACTGTTAGTGAATGTTTCAGCTAGAACAATTTTTGAAGACTATTTACAAAGTTGTAACCTTCATTAATGGGAGGCATACCCACAAATTGTTGAAGTGACCATATACACATATATTTGTGTGTATACATATATGTATACATATATACTTACATATATGTTTACATATACAGATGTACTTTTTGTGAGTTATGCTGACCATTTTAAAAAGTAAAAACAACCATGCTTCCTACACCCTCACTCAAGAGAAAAAAAACTCACAAGATTGAAAACTTTAAGCAAGATGGCATGATAATAGATTTCCCAATGAATTCTTATCATGGTTCCAACTTTCCTTCCCATTTGCTGAAAACAGGATACTCAGAACCTGATACATACCTGTAAAGCAGCAAAGATCAGCATCTCCTCCTCAGTGCAGTCAATTTCTTCTAAGAGAATGGACCACCTGGCTTGTTCGTAAAGTTGGTTTATTCTAACAGCATCATACTGTGGTTAAAAGGGGAAAGAGTTTGGAGAGAAAAGACATTTCTTAACTTGCAAATCTTAGATTAAATCCATTCATCCATTCATTGGTTCAAACATTTATTAAAAGGATCTACATTGTTAATTAACCTGTGTAACACACTAAGATGTCAATTACCTATGTTAATTATAGAGAAGGCTCGTATAAAGATACAGAAACAATGATCCCTCAATTTGGATCTCATTCTCATGAAAACGTTTTCAAGAGTTACTGATAAGTCAAATGTATTAATCCGTTTCATCTCTTTCCTTGCTCCCTTATTTATCTTTCATTCTCGAAAAGAGGACTGTGACATCAGGGACATGATGCCATAACTTGCAGGTAAACTTGATCTAAGTGAGGGAGGGCTGAGCAAAGTCATCAATCTCACTTTCTTCTCCAGAGCCATCAAGGTTCAGTGGCCAGATATGGATCGGGACAACTGGAGATGGCCAGGATGCAAGAGGGGACCTTAGCCTTTTCAAGTTCTCAGTTTGGCTGAGGCAGTGTCCATTTAGTGATTAAGGCTTAAAAAAATGAGGCAAAGAATGGCCTCTTTAAAAAAAAAAAAAAAAGATCTGAGAGGGGAAGACCCTCAGGGCTTCTGGCCAAAGTAGAAACAACTGTTATTTATATTCATTCTGAGTCAATCAGAGCCCAAACGGTGACCAAGTAGGGCTAGGTCTGGGACAGAGTTGATGACTATATTAATAGTGAACATGATGAGTAGTAGGTAAGGGAAAAAAAAAGGAACAGAAAATAAGAGGCTCTGACAATTCCCACATCAGCCTACAATATCACATGGGAGATAAGATACTTTTTTTCTGCTTGATCATAAATGGGAGAATTTTAAAAATGGATGGAAGTTACAGGAAGGTAGATTTTGATTCAATGTGCTTTCCCAAAATGGAATGGGTGTAGGGAGTTGTCGATCTCTGGAATTCTTCAATCAATCAAGAGGCCAGATAACTGTTTGTTTGGGATACTCTTGGTGGGATGTGCGATGCAGACAGGGGTTGTACTAAATAGCCTCCGAGGCCCTTTCCTACTCTAAAGATGGTCTATGTGATGGTATCATTTTCTATGCTTCACCTGTCATTTACACATAATCATAGTCTCCCAGAGAAAAGATTATGAACATGAGGTAAACATTTTAGCTATGCCAAAATCAGCAAATCATACTGCCAGATATGTAGTTAATGTGAAAAACTGTTCAGACACGTCTCTTGCTAGTGTTGTGAACAGATAAAAGTAAAATTACATATGAAGATTTCAGTAAGTCAGAGGATGGCTGGAAAACTAAGAAGGGCAACTTTCAATTATTGTTTTGAGAACATCTTAGGGTAGAGGTGGGGAACTTGCAGACTGGAGGCCACATGTGGCCTTCTAGGTCCTTGGGTGTGGCCTTTTGAGTCTAAGTGTTACAGAACAAATGCTTTTATTTGTTCCATGAAGTTTGGATCAAAGGGTCGCACTTGAACACCTAGAGAGCCATACGTGGCCTTCAGGCCACAGGTTCCCCACCCTTGCTTCTAGTTCTTTACTGTTACTTTCTGGTAAGTTTAAAAATTATGTCCTTCACTGCTTGTCCACAAATTCTATTGTGTCACTGATGATATTCAAGTCTTTATCAATCTGCTTGCAAATTTGGAAAGCATATTCATTATTACTTTGTTAAACTCTCTACTTTTTTTCTTCCTTCCCTATCACACCTAGACTTTGTTTCTTTTTTAAACATAGTAAAAAATGTTTCTCTGTCACCCACTCCCCCAGCTGTCTTGGCTGCTCTGGCTCAATGTTCCTTCTTTCCATAAATCCTTTCCTTTTCGCTTGTTGAAAAGAGTGCTTTACATTGTCCCTAGTTTTGATGGCTTCCTTCTATGAAGAACCAGAATAATATTCCTAGTCACCTTTAATTTCTACATGAAGAAAATGTTTCACATAACCAGGCCATGTTTAGTATACATGTAAGAACTTGACTCATCTAGTATTTAATATTAAAAGGCACTTTTAATTCACCTCCAAAAATTCTGCAGATCATTTGCAATGGGTACTGACAAAGAAGGACAGCAGTATGCGAGTTGTAGGTCTCAAAGACTAAGTATACAAAGGGCTTCTCTCTTGCTAGGAAGTTGTTGCAGGGTCACATATCAGCCATGTCTGATTCAAGCACAATTCACAGTTATTGTGCTATATCAATTACTCAAACAGGTATTTAATGAACATTTACTTTGGCTCAGCATGGTGGAAGATACAGAAAAAGTATCAGTACAGTCTTCAACAATGGCTAGCAGGAGAGACACCACCACCAGATACGAAACAAATGAGACAAGTTCAATCCTCAACAACATGGTATTTCCTAGAAGTAGTCAAGGTTTTCTTTATTTTCAATAAATCTTTCATCTTTTACTAGAAGCAGAAGAGCACATCAAAGAAAAGAGTGCTCAGCATAGGCTACAAAAATCAGAGAGAGTGTTTTCCGAAAATGTCAGGCTTTCAAAGATAAATGGGCTTTCAAGAAAAGGGAAGAGAGAAGAAATTGGAAGACATATGTGACATCTACTAAATTCTAGCTAAGAGCTGGTTATAATGGTCAAACAAAATACAATGTGGAAATGTAAAACACTAAACATCTTATCATTCTAAAAATAGTATTGCTAAATAGGTATCAAGACTATCAGTTTATTTTGACTATAATTTTTTAATGCTTGGAATTTATGCTTTGATATTTAAATGTGACCAAAAAAATAGGATCTTACTTTGGGATTCAAGTCAAAAAATGTGTAGTATTTAAAGCGTAACAATAGTTTCTCATCTTCCTGTATGCCTTGTTCCATAAGAGAGCGGGATGAATCCAGCCAACTGAAAAAAAAGAAAACAACTGAGTTATGAAGAAAATTAATTTCATGGGATCATAAACAAAGCTAGAAAGGACATTAGGAGGCCATCTATTCCACACTCCTACCCCTCAATGTATAGATGAGGATACTGAGGATCAGAGATGTTAGTGATTTGCCCAAGGAAACAGCAGAGGCTAGATTTGAACTCAACTCCTTGGATTTCAAATCCAGTCTTCTCTCCACTGTACCATGGCTCCTTCCTTTACTCAGATCCTTGAAATAAAGTCACTGTGCAAGAATGATTGAGCCAAACTAGTAACTGATGAGGAAGACTACTTAACAGTAATAACTTAGAACTGTATAATACTTCACAATTTTCAAGAGATTTTTACATAAATTAGTTCACTGATCCTTACAAAAATCCTGCGAGGTAGGCTGGGCAGAAATTTTCATCTCCATTTGATGGCTGATGAAATTGCAATTTGAAGAGGTTAAACAAAATATGACTTTTCCAAGATCCTAGATTAGTGAAATTGGGTCTAGAATTTAGGGCTTCACTTCCCCCATAATGCTCAATTCACAAATTGTATCTTATTTCTTAGAGCAAAAAATAAAGGACTATATACAGGCTTCCAGAAATAGTGGAATGCTTATTATACAATCAAAAGAGGCAGGCAGGTGGTGTAATAGATAAAACACTGGGCTTTGAGTCTGGAAAAGCTGAGTTCAGAGCCTGCTTTGGACACTTACTAGTGATGTGACCCTAGGCAAATCACTTACCCTCTGCCTCAATTTTCTCATCTATAAAATGGGGATGAAGACAGCACCTATCTCTCAGAGTTGTTGTAAGGATAAAATGAAGTAATATTTGTAAAACACTCTGCAAACCTAAAAAGTACTCTATGTGCTGTTGTTGTTATTAAATACTATACTTAGATTCTCAAACAAATTTGTGATCTGCTTCATGAGTATGACCCCCTCCAATGATGGAACCACCCATCTGCGCCTGTTCATCTTGTACGTACACTACAGTGGGACCTCTGCATTCCTCACTTTTACTTGACATTTTGAAGATATCAGTGGAGCATCTGGGTTGTCTGGCTATTATTCCTTGTTCTGTCCATATGACAAGCCCTCTTTTTTTTTTTTTTTTTTTTGTTAAACCATTTCCCTGATGACATCTAGTTCTCCCAAGTTCCTTATCTGTTATCTGTTACAGGTTGTTCATATTAACTCAATCCATTAAACAAACAAAAAAATAGCATAAGAAATCATCCATAAAGAAATGGCTTTGAAGACAGCCTTTCAGGAACAATGTGAGCTTAGAAATTCTGCCATGGCTCTTCTTCCACTTCAACCACAGATATATAGTAGAAAGCAACATTCAAGTTGGGTATGTTCAAGTTCATTAAATTTTTAAATTTACTTATATATCTAAATTCCGACCTTCATCTCAAAATTAGCATTTATTTTTTTTAAAAGTACCCAGAACGTCAACCTAAGCATTTACGTTATGCCAATTCCAGCTTATAATGGTACAATGAGGAGAAATATCCTTACCCTGCATTAAGTTTGGCTTTATCAACTAGAGACCGAGGCTGGAACATTTCAGCAAGTGTTTCTGGTGACCGACTGGGTTGGCTGAAAGCAAGGATGTTACAACTCTGTTCTGTCAGAGGACTATCACTGAACCAAGTAATGGTAGAAGAAACAGGTGTTCCATTGACAGGATCATAAATAGGAGTCACTGTTTTACTGTATAAGCCAGGACTTGCTATAAGGCAAACAGAACATAAAATGTAATGTGGAACTTAGAGGTAACAACAATCTCATTAAAAACAATATCAAATCACCAATGCTACCGTTTGGAGGGGAAGCTTGACCTGTGGTGATACTGTTGTAAGAAACTCCCAATAAAAAAATTCTTTCTACTGCTGCAAATGGTCAACTGTTTTGCAATTTGTAATCTGAGAGACAGTCCAGGGTCACTGAGAACTTCATGGCCACATAGCCAATGTGCTTCAGAGACTGGAACAGAAGCCAAATCTTTTTAAGAACAACTATCTATTGTACCATCCTATTTCACCAAAACAAATTTCATATTTCAATTTGAAAATATTTAATAAAAATAAAAAATTCACACAATCATTATGAATCACGGTCCTTAAGCACTTGTAGATAAAAAGCATTTATAGGATTTATGGACAGGTATAGCTACTTCTGAGATAGCTCCTGAGAAGATCTGTGACCCAGAAGTTGAAAAGGTCTCAAGTTAATTCACCCAGATTCAGAGCAGGGGGAACACTCCTTATCTATTAATTTAAAAAGGAGAATTTACAATGTCAGTAGAGACTTTCAAGTCTCTCTTCCAGTTACATACTATAATCATTTCAGATAAATCCTTTAAATTAAACACTCCCTTCCTGAAGATTAGTACTCAGCTTGTGCTAATAACTCACCTGGCTTTGGTTTACATAGGGGAGCTACAGAATTCCTCCTCCCTTATTTCTAGGAATAAATATTGCCCAAGTAGCTAGCCCCTGTGTTTATAATGATTAAACAGTAAACAGAAATTGCTTTGAAATTTTCAATTGGTGTCTCTCCAATGAGCAGATACGCCACTGAATTTATCTGTAGATTGTTAGCAAAATAATAGTGCTTTAATAAGTTGTCAAGAATGCTTTAAAAAAAACTTAAGAGAAATTTTCAATAAGCTTATTTCAAAGATACTAGGATATTTCCTAATTGAATATTTTTTTCTAGTGTAGAAAAGGATGAGAATAATTTTTTCTCTTGATTATAAGAAATATTGTAAACATAAACACAGAGCTACTTTGTAGTCTTACCTGGAGACCCTGAAATGGTTAGAGAGTTGTCTAAATTTAAAATATCTTCAATTACAGGCTCTCTGTTATTCTTTTCTTTTTTCTTTTTTTTTTTAAAATAATCATCAGCTGGTTTCAACAAAGAGAGCTCTTCTGATCTCCTAATATCTTAATAACAAAGAAAAAATATCAGCATCGTTCAAGACTTTAAGGCAATAATAAATACAAACCTTTGTTCCTTCCATGGCTAGCCCCACCCAACCTGACTAACTTTATTTCGAAGTAGTTCCCTCCAAATATTCAATGTTCTAACAAAACAGGACTCTTGTCATCGAGCACATTCTGAATTTTCCTGTCACCATGCTTTTGTTTATACCATTTCCTACCTCCACACCGTCCTAATAACTTTTTAAAATTACCATCTAACCCAACTCAAATGTCTGCCCTTCCATGAAACCTCTGACAGTAAATAGTAACCTTTTCTCCTCATTTGCATTAATACTTCTCTAATGCACTTATGCATTATTTCATACTAGTTATTTGTATTAATTTCTCGTTTTAACTGGACTGTAATATGTATGAGGGTAGGAACATATCTGTATCTTGTTTAACAATGACAAAGTAACAGTAGCCCTGTATATGCCCTAGCACCCAGTGCATGCGCTGCTCTTACACAACAGATCTTTTAATGAAAGCTTACTGAGTCAAAATCATTATAGCTCAGAAAGTTCTTAAGCAGTAAATGATTTGTTTTTTTATTTTGGCAGGGAAAAATGAAATAAAGAAAAGTAAAGAGATTTTCAAGAGGTTACCCTATGCTGTGAAATGAATCCGAGTGAAGATAAGGTAATCATCTACTCAACAAACATGGCTAACTGAACTGCATAATTCAAAGCAGAAATAATTGGGTGGAATACCAAATCTCCATTGTTAGTTTTTTAAAGAAGTGGCTGAGAAAATAATGACCCAGAACTAGACATGAAACCTTTTGATTTGCTCTAAAATCTAGAATGTATTCACTTCTCAATTAAGTGAGGACAGCATTCTATCCCGTATGATTTTACCCCCACCCCAACAAGAAAAGCTCAAAAGACTTAGTGTGTCCCCTGAAAGGCTGCTCAGTCTGTCCTTTTTCTTCTAATCAAGAGTTTGCTTAAACATTCACAAGCTGCTTTTTAAGGCTAGTTCCTCAGTGGGTACTGTTGATCTCAGCTTTCATAATGAACAAGGAATTTAGAATTGTACTCTCTGCTACATATTCATTAGAAATTTTAAAAAATATGGATTGTATATATATTTTCATTTCCCCCTCTCAATTATAAGAAAAATAAATTTCATAGTACCTTAAACCAAACATCCTAATTCAACTGTGTATTTATATTGATTTGGCATCAATCATATATTAATGGGAAGATAGATAAGCCAATACTAAATCCAACCCTTCAGAACCACCACAAACATGATTTTAGGAAACAACTTCAACTCATCTCATTGTTTACTGACCCTGTTATTTTCTGTAAGATTTTTACCTTACCAGAATAGATGTAATATGAAGTTTATTCGATAGTCTTTTCAAGTATAGGTACTGACTCATTTGTCTGTTACTAAAAACTAGAGGATATTTTGTATGTCATTTATTTATTCTATATGTTGCAAAGAATTTTTAGCATGTCATTATTTTATTATTTAAATGAATGGTATAAACTGGTATATTTTTTTTTGGAGGCTCACATATGCAGTTCTTTGTTTAACTGCAAAATACGAAGATGCCTATTGGGGAGGATTCCCCCATCTTTGGTGGATCCCTTTGTAATGAAAGAGCATCTGTGTAAAATTTACACCTCTTGGAGGGCCTCTGGTTTTGCCTTTTTAAAACTGTATCCTTTGTAGCGAGAAAAGTACCTGGCACATAATAAGTGTTTAATAGTCAGACATATGAACTTACAATTTAAAATTTGTCTGTCTCAAAGCCCTTTGGGATGGTTTAATAAAAATTCCACAAATGACTTTTGTAGACAGAGCTATTTAATGGAGCCAAGTGCTGATGAAGCAACTGGGATATTACAACACATCAACACAATAAAAATATATCTACCATATCAATAGTGATGAGTGATTAGATAGAATATAATTGCATTAAATGTGATAGTGATGCTAATATGGCCTAGGGAAAAGATTTTCTTTTTTTTCCCTTGATGGATGTCTCATGTCTTTTTAGGGTTGGAAATCTGGTGTTAAGATAGGGATAAAGCTTCATGGAAATTAAGTCTAACTTATTTTCATTCTAGTTCCATTTATTCTGAATACAAACCATTGCCTGTTTGGTATATTTTAATGTAATTGACAGTTTCTATTAAAAGTATATTTAATACTAAATTAACAATTCAATGGAAAAACCATTTATTTTTATAATCTGCCAAACACAAGGTACTATGCTAGGTACTGGAGAAACAAATACAAACAAAAGACCGTTCCAGCCCTCAAAAAGTATACAGGGGAGGCACATAGCACATATGCAAATTAGTATGACACAAAGAACATCACAAAACTTAGAGAGGAAAGAACATTTTAACTGAAGTATATATAGGAAAGCGTGTCATTTATGTTGAGCTCTGAAGGAAGAAACTTCAACAGGAAGAGATGTGTAGGGGAGATGGAGTATTATATGCCAGGAACAGTAAGTAAGGACAATACTGTCATATCAAAGAATACATGGAAGGGAATAAAGCACAAGAACACTAGAAAGACAGGAAATGGCCACATTGTGAAGGGCTTTAAGTAATAAACAGAAAACTGTTATTTGATCCAAGAAGTAACAGGGAGATATTAAAATTTATTGAATGGGGCAGAGGGGGAAGAGATATAGTTGGAAAATAACTTTAACAACTGAGAGAAGGAGGAATTGGAGAGAAGAAAGACTCAAAGCTAGGAAACCAACAAAACTATCGCAGTAGTCCAGGCATGAAGGACCTGTACCAGGGTGGCAGTTATGTAAGAAAAGGGGACACATAAGAAAGATGTTTTGAAGGTAGAAACCCGAAGACCTGGCAGTACACTGGACATGTTGAGTGAATGTGAAGATGGTTTTGCCTTAACAATAAACAGGAAAGTTTAGGAGATGGTAGAATTTATGGGGAAATACAGGTTCCATCTTGGATATGCTGAGATTGAATTGCCAATGGGACATTCAGTTCCCTGTATTCAAAAGGAAGTTAGTGATATGAGACTGGAGCTCAGAAGAGAAGTTGGAGTTGGATTTAGAGGGCTGGAAATCATCTGATTAGAGATAATTATTGAATCCATGGGAGATAAGATTTCCAAGAGAGATCATATAGAGATGTTAACAAACTAAGGGCCAAACAAGGCTCATCACCTGTTTTAATACAGTCTATGAGTGAAGAATGGTTTTTATACTTTTAAATAGCATAAAATATTATTTAAAAATGTAAAGAAACTCTTCTTAGCTGAGGCTGTGTGAAAGAGGCAGTGTATTTGATCCACAGGACAGTTTGCTGATCCCTGGTATAGAGGGATAAGAGAAAAGAATTGAAAACAGAACCTTGGGGAACATCCACAGTTATTGGGCATGAATCTGGATGAAGATCTAGCAAAGTAGACTGAGAAGAAATGGTCAGTCAGGCAGGAGGAGAATAAGGAGAGGACAGCATCGCAAAAACCTAGAGAGGAGCAAATTTTCAGAAGAAAAGTGTTATAGATAGTGTCAAAGACTACAGAGAGTTAAAGAAAGATGAAGATTCAGAAAAAGCCATCAGATTTGGCAACTAAGATATCTTCGGAGAGTGGAATTTCATTTGAATGATGACGTCAAAGGCTGTTAGAGCAGAGTGAGAGGACAGCAACTGGAGACCATAACTGTAGATGACTTTCTCAAGAAGTTTTGTCACAAAGAAAAGCTATATGACACCTATGGGGGGATGATTAGATAAAATGAAAGTTTAAGGATGGGGGCAAAATTTGCACTTTGAAGGTACCAAGGATGCAGACTGAAGATTGCCAAGGGAGTAGAGGGCCTAGTATAGAACTTTAGAACATACTCTTGTTTAAGGCGTGGAAGTATAAGGAGTCATCAAAGAAATCAAAAAAGGAACAGAGTACTTGGAATTGAACCATAAAAATCCTGTGCTATGAAGACAGAAGAGTAGAAGGTAACCAGGAGAAGATGGTCTAAAGCATCAAATGCCAAAGGCAAGGAGAAAAGAAAAAAAGCCATTAGGTTTAGTGAGAAGGACATAATTAATGTTCTTGGTGAGAGTTGTTTTAGTAAAGTAGTAGGGACAGAAATTGGAAAGTGATAGAAGAGTGCGCAGCTAAGAAGGGAGGAGAGGCAGTAAGTCTGGGGTACTCTTTCTAGGTTTTTGGCAATGGAATGGAAGAGGAAAATAGGATGATAGATGGAGACAAGAGGAGAATCAGAAGTCTTTTTAAGCATGCAGAGGAGAGGAACTAGTAGAGAGGGAGAAATTGAAAGTTAGAGAAGAGACTTGAAAAAGGTAGGTGATACTATCCCACTGGTGCCTGCATTCTCCTCAAGTTGTTTGTGAAAAGTATACAGCAGATATCCTATTCTTGTCTTCTTTCAGTAAGAGATTTTCAAAGTTAGATTCACTCCAAATGTACTTACTAAGGGTTTTGCAGATATCACTAACAGCTTTAAAGACCACAGATGAGAAGCTGACTCTGAGTCTCACAGTTTTCATGTTTGGCAAGCAAAGGCGCAGCATCTTATGCTGAGGTGTGAAAAGCAGCCTTGCATCTGCCTGGACACCATATTTGTCCAGAGTCCAGTGGGTTTTTAGAAGCCAGCAACGCTTTTGCTCCCACCAAAGAGCAAAATCCGACCAATCTTGAGCTATATCTGCAAGAACAAAAACATGGTGAACAAAATGGCAGAAAATTAAAGAACATGGAGTTGGTCATTTTAAATTAATTTTATTACAGGAGAAAATCAAGCAATTACTTATATCTTTTGTCACAAAAATGACAATTAAGACTGATGCACTCATCTGCTTTTTCAGTAGAAATGATGAATTTATTCTAAATATTCCCATACACTTGCCTCCAGGTAATGAAGATAACTAGCCCACAGAAATTTCAAAGACCCATGACTTTGGCCTCATTAGCATTGTTTTCCAACCAACTTATCTAATGAGTTACTGATTTAAACAAAAATTCACATGAGCAGATATTTTGACAGAAATAGGAATTTCTGCAAGAAACTGCAAAATGGTATTTTAGTCAAAAGTATAGAGATAATTATGGAATTTATAAGTGATAGAAACAGAAACCCCATCTATTTTTAGGCATGAACTATTTCTGTTGCAAAGCAAACTTAAAGAGATGTGTGAACAAAAACAAGGTAAATTCACCTTGAAAACTCTTCCATGTGGAAAATCAAATTGCCCCTTACTTCAATGATTTATGGACTGGCACTACCAGTTACTGTGAGTATTTTCTTTACAGAACTGCTCTTTAAGAGCTTCTGTAGCTGAAGCATGCATTACTTTGTAAACAACCTAGTCATAAGGTTCCCTCGAACACAGCTAGGATGATCCTTGGATGACCAACACAAATCACTAGACCCAAACTCAATTTCTCAGCTTGATAGAACTTTCCAGACTTTGTGTTCCCCCATCAGCTCCTTCAAGGACCCTATTCCACACCACTAAAAGGAATTATGCAGAAATGCTCTTTATTCTTTAGATAACAGTTCTCCCTCCCCACCCCAGCTCTTCATGAATGGAGAATAATGTTATTGTCTGATATCTTTCATTTTTCAGTCCAAAAAAATGGAAACAAATGAGGATGAACATGCTTCCAGAGTCTCGCTATTTGCAACCATTCTTGGTATGCAAGTGAAGCAGAAAAAGAAGCTCTTTTCTTAAATCTGATGTCTCTTCTAGCTCTTTTCTAGAGAATCCTGATATAAGAGTTGAGAGCACCAAGATTTACTTTTTTTTTTTTTTTTTAAGAGGTAATCAGGGTTAATGACTTGCTCAGGGTCACACAGCTAGCAAGTGCTGAAGGGCAAATTTGAACTCATGTCTTTCTGACTCCAGTGCTGGGGTTCTATTCACTGCACCACCTAGCTGCCCTCTTCCCCCCAAGATTTACTCTTAATTTTGTCTTTTGTTTTTACTAACTAGCTTGTCCCTTAGTTTATTTCTCTGCCAATTAGGAAAAAATGATAGCTGTTGAATCACAGAGTTGCTGAGGACCTAAAAGGACATAAAGATTATGCTGCTTTGAAAAATGTAAAAGCAAAAACTATTTTTTATTTGTAGAAGATACGATGCAGCAATCTTTAACACTCTCACTCTTTCATTACCCACCTCCCACATGCTGCTGGTTTAGCAACTTTTCTGATCCAGCAACATTAGCAATGTTTTGGCCTTTGCTGAGATCTATAGAGAGGGAAGCCTAAAATTGGCTTTCTTCTCCCACGGAATTATAATTGTCACAGGCAGGGTAGAAGGGAAAAAATTAACCAAAGACTGTTTTATGATTTACTTTCATTATGCAAAACGTAGAAAAAAAAATCTAGTCTGACAGTTGCAACAAGTTTAGATGGTTTTTCTTTAAATATTTACTTAGCAACTTAATCTCTTGCAAACTGTGGTCTTGAGAATTTTGATCTATGTCCCTTTTCTTGTCTAAGATATCAGAGATAAGATTAAAGAACACAGTAGGATGGAAGCCACCGGAATGAGGAAACAATACAAATCTTATAGATCTTCTTTTTCCTCAACAGCTCCAGAAAAGAAACTCCTCTACTTCTATAGGGGCAATAGGATTTGGCTTCTCTCCAAGTCCCTTATAAAAAAAATTTTTACCAATAAAAAAAAAATTAACAGTGGTTGAACTTTGTCTTCTGTATCCAACCACTATGGAAAGAAAACATTGAGGTAAGAAACTTTCTCATGGTACAATGCCAAATCTTTCCTTATTTAAATTAACTCTGTCCTGGGGTGGCATGATGGAACATGGCTTTAAGCCTGGCCAACATTATTTATTTTTCAGAAATGTGCTCTAGTAATATTAGACACAAAATGCTGCTGATCATTCCCAATGAAAGTACAAATAAGTATCTAGTAAACCCAACGTTGGAGTAACTATGGGTGTATTTCACTCAAAGTGAGAATGTGATAAAACCTTAGTCTGAAAGGGCCAGGGTCTCATATTGTATCCTGGGCCATCAGGCCACTGGACCCAGATGGCTCAGGAGAAGAAGGTGAGGTTGGTGACTTTGCACAGACCTCCCTCACTCAAATCAAAGTCAACTGCAAGTCATGTCATCCTCTTGATGTCATGGTCCTCTTCAAGAATGAAGGACAAACACAACAACACCATTTCAACTGCCCATAATAGTGGGCCTTATTTCAGTTAGGAGTAACACCATTCTTTTATCTTGAAATCTTAAAGTCAATTTTGATTCTTCCCTATCTTTCACTCCCTGTCATCTATTCTTTGGAAAGGGTTTTCCCATTTCCCTTTTCCCCTTCATTCATCCTGCCAGCTCCATCAATTCAACCTTTATGGTCTTTCCTCTGGATTACTGTAAAGAGCTACCTATCCTCCCTGACTCTAGTCTCTCCTACCTCCTGTCTATCCCACACATGATGACAAACTGCTGTCATCGTGCTATCCCTTTGCTCAGAAACCTATAATAAGACCTGTTCAATTAGGTATCATTCCTCTGCTGCAAATATTTATGAGACCTGACCTTGGGCAAGCCACTTAATCTGTTTACCTCAGTATCTTAATTTGTAAAATGGGATGATAACACCTACCATCCACCTCCCAGGGTTGTGGTGAAGATAACATATGTAAAGCAAACTTTAACGTGCCATATAAATGCCAGTTATTATTATAATGTTGCTGCTGTAGTAGTAGTGATCAGAATTGATAGTCAGACGACCTAGTTACATTGTCAATATGAAACAGATTAAGGACATCCACAACAACCCCTCCTCTAACCTCTCAAATCTGCCTAATCTGACTGTATTTGAAATGTGAGGAAAGAATTCTCAATAGCTTAGTCTACTTTATGAGGAAATATACATTTATGGATCCGGTTTTTTCTGAATTAGGCTTGAACTAGGGTGGTAGCTATGTGAGAGAAGAGGAGACCTATATGACAGATGTTGTAAAGATAGGAATAACTAGATTTGGCAATGGACTGGATATCTGGGGTGAGTCAGAGTGAAAAATTCAAGGATGACACTGAATGTGGGAACCAGTATTAATTTTCCTTAACTCTCCCTCCTTATCATGTGAGCACCCATAATTAAGTTAGAAGATGTAGTCTGTTTGTAGGCACAGACTGCAGGTCCCAGGGTAAATAAAGAATCAGTCTTTTCACTAGGGATCAGATCTATTCCCAAAGGCCCGTTTCTTACTAAACTTAGAGTGATCTGCTGAGATTTGAATCACCAGTGATTAAGGAGCAACATATGCTTTAAACATTTATCATAACAATGAGCTCAACAGCAGTTCTCCCTGGTGCTGCTCAAACTTGATTTTCATTTGATGCTGTCTTGATTCTGCTTCCCTGAACAAGACTGTAACCAAAGTGCTCCTTGTGAACATACCTTGTCTTGATTCTGGCTTGCCCCCAAAAGCCTTGGGGATAGGGTTTTAGCTAGTGATTTTGGTGCCCAGGCCAAAATATCCTTAGGGTCAAGTAACAAAAATCTCTCCAACTTTTAAAAAAAAATTCAGTTGGGGGGAAGGGCAAGAATCTTTGTGATTAGAGACACAAGGACATATTAAAGGTCACTTGTTTGAAACCTATGACAGAAGAAGAAACCAATTATTTTTGTTAATTATCTTTGCTAATTAGGTGCTAAGCTATTTGTCTTTATCCTGCAGAAAGGCCCAAATGCTGTTTTTGTTGTTGGTCATTTGTTGTGTCTAACTCTTCATGACCCTGTGAGCCATAACGTCCATAGCTTCCTTGGCAAAGATACTTGAGTTGTTCGCCATTTCCCTTTACAGTTGCCATTTCCTTTTTCAGTGCTATCTGCAATTGCTGTTCCGTCCTTTTTCAATCATATCTGATTTTTCATAACCCCATTTGGGGTTTTACTGATAAAGATACTGGAACAGTTTCCCATTTCCTTGTCCAATTCTTTTACAGATGAGGACCTGAGGCAAACAGGGTTAAATGACTTGCCCAGGGTCACCCAGCTAATAAGTGTTTGAGAGCAGATATGAACTCATGAAAATGAATATTCTTGACACCAGACCCGGCACTCTATCCACTGTGCCACCTAACTGCCCCCTAGTAGCTATTAGCATTCTAAATTTCTGTGACTTCTGGTAAAGCCCTGGTCCTCCCATACTGGTTAGGGTTCTGCTCCTGGCTGAAACTCAGCAACAATATCAACAGTCACCCCTGCTTCTGGCCATTGGCCCTGGGCTAGGATTATACTTAACTAATGATGAAGGTCACTCTCCCCCTACCCAAGACAGAACAGGTAGCTGGGAGGTAGTTAGGGATAGAACAATTACGTCTGAATTCTTCCTTTGACATGTCTCTTACATTCAGTCCTTCCTTTTCCATTATCACTGCCAGCCAGTCAGTCTAAACTTTCATCACCTAAAAGTTAGATTACCGCAGCAACAACCTCATATACAACCTGCTTCCAACTTCACTGCATTCTTCAATGGATTGAACCTATGTGTTTTTGCCGGATTTTCATAACACACTTGACTGCTTAAGAATCCTTTGTGCTTGTGGGATAAAACGTAAGCACTTCAAACCTGTCCATAATTTGTCTCCTCCCTACATATTGAAATTTATCTCTCTCTACTCCACAACATGAATCCTATAACCACTCAAATGAAGCATCTAGTAAAGTTTAAGAGGAACAGTGCCTGAACAGGTGATCGTGAGTCCTGACTCTCTGCAGGTTTGTTCCTACTGATTGCCCTCACCTAGGATGACCTCCTAGAAGCTCTATGCCTGCCCAAACCCTACCTTTCCTGAGTCCTTCCTGGATCACTCGAACACATATTGATTTCTCCCCTCTCCAAAATCTCACAGCACATGTGGTCTCCACCCTCCAAGCTGGTTTTAAATCACATGCTTCCTTGTATTGTCACTTATCTGTTTAACAGATGTCATGTTCCCAAATGAACTGTAAACTTTTAGAGAGCAGTCACCATATGTTATGCTTTTTTTGTATTCTCCCCAGTGCTTGAGTTAGTACTGGATACAAAGAAAACAGAAGTCATCCGTTGGAAGCTCCCTTTTCTCAAATCTACATCTTAAATCCCTTCAAAATCCCCCATTCTCCCCTCATTTGCTTTAGCTTCAAAAGAAGAGGTAGCTCTTCTCTCGGCCAATGCCAACTCCTCTACTTCTGCCCTTGATCCTAACCCCCTTCCAGATTTTCCCTTTTGATGATCCCTTCCCTTTCTAGGACACTTAAATGGTGCTGTGGATAGAGTGCCCAGCCTACAGTCAGGAAGCCTCATCTTCATGAGTTCAAATCTGGCCCCAGACACTTAATAGCTGTGTGATCCTGAGCAAGTCACTTAACTCGGCCTCTGTTTCGTCATCTGTCAAATGATCTGCAGAAGGAAATGGCAAACCACTGCAGTATCTATGGCAAGAAGACCCCAAACTGGAATACGAAGAGTTAGATGAGATTGAAATGACTGAACAATATATCAAGAATTTCAAACATAAAAGCTTATATAACCCATTGAACAAATCTTCTATATTCTCAAAGTCTCAACTACAGGCTTTCCTGTGTCTACAAAAACCCAAATCTTCACTTGACTCTGACTATCCCCTCAAACTATTAACCTATCTCTCTCCATTTCCTCACTCCTTAGCTTCTTGCCATCTGTCTTCTGATCCCACTATAAATCCAAAGCTGCTCTCTCCAAGGTTACCAATGACTGACAAATTAATTGGCTTTTTTCAGTCCTCATCATCCTTGAGTCCTCTTTTCATTCAGTACCTGCCATTGTTTGTTTAACCGTGCTCTCCCTGTACACGCTCTCTTCCTCCCTGACTGTCCCTTCTCAGTCACCTTTGCTGGATCATCACATACGTGTCCCTCACCATATATGTGGATCTACTACAGGGTTCTGTGCTAGATCCCCTTCTCTTCTCTTTCTACACTTTTGATGAACTCATCAGCTTCTATTAGTTCAGTAATCATCTCAATGTAGATGACTCCTGAATATCCCTTGCTTTTCTCTTGAGCTCCAGTTCTGTATCATTATTAAATGCTTGCTGACATTTTCTCCTCAACATCCCATAGGCATTTAAAATTCAACATGTCCAAAATAGAACACTTTTTGCCTCTAAACCCACCACTCTTCCTAACCTTCCTCTTTCCAATCACCTTGATTCACATCCTTAGGCTGTTCCCTCTCTTCACCCTCTACACCCAAGTAGTTGCCAAGTTTTGCTGATTCTCTCAATAAAATCTCTTATATCAAATTGTCTTTTCTCCACTTAAACCACAATCAACCTAATCTGTGCCCTCATCATCTTCTTTCCTTAATTATTCTAATAACTTGTTAACTGATCTCCCTTATTCCATCCACCCAGTTCCAATCTATCTTCCACACAGCTATCAAATTGGAATTCCTAAAGCACAGATTTGACTCCCCTATTAAAGAAGCTTACTATTCTCTCTAGAATAAAATACAAACTCTTGCTTGGTATTCAAAGTCTGTCACAATTAAGAGTTATAGTAACTAGGTTTTTTTCCCTTTCTTTCTTTTTGGAGGCAGTCAGGGTTAAGTTACTTGCCTAGGGTCACAGCTAGTAAATGTCTGCTTCTGGATTTGAACTCAGATTCTCTTGACTCTAAAGCTGGTACCCTACCCGCTGTACCACCCTAGTTGCCTCCAACTAGATGTTAGGAATGGATTGTAAGTGGAGATAATTAAACTAATCCAGATAAAAAAAGAGAGTGGTTCTAATTCAAGAGAAATAGAAAAGGATCTACTTCAAAAGAAGAGGGACACCAACATGCTCGAATATTGTGTGACTAGTTAGAACAAGTAGGTCCTGGTGGTATAGCTATTTAGTAAGCAGAACACCATTATTTCTTTGTGAATAATCTAGGACTTTGGCTTGAAAAGTGACTCATTAAGCTAGTTTAAAAATTTTGTTGCTATATTTTGCTTTTACATCACTTTCATTTCCAAATACTTCCCCTTCCACTCCCTTCCCAGAGAATTATGCTCTGTTAACAGAGAATTTGAAAAGGGAAAAAATTAGTTTAGCAAAAACTAACCAATCAACCATGTCTTAAAATATGTTCAATTTAATGCAATTTTTTAAAACCTCCAATTAACTCCTTCTTAACCCTGGAATTAAAAGCTTTCTACTAACACTACACTTTAGTCACAATGGACCACTCCACCTCCTTTAAAATACCTCCACCACTGTCCTGCCTTTGTTGATACCATCTCGCTGTTCTATCTGGAAAGACTTTATTCCCTGTTATGTATCTTGAGGTCTTATCCATCACTCCAGGTCCAGCTCAAATGCCACATCTTTTAAGAAATCTTTCTTGGTCACATTTTTCCCTGGCTGGAAATGACTTTTCCTTTCTCTGACTTTACAGTGTTTTGTTAGGAGGACTTACTCTATAATATTCTTTGCGACACTATTATATCATGATTAATATGCATATTTGCGTCTTCTTGTTGGATTGTAAAGTCCATGAGGACTGGGATTCTGTCTTAATAATGTTCATATTTTCCCCAGTATCTAGTACAGTGTTTTATACAAAGTAGGTGCTTAATAAATGAATTATGATTTTGGAACACAGTAATTCCTCTTGCACTTTCTCTAAACTCAACTATATCTTCTGAGATAAAAAAGTTTCTCCAGAAAACAGAAAACATAAGAAAATTTTCAGTTTGCCTTTCAAAACCTTAGGGATAGTTGTGAACATGGATTAAATCAAAATGGTCCTATTATGTAGCCAGCTCTCTATAATGGATGGCAAGGGGAATAATGAAAGGACTTAACAGTGTCATCTAAAACTGAGTCTTAAGATTTCATTTCTGAATCTACTCATTGAACTGAAGAAATCACAGTGAAAAAAATATCTGTTCAAGTTGATTCTAAATCTGTAATTTCAAACCCAAATAAGTACTACAGTCATCTATGAAAGGGGTCAGGAAACTGGTTATTTACGAGTACAGTCAGTAGGGCCAAACATACTCCCTATTAGACTGTGAGCTCCTTGAAGTCAGGGACTGTCTTTTGTCTCTTTTTATATCCTCATCACTTAGCACAGTGACTGGAGTATAACAGACACTTAAAAAATATCCATTGGTTGACTGACTGACTGTTGGTGCCATTGGAAGAATGAAGGCACAAGCAGAGAGAATAGAGGGGAATAAGGCCGAGAACTGGAGTCAGAGCAATCAGCAGTTGTCAAGGATGCTACTTAATGTACTCGGTACCAGAAACTCAACAACAGGGACTGAGGTTTGGAGGCCATCCAGTTGTCTTTATCTAAATCCTCTACCTAGGTTGCAATAGTATCAGCCTCATTATTTCTAAAAGCAAAAGCAGATATAAAGCTATTATTATAGTATCAGTTTTAACTTTCTGTAAATCTGCAACTTCTCATTTGGACAACTTGCCAATTTTATAAATGAGTAAGCCAACATTTTTCTCTAACATATTTTCTTAAAAGAGCTTTGTAACTGAATGATCAGATTTTTTATGAAATCCATAATGCTTGCGTTTGAATCAAATCAAAGAAATTTGCTTTAATGTTGATTGACAATGAATTATCCTGAAACTACTTTAAAGAACATGCACTGTTGCTAATTTGGAACATTCCCAGAAACGGGGTGGAGGAGGTGGAGGGGAATAGGATAGGACTAAAATCCTTTATTTTGCTTTTACAACTGGTTTGTTCACCAGAGATTAAACTAATTGAGCAGGGGTGACCCCTATGTTGTGTTATCAGTTGTCATTTCTAAGTTTGGTTTCTATTTCTTTGGGCTGCATTTTCTGTATGACCATTAAAAAAAACCAGAATTACTTGGCAGATATCACAGGATAAATCACACTTCACTTAATGTTTAGATTTTCTGGCTTCATTGCATTCCCAAATCTCTGCATTTTGGCTCGCTTGCAAAATTCATGATGAAATCACTGGCAGTGGAAACAATATGTTTGCTGCTCCCCTACATACCTGTGGCCCAATTTTTTCCCCTGTGTACATGTGAGCAATTCCTATTAAACTTCAACAGGCACAGACGGGTGATGTGGGGCACTGATGATTACATAAGTAGCTGAGGCAGCCCAGAGCTGATAATCTGCTTGAACAGAAATCTTTCTGAATGCTGGCAGAAGTACAGAATCAGACAACACCTGGTTATCAGACCTTATCACTGTATGACTAATATAAGCGATATTACTAACACTGTCTGGAGCTTACTAGTTTAAGAGAAATACACTATTTGGGGACCATGTACAGACTGTAATTTTGCAGGTTTAGGGGCACAGCTGGGTTACAAGTATTTTGTCATTGACTGATCTATACCCCATACTGAAGAAATAACAAATGTGTTAAAATATTGAGCACAGGGTGATGAATACAATATAGTCTGTTCATCTGTCTGGTTTTATGTATGTGTGTGTGTGTATCTACATACACATACATACATATATACACATAGGTATATATGTATGTATGTATGTATATGAGAAACAAAATTACATGATCAGGTGTACTTTATTCACCAAGACCACTAATCTATACATCTGGCGAAAGAGAGAAAATTTTATAAAACATTACAATTAACTTACTGATTTGTTCTACTAGCTTGAGCATGACTCCCCCAACATGTAAGTCTCCAGATACTCTAAGTGTGAATTCTTTTTGTTCTTCTTCATACTGGTGATCAACACGGATAATAAGCTCCCAGGAAGTGGTTCCATAGTCGCTGGAAGAAAACATCCTGGCAATACAAAAACCTACCAAATAAAAATAAAAATCAAGATAATATATTTTTAAAAGTGGAAAAGAATTTAGCCTATTTGTTATGATCAAAGTCAGTTTTTCAAATTCACCCCTCCAAATTTGTTAATCCCTCATCAAACTTGCCAATGCTCCCAATTCCTCAGAATATTCAATTTGGGATCTTAATTTAAGGCTATCTACAGTCATCTTTCACTATTCTTCCCTCCTCCCTTCCAAATAAGTGCTGGCTATCTCATTTACATTCATTTTTGACATACCTCCATGTTTTCCTTCTATCATTCTCAACTCTAGTATGATCTATATATCATGTATTTAGCACACACAGTCAAATACTATTCTGCTACTTGTTTCAGGTATATCCTGACCACCCTCCCCCAGTACGAAGCATTTTGAGAGCAGGAATCATGTGTTAGGCCTGGCTTAATCAATACTCATTAGTTGGCCAGCTGATCTCCAGAAACAGATGTCTAAATTAATTTGGTGGGCACTGGGAAGATTTGTCCAAGATGAGTCTGAAGGATCCCAGATTATCATAAAGCTAGGTTATCATGTGGCATGGCCCATAGAGTTATAGTCAATTATATTCCTTCCTTCCCTTAGTCCCTGTACTCTCAATGTCTCTTGTCAGGCTAAAATTGGATGTCAGGTACTTAATTTTATAACTTTTAAAATCCATTATTATCCTACAACTCAATTCAGAATTGGAGATAGCCTTTTCTTTCTTCCCACTTGGCCTTCTAATGGAGATCAACTTCCATTTACTCTCTATCTATCTTATATGTATGTAATTAACTGCATATTGTATTCCTTATTAGACTATGTACTTCTTGGTGGCAGCTAATATGTTTTTTCTTTCTTTTTATCCCTAACGTGTAAACAATGATTGGTTCACAGTAAGCCCTTAATAAATACTTGTTGACAAATAACCAGCCTTGTACATAGTTACTTAGACTGTATGTGCTATCTTTTTAATATTGAACTGTAAGTCCCTCTCCCCTCTCCATAATTAGTGATTGTTTTTCTGGCTATAGTTTAGTTCTAATAACCTTGTAGCTCGTACAGTACCAACAGCCTCATAGGTACTCAAAAGAGTAAACAAATGAAATGATAAATAATCTTATAAAGCCAAGGAATCAACCTAAATTATGAATGGAATAACTGGCTCTGAATATACATATAAACTACTCAAAGCTAAACTACTCAAGGCCTTATAAAGGTACACACGCTTTAAAATATTAAGTCTCTTCAGAAAAAGTCATTACATTTAACTGATTTTTGAAAATGAGAACACTCTTTTAAAAATTTTCCATGTCATTAGTTTTTTTCTGGGATTGTGATGACACCCTCCTGACCATGAAAATTCAACGAGTATAATATAAGAGAAGCAAAGTCCCTTCTGATCTGCTATTATCACAATAGCATGCAAACATTAGTGCTAAGACACCTGATACTTTATATTTTGAGATTATGGGTACTATTTTATATCTTATTAACAAACTGGTGCACTTAAGTCTTGAGCAACTTATCCAGTAAAATTTTATTTTTTGAAGAACTATTCTTGCGAGTTGTAACTGAGGTGAACGGAGCATTATTAGCTCTACAATATGTGAAGAGGGGTAAATAGGAAAGTTATATATTTTTTCTTCATTGAGGAAGCTGTAGTATAAGCCTTTAAAATCAATTATTTCAAAATAACATGAGAAATTCTGAGAAGGGGAATTACTTCTAGATCAGCGGATACATTTTATTAATTCATACTGAACTCCTTTACATTCAGGTGTCATGGGCAGAAGGATCCATCCACACTCCTTTTCTCCAAATTTCAAAGGTTATGGCATTTTCCACAAGCCTTTCCCCATATGAATCAGAAAAGTTAGTGAGTGCTTCAGTTCAACAAGAATTTATGAAGCACCTTCTGTGATCAAGTCCTAGGGGACAGAAGAACAAAACCAGATAGACCCAATCTTCCACTCGGAGAGAAAGCATGTAGTCTGATACATAAATACAAAGTATCCACACAGTAATATGAAGTGTTACCAAGTCATTTCAAGGGAGAGTCCTAACAACTGGGGGCAGAAGAGGAGGATGGAATTAAAAGGGCCTCTTGAAGGAGGTAGTCCCTAAGCTTTGCTCCGAAGAAAGCTAAGGATTCATAAGGAGATTTTTTTTTTCTGTTTTAAGGACATGAAGTCCCCCCCCCCAAAAAACCCCATCTCAAAGCATACAATGAGAAATCATGACTAGCACACTGTTCTCCTTTAGAGGGAACCTTAATCCTACCATAAAATCATGAGGACTTTAAAAAAAGCAACCAAGCAGTAGTCATGCAAATATGCACAAAGAAAATTATAGGGAAGCTCAGCTATTTAGAGCAAACGTAAAAAAAAGTCTGTCAGAATCTAAGTAGCCTGTGAAAGTCTTTGGGCGGTGAGTCGGCCTGTCAGATAAAGCCCTAATAGGTAACAGACACATTTATATTTACATACAAACACATAAATGAACACACAACTTATTACACTGAATGCCGCGGATGGGACACAGTTTTGTGATGGAGGAAAAAGCTCACGGAAGACTTTCCACCTCAGGCACGACTTTGTCAGCGCTGATTACATCTTCCTGTTATTAGCATCAAGCTAACAAACAGTGCTTGTTTACACTATTTTTTCTTTGTCAGCATAAATGCTCCTCCTGTCCAATCCGGAATGTTATTTCTCTAGGAAGGGCACTGAAAGAAACAAAATTCTGCCAAGTGGCTTGGTGACATTTTAATTTGTCCCAAGGGAGACAAGCCCTAACTTTCCCTTATAACCTTCTTTTCCCATTCTAGGGGATCAAACCATGTTTCGATTTATGCAAGGGATGACTATTTTATTGAAACAAAATTTCAACCTAAAATCAGAAAATCTGGTTCCCCCACATTCCTTTTCTAGCCTTTCCTCTCAAGCCTTCATTTTTCAGTGAACTTTGAACATAATTTCTTCTGAGCAAGTTGTTACTTGTTATGGCAAACAATTTTGAGATTAATGCCCCGAGGGCTGTTGAGACTGAAAATAAACACAAATTGGAGACTGTGGCCCATGGGAAGGGTGCTCCATCTGGAGTCAGAGGACCTGGGTTCAAATGTCGACTCTTCTTGCTACCTGTGTGACCATGGTCAAGTCCCTTAGCTTTTCAGGGTCTCTCTTTCCTTACCTATCAATATAAGTCTGTGTGAAGGAGTCCATCACCTTCCTCCAACTACGTTCACTGGAAATACTGAGAAAAAAGGGGCCCCGAGCATTCCCTTTTACTCCCATCATGGGTAAGGGACCTCCCAAACTAGCAGGCACTCATGGTGGAGCGATCACTCCCTGGAGCTGTCTTGCGAAGGTCCATCTGTGAGGTAGCTAGCTTATTTGGGGGGCAAGGGGTGAAGATGGCATACTCTGGAACAAGAGCTGAATGGGGCCATCAAACCCAACTCTCCTCACCCCCCATTTAACAGAGGTTCTGCACAGGGAGGAGACTTGCCCAAGGTCACACGGGCAGGACGGGAAGGGAGGTAGGAAAGACCCGGCCCCTGTTCCCGTGGACCCCCAAGGAGTCTCCGTCCCGGTGGGCGCTCACCTCCTCTCCGGCGGGCTCGTCCTCTCTCGCCTCCCAGCCTCCGCGGCAGCTCCCGCGGAGCGCAGACGAGGATACCTTCCCCAGTCTGGCCCGGCCCCCCGGGGGCTCGGGAGGAGGTAGCGAGGGTGGGGACACGCACAGCCCCCACGTCCCCGCCCCGACTCCTAGGGAGGCTGGAGGGCTGTCCGACCCGGGCGCGGAGGGGAAGCCGCAGAGCAGCCGCCGCCGGGGGGCAGGGACGGGGGCGAGACCGCCCAGTCTGGCGGGGGCCTGGCGGCCCGGCCCAGATCGTTCCGCTGCAGGTAACAACAGGTCAGCTCGGAGCGCGGCCGCCCCCCGCCCCCGGACCTCCCTCTGCGCACTGCCCCGCCCCGCGCGAGCCGCGCCGCAGCCCTGCCGGAGGAGGGAGCCTACGGGGCTGGGCCCGAGAGGACCCACCCCGGGCCGGCCCCAGGCGGGACCAGCCTCGCCTCGTTACACCGGGAGAGGAAGCGCCTTCTCCGGACCCTGTCTGGGCACAGGGTGGGCAGTGAGAACCCGACTTCCCACTAGGGATGGAAAGGCTGGTTGGAAAGGTCTTCCCGGTCCCCTCTTGCTCTCAGCAGCTCTCCCCTCTCGGTCCCTCCACATTTTCCCTGAGACCTCGTGGGGCTGGGGTTGGGCTTCCGAAATCCTGGCAGAGATGCCCCCGGTGGTTCAAGTTTGGCCGCTCTGCGTGCCCTCCAGCCACAGGTTTCCCCCTGGATTCTTTCTGGAGGGCTCAGGAGCCAGGTTGTCGGGCTCTGCCTTGCTGACTGAGCTTCTCTCTTGCTCAGACAGTCCCTTCCTTGGGACCCAACGGGTTGAAAGGACAATGACTATTTTCATATCCAGGAGGCTGTCATTTTGGAGGGGGAAGTAGGGAGGGGAAGGAAAGAAGTCAAGATTCATCTGAGTAACAAAATGACGTAAATTCTCGTCCCAGCCCAAGTGTGGGGTGTAGTCCTTTTCAGATAGAAGGGGAGCAACAAAGGAGGGAAATGTATCACTGCTTTGTTAACTCACCCTCTGTCCCTCCCTCCCCAAAAATATTCCAGTGAAGTCATGACTCCAGGTTCCTGTGATGGCTCATCCAGTGACTGCAATGCAAAGTCCGGACATCCCGTTTCTGTCTTTGTCACCCATCACTCACTCACTCACTCCCTTCCGCAGGGTTAGCAGTTTTCTCAGATCCTGGAGCTCTCCTTATGATCCGATCTAACTCCGAATGGAGTTTACACTTACTTTTGGCTGGGTTGAAATTAATCCGGCTTGCTAGATCATTTTCATGTAGGGTGTCCTGTTCCACTAATATTATAAGGTGTAGTGATTTAGTATCAAAGATATAAACTAAGCAGGTAGCTAGGTCTGGATTAATGTTAGAATAATGAGAGATTCGATTTAGTGCAAAATACTAGGTTGCATTTAGGGAGAGGCTGAAACAGGGCTGCTGACTATTCACTTCCCTAGCACTGGATGTGGATGTAATGCAGTGTTATGTACCATAATATCAAATGTTGTTTTTATTTTTTGAAAGAACCCCAGCAAATGGATTAAAGGAAGAATACTTCACATGAAAACAATAATAGCATAAAAAGAAGTCATTTTGTTACAATAAAAATTTTATGTAATTAAACAGTATAAATGTGGTCAGTTACTTTAAAATTGGACCAGATTGGAATGGCTGGATCCACAGTGCAAAGTATTATAAAACACGTTGAAATAAAAGAAAAAGCTAAATTGCTTCAGCATTTTTGCTTTGTAAATAACTGTAAGAATCATCAGTGTTATGACACTCAGTAGCCAATGACAATAAATATGTATTAAGTTCCTACTGTGTACTAAGTTCTGGGGATTAAAAAGATAAATTTTGGAAAGCAGTCTGGAATTAGGCAAATAAAATGACTAAGGTTTTTGTACCTTTGAGCTAGAGAATCCGTTATAGGATTTATATGCCAAGAAAGCTATCTATAAGAAGTTAAATCCCCATGTACTTGGAAATATTTCTAGCAGCACTTTTTTGCAATGGCAAAAAAAATGAGAAATTGAGTAGATATCCATTAATTGGAGAATGGATAAACAAAATATGGTATATGAATGTGAGGGATTACAGGGCTATAAGAAATGATGTATATGATGAATACAGAGGAGCATGGAAAGATCTACATTAACTGATGCAGAGTGAAGTAAGTAGAGCCAAGAAAACAGTATACACAATAACTATAAAAATGTAAATGGAAGAACAACCACATCAGAAAGTCAAAAGTGAATGTTAACAAAATCAAAGATCAAGCATGACTCAAATGAAGAGATATGAGAAGACATCCCCAAGCTACCATTTCATGGAAGTTGAGGTCCAAAGATATTATTCATTGCACATTTTCAGACATTTTCAATGAATCAATCAGTGGTACTGGGTCTTTTTTTTCTTCTTTAAAAAAATACTACTTATTACATGGGATGACTTTTACAGGGGGAGAGAGGGAAAGATACTGAGGTTAACTATGCTGATGGAAGAAACAGAAGACACCAATAAAAACTCATTTTAAAAAAGAGGGATGGGAAAGAAAGGTAAAAGACAGCTACTGCACTCAAGGAGTTCACAGTCTAATGGGGGGGGGCACCATCATGTAAATAACTCTGTACAAACAAGCTATATAGAGGATAAATTGGAAATAATCAACAGGGAAGGCACTAGAAGGAAGAGGGATCTGAAATGTTTTCTTGTAGAAGGTGATATTTCAGCTGGGAGTTAAAGGAAGCCAGGCAGAAATGAATAAAGTATGCATTCTTTGCATGAGGGACAACTGGTAAAAATTCTTTGAGTAGGGATGTGGAGTGTCTTGTTGGAAGAGCATTAAGAAGGCTGGTGTCATGGAACCAAAGAATCCTTGGGGGCGTAGAGTAGAAGATTGGAAAGGCAGGATGGGCAAGACTTTGAATGCTGGAGGATTTACATTTGGAGGTGATAGAAATCCTCTACAGTTTATTGACTAGAGTGTCATGGTGACCTGGTTAGACCTGTGCTTTAGAAACATCACTTTGGCAGCTGAGTGGAGAATGGACTAGAGAGGAAGGAGACTTGTGGCCAGCAGAACCCTTAGGTGGCTATTGCAATAGTCTAGGCATGAAGTGATAAGGGTCTGGACCAAGGTGGTGGTGATGTCAGCAGAGAGAAGGGCCATGTACCCAGAGATAGTAAGAAAGTAAAATCGATAGCTATTCTCAATGGATTGGATGTAGGTGACTGGAGATAGTAAGGGGGCAAGGATGCCACCTAGGTTGTCAACCTGGTGGACTGAGAGGATGTCAATGTCCAGGAAATGGAATGTTTTAGCTATATGGATTGAAGATTGCAAAATAAAAATGCATTCACCTTGGCAATACAGTCATTTGAATAAAAGCTTAGAGTTTATATAAAGCAGTGAACAAAAACTGAAATTAAGTAGAGACTTGAAGAAACCTTTACTATAAGCTTTGGTTGGTTCAATGATTTTAAAAATTGATTTCAATTCCATAATGTTAAAATACATAATTTGATATAGTTCAAATGTGTAATTAGGCATTAGTGCAGATGAGGACATGGTGGTTAAATATACTGATATTTTGTAAAAAAAAAAATTGAACGTAGCTACACTGATGAATTAATTTTTAATGTGGATGAAACAGGCTTATTTTAGAAAAGTATACTTTCAGAACTTCCAGTTCTAATGGTAGCCATCTCTAACGCAGGGTGGGGGAGAAAAAAAGACATACTACTGTATAGCAAGTTGTACATAACTGATTTGCAGTTTCATGTGAAATCATCTTTTTTAAAAATTATACTATGTTATGGAAATGCCTGTTTTGTCCTATGAATTAAAAATTAAATAATTTTTTTTTAAAAAGCATACTTTCAAAATTTATGTTTCTAAGAAACAAAAAATTCAACAAAAATTTGGTGGTGAAATGGATAGATTGAGCACTGGGTTTGGATTTAGGAAGATCTGAATTCAAATCTAATTTTAGACGCTTACTAGCTGTGTGATCCTGGGCAAGTCACTTAAACCCAATTTGCCTAAGTTCCTCATTTGTAAAATGGGGATACGCTGGAGGAGGAAATGACAAATCATGCCATTATCTTTGCGAAGAAAACCCCATAGATGAACCTGGGGTCATGTAGAGTTAGACATGGCTGAAAAGTAACAACAACAAAGGATTCAATACTATTTTTATTGGAAGGTTATGCAGAATGTATCAAGTTCTGTCAGCGCAGGGGTAGGGAACCTTTAGCCTTGAGGCCACATGTGGCTCTCTAGGTCCTCAAGTGCAGTCCTTAGACTGAATCCAAACTTCACAGAACAAATTTCGAAGGTTCCCCACCCCTGTCACAGGCAGTAAGAGAGGTAGGATTTGAATCCAGGTCCTCTAACAATGGCTCTTTCCTCCCCAATAGCATTAAGGGAGCAAGACAGGGAAGCATCCCAGGCACTTATACTGTGTTATGTATATGTAATATAATATTATTAATGTTTAGTAAAGATGTAGAAAAGATGCTATGAGAGTTCAGAGGAGGGTGAGCATCTTTAGTCAAAAATCAAGGAAAACTTCATGGAAGATTTAGAACCTATGTTGGGCATTCAAGAATGGGAATGGTCAGGGAAAGAGTACATTCGCTGAATAGGCAACACCAGTGTTGTTCTAGAGAGAGGTGGGAAAGGTGAATGCTCCAGGTTCTAAGTTAGAGCATAAACTACACGAAGAGGAGATGCATGAAAAAAAAAATGTTGGAAGAGAAGACTGGTGCCAATTTATAGAGGGTGGAGCTTTAGCTAGGTATTTTTTCACTTAGTGAAAAAACAGTTGGAGGGAGTGGCATGGAAAGGAATTTCTCTGAGGGTGCAACCATGCTGTGACAAGGAAGCACCCTTTCCCCTGAGTGTCTTGCCCTCATCCTCTAGGGGTAGGTTGTAGGGTCCAAGGGCAGTTGAAGTATGACTCAAAGCAAAGGGACCTTGGAGATGATGGGAAATGGGATGGAGAATCATAAGGTGAGACAATGGAATGGTAGAGGTAGGAGGCCTGCCGCCTCTAGTGCACTGGGTCAAAGCCACTTTCACTTAATGCTAGTTCTTGGCTCTGTTTTTGAAGTTGGTCCTTTGAAGGCTTTTGACTAAGATAGTGGCATTATTTGAATAGGGTAGCTGAGCTATGGGATGATTATTCTAGTAGGGGATATGTAGGGCGGCCTTGAGTTAAGGTAAGATTGGTTACAAAGCTTTTATGAAATTCTGGTAAAAAGTAATAAAGACCAGAACTAGGGTAGGGGCAGTAAAAATCAAAGAAGAACTTAGTGTCTTATCTTATTTTGTCAGTAGGTCTAGTCTGAAAATCCTTCATATTTGAACTTGCAGGTTACATGATGTAGTTTTCTACATCAGAAATATATGCATCACACCTTGCATCATGAGCTTATGGAATATAAATTCAAGTTAAATGTAAGCTCCTGTATCTTCAGTGCCTACCTAGCACAGTGCCTTGCCCGTGGAAGGTTAACAAATATTTGTTGCCTTGAACTAATTGAGTAAAGAGTCCTCGTCAGGGCTATGGTTTAAGAAAGATGGTGAAAATATTTGCAAATCAAATCTAAGAATAATTTATTCATTGGAAGTAAACATAGGATTTGATTTTAGCCAAGAACTCTAAGACTATTTCTTAACTGGGTAGAGCTTGCTAGCTTCTGATAGTGGCATAATAGTAGGGCCAATTGCAACTCTTACCCCACCTTTTTAACATACCTAACACCACCCTAATAGACTAGTACAAGTGCAGAAAACCTGCAAAGCAAGCTTTTTGCAAATAGCAAAATGGCACGTTGAGAACAGATTGAATTCAAGATTTTGTTTGCAGTTTGAGAGATGATAATAATTCTCTCAAAGTCTACACTTTTGCATATTAGTTGAAAAGATAACTCACTGAGCTAAAGATTCAATTTAGTTTATATTTTGATTCCCAGGATTTCTTTTCGCTTTGTTATTCATTATCCAGTTCTCATCACTCTTCTTTCATCAGATTTCATAGGATAATAGGACTTAGTGCAGTAAGGAACCTTAGAGAAAATTTAATCCATTTCCCTCATTTTATAGAAGATGAAAGTGAGGCCCAGAAGAGTTAAGTAAACAACAAATGTTTAGAATAAAATAACAGGCAGCACAAAACATCCGCTTTCCAAATGCCCTAATTCATATGTAGACACATATCGCTTAATAGGTATTTACTAAGCACATAGATCAGTTTTGTTTCTTGGAAAAATTCAGTCAGAAGATTTGGATTTGAATCACAGATATGCTATTTATTACAAGGGTAACTTTGAGCAAGTCACTTAACCTCTCAATATTCCAGGTAGCTTATTATGATTATGAGTTTCAGACAAGTTGCCGAGTTTCCTATAGTTCTCTATAGTAATACCAACGGGATCACAGGTTAAGACTATCTCAGTGATCCTAAATGCACCAAGTGTGGGGGACCATGACTGCCAAAGCGTGAAGATATACCCCAATCTCAAGGAATCCCTAAATTCAAAATTATGAGTAGTACCTATAATCAGTTATAAATAACTTTACAAGTTGACCTATGGGTCCTTGCAGAGAGGTGAAGTCCTTCTGGAAAGTCTTGTTGTGTAAGGATATGGCTATATTAGAATAAAATTGTCTCAATTCATTGGCTTGTATCTCCCTCCTTTAACTTCACGAAAATGAATAAAAGTAACTTGCAAGTCTGAAAGAAACTAGTATTGTGACTGCGAGAGTCTTATTCATTTTAATTGCTAGCAACTTACTAGCGATTGATCCCACAGATGAAAGTATAACAGGGCTTTGAAGGGGGAAAGATTCTGTTTGAACTCTTGTTTAGTCAAGACAAATCCTTAGCATGCTAATTAAAATCTGTTGAGCAAATTTTTAGCCTAAATGATACAATCTATGTGAAGAGCTTTGCAAACCTTAAAGTGATATGTATATATGCAAATATAAAGATAGATATACATATATCCTAGCTATTGTTATCCTTAGCTATTATTATCATAAAATATCATGGAACAAAGAAAGGATAGCAGAAGTAAAGCACTTAGGAATTATTAAGTAGGAGTAACTTACCTATAAATAGTGTAGTGGAAAGCACACTGGTTATCAGTCAGGAGACCTGGTTGTAAATACTGGCTCTACTGCTTGCTACCTGTGTGACCATGGCAAGTCATTTAACCTCCTTGGGTCTCATTTTTCTCATTTGTAAAACACGGGAGTAGATCATCTCCAAGATCTTGTCTGTCTGTGATCCTTTGATACTAATTGCATGTTGTTCTCTTTTTACCATGTTTTGGTATATTCAGGTAAAATGCTGGCACCCTCAGTTCTGTGTATGTCAAGGAGTGTACTAGAGAGCTTCCTCTCACCACTTGGGAAAGCCCATTGTTAAATTTTCAGTGTAAGCGTTTATACTTCATAAATCAGCAATCAGTTACAGATTGGAGCCTGATTTATTGTTTTGTTGATTGTCTTAAGTGTTAATAATGAAGATTAAATTTAGAAGTGTTTGTGTACATACTTCCTCTCCTCCCCCCAGCCCAGTTGTTAAACATTTACAGGCACACCTAGTATTGCTCTATAAATACTGCTTAAGTTTAGCCGGAGTGCCTTAGAAGGCTCAGGGAACGAAGTCATCACCTGAATGGAGACCTGGTAACTGGAGGCTATTAATAACAATGATGATGATGGGGATAATGGCCGTCATAATAATGATAATAGCTCACACATATATAGTGCTTTAAGGTTTACAAAATATTTTATATCCGTTATTACAATTGAGGCTCATAACATTCCTGTGTATAACATTACAAATAGTTAGTTCCGGCTGTTTCCAGTCAGGGGGCTGGAGTATTAGCCCCCCTTTCTCTCCAATAAGAGGTCCCCTCTGCTTTTCACTTAGTCTTGAAGACTAGATTCAGTCCTAGGGTGGCCTGAGCCCTAGGATCGGGGGAGTGGGGGGAGGGGGTGTCAAGCTCTTTTATTTGTGCGCTCTGGCTTTTTGTGCTCAGACCACAGAACCTTAGGGAAAATCACTTAAAGTTTAAGTTTTGCATAGTCTAGGGTCTCACCAAAGGGTGGAGTCAACAATGCTTAACACAAGAGATCCACAAGTGTGCATTAACAAAGACTTAAGAACAAATAACTTCTGGCTACTGTCATGCTCTCCTGCTAAGTGGATACTTAAAAGAAATGAATCATGAAGCACTTTTGTAGGACTGCTGAATCATCATTTCACTTTCAACTGAACTCTGAAGCTTTCCTAGAAATTCTTCTAGATCCACATCTACTGAGGAGATAACCGGGGTCGATTTCTTCTTCCTTCCTGTGGTCATCTTCTCCAAGAAGCTACAAAGGCTCCTCTTGAAGTTCACCTGTCACTGACTGAGGCTCAGAAGCTTCCAACCTCTTGAACTCATCAGGTTACCTCCACAAGTGGAAATAATAATAATAGATTCACTCATCAATCTGCTATTCAGGAAAGAAATACAAAGCAGAAGAGGCAGCTGGGACTTTGAAATCCAATCTAAGGCTTGGCAGGGCCTGTCACACAGCAGGCGGTTAATTAATGTTTATTGAGTGGGTCAATATGTTGTCATTAACTATCCTGTATTTGAAATCATCATGCTGCTAGGATGGAGGAAGGGTAGTCCTTCCCTTACCCATAATGAAAGAGTCTCTCTTGGTTGGCAGAAGGGGAAAGAAAGAGGACAAGGTCATTCCCTTTCATTGAGTGGACTATAATTCCCAGCCCTATCCAAACTCACTTTAGCATGTTAGAGTATATCTTCCCATGACTCAGAATAATTGTGAGGATGGAACTTCCCAATCTTTAAAGTATTAATGTTGATATAGTAGGAATTATAAATCTCTCCTTCCATAGTAGTGGTGGAAGGCATGGTTTTTTCTCCCTCCTTCCCATAGATGTTTCAAGAAGCAGCTCTGGGATACTTTGAATAAAGGAAGGATATGAACAGACAACCAAGGAGGGAAAGGGATGTTTTCTCTGAACCTTTAGGCCAGGAGTTCTTAACCTGGGTTTTGTGAACTTTAAATATCTTTATATGTATGTAGGTAGATAGATATAGGTTTATAGATATATCTGAATAACTATTTCAATATAATTATAATTCTATGTTCTTTATTTTACACATTTGAAAACATTATTCTGAGAGACTTATTCTGAAAAGAGTTCCAGACTTTACCAGACTCCTAAAGCGTTCATGAAACAAACAAACAAAAAGAATCAAGAACCCTTGTTCTAGATACAGTGTGAAGTATTGACTTGGGTAGGAGACAGATCACTGTAAGGGTGGATCTAAATTACCCATTTGACTCTGATGATTAAGCCAGACAATAAGAACTGAATGTGAATAGAACTTGCATACCACCCTTGAATCAATCAAAGTCAGCCTTAAACACACACATATTTATTTATTTTTGTAAACTTTTAAATTTTATTTTAAACTTAAATACAAAATAAGAAAAATAAAAACATTGTTATGTACACAGTAGAACAATAGAAAACAATACATTTCTATTTCAAAAAAACCTATATAATAAATACTACACGTTGTTTTCAAAGCTGCCCAGCTTTGCTTCCTTCTAGGTAATTTTTTTGTTCTCTGCTGTGCGCTTTTTACTTATTTTCCTTCTCTTCCTCCTAAGAAGGCTACAATTAAACATGGATATATATATATATGTACATATATACACCCATATACATATACATAGATATCTATAAACATACATACATATTCACTCATACACATATATGTAAGACCCTACTCTGCTTATTTCCACATGTCATCTGTTTCTCTGAAGGTGGATATAGCATCTTACTTCATAAGTCCATGTCTTTGCATGTTTTTCTAAATCAATCAGCTCACCATTTCTTACACCACAGTAATATTGCAACCTAATCACTTCCTATCGGAGAAATTGTCTATGGAAATTTTCCACATTCCTTCTAGTTTTGGCTGCATAGGTTTTACTTATACAAGAAAATTTTAATTTAAAATAATAAAAATTATCCATTTTATGTTTCAACAATGCTCTCACCTTATAATACAGTTTATGGTCTGATACTGCTGAATCTGTCTTCCTTCAAGATTCACCTGGAGCACTATTTTCTACATGAAACCTTTCCTGATCTACCCAACAGCTAATTTCCCTCCCTAACTACCTTGTATTCAACTAAATTGTATGTATTTGTATTCTCTATATATTTATTCTGAATATACAGTCAATGCTCAACATTCACATGTTTAACTTTTGTGACCACGCATTTGAGTGATCTTATTAGTAACCTCATTTTCACTTTTATATAGGCAACCTCACACATTCAGGGCTGTTGCACAGTAGAGAAGAAAGAGAAGCACTTTGTGTGCAAATTTGTGGAGCTGCTGGTATCCTGCTAGGCACGTCACTGATCTTGTTCACCCTAAATTGTAAAGAGCTACCCTTGCGTTTGTCGCATATTTTCATTGTTTGCTTTTAAAACTCAAGGTTTGGGTTAGAATTATGCTCCCAAAGTTTAGTGTTAAGTCCTTTGGGTTCCAAGTTCAAGTGTGCAAGGTCAGTGATATGGCTTGGTGAAAAACTTCGATAAACCTTGTGCTGGAATGTCTACAGCTGCTTTTGGCCTAATCAATCAACTGGCTGGAAACACTGAAGCTGCCTATCTCATCATCAGTCACAGCTTCAAGGTTAAATGTCAATTTGCTTTTGCTGTGCTCCCATATTCCAAGACCTTAAGGATCTCAAACTGGCAGATGAAGCAGATGTTAATGACATGATGCTCGTCCTTCATGATTTCTAATGCCATCCACCAGCCGTAAAGGACAGAATGTTGGAGGTGATGGTGAGACTTCACCAATCTTTGCTCTTCCTACAGCAGCTACTAAAGTCTCAGCAACCTCTCTCTTGGTTTTCAAGGGTGACCAAGGAAGAGAAATTTATAACAGTAGCATTGTAAAGGTACCATATTCTCATCCTGCCATCCAACGCAGTGGAATATAAGATTTAGATTAAAAAATGTTTTAGTTTTAAGAATTTTGTTTGATAGTTTTTATGGTACTGTAGATTTCATGTATTATTAAAAGTGAATATTGTCTAAAATAAATTTTTTTGATTTAGTACAAAAGGTTGCAGAATTCTAGGGAACTAGTATACTAGGGAAAAATGTTTTACATTACCATTTTTTTGTGTAGTGCATTTAATAGGTTATATCATGGTTACTATGTTAGAAAAGTATATATTATCGAAATTAATGTTTTGTTATAAATAATTGTATGCAGAAAAGTATATTTTCATCAATCTCTAGTGAAAGATTGTAGTTTTTGGTGGTGGCAAGATCCTAACTCCCTATTTCCCATAGATTCAGGGTATTAACACTTGAATTTTTGACTTTTGCTCCATTTTCTAGGAACATTACTCTTGTGAAAATTGAGGGTCAACTGTATATATCTTTTTTTTTTGTATTTGTATCTCCAGTGCTTAGTATTATTGAATGGCAATAGCAGCTGTCTAACAAATAAGTTTTAATTAATTGACCTTAGTGCCCATTTGGTCCAACCTATATTCACCAAAGAAATCCTTCTCTGACATAACCAGAAAGTATTTATTAAGCCTTTGATTGAAGACCGGCACTGAGAGGAAATCGACTACCTCTTGAAGTAGCTAGCCCATATTATATTTTTGGGTAGCTCCAGTTAGGAAGTTTTTCCTTAGATCAAGCCCAAATTTATGTTTTTGCAAATTCTACCCATTGGTTTTAGCTCTACCATCTGGGTTCAAGCAGATCAAGTTTTTACTATGCCAACTCTCCAAATACTTGAAGACAGCTATAATTATCCTAACCCCCAATCTTCCACTCCTCACATGGCATAGATTTGAATGAGGTCTTTTGCCACTCTGGTTACCCTCCAGATCATCATTCATTCCCGTTTTTTGTGGCACACCCTTGAAGATTGGTTTTTAAAAATTTATGACCGTGGTTATGCTCTCAGTTTGCAGAGTTAAGCTGTATCTATGGTTTTCATTCATGTGGATAAAAGACAGAGGAAAATGCCTATGCCAGGATATGAATTTAATCTCCTCTGAGGGAACTGAGAAAGAAGGCATAGATCAGGCTGTTCCCAGAGGCAACTAAGGGGTAACTTGGTTTCTTAACTATGTGAGTTGAGTTGGGGGTGGAGAGGAGTGCTTAAGCCACCATGCCTATGCATTCATTTGTAAATTGAATAATTGTAACTAGAGGGGTACCTGTGTAATGGACACGTGTCCTCATAAAATTTTGGGACAGAGAGCAGTGCTGATGGAAAGAAGGTCTCAGGAGGCATTGCAGAAGTTGAGCATAGAAAGGACACCTGTGAGTGTTTGGGGAGGCAGGTATTAAAGAAAAAGTTATATTGTAATGCCTGTGATTTCTCATCCATATGTGATCATCAGGAACAACCGTGTTAAGGAGGTAGAAATAGTAATGTCTGGGAGCAGAGTGTACAGTGTGTACCTGTGTGGAGCAGCCCGGATTTCCATGGTTATCTGCAGGGTGTGTACACCTGCATGGCTTTCCCAACGTTTCCTAATAACTTTGAGGATTCACTAGTTCAGAGTGAGAGGTGCCACTTGTCATAGACGTTGAGACTTTACTATTTGTCTATTAGGCACATACTTATTCCCTTTTTTGGTCTCTTGATTGCAGCTTGGAACTAAGGAAAATAGGGATCATTTTCCTGGAAACCATAGTGTAAGGGAGTTTTTCTTTGGAAAATAAGGCGGTACCTGGTCTCAGTTTATTTTCTTTGTTGTTTCACTCTGCTTTTTTACTTTAAGCAAATTATCTATTTTTGTCAGTACCGTGTGTTGTCACACTATTAGTAGTAAAAAGTTTAGTCTTTTAGGAAAGAATGCAGAAGGGCAATGATTCATGAGCCTTCATTTGAGTAGACCAAGCTTGAGGCAGATTTTAAAGCTTGGGAGTAGTTGGGAGTGCTTTGCTTGTATTGTGGTAATTAGAGCTTTCTGTCCTTTTCCTTACTTTCCATATTACTCTTCTACTATTTTGGTCACCTCATGCTAACCTTGACAGCTTAGAACTGACCCACCCCTAGGTTGTACCCCATTATCCTCTATTATCTCTTGCAATGAAACAGAATTTTAGAACTGGAAAGAACCCCAGAAGTTACAAGACTTAGAACTGAATGAAAGTGACTCAGACGTCATGTAAGCTCCCATTAATCCTCAAATCCTACATCTGATATCTTTAATAAGTGGTTATTTAGGGTCTACTTGGTGACCTACACCATTGGGGAATCACTACCTTTAAGAAGAATTTCACTTGTTAGGAAGTTTTTCCTTACGCTGGACTTAAATTTATATGCCTACGATTTTCACTTTGTCCTTCTTAATAAATATAATCTCTAATCCATATAACAACTCAATATATTTGAAAACTGCTCTCATGTGCCCTTTAAGACTAGTGGGCTAGCTATCCCTGGCTCCTTCAGCCTGTTCCATTTATGATATCAGTTCAAGTTCCTTCACCATCCTGATTACCTATCTCATGATGTGTTCCAGCTTGCCAATATCCTTTCTGAAATATGGCACCTTCCCAGAACTGAACATAATGCTACAGAGTGTGCTGACCAAGACAGAGTACAATACAGGCTATTGTCTTCATTGCTGAGTCCTAAAGAGGTCTTAATTCTAATTAGTTCACTTGGACTTGAATCCTGGTCCTGTGACTTAACTACTTGTATAACCCTGGGCTAGTCATTTAATCTCCGAGTCTCAGTTTCCTCATTTGTAAAATTAGATGATTAGGTGATATGGTTCATTTTGTCTCTAAATGTAGAATCACAGGATTTTGTTAAGTCAACTTAAGAGTACACTAGCTTTAATGGCTGCCATACTGTATTGCTGGCTTATATTGAATTTACAGCCTGGCTAAGGACAACCAAAAATTTTGAAAAAAATACTTTTAGCTACATGTAGGGGGAAAGGGAAGATCAAGTAAATTAGAGAAATTCTCTAATTGTGGATGAGAAAGTAATTGATTACTGAGAAAAATCAGGACTACTGAATTCCTTTTTTGCTTCTGTTTTCTCTTCCAAGGTGAATACTTTTCACGTTAGGAAAGGATAATTAAGAAATGAAATTCAAGATAAGTAACACACATACATGCGTGTGTATACATACACACGTGTATTTACATGTAGATATACACATTACATACACATATGTATAAAGAAAGGACTTTAAATATAAATGTTTATGTATACTTATGTGTATGTGTATACATATGTGTATGTGCACATATATATGCATATATATATGTATACATAGTTATGCATGGGCATTTAGGTGGCACAGTAGTTAGTGTTGAGCCTGAAGTCAAGAAGATTCATCTTCATTAGTTCAATTCTGGCCTCAAACACTTACTAGCTGTGTGACCCTGGCCAAGACATTTAACCCTGTTTGCCTCGGTTTTCTCATCTGTAAAATGAGCTGGAGAAGGAAGTGGCAAAATCACTCCAATGACTTTGCCAAGAAAACCCCAAATGGGGTCATGAAGAGTTGAAAATGACTGAAATGACTGAACAATGTATAAATAAAGGGCTTTATATAAAATGATTACATATGTGTATATAGGTGTGCATGCATGTACATATATATACATACATACACACATATGCATATCTCTTCCCATTAAATTTCATTTTGTTCTTGTCAGTTCACTGTTTTGCCTCTTGTGATATTTAAAGAACACAATTCTACCATCCAATAGATGAACTATCGCTCCCATCTTTGTGTCTTCTACAAATTGATATGTCTTCTTTCATAGCATTGACCAGGACAGATTCATTTATCAAATGTAATGTAGTATAACTAATACTAGATTTTGAGCCACAGGACCTAAGGTTTTGATCTTGTTTTTGCTATTTTCTATCTATATAATCTTGGGCAAATCATCTAACTTCTTTGGGCCTCAGTTTCCTCCTCTGTAAAATGAGATTAGCTTATATAATAAATGATGTCAATTTTAGCTCCAGATCTATAATCCTATCAATGATACAGTTATCCTTTACACATTGCTGGGGGGTTAGGGGCATGGCACCTTACTTCGTACCAGAGAAGTCTGAATTTTTTCTTTTTCTTTTATGTGGCATTTATAGTACGTTACTGTAAAATTTAGGTTAAGTATTTGGTTATAGGCTCTGTGTCATCTGCTGACCTTCATGTGTCATCTGTAGTTTCTGCAAAACTTCCCCAAAATTTCCATTTAATTTCTTATGCCAACCTGTGGTATATCTCCACAATGGAGAAAGTTATGATGTGGAAGGGATAACTGTATCAGTCAACCATTTTGAGATTCACCTGACAGTATTTTTATCAAATACATGTCCTTCCCTACTATTAACAAGGATATTATGAGACATTTTTCAAATGCTCCAATGAAATTCAAAACATGCTGTATTTACAGCATTATCATGATCTACTAATTTAGTAACCTTGTGAAAAGAGATTAGGTTAGATTTGCATGACTTGTTTTTAATGAACCTGTACTAGCTCCTACTATTAACTACTTTCTATTCTAAGTGCTGAAATCTCTCCTTTAATAACGTTTTTGTAGATTTTTCCCCAAATTGTTATTAGGTTCACTTACCTATATGCTCAAAGTATGTACCTAAATGTATGTATATTTACCTATATTTTCAAAGTATCCAGTTTTTTTATTCTTAAACACATGGCTGATTTTCTTGATTTTCCAGAGTTCATTGACAGAAGTTCATTCGTCACAATTCCCAGATTTTTTCAGTAACCTGTACATGTAGTTCATCTGTCCAAATTTATTACTTTCAGGATGTAATGAAAAATCCTCCATCATTTAAACTCCTTCACTATGAGATCCCCTTCTACCTTCTTAGTCTTAAACTTTATTCCCCTCCATGTGTTCTGTGATCCAGTGATGCTGGTTTTCAATCTTTTCCTGTCATTCAGTGCTTCATCTCCCAAATCTGTGCCTGTCACCGGCTGTCCCCCATGCCTGCCATTTTCTCTCTTTACTGATCTTTGCCTCCTGGCTTTCTGGCCTTCCTTCAAGATTCAGTTAAGAGGCTTTTCCTGATTTCCCCTGACTATTATTTGTGTCTTCCCTCTTAGATTAATTCCAATGTACCCTGTGTATTTGCCATATAGATAGACATAGTTATTTGCATGTTATTTCCTCCGTTAGAATGTGAGTTTCTTGAAGGCAGAGACTATTAAAAACAAAACACTTTTTTTGTATCCACAGTGCTCAACAAATACTTGTTGACTGACATGACTGGGTAATTTTAGTGTCCTTAGATTCTCTTTAACATCCATCTCTTTACTTATCTTGAGTTTCAGTTCTCTCAACAATATTTAATCTCCTTCTCCTAGGGTAGAGTTTCCCTTTAGTAGAGAAAACAGAATCAAAAAAGGAATTTATTAGTCTTGTTTTTTCTCAACAAATCAATGATCTTTTCCCCATAAGGATTATTATACCTTTCTTGATCTACCTTTTGCTCCTAAATGTAGCTAAAAGCATTTAACAAAAACCTTTTAGTTGTTCTTAATATTTAATCCTAACCTGAACTCCTATTGGGCTTTAGGATTTCTGACATTGTTCTTGTAGATTACTACTCATTGTAGATTGTTATTCATCTTTAGTTACTTATCCTAGATTTTGTTCCTTCCACATAGTACTTTAAAAAAAAAAATCTTTTCAGTCAGCGTTCTTTAGGTACAAAGTCATAGGATCTTAAGAATTGGAAAGGACCCATCTATCTATTTAGTTCAACTTGTATCTGAACAAGAATCACCTTTATAAGATCCTTGATAAGAGGTCATTGAGCCTTTGCTTGAAGGCCTTCTAAGTGTGAGAACACTTGTATTATTTGGTCCACTCAGTTAATTTCTTCTCTCAAAAGCTCTACTTTTCTATATTGTGTTTCATCCTTCTTTCTCAAAGAGGATCAATGACGTCACCAGACTGATATCTTTACTTATTTAATTACTTTCCCCTGGTACCACCATGTCTATATCCTTTGGAACGCTTCTCTCCTTGAGATTACCTACTGTTCTAAGTCAAGTAAAACTTAATTAAAATAGAAGTTATAGAGATTTGGTCAATGATGAGGAGGAAAGAGAACTATTTGGAAGGACTTTGTGGAAAGGGAATAAGAAGAGGTGACTGTGCTGTATTTATGGTTCTGGGAAAGAAGGAATATTTAGCTCTCAAAGAGTATGAAGTAGGAATTCAGGGTAGTAGGAAAATGAGTTAATGGAGATGGAGCTCATTTTGTAATAGTAGTGGGATCTGGAAAGTAAAAGGTTGTGTTTGTCCTTCATTTTCGAAGAAGACCATGATATCAGAGAAATGATGACATGACTTGCACTTGACTTTGTTTTGAGAGAGGGAGGGCTGTACAAGGTCACCAGTCTCACATTCCCCTCCTGAGCCATCTGGATAGAATAACCAGATATTCATCTGGATGACTGGAGATGGCCTAGGATGCAGTGGGAGACCTTGGCCTTTTCAGGTACTCACTTAGACGGAGGTAATGCCCATTAAATGAATAGACCTCTTTAAGATGTAGTCAGGGAATGGCCCTTTTAATGAGCAAAAGAGAAAAAAATAAGTAAATCATGTTGGAGAGGGAAAGAAAAACTATTACTATTGATAATCACTCTAAGCCAGTCATTGAGTGGAGATTGGGCAGGGACCTATTGTTGTCCAACCTATGGCCTTCAAAGTACACTGGGTTTAAGATTTTTGGGAACAACAAGGAAGGAAGGAGGAAGGAAGGACATCTAGCCAGTAAACCTCAAAGGAAGGGGAGGGGGAGACAGAAGGGAGAGGATGGGCTGGGTTTCCCAGCTAGCTGGGTCCTCACTCAGGCAGCTTGGTCTATTCACAGGCTGTGTTCATCCTTCATCTTCAAAGAAGACCATGACATCAGAGAAATGATGACATGACTTGCCCTTGACTTTGTTTTGAGTGAGGGAGGGTTGTGCAAGGTCACCAGTCTTACTTTCTTCTCCTGAGTCATCTCAGAATGTAAAAGGTAATGCATTTGCAAATATAGGGAAATGGCTTGACACAGTGGAAAAAGTCTTAAATTTGGAGTCAGAGGACCATTGTTCAAATCCTCTTTGCACTTACTGCTTATGTAATCATGGGTAAGTCATTTCATTTCTCTGCGGCTCAGTTTCAATCAGTCAACAATCTTTGATATTGTTGATCAACTCCTCAATTTCCTCTTCTCTCTGGATTTTCATCCCACTGATCTCACCTGGTTTTCTTTCCACTTGTGTGACTACTCCTTAGAATCCTTTGTTGGACCTTTATCCAGGTAATGCCTACTGACTGTGGGTGTCCTCCAAAACTCTGTCCTGGTTCCTCTTTTCTTGGTAATCTTATCAACTTCCATGTATTTGATTATCATCTCTATGCAGATGATTCTCACATTTATTTATCCAGCCCTAACTTTTCTCTCCTGACTGCCAGTCTCACATCTCTCTCCTTTCTGACTTACCTGTCATACTAGCCTCCCAATTACCCAACCTTCTAAGCAAAGTACTATCTCAACTTTTCAATCTCTCCTATGTTCTGTATCAAATTTGTTACTGAGTCCTGTCAATTTTACCTTCACAACATCTCTTGTATATGTCCTCTTTTTTCCTCTGGCACTGCTACCACTCTGACTCAGGCAGGACCTCATTACCTGAGGCCTGGACTACTATACTTGTTGGCCTCCTGGTCTCAAGTATCTTCACTTAGCTCTATCAAAATAATATTCCTAATGTCCTGATCTGACCATGTCAACCTTAACTCCTCCTCAATAAATTCTACTGGCTTATTTGATCTTGAAATAAAAATCCTCAATTTGACTTTTAAAGCCCCTTATAACCTGGCCCTTTCTTACCTTTCCAATTTTTTTACAACTCAATTCTTCTCCATGTTCTCTCTGACTTAGTGACACTGGCCTCTTTACTGTTCCTTGAATAAAATTAATAATGATTTTAATGTTTTAATTCATATTTTTATTAATTAATGATTAATAATGATTCTGTGCATTCTTTCAAATGGATATTAATATTTGTCATTTGACCACTTCTCTACTGGGGAATGGCTTCACTTTAAAGGATTTTTGACAGAAATAAGTGTAATATTTTGTCAAAAGCTTTTTAACATCTATTGACGTAAGTATGTGATTTTGATTGATTTTTGTCAATGGAATGGTATATTATGTTTATAGTTTTTCTTATATTGAAATAACCCTATAATCTTACAATAACTCCCCCCTAGTCCCATGACCTTTACTTTTATACTTCACCTCCCTTCCTTTCACTCTTTAATTTCTCCATATTCTATACATTTGATACTCCATCTCCTGTCTCGTTGCTTTTCTGAACTGGTCATTCCCTGTTCCTAGAATACATTTCCATCTTAATTCTACCTCTTGGAATGTCTGGTTTCCCTTGAGATTCAGCTCAAGTACCACATTCTTCATGAAGCCTTTTCTAGTTCATACTCCTTTCCCCGACCCCTCCTCCCAGGCCAGGAGTTTGTTCTCTCTCCAAACAGCCTTGTATCCATTTTTACATATTCTGAATATACTTTTATGTTTATTTGTTCTCTCCTATCTTATCAGGTAAGTTCCTTGAAGGTCCCACTTTGCCTTTGTATCCCCAGCACCTAGTTTAGTACCACCTCATAGTAAGTCCTTAATGAATGCTGTTTATTGTCTGATGCATAACCATGAAAAAAGTGGATAGTTGTTAAAATCATAAGAATTTTAACAACCAGAAAAACTATAAAGAAAGATGAACAAAATAGGGTTTAGAAAAGAACTTTGCTTTATCTAGGCATGTTATCTAACCTTGCCAAGTTCAGTGAAGTAATGAATACATACTAATAGTTAGATTTGGAAAAGTAGTCATTTTAATTTAGGCATAGAAAAATTAAAACCACTGGGTTTCCCTGGGCTCTTTAAAAATTATAGGTTCTTGGACCATAGGTGCATCTAACTTGCATTCAGAATGACGCAGTATATGCTGCCACCTGCTGATCCTTATGAAATGTTCTAATTTTCTTCAACATTTCAGAATGTCCGACTGACTTCGCTGCTCTTGGCCACTGCAGCTAATGGTGCTGCTAATTGTAGACGTTTATTTATGACTTCACGCTTTTCTTCTGCCCCTTAATGTCAATAATTGTTTCTGCTTAGTGACCACACTGGGAGCAAATCTTACCTTAGATGTCCAGACAAATCATAAACGTGTCTTGCATTTGTACCATCACAATGGTTTGTATAACTTATTCTTAGTTACTTGGCCTTGTTTTTGTTTTTTAAATACTACACTGCAAATATTTGAATTCAGATCATTTTACAGAATTACAGAATCCAACAGAGAAAAAAGCCTTTAGAAGCCACTAGTTCATCTAATACCCTAAAGAGCATCCACTTTGCCCATCAATTATGAAAATGGCTGAACATGTGGTATTTGATACTGATGAAGTACTACTGTGCTATAAGAAATGACGAGGGGGCTGGTTTCATAAAAAAACTAGGAAAGCCTATATGAACTGATATAAAGTGAAGTGAGCAGAACCAGGAGATCATTTTGCACAAAACAACAGTATTGTAATGATGATCTACCATGAACGATTTAGTTACTTTGATCAAAATAATGATCTGAGACAATTCAGAAAGACTCATGTTGAAAACTGCTATATTCTCCAGAGAAAGGATATCCTGAATGTAAAATATAGTATAATTTTCTCAGTCTTTAATATTTTTTTTTTTGCTTTTTTTGGTGACATGGCTAATATGGAAATATGTTTTACATGATTTCACATATATAATGGGTATCATACTGTTTGCCTTCTCAGTGGTTAGTGGAGGGACTATAGGGAGAGAGAGAATTTGGAACTCAAATTTAAAAAAATGTTGTAAATAAGTAATAAATTAGAGAGAAAAAAAAGAAAAAGGAAAAGTATCCCCTCTACAACTGGCCAACTAGTCTCTGCTTGAAGACCATTACATTCCCAGGCAGCACATTTCACTTTTGGATAGCTTTAATTATTAGGATGCTTTCTCTTACAGTAAGCCCAAATTTCCCCTCTTGTCCAGAGTTCTGTATTCTGGGGCTAAATGGTACAAGTATAATCCCTCTTCCAAAAAGTTCTTCCAATGCTTGAATTTTACTATTATTTCTTCTCCAGGCTAAAAATCCTTGCTTTCTTTCAGCCAGTCTCAAATGCCATGTTCTCTGGTCTTCTTACTTTTCTAGTTATAGAATTGCAGAATTGGAAAGGATCTCAATAGCTATCTGTCCCAACCTAAATCAAAAAAACAAATATCTCAACAATATATTAAAAATGGTCATTTGGCCTTTACTGGGAAATCTCTAATGAAATGTAGTTAGATTGGGCTGTCTTTCTTATAAGTCCCTAGCTACATCCTTTGTTACTGGAGGTCAAATTTGTAGAATCTGCTTCTAGCTTCAAGTGGCAGCCTCTCTCTATATCTATATCTTTTTGGAGTGCTTGTCTATGATCCCTTAAACTGTACCTCAAACTCAGACTTTTCCAATTGCTAGATTGTTTGTTTCCCTCTGGAGTGTGTGTGTGTGTGTGTGTGTATGTGTGTGTGTGTGTGTGTGTGTGTGTGTGTGTGTGTGTGTGTGTGTACTGTGATTAATGCAGGTAGGGAAGAGAGAAAATCCTCTCCCACCCCTTAAGAAGAAAAGAATTTGGTTCTTCCCCAGCTGTAGTTTTAAGCCGTCTGCTCAGCTACATTCAGCTAAACTTGGCTCCCTTCAGGTAGCAGGGAGCAGTCTCTACTGCTAGTGGCTACCCTTAAGTTTTCTTTCATCTTTGCTCTGCTTTTTGGAGAATATTCTTGGTTTCCATTTTCCTCCTTAACTTCTGTTACTCCAAAGCTTTCAAAACAGGGTTTCCTTGCAAGAAGTCATTTCTATCTTGTACTGACAAACCTAGTTTTATGTTTCAATTAGGCATCCATGCCTTGAATAGGCAATATGTAATTGGTCTATATTCACCAAAAATTCTAAATGAGTTGGGGAACCTACAGCCTCAAGTCACATGTTGCCCTCTAGGTTGGGGAACCTACAGCCTCAAGTCACATGTTGCCCTCTAGGTCCTTAAGTGCCTCCCTTTGACTGAATTGAAACTTCTCAGAACAAGTTCCCTTAATAAAAGGATTTGTTCTATAAAAGTTGGACTCAGTCAAAAAGCTGTACCCAAGGACCTAGAAGGTCACATGTGGCCTCAAAGCTGCAGGTTCTCTATCCCTGGATTAAGATTTCTGATATTCTTTATGTATAAAGAATTCCTATGAAACAGGTTACTTTGCCCATCTTTGCCATCAGGTAAGTACTTTTCTCTGAGAGCTGCTTTCTCTTCCAGAATTGTCCATGTTTTTGCCTCCTTCCACAAACAAATTGTGTATACCTAAAAGGAACTGTCGCTTAATTCTAGATTATCACATACATTTGGATGGATCATCTGTAGAGTTTGTCCATCAGTATGTATATCTAAGACATAGAGTACAGATGTGGGATCCAGTTTTATCCAATCTATAATAAAAGAAACTGAGGCAGAGCTCTGAGTCAGTGGTACCTTATTAAAGGGTTCATGGTCCCCTCTAATGAAGGGGACCATAGATCTTCCTCATGATCTGAGATAGAGTCTTAGTTTTATAGTGCTTGCCACCCAGATGATATAGAAGAGGCGAAGTGAAATACGTAGTCTCATAACCTTTAGCTCATGCTTGCCATATGTTGGGCAATAGATTGGGGAACGGAGTCACAGGTAACTCTTGCAATGTCAGGGTCACCCAATGGTTAAGTTTTCACAAGATCTGTTGGCTAAGTGCCATAGGGCCATTTTCTTAGTGAAGGGATAACAATGGTGGAGGTACAATAAAAAATAACCAGGGGGCTTTCCCATCGAATCACTTCTACCACACTGGGCTTGGTCATTTACCCATCAGGCATTGGTTAAACAAATGGATTCACTAGATTAACTAACTGTTTATCAGGAGACAAGTATAACAGTGATAATCACTGCCCTGTGGAATCAGACTCAATTACTAATCAGGGGTCTAAATAAAATAGGAATCTAAATTAATCATTTCTACACAGATGAACAGATAGATGAGTTGGGCCCAGAGCTGAACAAGAGAACATGCCAGACTGCTTTAAGGAAATTGTGAAGTTCTTTTAATGAATCCAAACTTCCCAGGAAAGCAAAACCTCTCTTTTTAACTACCAACATTCTACTGGTATAACTCTGTTGCAGCAAAGCATGGAATACAACAGGTTCTGACAAATTAAAGATGATATCACCCAGAGGGCAATGGAAAAGGGAATGGTTAGTATATGTAGTCTGCTTCATGTAAGCAATGAGTAATTTCAAAGAACAGGATCAAAAAAAGTCAAAATAATTTATATGTTAGGAAAGGAAGATAAGCCAGAGAATTTTGTTGCAATATCAGTAGAAATCAAAGGATGTCTCTAGCATGTTGGATGGAACCTCTGTGGTGAATTTTTGGATAAGAGTCTCATAGTAATGGCAGGCATGGGGAGAGGTGGAAGGGTGAGAGGAGGTTGCAATCTGTGCCATTGGAAGGCACCTCCAAATCAATGGAATCAAACACAACCCCTCTATTTGAGTATTTGCAGATGACTTGTGTCTCTATGAAGAACCACAGAGGCACTCAATGTGCAACATCAAAATTAGGTATCTGCAGCCTTTATTTTACTTTATGGAGAATGCATAATATGCAAAGGACACTCAGGAGCCCATCACTACACACAGAAAACATTCAGACAGCTGCCATTTACCCCTGGAAGGGAACTGAACTTTGGATTGCTTTTGGAGCAGTCATTTGTTGTTCTGATGAGTGTCTTTGCCACAGAATTCTACATCCTCTCCCTAAGCCACATAATACCCACCCTGGAATATAAAGATATTTGAAGAGTGATACAAACCCCTTCTCACTAGACTCGTATGACGCCTGAGTAACTCACTGGCTTTGCTCTTCACGTGGAACCTTACACAGGAACAATGTGGATATTTTCTTCTTTGTCCAAGAACCATGCAGATCAGGAAATCCTCAGACTACTCAAGACTCACCAACATTTCCTATGAACTACGTTCTTAGTCTGTGTTCTAGTACACATCTGTCATTTTCATGTGCTTCACCTGTAAATCAACATTGTTGACTCATCTGGGATTGGGTAGGAGGAGAATGAACAAATACATTTACCTTCCTAGCTATATTCCAAAAGAAGGTGCAAAGGAAAATAGAAAAGAGGAGCAAAAGTGAACGAAAAGTAGACAAGATGGATGTTCTAGCACATTTTTACAGATCACAGGGGATGACTGAGCAGTTGATCCTTAGTCAGCCATTTCCCTCCAGATTTATTAATTTGTTTTCAGTTTTCAACATTCACTTCCATAAGTTTAACAATTCTCCCCTCCTTCCCCAAGATGGCATGCAATCTTATATAGACTCTATACATACATTTTCTTATTAATCATGTTGCATAGAAGAATTATAGTGAATGGAAGCAACCATGAGAAAAACAAAACAAAACAACAAAAGAGAAAATAGTATGCTTCATTTTGTGGTCTGACTCCATAGTTCTTTCTCTGGATGTGGATGGCATTTGCATCATGAGTTCTTTGGAAATGTTTTAGGTTCTTGCATTGCTGAGAAGGGTTAAGTCTATCAAAGTCAATCCTTACACACTGTGGCTGTTACTATTTATAATGTTTTCCTGGTTCTGCTTGCTTCACTCAGCATCTGTTCATATAAGTCTTTCTAGGTTTTTCTGTAGTGTGTCTTTGTCATTTCTTATAGCACAACAGTATTCCATTACATTCATATACCACAACTTGTTCAGTCATTCCCCAATTTATAGGCATCCCCTCATTTTCTAGGTCTTGACCACCACAAAAAGAGCTGCTATAAATATTTTTGTACATGTGGGTCCTTTTCCCATTTTTATGATCTCTTTGGGATACAACCCTAGAAGCAATATTGTTGGGTCAAAGTGTATGCACATTTTTATAGCCCTTTGGGCATAGTTCCAAATTGTTCTCCAGAATGGTTGGATCAGCTCACAGCTCCACCAACAAAGAATTAGTATTCCAAGTCTCCCACATCTTCTCCAATATTTATCAATTTCTTGTTTTGTCATATTAGCCAATGCGATAGGTGTGATATGGTACCTCAGAGTTGTTTTGATTTGCATCTCTCTAATCAATAGTGATTTAGAGTATTTTTTCATATGACTATAGGTAGCTTTAATTTCTTTACCTGAAAACTGCCTGTTCATATCCTTTGACCATTTATCAATTGGGGAATGACTTGTATTCTTGTAAGTTTGACTCAGTTCTCTACATATTTTGGAAATGAGGCCTTTATCAGAGACACTAGCTGTAAAAATTCTTTCCCAGTTTTTTGCTTTTCTCCTAACCTTGATTGCATTAGATTTGTTTATGCAAAAACTTTTAAATTTTGTGTAATCAGTTATCCATTTTACTTTTCATAATGTTCTCTATTTCTTGTTTGGTCACAAATTCCTCCACTCTTCATAAATATGACAATTAAATTATTCCTTGTTCCCCTAATTTGTTTATAGTATCAGCCTTTATACCTCAATCGTATATCCATTTGGACTTTATTCTGGTCTGTGGTGTCAGGAGTTGGTCTATGCCCAGTTTTCACCACTCTATTTTCCAGTTTTCCCAGCAGTTTTTGTCTGATAGTGAGTTCTTACCCGAGAAGCTGGGGTCCTTGGGTTTATCAAACAGTAGACTGCTATAATCATTGACTACTATGTCTTGTGTACCTGACCAATTCCACTGATCCTCTCTTTCTTCGTCAGTATCAAGTGTTTTTGATGATTGGTGCTTTATAATACAATTTAAGATCTGATATGGGTAGGCCATCTTCTCTACTATTTTTTTTCATTAGTTCCCTTGATATTCTGGACTTTTTGTCCTTCCTGATGAATTTTGATATTATTTTTTCTAGCTCTAGAAAATAATTTTTTGGTAGTTTGATTGGTATGGCACTAAGTAAATTAATTTAGGTAGAATTAAAATTTTTATTATATTAGCTAAGCCTACCCACGAGTAACTGATGCTTTTCCCATTATTTAGACCTGCCTTTATTTGTGTGATAAGTGTTTTATAATTGTGTTCATATAGTCCCTGAGTTTGTTTTGGCAGGTAGGCTCCCAAATATCTTGTAGTGTCTACAGTAACTTTAAATGGAATCTCTCTTTTTATCTCTTGCTGTTGGGCTTTGTTAGTAATATATGATGATTTATGTGGGTTTATTTTATATCCTACAACTTTGCTGAAATTGTTCATTATTTCAAGTAGTTTTTTACCTGATTCTCTAGGATTCCCTAAGTATATCATCCTATTGTCTGTTGAGTGATAACTTAGTTTCTTCTTTGCCTATTATAATTCCTTTTATTTCTTTTTATTCTCTTATTGCTAAAGCTAACATTTCTAGTACCATATTGAATAACAGTGGTGATAATAGACATCCTTGTTTCACCCTAGATTTATTAGAAATGCATCTAGCTTATCCCCATTGCATATAATGTTTGCTGATGGTTTTAGATAGGAAGGCTCCATTTATTCCTAAACTCTCCAGTGTTTTTAATAGGAATAGGTATTGTATTTTGTTGAAAGCTTTTTCTGCATCTATTGAGATAATCACATGATTTCTGTTACTTTTGTTGTTGATATGATCAATTATGCTGATAGTTTTCCTAATATTGAACCAGCCCTGCATTCCTGGTATAAATTCTGATCAAAGTATATTATTCTTGTGATAAATTGCTATAATCTTTTTGTTAATATCTTATTTAAAATTTTTGCATCTGTATTAATTTTCTTTCTCTGTTGACTCTTCCTGGTTTAGGTATCAGCACCATACTTGTATCATAAAAAGAATTTTGCAGAACTCCTTCTTCACCAGTTTCCCAAATAGTTCACATAGTATTGGAATCAACTGTTCTTTAAATGTTTGTTAGAATTTGCTTGTAAGTCCATCTGACCCTAGACCAAGGCCAGGTGAAGTCTTTCTAAGTTTCCACTGAGTTTTACACTCAAAATCACTGTGTAAAGTTTGGAGGAAGGGTGATCTGGCTGCTAGAGGTCTCCTTCTCCCCTAGGGATGCACTAGAGTACAGGAAGGTTTAGCTGCTGTTGGACCCCTGTCTGCGCTGGTGTCTGCCCAATTCCTCTGGCTGTGCTAAGGCACACCTGGGATTCTGGTGTTAGTGCTTGCCAGTTCCACCTACACTGGAGCTCAGGATTTCTTGCTGGTCTGTTGAGGCTGGGCTTGCTGGGATGCCTTCAGTCTTGCACTAGTCCCCTTCAGTCACAGCAAGAGGGAACCTTCCTGTCAATGTCCCTAGCCTCCTGAGCTAGGGACAGACTGCTGTATCCCTTCTGCTGGTCCCACTATTCCAGAATTTTTCCTGGGGCAATATTCTCTGAGTTTTTCAACGTCAATAAAGGAGGAAGAGAGCACTTACAGTTTGCTCTGCCATCTTGGTTCCTGGAAGTTCAAGTCAGTGACTTTCAAAAATTTAGTCTGTGGGCTGATAGCCCCAGGAGCAGCTGCTGCTACTGCTGCTGCAGGCCCTGTGCTTCTCTTTCACCCAACTCCTCCAGACTCCCAGTCTGTGCTGAGAGATTTCAGAATCAGTACTGCGGCTGGTGATTCAGTCCACCCAGGGCTGCTCTGCTCTTCTGTGGCTGAATTTGTGCTGGTGAATCCAGTATGCCAGTGCTCCCCCACAGCCATCTTTAAGAGGCAACTACAATCTCTGAAACTCAGTATAGTGCAGGTGGGCATGTTTACATTTCAGGAGTATCTTTCAGTTGGCTCCATGATCACATCAAATTTATCAGAGATCTACTCAGATTAATTGATGATCCACCACCTCCTACAAGTATTGGAAAGGGAATAACTTTGTTTTATTTGGTTCTAGAGGATAAGACCAAAAACAATTGGACAAATTTAGGCTTGATATAAGGATTAACATCTATTCATCTTGTTTTTCTGTCTAACAAGTCTTCTTAGCAACTGAAGCTATCCACAAATGGAAAGGTATGCCTTGGGAGGCAATGAGTTCTCCTACTTTGAAGGTCTTCAAATAAAAGCTGGGTCTTCAGTAGTGAGGTATATTGTTGGAGCAGTTCTTTTTTAATCCAGGATGTCTGCTGATGGACCTTCAGACTCCGAAATTTTGTACTTCTCTGATCTAGCCCACATCTATCTTTTCCACTTGGATAATGCAAGACCTTATTAAATAATTTTCAAAGTGTTTTCTTTCTACAACATTTTTCTGACTGCCTGTTTGGTAGACCCTATTAAAGAAAAAAATGATGTGAGTCATTTAACCTCTGCTTCAGTTCTTTCTCTGTAAAACTGAGAATAATAATAGCACCTAACTCTCAGGGCTCTTGTGAGGCTCAAGTGAGATAACAGTTGTAAAGTGCTTCATACAGTGTCTGCCACAAAGTAAATGCCATATAAATGTTTATTATTATGGATCTGTTATAACCTATTACTGAAGACAGCAACTAGGTGGCACAGTAGATAGAATGCCAGGTCTGGTGTCAGGAAGACTCATCTTCCCGAGTTCAAATCTGGCCTCATATACTTACTAACTGTGTGATCCTGGGCAAGGTACTTAACCCTGTTTGTCTCAGTTTCCTTATCTGGAAAATGAACTGGAGGAGGAAATGGCAAACCACTCCAATATCTTTGCCAAGAAATCCCCAAATGGAGTTATGAAAAGTTGGACGTGAAGGAAGATGAATAAACAACAAACTCAAAAGATACCACTTTAATAATGCGCTCCACATCTCTAGCAGGAAAAGAAGTGAAGCTCACTGGTCTGTCCTTTCTAGCCTCTAATCTCTTCTTTCTTTTGAAAATCAGGTCAACATTTGACCTTCTCCAGTTTGATACAGAACCACTCTCATTAATGAAGAACTTTTCAAGATTACTGACAATGGTGCATCAGTCCCATAAACTAGTTCTTTCATTATCCTAGGAATTCGGTCAACCAGGTCTGGTAACTGAAACTGGCTGAGGACAGCTAGATGCTGTCTGACTGGCTCCTCACTTGTCTTGGGTTTCTGCTTCCTGCTAATCATTTTTGTACTAGACTTCCCAGTTGAAAGATCATTTGAGAAAACGGTTTCTCTTTACCTTCACTCTTTTCTCTACTTCTTTTAAAACACGTAATTCATTGCAGAATGCTTTCATTCATGTATACAATGCTCATTCATACAGTAATGGCATAGTAGAAAAAGTCCTGGAAAAAGAGTCCGGGGTTCTAATCCTAGCTCTGGTACCAGCTAGTTATGTGACTTTGGGTAAGGTATCTAGCTGTTCTATATGTTAATTTCTACATCTGTAAAATCAGTGGATTGAACTTGCCATTTCCATGACTTTCGCTAATTTCTAAGATTCAATGATTTCATAGCAGCATTTTTAGATGCTCCCTTTTCTCCATTAATGCCATCTTGATTTTCTTAAAAGTCAGAAAAAGGGCTGAAATGAATACTTTCAGGCCAGCTAGCCTGACCCATTTGGAAAACCTTTTTAGGGCTATTTAAAACCAACTGAATTTTGAAAAATACCCTTTAAGAGAGGGCTATTAGCCTTGCCAATGAAAAGTTACCTCTGATTAGATAAGTAGGGTGAACAAAAGAATGAACTTATTAGACACTACTTTTGTAGCATTCATACTTAGAGGACTTTGGCAGTAGAGTCTGATGGAAAGAATATTGGGGGTGGGGCTCAGAAGACCTCAGTTTTAGTGTCAAGGTTGCTACTAACTAGTCTCTACTTAGGCAAATCATTTAAGCTTTTTGCAACTTTCTGGGGATGTTAACATCTATTCTTCCTACCTCTTAGCCTAGATAGGATAAAATGAGATGCACATGGTTTGAAAAGTTAATACTAGGAATTTTTTTAATCACTACAGGAGGCAGAAGGATTAATTCCCATTTGTATACTTGAAGTTAAGAACTATAATAATTTTGAATAGCTCTAAAAGGCTATATGTTTCCCAGACTATCTGTCCGGTATGTCTCTCTATTAAATGGAACATTTTTGCCTATATGTTGTAGCCTCTCTAGTGTACCTCCAATTCATGATTATCCAATAGCAACAGGGGATTTAGGTAGAGATAGTATAATCAGCTGAAATCTTTTGATAATTATCAAAGGTCTGTGATGCTTCAACTATACCTAAAGATTTTTCTACAACTGCTAAAAGCACATTACATCAGAGAAATGATGCTATGACTTGCACTTGACTTTGTTTTGACTGAGAGAGGGCAGAGCAAGGTCACCAGCCTCACTTTCTCCTCCAGAGCCATCTGGATCCAGTGACCTGATATTCATCAGGATGGCTGGAGATGACCCAGGATGCGATGGGAGACCTTTTCAGGTACTCACTTAAAGTGAGGTAATGCCCATTCAGTGAATAGGCCTCTTTAAAAGTAATCAGGGGAATGACTCCTTTAATAGAAAAGAAAAAAAATAAATAGATAAATCATGCTGGGAGGGGCAGGAGCCTCAGGGTTACCTCAATTTTTACTCCTGTATTGGAAGACTTTGATATTCGTACTGATATTCCCACAAATACTTTAACTTCCCAGTTCCTCAGAAGACTCAGTTTCCCTGGCCTACTGTGCTATTTCACCTCAGATGTGGTCCTAGCCTTGATCTTGCCATCACCCACAGATGTTCTCCTTCCATGTTCATGAACACTGAAATTCTTTTATCTGATCATAATCTTTTATTATTCCATCCTTCCCCTTGCTTTATTACCCTTAACCTTGTTCTTCTTCCTCACTAGAACCTTTAATCCCCTATTCCTTAATACTTTTCTAAGCCATCAACCCTGCCTTGGCTACACTCTCCTCCCTTTCCAATTGCTAGGGTTGGAAGCTCAATTCCATGTGGACAGTCTCGGGCGGGTAAAGGTGGGAACTTCTAAATCTTAGAGTTCTCACGAGACCCCCCAGGAAACGACTGGGAATCGAGGTGAACCGAGCTATCTCATGTATTTCTGCCTCTTCCCGTGAGAAACGTGATGGGAGAGAGCTCTCCCCGCCCTCGAGATTGTCCCGGATCTGGGCACACTATTGTTATCTACAGCACGGTATTCAGATGCAAACTATGCTGCTGGAGAGTTTAAGTAGGATCAGGAAAGCCTGAAAGTTCTCTTGGGCGGAGGGGCCACGTGTGAGGACAACAAGGCTCCGCTTTTCCTCTCTCCTCTCTCCCCTCCCCCTCTCTCCCCGCTTATACTTCTACTTCCAATCTCTTATTGTAAGATCTTTGCCTCCTTGGGAGATTCTTCGCTCCCTCCTAAGGAAGAATTCCCCTGCACTTGTAACTAGACCCTGAAATAAAGCTCAACCCTTGTTCGACTCTGGAACGTCCTTTCTCTCATACGAGCATCTGGTTTGGCCAACTGAAGACCTCGGGAGTTGAGGTAAGAAGACTCGGGTAGCCCACAGGCCTCTAGGCCTGGCATCCAATCTCCTTTGGTGAACCAGTTCAACTCTATACTGTACTTGATTCTCAAATACTTGCTTCCTTGTCCTATCTACAGACCATGCCTTGCCAAATCCAAACCCTAGACACTCTCATCATCTGCCTTTTTTTCCTCGTCTTCATAAACTGCTCAGCGGGACTAGAGGAAGTCACAAAATCATTCTGATTGGGTATATTACAAATTTGTGTTATTTAATCTCAACCAAGCTCTCACAACAGCTTTATTGTTTTCTAATCAAATCTCTATCACACTCAGCAAATGGAGCTACTGTTCCAAACGTTCTCATTTCTGCTCAGGCACTCTGTCCCCTACTTTTTCAGATGAGGACCTCACCTAACACTTCACTAAAAACAATTTGGTCCATTTGCCAAGAGCTCTATCCTCTCTCAATCACACATTGCTGACACCTTTCTCTACTATCTCCCCTGCTCCAATCTCTGATGAAGAGTTGGCCCTTCTCTATGTCAAACTCAACACTTCTGAATGAACCCTTGATTCTTTCTCCAGCAGATTGTACCTACCACTATCCTTAACTCTCTAATCTTCAGTTTCTCCTTATCCACTGGCTCCTTTCCTGCTTCTTACAAACACTTCACCCCCATCTTCAAAAGATGCTCACTTGATTCCTCCATGTCTGCTAATAATCACCTGATATTTCTTCTCTTCTTTGCTAAATTCCCTAAGAAAGCTTTCAACACTTGGTTCTTCTGCTTCTGATTCTCCCATTCTTTTCTGTAGTCTCTCACTTATTCTTTAATCTTCTTTCTGACCTTTTTATTAAACTAAAACTACTTTGTGCAAGGTTACTATGAACTCCTAATTGTCAAATCTAATGGCCTTTTCTCAGTCTTAGTTCCTTTTATCGTCTCTGTCACATGTGACAATGTTAATCACTTTCTCTCCTGGATACTCTCTCTTCTCTGGGTTGTCATATTACTCCTACTTGGCTATCCTCTCACCTGCTTTACCATTCTTTCTCCAGGCTTTCTTGCAGGATATTTGTCCAAGTCATGCTTCAAACTGTGGTCTTTCATTTGTCGATGCCATCAGCTCTGATGGGTTTGATTTTGTCTCTATGAAGACAATTCCTAGAACTATAATCCAGCCCTAGTTTTTCTTCTGACTGTCAATCCTTTTATTTTCAATTGCCTTTTAGATATTTCAAATAGGTGCCAGAGGTACCTCAACCCAAATGAAAAATAGAACATATCATCTTTTCCTATTTTAACCTTCCCCTCTTCTGAATTTCCTTATAACTATTGAAGGCAACATCATTTTCCAGGTCACCCAGGTTCACAACATTGATGTCATCCTTTTGTGACAATCTTGTCACTTCTACTTCCACAACTGCTTCCACAATTCCTGCCCTCACACACACGCACATGTCCATATGTGAGTATCTTTCCACTCATGTAGCCACTGCTCTAATTCAGGTTCTCATCATCTATGGCTTGGACTATTGTGCCTTCTAATTCGTCTCCGTGCATTAATTCTCTTCTCATTTTAATCCATTTGTCACGTGCCAAAGTGATTTTCTTAAAGTAAAGTCTGACCACTATAAGCTCCCCTATTTAATAAACCCTAGAGGCCCCCTGTTACCTCCTGGATCAAATAGAGATTCCTTTGTTTGGCATTTAAATCTCTTTACAACCTGTTTCTTAATTTTTCTGCCTTCTTAGATTTTACTCCCTTTTACACACTCTGTGATCTAGCTCCAGTGTCTTATTTCTTGTTCTTCACATACAACTCTCTATCTCCATCACTGTGACTTTATACCAGCTGCCTTTTTCCATTCTCCATCATCTTCTCTGCCTAGTTGTGACTCCATGCCTACCTCAGGATAAGTTCATCACCTGAAATCTCATCATCATGAAGGTTTGATTCACCTTTGATACTCAACCTCTTGTTAGTATCCTCAGCTAACTGGAGGGCTGGAAGACCTCTGGAAGTCTTCTTTTTTAGAAGGCTCAGAAGTTTCATTTCAATGCTACAAACCTTACGTCTTTGAGCTGGGTGTCCTCTGGTGTTTCCTACCTCCCACCCCTTTTCAGCTTCCTTTGGTGTATTGTTTTCTCTCATTACATCGTGGGCTCCTTGAGGTCAGGGACTTTGTTTCTTTTTCTTATTTGTATGCCCAGAGCTTAGTACAGTTCCTGGCACACAATTGGAGCTTAATAAATGTTGACTGATTGTTCTTTATGCTTAGAATTCTGTCCTTCCTTACCCCACTCCTCTTTAGAATTCCTGGCTTCATTTAAGAGTCAGTTCAAATTATGCTATGATCAGAAGGAAAGCAGAACATTGGGGAACAATTTTATAGGTTTCATACCTAAATACATAAAGAACTTTGTCAAATCTATAAGAATACGAGTCATTCCCCAACTGATAAATGGTCAAAGGATATGAACAGGCAGTTTTCCAATGAAGAAATCAAACCAATTTATAGTCATATGAGAGAATGCTCTAAATCATTATTGATTAGAGAAATGCAAATTAAACTAACCTTGACTTATCATTTTACACCTACCAGACTGACTAAAATGACAGAAGGGGAAAGTGACAAATGTGTTGATGGGGAAAAATTGGGACACTAATTCATTGTTGGTTGAATTGTGAAGTGACCCAACCATTTTGAAAAGCAATCTGGAATTATGCCCAAAGAGTTATTGAATTACCTTTGATCCAGCAATACCACTACTTGGACTGTTTCTGAAGATCATTAAGGAAAAACACCTATATGTTCTAAAATGTTTATAGCAGCTCTTTTTGTGGTGGCAAAGAGCTGAATATTGCAAGGATTCCCATCCGTTGGGGAACAGCTGAACGAGTTGTGGTAGAATACTACTGTGCTATAAAAAATGATGAGCTCTTTGATTTTAGGAAAACATGGAAGGACTTGCATGAAATAATGACGAATGAAATGAGAAAAACCAAGAGAAAATTGTATATAGTAATAGCAATATTGTTTTAAGAACAGCTGTGCGAATAAGTTATTCTGAATATCATAAATGCCCAAATTAACTATAAAGGACACATGGAGAAAGATGCTATCTATATCCAAAGAAAAAACTGATAAATATAAGTATGTATAGAATAATTTACATATTTATACATATATGTGTGTGTTTGTGTGTATGTGTGTGTATACAGCTATTTGGGTCTAATAGTAGCCATCTCTCAGGTGGGGAAAAGAAGGAAGGAAGAAAAAAATGAAAGTTACAAGATAATTTTGTTGTATATTTGAAAGAATAGCAAGTTGTACATAGTAGATTTGCAGTTTCATGTGCAATCATCTTTTTAATTGTACTGTTATAGAAATACTTGTTTTATAATAAATTAAAAAAAAAGAACCAGTTCAGAACCATGTTCTGTGAAAGGCCTTTCTTGCTTCCTTGAGACAGTGGAGTCTTCCCCTAAAAGGTAGCTTAGCATGGTGATAAATATTTGTTAACTGACTATGACTCACAGAATGGCTAAAATTTTTTATATTACAACAGTAACCCTTGTTCCAAAGCCCATTGGTATAGATCTCTCTCCCCTTTGATGGAAATGAATACCTTGCTCTGTGTGAGGGATGGGGTGGAGTTGGTAAGAGCAGGAGAGCTCCAGCCTTCTTCAGCCTTCTTTAGGACTCTTCATTCACTGAGCTGCTCCAGCTTTGAGACAGAAGAATCCATTTCAGGTTGCTGAAGGGAACCCATTCCCCCACCTCTATAGACATGAGAAGAGCTGGCAGTCTCTACCATGTCCTTGTCCTAGGCTTCCTACACTATAGACTGCCAGGAGTTTCTCCTTAGATGAGATCCAGATTTTCTGTCTGTCTTGGTTGAGGTGAATTACATTGCTTCCAATGGGAGAGCTCCTTCATTGCATGGTTTTGGTATATATTTTCCTATGTATATCTTCTCTGACTTCCATTTTGCTATGGTTTGGATAAATTGGTTTGCTATTTGCTCTGTGTGTTCATTGTGGAACTGGTATTGTTGGGAAAAGGGTAAAACCTTGGATATAGAGCTTGGGGTCCAGCTTCCCCCAACAATGATGACATAAAGATTTTAAGTTAGATTGAACCCAATAGTATCCCTTAGACTAGTAATATTTAAAGGATCAGAGCAGGGAGATATAACTGCAGCCAGGCACCCTTTCTCTCTGGCCCCAACTTCCTGCTTCTCCTCTGGGCAGGAATTAAAGTGTCCTTTGGAGGAAGAGGATAGGGGGAGAAGATGATAGATATGTCTCTTTTGCTTCCCTTTGAGTCGCATATAGACACTTCCATAATACAGGTCGGGGGAAAACCCTCACAATACATGAGCTTCACTACATACATGGGGCCCACTCTCTACAGATGGGGTCCTTCTTATTATACATTAGTTAAAACCACCTACGATGATGAAACTCATCTTTAGTTCCCTCTTCATTTTTCTAGTATCCATTGAATTCTTCCCTGTTGTAAAAACAGTCAAACCAAACCAAAATTAGGATTCAGGATATGTGGAATTCAAGGAGTATTAATTGTTTTGTTTTGTTTTTTTGGTTATGGTGTATTGTAAAATGGTTTTGGTGGATGGACATTTCAGCTGCTTTAGCACGCTACTCCCAGTAGATGCCACTGTGGTCTTGTTTAGCAAACATATTTCTTTGTGGTTTGGAGTCAGTAGATTTCTTGCACAGTATATCAATTCCTACATTGTAGACAGTTTTTTCTTTCTAACTTCTCAGAATCTTTCATTTACTCTTATGTTTTTCATTAGGTTTCATTTGTCATTGTCACTTTTCTGTTTAAATATAAGCATATATATGTATACATATACATGCATGCATACATATGTGTATATATACACATACACATATACATGTATGTATGTGTATGTATATGTTTCACTTTGAAGTGGTTTATTGGAATGCAAGGAGAAAAAATCCCCCTTGACATTGTAGTTTTACTAAAAAAAAAGTAATGCACAATCAAATGAGTGACCTTTTTTTCTCCCAATTAGTAGGGAGACTGACGTGTAGAATACTGAAAGAATCCTACTCAAAAAATATTTCCTTTGTCAAGAAGCCACATCATGAAAAAAAAGAGTTGTCCCTTAGGGATCTTCAGGAGTCACATGCATTTTGACCTGTTTGCATAATGGATAGAGTTGATTTGGGGTCAGGAAGACCTGAATTCAAATCCTATCTCAGAGACTATATATGCAAATCACTTAACCTCTCGGGACCTCAGTTTCCTCATCTGTAAAATGAGAGGATTGGACTCAATGGCCTTTAAGGACTCTTTCTACTCTAAATCTATGATCCTCACGACAGTTCTGTGAGAATTAGAGAAGTAGTGTCATGTAATGAATGAAAAGAGAAAGTAAAAAAGCAATAACTACATGTGGTAATGGGGCAGCTAGGTGGTGCCATAGTGCATGGAGGGCCAGGTCTGGAGTTAGGAACACTCATTTTCCTACGTTCAAATCTGGCCTCAGATGCTTACTAGCTGTGTGACCTTGAGTAAGTCACTGAACCCAGTCTGGCTCAGTTCTTCATCTGGAAAATGAGCAGGAGAAAGACATGGCAAACCACCTCATCATCTTTGCCAAGAAAATCCCAACTGGGGTTACGAAAGATCGAATGTGACTGAAAGACACAACAAGCTGTTGTAATAGTGAACAGGTCGTTGAACAGTGCCTTTTTTGTAAAATGGACATCATAATCCTGACATCACTTGCCATGCATGGTTATTACAATCTTACAACAAACTTCAAGGCATTATATAATTGAGCTGCTTTAATTATTCTCATTTTTCACACAAGAGTGACAGATGGAGTGTATTTAAATGACATATCCAGTCACGCAAATATGAAGTCATAAAGCTAGTACATAAATCCGGTATTTGTGACTCCAGTCCAGTGCTTTTTCTACACTCGAAGGAAGTACTTAAAAAAAAGGAATGCCACTATTTGAGACAGTGGCCTCATAATTTCTCCAGTCATTTATCAAAACCTTTTTTCAAGAAAGGATCAGTAGTACCTGTTGTTCAGTTATTTTTATTCATGTGTGACTCTTCATGACTCCATTTGGGGTTTTCTTGGCAAGGACACTGGAGTATGGTTTGCTATTTCCTTCTCCAGATCATTTTACAGATGAGGAAAGTGAGACAAACAGGGTTAAGTGACTTGTCCAGGATCACACAGCTAGTCCATGTCTGAGGCCAGATTTGAATTCATAAAGGTCATTCTTCCTGACTCCAAGCCCAGCACTGTATCCACTGGGTCACTTAGGTACCCTCAGTGGTGTCTAGAGCATCCCTAAATTTGTGGGGAAGGTCCATTCCCTTCCTGCCCTCCCAGCTCCCCCCAAGAAAAGGCTGTTCTGTGGGTTTGTAGCCCCTAAAACTATAATTCATGAGCTCTCATACTGTATTTACCTTTGAGTCTACCAAAAGACATCCAGGCTACCTCCTTCACGACCTCATCAACAACCACTTACCACCCACACCAGCAACCATACCCTAGAGGAGTTTTTATTTAGGGGCTCCACTCAATTCTCCTGATTGCTGACTGACTCTAGAAACATTATTTTAAGAACACTTTGGCCCGCTCTACTTCATTCTATCTTCTCTAAGATAAAAATGGTCCCTAGCTTTTTCTAACCTAGGGCAGGTAGGTGGTACAGTCGATAGGATGCCTGGTCTGGAGTCAGAGACTTAAGTTCAAATGTGACTTCAGGCAGCCAGCTATGTGACCCTGAGCAAATCACTTAACCCTGTTTGCCTCAGGTTCCTCATCTGTAAAGTGAGTTGGAGAAGGAAATGGCAAACGACTTCAATATCTTTGTCAAGAAAATCCCAAATGAGGATGTCAGACAGGACTTGAAACAATGGAACAACAAAATCTCCCTGGGAGATTGAAGAGTAAATTTCCTGTGGCCATTCCGCAAGGAGAGAGGAATGAGAATATACTCTGAGCCCTTAAGTTAGTACACAGATATCTGTGTACTAACAGATAGCTGAGGTAAATACCTTACTTTTAGGTCTACCAGTTGGGTTGTTTCTGGACTTTCTGGTCTAGTAATTTAAACCTCTTCAAAGTTCTACTTGGGGATTTCTTCAGAACTCAGTCTGCTTTCGAAGCAACCAGGAGGCAATGATGTATTTTTTTGTGACTGAAAATGTATTTTTTTCCTCATTAGAAAAGAATATGGAAGGATGAGATTTGATCCACCTTTCCTGAGACTGAATGTGTTGTCATTACTAATGGCCACCATCACCCAATTGCCTCTGTGGAGGTCTACCGAAAGTAACTTAAAGGGAATCAGATTCATATGTGAAAGGGTTTGATTTTGCATGACTTTTTAGTAATTATAGTGCATCTGCATAAGTATTCCTCAGTCCTATAGTTGTGTATTATCATAACCAGTCAGTTGAGAGGTGATATGAGGGATTCTAAAAGTGAGAGAATGGAAAACAAGTCAAATTTCTGGAATTTTGTTTTTTTCTAAAAAGTACTGAAGAAACTGCATTTGGCATTTGAGAGGCCAAGAATTGTGCAACATGGACTTTGTGGTGATTCTTTGGTGCAAGCCATGGGGGAGGTGCTTGAAAGGACATGATTAATTCTCTCCAGGGGCCCAGAGATTCTCAGGAATTAGGGATATGCACAGGTGTGCCGATTGAACCTCATTTGATTTTTAAGGAAAGGGGGGTGCTGCATCAGTTTAAAAAGGGAGAGAGAATTTATAATTTACTCTGAACTCTAAACACTGATTCTTGTTTTATCTCTCCGGGTTTTAGGGAGTCTGTTTTTGGGGTCTGGTTTACTGTTTTATCTCCTAAGCTATTTATTTTTTTTCCAACTTTTTGATCTAGAGATTTTAGTTTTTTTTTTAAAAATCATTTTGCTTCATTTCTACTAGATATTCATGTAGTCCTTGTGGAATACACACATTTTCCTTGTAGTCCCAGCTTTCAATTATATTATTCTCTTCCTCTAGGATGAATTTTTGGATGATGTTAGTTCTACAATAATTTTTTATTCGATCCGTGTCTTATTTGGTTTACTCATCTCTTTATTCTTCTTTAGTTTCTGAACTGGAGCTTTGTGCCAGGACAGGTTCTACCACATGCTGAATTTTTTGGGGGGTTGTCCACCCATATTTTTTTCACTTTGGGTCCCTTGGGTTACTGCACTGACCATAACCTATATCTTTAAACATCAGAGCACTGAATTTTTAGGACTTTCTATGACCTTTTAGGACTTTCTATGACCTTTTAGGACTATGGGGATGCATGGGATGTACCAGACCAAGCATTGTTGTGCCACACTGGTTGTTGCTTTCCTGGTGGCTTGCAAGGTTTCTGCTGGAGCTTGGTGACTACCCTAGGGCATTCTCAGGGGAGCTGTCTATTCTTGCTGCCTTTGAATACAGAGTCCTACTGATTGTACCTTTGTATAGGCCATCTCTAATCATGCTGGGAAGATGTAGGCTTGTCTGTCTGTGTTAATGCTGGCTTTGCTGGTAGCCTCCTTTACTGTTGTCTGTAAAGGTTCAACAAGCCCCCACACCAGGGTTGCTCATCTGCCTATGACGTCCACCTTTCACCTACTTCTCACCTATGGCTTTAAGAAGCTATAGTGTTCCCAGAGGCCATATATGGTAAAACTGTGTCAGCAAATGGGTTAAACCAGATTGAAGGCTAAACTAAGAGGCTTCTAATCTGTAGGTGAGTTAAGGAAATATCTGACTCAAGCTTGCAAAGACTTTCCCCTATAGAATGGGCAGATGAGAACCATTTGTTCTAATGGCTGTGAAGGTAGCTGAAGCAGGTGCTGTGGAATGCTTAGAGCTTGGTTAGAGACGGAAGATGCCAACATCATCCACCGCATCCCAGGTCGTTGCCAGTTGAACAGACTTTTTGTCTTGCCATTGAACTTTGATGACTCTGGAAGAGAGAGGGAGGCAGATGACTTTGTAAAATTCTGCCTAACCAGTCAAGACATTACCCTGTGATGTCATTGGTCCTTTTCAAAAACGAAGGATGAGCAATAATAACTGTGAGTTTCTTGTTGACATTTTGCAAAATTTTGTGCAACTATATACTATAGTTTCCTATAAGATATATTGATCATTATTTGGCCTTGTGTGAATTTCATGTTTTTGCTTAAGTAAATATGTAAGAGATGGGTACTCTTCCTCAGTTTAGTCAGCCGTTTGGGCTAAAAAATATAATAAGATAATATAATAATAACATAATTATTATTATAATATATAATATATAATATATAATATTATAAATATAGTAAGATAATAAAATATAATAAGATATATTCAGCCCCATCTTCTAGCCTGTCAAGATGCTTTTGGCTCATGACTCTCATATGTAATTTGTTAGTTATTTCTTCTACTTTTGTATCTTCTGCAAATTTAATAAGCATGCTAGTCATACCTTCATCAAAGTCATTGATAAAAATACTAACTAACATAAGACCAAAGATAGATCCTTGGACTGTGTCTTTAGAGACTATCTTCCAAGTTGACATACAACTACTGACTACTCTTTGAATTTCACTCTAATTTCACACCTGTCTAATTGTGTTATCATTGAATCTACATATCTATATCAGTTTTATAAAAATAGCATGAGAGACTTTATCACTTTACTAAAATCCAGGTAAACTATCTTTCCTGATGTACCAAGTCAGAAACCCTGTCAAAAAAGAGACATTTATTCTGTTATGACTTGTTCTTAATGAAAACATGCTCATTCTTTTGTGATCCCTATTTCCCTTTTCTAGATATTCACTGACTAAATCATGAATAATTCGTTCTAGAATTCTCTCAGTAATTAAGATGAAATACAGTACTTATTTTTTTCCTTTTTGGAAAATCAAGATACTTGTCCTCCAGTCCAATGGTCCATCTTCCATTTTTATCACTCATTCTCCTAAAACTCTTGCAATCTTCAACAATTGGTGATGGAGAATTTATTTATAATTATAATTATTATAAATTATAATAAATTTATAAATACTGTTTATAATAATGTTTGTTAAATATTTGTATATGCATTGTATTTATACATTAAAAGCCATTTGTTTATAATTGTACCCAGGCTGAAGAATATCAGCAAATATTTATTAAGGATTTATTAAGCACTGATCAGACACTTTATTCAGTGGTGGGGATATAAACACGAAAATGAAATAGCTCCTACCTCAAAGAGCTTATATTTTATTTTGCCAAAAAATGAGCAGATGAAAGAAATGAACACCTGTAGCCTGAAGAAGAGAATTTTTAAAGAAAACATGATAGTTGGCTATAAGCATTTGCAAAGTTGCCATATAGAAGAGTGATTTCACTGGTTTTATGAGGTCCCTGAGTAGAGACAGATTTAGACTTGATATTAGGGAAAAGTTTCCAGCACTTTTGAAAAGTGGAATATTTGGGAAGTGACTTCCTTACCACTGAAAGGTTGAATGCTAGCTTGTCTAGGACTGTGTAGAAGGTATGCTCATATACAGGTTGGACTAAAGGACATTTGTGGACCCTTTCAGCCTTGAGGTTTTGTGGTTCATTTTCCCTTCCATGTTCTTTCTACAAGACTTATTATCTTTCATCTTCTAAGAAGTATAGACATTTTACCAGGGTTCTTCCCACCCTGCACTGTACCTGAGGGATAGAGATGAAAAAGTTTGAAAATCTACTGTTTGCCTCAGTTTCCTCATCTGTAAAAGTTTTCTTCTTACAGTCCTTTAATTCCCCACACTTCTTTGCAGAACTAGTGGCTCAGTGCCTACAGTATATCAGCCCTCCCTCCTTTTTTCTGTTTGCTTTTGAAGATTTTTGATATGCCTTTTTGAATTCATTAATCCATATCCATTTATATCTCTTTACCTAGAAGCATGTAAGTGATGGAGTGGATAGAGCATGGGGCTTGGAGTCATGAAGTACTGAGTTCAAACCTGGCCTCAGATGTGACCTTGGGCAAATCACTTAACCTCTGTTTATGTCAGTTTTTTCATCTATTAAATGGAGGTCACAATAGCAACCTGTCTTTTAGGATTGTTGTGAGGATAAGGGGGTATTTTTAAGATCCTTGGCACAGTGTCTAGCACATAGTAGGAACTGCATATATGCTATTATTGTTATTATTACTACCTGAACTGTTCAAGTAACATTTCTTTAGACAAAAAGGTAGTGAGTTCCCTCTCATTGGGGAAAACTTAATGTCCACTCATTGGACATTCTAGTTCTCGTATTCATTGGACTAGATGGACTTTGAAGTCCTTTATAATTATGAAATTCTTGGAAAATACAGTAGCAGATTCTAGTTCAGGAACTAATTTCTTTAAAAGAAAAAGTGCAGTTGCAAAGGAGAGGAAAGGAAGAACTCAGGATTTAGTAGGCCTAGTGGTTTATTCAAAATAGAGTGTAATTCAAACAACTCTTGCTTATTTTACAAATAACTAACTCCCTTATTTTTTAATAAAAATATTGAATAACCCAAGTCTATTTAGCTCTGGTCCCCTGTGTTTGGAGGTAACAAGGGGGTGACTGTATGGTGAACAGCAATATAGGCTGTCCCCAATTTACAAAAACGCTGTGTTCCAGAAGTTCATTTGTAAGTTGGTTGTTTGGAACTTGGAACATATTTTTCCATAGAAGCAATTTATGTACGCTGGTTAGGTTTCCAGGCCAGCTCAAAAAAGCTGATTTAACTCATAATGTAGCTGAGGGATAGTTACTAAAACTACCATTTCAGTGGAATCTAACATAACATTGATTCTGTGGGAAAATATATTTTGAATTCCAATCCCAATCCAATGAACATTTATTAAGTGCCTACTATATGCCAGGCAGGGCAGCTAGATGATGCAATGCATAGAGCACTGGGCCTGGAGTCATGAAGATCTAATTCAAAGCGAACCTCAGACACCAACTATGTGACTCTCTTTGCCTCAGTTTCCTCATCTTTAAAATGAGGTGGAAAAGGAAATGGCAAACCACTTCAATACCTTTGCCAAAAAATCCCAAATGGGGTCAAGAATATTCAGACACAACTGAAACGACCGAAGAACAAAATGTGATAGGCATTGTGCTGAAAGTTGGGGATACACATTAATAAGAAAGACAGTCGTGCTCTTAAAGACCTTACAGTTTAATAGGGGAGACAGCATTCAAAAAAGGAGGCAGAAAAGTGGGGGAGGGATAGAAAGGGCATCTTGTGCTGTGGAATTAAAACCAGGCAAAACAACAGCTGCAGAGTGGAGTGAGTCCAAAAGTTCAGTTTCTGCCTTCTATTAAGTAAGGTATTGGGAAGATTGGTGCTCCACTCTCCAGTCTTCCCGTCAGAGGGGAGGGGAGGCTGAGGGAGGTTCTGTCAGTCTAAGTTTGAGTTAGCAGCATGATGAGAGTAGAGCTGAAGAGCTTAACCTGGAGGGGCATCTTGTTCAGCAGAGCTGAAAAAAAATCAGACAAGGTGGCAGATGCAGGGAGTCGTGAGCATGTCCCCAGCAGCAACTGGAAACATGGTGGAGATGTTATTCAGAGAAATCCGAAAGTAGTGCAGCCGGGTGTGAAAAACAAAATAAAACAACCCAGTTGTAACAGCCTATATGTTACATTTGGTCACTCTAGTTTTAGTATCTCTCCTACCTCTTCATCCTTTGTTATGGTTCAGTCATTTCAGTCATGTCTGACAATTTGTGACTCCATTTGGGGTCTTCTTGGCAAAGATACTGGAGTGGTTTGCCATTTCCCTCTCTAGCTCCTTTTACAGATGAGGAAACTGAGGCAAACAGGGTTAAGTGAATTGCCCAGGGTCACAGAGCTAGTATCTGAGGCCAGATCTGAACTTAGGTCTGCCTGACTCTAGGCTTGGAGCTCTGTCCACTGTGCCACCTAGATGCCTACTTCATCTTTATAGTACTTTTAAAACAATCTTGCTAATGCACAGATCCGATCAATGAAATCCCTTTGGTCAAAACCCTTTAATTTAAATTTTTAATTTAATTATTGCTATGGAATTTAATAAACTTTATAGACTTTTAAGTCCCTTTACACACTGGTTCCAACCACTTTCCCAGTGTTATTTTATTTCTCCCTTCTCTTCCTTTTCTCTCTTTCTCTTTCTCCTTCTCCTCCTCTTTTCCTCCTCCTCCTGCTTTTCTTCCTTTTCCTCCTTTCTCCTTCTCTTCATCTTTTCCCCATTTCTATGACCAGAGCTCTATCTATGTGCCACCTAGCTACTTTCAAGCATAAGAGGAGAATTATAACATTTATTCTCCCTGCACCTGGCCATGGTATGTAGGTTTCGTATGCATGTGTGTGTGCATGCATGCGTGTGTGTGTGTGTGTATGTGTGTGTGTGTGTGTGTGTGTGTGTGTGTGTGTGTGTGTAGGGTCATAGTCTGGAGGCTGTTAGATACTCCTGAGCAGAGAAATTTCTTGTTTGCATTTGCTTGGGAAGGTATCTTTCTACTTCAGTCACTTGCCAGGAGTTCTGAATTAAGTAACTAAAAAAACGTTGATAGTCACTTAAACTCCTGAGTTGCTAAGTCGAGAAAGGGTTATCCATGTGCCTGAATACTTGTAAATCAAAGACTTCCTGTATTTTTCATCTATAGTTCCCACTTCTGATAAAATTCCTACAAGATCTTTTGTGTCTTGTACAATAGGTCTATATTGGGATTTTTCTAAGTGCATGCAATATTTTTATATCTTTATTCTTCTAATTTGAAAATCACTTTGAGTTTTACTCTAACTAGTTGGTGATCTGGTTATGCAAGGATTATTGATTCAGTAATGATTGGATATTTATTGATTTTTCTTTCCTTTTTTTTCTTTATTTAAGTCTTCTTGTACAAAATGTTTTATATAGCTGTACCTGTACAATCTACATCTGATTGCTTACCATCTCAGGGAGGAGGAAGGGTAGTGAGGGAGAGAAGGATAGAACCTGGAATTCAAAACTCCAAATAAAAATGTTTCAAAATTATTTAAAATGCATTTACATTTTATATTGGAGGCAAATTGTGAGCCACTGGTATTATTTGAGTGAGGAAATAAGATGATCAAATCTATGCTTAAAGAAAATTAATTTGTCAGCGGTGTGTACGATGAAATAGAATGGTGAGAGACTTGAGGGAGGGAGACCAATTAGGAGACTGATGAGAAGAATCTAGGTGAGACTTAATGAAGGCCTGAGCTAAGGTAATAGCTGTATGAATGGAGTGAAGAGGACAGATGAAGGAGATCTTGTGAAGATGAAAAAGAAAGATGTAGAAATGGTTGGATATTTATAAAAATATAAAATACTCAGATGACTAGAACTAGAAATTATTATAACGTTCATTGGTAATGAGTTATTTCTTATCTGCCAAGATATAAACAGGTTAATTTTTTTAAATGATGCCTTAGGGACTCACTCTGCCTAGCACCTTTTAACTCTTCTTTTGCCCCATTAAAATGTTTTATTGGTATATTTTGCTTTCTATTACAGTTATTTCACCCCCAGGCCCAAATTGAATCCTTCTTTGGGATAAAGAAAAAGTTAAACTAGACTTCTGGTTAAGGTGCAATGTGAAAAGTCACAGGAAATACTAGTTTTCCTATATAAAGCCCAGAAAATATCTGAAAATAACCCCTGGAAGAGCAATGATTTTTAAAAAAAAAGCTGAAGAGAAATAACTAATTTCCTTTATTCAGTCCAGAACTATATAAAAAAATGACATGTTGTTGCTGGTAGAGTGGTATCTTCAGAGAAGCCAGTAAAAATGCAGATAAATGTGGAAAGTGGAAGAAGAAATAAGAATTTATGCCAGAGAAGTCAGCACAGACTCCAGGAAACCAGCATGAAGCCAGTGGATACAGGGAGAAGAGCTTTGTGAAGGAAACCAGCATGAAGTCCCACAAATGGAACTGAATCTAGTCAGCAGTATGAATAAGGCAGCTAGGCAGTGTAGTGGATAGAGTGCTGTACTTGGAGTAAGGAAATCTTATCTTCCTGGAGTCAAATTTGGCCTCAGACATTTACTAGCTGTGACTCTGGGCAAGTCACTTGACCCTGTTTGCCTCAGTTTCCTCATCTGTCAAATGAGCTGGAGAAGGAAATGGCAAACCTTTCCAGCATCTTTGACATGAGAACCCTAAATGGGGTCATGAAGAATTGGACACGATTGAACAGCAACAGTACTATGAATGAGGGGCTCATAGGCCAGATTCTAGTCTGTTAGAACAGACCCAGACCCAGACCCCATAGGTTACTTGCACAGGGTGTTCCTGACTCTAGGTTTGGAGCTCTAGCCACTGTGCCACCTAGATGCCCACTTCATCTTTACAGAACTTTTAAAACAATCTTGGTAATACTAGGAGCCATAAAAGGCTCCCATGACAACTCAGCATCTGGGTACTAGCACCAGGGATGTAGAGAGCCTGGGATCTCCAGTGTTACATTGGCATTTATCAGGGTTAAGCTGGAGATGGAACCAACTCCCTGACTGGAGAATCATACAAGAAGACAGAGTCTGTCCCAGGCACCACCACTAGACTAAAGCCAAGGATTGAGGTTGAGGGAGGAAACTAATGCCAGCGATCCCTTCTGGATTGGCAGTGGCAGCAGAATTCAGATCACAGAAGGGAGAGGACCAAACAAATCCTACAAGTCATTCTTGAGTGCAGGATGATCTAGACACAAAATTCTAAACCAAGAACTGAGAGTGAAAATATGAATAATTAGAAGAAAACAGTGAGCACTATGAAGAAATATTATGGGTTAAGAGAAGCCCAATAAATAAATCTGAAAGAAGAGAATAACTTTCAGAAGAGCAAACCGGCAGATCTTGAAGGAGAAAAAAATGACTTGACCACAAGATTGACCGACCAATGGCTGAGCATGTAAGATTGGAATGAAAAATGAAAGAAGATATAAAAAGTGAAACTGAAGTTTAAGAAAAAATTTAAGGGAGAATAAATAGCTTAGAACAGAAAGTAGAAAACCTTAATTAAGGGATCCCAAAAAAGTACAGTGGAGAAAACAGAAATCAAAGACACCACGGGTCAAGAAGAAATGTTAGTTCAAAATTTAAAAAAAAGGATAAAAAATGTAATATTTAGAAATATATAAAAAAAGCTTACTGAAAAAGAGGTCAGAAGTAATTTAATAATCATTGGAATACCTGAAAACCATGACAAAACAATAAAGTTTGGGAACCACACATCAAGAAATCCTAAAAGAAATATGTTCATTTAGAGGAAAGGGAAAACAAAAAGAATTCTGTAATCACCTCTGGAAAGAAATCCCAATCTGAAACCACCCAAGAATCATAGTTCAATTCCTGAGCTTCCAAGTAAAAAAATAAGTACTTTAAGCATTCAAAAAGAAAGAGTTGAAATACTAAAGAACTAGAATCAATATCACACAACTCTTCATAACAAGTGAAAGGAAATGAGGTTTTAGAATGATATTCCAAAAGGCAAAAGTACAATCTTACAATCAAAGATAACTCACCCAGAAGAGCTAAATATAGTACTATAGGGGTACAAATAGGCCTTTAATGAAACAGGACTTCTGAGCATTCCTGATGAAAAGACCAGATATTGATAGAAATTTTGGAATGCACACACAGGACTTAAGAGAAGTCTAGAAAGGTAAATATATTCAAACAACTGGAAGGGGCTACATACACAGTGATGAAATGCATGTATTCAAATATGGAGAAGAGACATGTATCCCTTCAGAATTCCACTTTCTTCAAGAGTTACAAAGTGAGTTAAATATGACAAATGCAAGACATGGGTATGGTTTTCTTCTGTTTCATTTATTTTCAAAAACTCAAGAAAGGGAGAGGGAAAGGCGAAAAAGGTGAAGAATTTCTGATTTAACTTAATGGAGTTCCCATCTAGAGCTTAAATTCTAAGCGGAAGAGTATGCAAACATTGGTTCAGGGGTGAGAGAAGCAGCTGTTTCATGTCTTCACGCTTATTTGAATGGAATGAAGGAAGGTTGAACAAACATAAAATTGATGAAGAAACGTCAAATGCAAAATGAATGAAGTCAGAAATGGTGAATTAGGAAGTATTCAACTATAGTTCAGGGCTGTGAATGAGTTCCTACATTTAGTGGTGAAAGCCCTTTTAAACCACCAATTTTGTTAATTTGGTATTCAAAAAAGACAGGTAAAAGGAAAATGTCCACACACAAATCTTATGTGTCCAACAAAAGATTTGTTAAATGATATTCAGTACAGACAATCAGGGACTCAGGAGAGCTGGAGGTAAGAATGGAATGCTGTAGTCCTCCAAATGGACATTTGAACTGGGGCAATGATATGACCACTTTAAGGATGGAATTACATCTTTCCTTTTTTTTTTTTCTTAATAGAACATGTGTTACAGATGTTCCTTTCTTTTCAGGGATTCTAGGATGGTGATTGGTGGGTAGTAAGGTGTTGTCTGTAACCTCTGCTTTCATATCTATGCTTCGAGATCTTTGAACTTGATAACTGATTGAAAAAGATGAGCATATGAGAATGAAATTTGATTTGATCAGGGCTGGTGAAAAAGAGGTTTATAAAAGGTCTCATCCATTATGTTGGGTGCTGTGGGGGCCATCTGGGTCCAGTTGGACATTTTGTGGTAATTGCTAAGTAAATAATGGGAGACTTCCATTGGTTTTAGTGGCAGAAGAAAAAAAAAGATCTTAAACTCCTTAAAGCCAAGTGGCAATTAATATTTGCAGGACACATACCAAGTATTTTGGCTATAAAATCATCCAAAGAGTTCTATCTCTTAAATTTTCTGAAATGCCAGAAGAATGTCCTTGGATTATTCTCTCAAGAGAGGCATCAATCCATCAATAAAACAATCATCAATAAACATTTATTGTGTCTACTTTATGCTAGGCATTGTGTTAAGTGCTGTCTGGAGATAGAAAAAGAGGCAAAAGACAGTCCTTACCCTCAGGGACCTTACAATCCAAGTGAGGACACAACATGCAAACAAATATATGCAAAGCAAGGTATGTTTAGGATAAATAGGGGATAATTAACAGAGAGAAGGCACTTAATGAAGAGGAGTTGGGAAAAGCTTCTTGTAGAAGGTGGGATTTTATTTAAGACTTAAAGGAAGCCAGGGAAGTCAATAGTTGGATCAGAGGAAGGAGAATGTTCCAGGCATTGGAGACAGTGTGGGAAAACGTTTGTAGTCAATTAGAGGCCTTACAGAGTATTTATACTCTTTTTCTTTTGGGACTACATTTGAAATGTTACTTCAGATTCCATAGGGGAGGAGAATTAAATTCGAATAAATGAAGATCTTCATAGAGAAATAACAGCCTTACTTATTAATGCAGTTATGTATAAATGTGAGATTTATGTATAGATATTCTATGCTCAAATAATATTGATTCATTTATACTAATAAAGTAAGGAACAATAGCACTTGCAATGAAAGATTCTAAATAGCAAAACTACATATAATCATATACAAAAAATAAGAAGCCATAGAAGTCAGGTCAGAAACCATGAAATAATTTAAAGCAAATATTCAAATTTTATTATTATAATTTCATTATAATATAATTATATTCATTATAGTATAATTATATATAATTTTAATATACTTTTATTATAATTTCATCATTAATTCTAACACTATACAAATTGTTTATAAAAATAGAGGAAGAAAGGACCTATTAAACTCTTTCTGTGTGATGAATATGGTTCTGATATATGAACCAAGGGGAAAGAAGAGAAAGAAAAGTATAGGCCAGTATTGTTAATGAGTATTGATGCAAAAATATTAAATATGACAATATTAAAGACATTGTGCTAAGATGTTAAATATATTATGATGAGGTTGGATTTATACTAGAAATTCAAGATTGATTCTATATTAGGAAAACTATACACATAATAGACTATATTTCTATAGCACACAGAGGCTCTGGACCTGAGTTGGAGTGTGGGTCTCCCTAAACAGATGTTGTCATGAGTTCATGACCACATGGCAATCTGGGTGAGGAGTTTCTGCACCTGGAAACTTACAACATTTCTTCCTTCTTATTTGAAAGCTGCCAAGGTGAAAGTGTGTGGTTATTTGTGCCTTCATATTCAATAGCCACTTACAGAGCTTTCTGTCACATACAGCAAGCCAGCAAGAAAAAGAGAATACTTCTGCATGTTCTAAATTGGTGGCAGATGGTCTTTTCAGTATTTACTATCACATATATTTGGAATAAGGTTCTCCAAGCCTTCATTTAGATTGCCAGCAGGTAGAGCAGACTGTGAATACTGCAGTCATTGATTCCCCATTAGCCAATTCCTTGTTAAGTGAACAACAAAAAATAATAAAAATCACATGATTATATCAACATAAAGAAAATATTTTTGGAAAAAATATGGCATCTTCTTATATTAAAAATCATAGGAATAAAAGGACCACTCCTCAACATGTCAAATAATTATCTATTTAAAACCAAGAACTGGCATTATTTGTAAGGGAAAAATGCTAGAGGTCTTCCTGATGAGATTGGTGTAAAGCAAGAATTGCCATCATTTCCACTGTTATTCCATACAGTTACCAAAATGCTAACCATAGCAAAAAGACAAGAAATATAAATTTAGGTATTTAGCATAGGCAGGATAGAAATAAAATTAGTGGATTTGCAGATTACATGACAGCCTATTTAAAGAACACTAGAGAATGAAACAAAGTTAATAGAAACAATAGCTTCAATAATGTAATGAGATATGAACTAAAATTATGATTACCACTGGACTTTTTGCATATTACCAATAAAATCTAGAAGGAAGAGATGGAAAAAGAATTCCCTTTCAAAATGAAGATAATTGTCTCCTTTTTGCTTTGTTTATGCCTTTAAATTCCTTTTTTGTGTCCTGCTGCTATTACTTGCATTTTGAGAATTAAGTCAAATAACAGTGGGCAAAGAGAACATCTTGTTTTACTCCTATATTTATTAGGAAAATAGTCCTTTGCCACTGCAAATTTTAGTAGCTTTTGGGTTTTGGTGTATACCTTTTATATTAAAATTATTGATTTATAGTTTATATATATAGTTTTAGTACAAATGGACATTATACTCTGTCAAAGGCTTTTACTGCATTTTTGGGAGATTCGTGTTATTTGGAGTGTTCTTATTTTGGAGACAATTATGTTAATTATTTTTCTGTTGTTGAAAAACAATCTGTGTTATAAATCCAACCTGTCACAATTCTGTGGATACGATTGCTTTAGTCTTTTTGCTTAGGATTTTATTAAAAGATTCTGCATCAATATACATAAATGATGTTGGTTTACAGTATGCTTTATTTTCTATATCCTTTAGAGATGTACCTTTTCTTTTTGTAAATAATTTAATTTATTTCATTTAAAAGTCTTATTGATGCTTTTTTTGCCAGAAATTTATGGGTCTAAATACTCTTTTATTGAATGACTAAAAGAGCCTTCCCTTGTTAGAAAGAAGACTGAAGCATAGGACAGATAGTATATGCAACATTCTGCACCCACAGCAGCCCCCCTCTTTGCCATTCTCGCTTGGAAAGGTACTTCCTCATCTCTGTTTCTGTCTCTCCTTCCTTCCTTTCCTCCCTTCCTCCATCTCTTTCTCCCTCCTTTTGCCTCTGTCTTTGACTCTCTCCTTTTGGGGGATGGGTCATTACAATTATCTAACACTGACTTCACTTTAGGATTATTTTCATCGACATTGTTATATTCATTATTTGTATTTTCTCTGGGATCTGTTTATTTCACTCTGTATTAGTTCATACAAGTATTCTCCTTTTTCTCTGAATTCTTTATATTTTTTAGAACAAATCAATAGTCATATATAACTTTTTGTTCAGCAATTCCCTACTTGATGAATATTCCTTTTCTGTCTTTTTTTGCTACCATAGAAAGTGCTGATACCAACATACATACAGGACTTTTCAGAACAGAGTTTATAAGCTATAGGCCAATGAGCCATTTCAATGCTTGGGAAAATTTTGGAATGTATCATTAAAGGGATGACTAACAAACAACTAGGAAAGGAAATGATGATAGCAAGGAATGTGAATGGTTTTGTTAAGAACAGGTCATGACAGACTACTCTTACTTCCTTGTTTTTTTTTTTTTTTGATAGAATTACTAAACTAGTAATTTATAGGAATGCTTTTGGTATACTTTACCTAGACTTCAACAAAACATTTGATAAGTTATCTCAATCTATTCTTTTATTTTTATTTTTTTAAATTTATTTAAGTTTTCAACATTCATTTCCACAAAATTTTGGGTTCCAAATTTTCTCCCCTTTTATCCCCTCCCCCACCCCAAAACGCCAAGCATTCTAATTACCCCTATCACCAATCTGTCCTCCCTTCTAACATCCCTCCCTTCCCTTATCCCCATCTTCTCTTTTGTCCTGAAGGGCAAGATAAATTTCTACAGCCCATTACCTGTATTTCTTATTTCCTAGTTGCAAGAACAGTACTCGACAGCTGTTCCTAAAACTTTGAGCTCCAGCTTCTCTTCATCCCTCCCTCCCCACCCATTCCCTTTGGGAAGGCAAGCAATTCAATACAGGCCATATCTGTTTAGTTTTGCAAATGACTTCCATAATAGTTTCCCTCCATCCTATCCTGCCCCCCCCATTTCTTCTATTCTCTCTTTTGATCCTATCCCTCCCCAAGAATGCTCCCTCCTCCCACTGCCCTCCCTTCCATTATCCCCCCACCCTGCTTATCCCCTTCTCCCTCACTTTCCTGTATTGTAAGATAGGTTTTCATACCAAAATGAGTGTGCATTTTATTCCTTCCTTTAGTTAAATGTGATGAGAGTAAGCTTCATGTTTTTTCTCTCAACTCCTCTCTTTTTCCCTCCACTGAAAAGTCTTTTACTTGCCTCTTTTATGAGAGATAATTTGCCCCATTCCATTTCTCCCTTTCTCCTCCCAATATATTTCTCTCTCACTGCTTAATTTCATTATTTTAAGATATCATCCCATCCTATTCAATTCACCCTGTGCTCTCTGTCTCTGTGTGTGTGTGTGTGTGCGCATGTGTGTGTAATCCCACCAACTACCCAGATACTGAAAAAAGTTTCAAGAGTTACAAATATTGTCTTTCCCTGTAGGAATGTAAATAGTTCAACTTTAGTAAGTCCCTTATGACTTCTGTTTGCTATTTACTTTTTCATGCTTCTCTTCATTCTTGTGTTTGAAAGTCAAATTTTCTTTTCAGCTCTGGTCTTTTCATTAAGAATGCTTGAAAGTCCTCTATATCATTGAAAGACCATTTTTTCCCCTGAAGTATTATACTCAGTTTTGCTGGGTAGGTGATTCTTGGTTTTAGTCCTAGTTCCTTTGACTTCTGGAATATCATATTCCATGCCCTTCGATCCCTTAATGTAGAAGCTGCTAGATCTTGTGTTATCCTGATTATATTTCCACAATACTTGAATTGTTTCTTTCTAGCTGCTTGAAATATTTTCTCCTTGACCAGGGAATTCTGGAATTTGGCCACAATGTTCCTAGGAGTTTCTCTTTTTGGATCTCTTTCAGGAGGTGATCGGTGGATTCTTTCAATATTTATTTTGCCCCCTGGTTCTAGAATATCAGGGCAGTTTTCCTTGATAATTTCATGAAACATGATATCTAGGCTCTTTTTTTGATCATGGCTTTCAGGTAGTCCCATAATTTTTAAATTGTCTCTCCTGGATCTATTTTCCAGGTCAGTTGTTTTTCCAATGAGATATTTCACATTATCTTCCATTTTTTCATTCTTTTCATTTTGTTTTGTGATTTCTTGGTTTCTCATAAGGTCATTAGCCTCCATCTGTTCCATTCTAATTTTGAAAGAACTATTTTCTTCAGTGAGCTTTTGAACCTCCTTTTCCATTTGGCAAATTCTGCTTTTGAAAGCATTCTTCTCCTCATTGGCTTTTTGAACCTCTTTTGTCAATTGAGTTATCCTATTTTTCAAGGTGTTATTTTCTTCAGCATTTTTTGGGTCTCCTTTAGCAAGGTGTTGACCCTCTTTTCATGCTTTTCTTGCATCTCTATCATTTCTCTTCCCAGTTTTTTCTCCACCTCTTACTTGATTTTCAAAATCCTTTTTGAGCTCTTCCATGGCCTGAGCCCACTGAATATTTATTTTGGATGTTTGAGATACAGAAGACTTGAATTTTATGTCTTTCCCTGATAGTAAGCATTGTTCTTCCTCATCCGAAAGGATGGGAGAAGATATCTGTTCACCAAGAAAGTAACCTTCCATAGTCTTATTTATTTCCCCCTTTTTGGGGCATTTTTCCCAACCAGTTACTTGACTTTTGCGTCCTTTGTCAAGAGTAGGGTATACTCTGGGAATCTGTAAGATCTCAGTTCCTCCAAGGTGGCACAGTCAAGCATGTACTAGTCTGGATGCAGAGAGGGATTTTTGTGCCTAGAATCTTAGCAGTTACCTCTCCACAGCCACCTGGCCTCCAGTTCTTCCAAGTCAGCACTGGGGGCTGATTTTCAGATAAGCTGGATGGGCAGGGCCACCATTCAGTGTGAGACAAAGACTAGGGCCTCCACACAGGGGAGAGGCAAGACTCAGCTCCTCAGTGCCCCCAGGGGTTTTTATGCTCCAACAATGTGTTCGGGCTGATGTAGGGGCTGAGAACTGCTGCCGCCTGCCTGATGTGGCCTCTGCGGGCCATTGCCTAAGGCCAGAGCTATGGAAGGCCCTTCTCCCTTCCTGGCCAGCTGAAAAAATGCCTCACTGACCTTTGGTGCCTATGGGTTGAGGGATCTGTGGACCTGCTGCTGCTACTGGGGATTCTGAGACTGGAGATTCAGCCCTCGAGGTTTCCTCCTCCCACAGTCTTGTTGTGCTGCATGTGCAGCCAAGGCTGGGCTGGGTTCTGTGCTCTGCTCTGCGCCCTGTGCAACTGACATTTCCCGTGGGCCTTTCAGGTCACCCTGGGCTGGAAATCTCCTCCACTCTGTTGTTCTCCACTTCTGCTGCTCCAAAATTTGCTGAGAGTTCTTCTCTACAGGTATTTTATGGGCTGTATTGGGAGACCCTGCATATGTGTGTCTTTCTACTCCGACATCTTGGCTCCACCCCCATCTCAATCTATTCTTATGGGTGAGATGGAGAGGTGTGGCAAATACAATAGGCAAATTAGATTTGGAACTGGTTGAATTTGGGGAATCAAAATCTCCCAGTTAATAGTTTGGTGTCCACTTGATAAGGGGCTTTAGGGGAATTGACATTTGTATCAGTGACTTGGATAAGGTCACAGATAGTATGCTCATTCAATCTGCAGCTAACCCTAACCTGAGAGAAATGGTTAATATACAAATTGACAGAATAAGGATCCAAAAATTTTTTCACAGGATAGAGCATTGGGCTGAATTTAATAAGATTTAATAGAGATGAATATAAATGACAAAAAAATTAACTTAATAAACATAAGATGGTATGGTTAGCATTTTATGAGAAAACTTACAGTTCAACTTGCAAATTGAACATATATCAACAGTGTGGTGTGGCAGTTAAAAAGCTAATTTAATTTGGATTGCATTTAGAGAAGTATGACTTCCAGAAACAAATTGGTGATTGTTCCATTGTACTATGATTGATTAGATCCCATCTGGAACAGAGCATTCAGTTCTGGATGCCATAGCTTATGAAGGGTAATATGGTGAAAGACCTTAACTCAATATCATCTGGAGTTCAGTTGAGATGTTTAGTCTGGAGAAGGGATGACTTAGGAGATTGCTGTCTTTAAGTATTTGAAGTCATTTGGAAGAGGGAATTAAACTTAACCATTTGGCCCCAGAGGGCAGCAATGAGTGAAAATTGCGAAGAGGCAAATTTGGCTTGATATCAGGAAAAAATAATTAGAATTGTCCAAAAATGAAATGGGCTGTCTTGGATGATAGGTAAGTCCATTCCAAATATCATATTCTGTGATTCTTTCTGTATTTAACTTCCTTGGATAATATGCTTAGTAAGGGTGTGTAAAGTTTAGTAACTGTCCTCTCATAATTCCAAATTGTTTTCCATAGTTAGGACCAATTTATTGCTATACCAACAGTGTATCAATTTGTCTGTCTTCTCACAGCCCCTTCAACACTGACAATGTCTATATTTTTTCATCTTTGCCAATTTCTGAGTATGAGGTTAAACCTTAGTTATTTTTTCTGGGTAATTAATAATTAATTTATTAATTAGGCTAGTTAATAATCGATAAATTTATGGTAATTGGTTTCTCATGGTAACCAAAGACACAAAGAAACTGGAAGCCTTCATATACTTTTGAAAAAAGGGTGTGACCAGTGAAAATCAACTCTAACGGGTGAACAATTAAGGTGGGGAGAGAGGAGGCTAAAAACTTCAGCTCCTCCTGCTGAGAAAAGAGCTTGATTGAAACCTTAGTTATTTTAATTTGCATCACTTACTAGTGATTTGGTGGCATACTTAATACATTTTTGGTAATTTGCAAGTCTCTTGAATAGCATTCATATCCTTTGACTACTTATCTATTGGGAAGCAACTCTTCACCTTATGTGTGATGGGGATATGGTGCATGCCCAGTATTTCTCAGATAATGTCTTTACATAGAAAATGCTAGATTGAAGATGACATCTCTCCATTTGCAGGGTGTTAAAGAGCTGCTTCTAAGATAATCACGATAAATGTAAAGAAAGTGTCTTGGAGAGATGATGGAGCATGGGTACACATTTTGGTGCTGATTTTCTTCAGCTAATCACAAGATGAAGAGGAGGCTCTCTGATGGGCTGCAGTTTTTCAAAAAACTTTATCTGCCTCTTCCTCTTGGCTTCTGTGCTTTTGGGGGACTTTGCAACCAGTGAAGGGAATGGAACCTATGACCTTGTAAGTTTGAAAGATCCAAAGCATTCTTTAGCATCCCTTTGTTCCAGACTCTAGGTTTTATATTTATTGAAACCTGGAGGGGTAAGGTTTGGCTTTTGGGAATGAACTTTGGAAACTCTGTGCAGTGATACCTGAGACTGAGGCTCATCTGTCAGTCAGGTATTATTAATTATTAATATTATATTATAATAGTATTATATAACATAATTATATATAATAATATTAATGTGAGCATTAAAATAGTGGGACCAAAGCTATGTAGTAATTAAGCTAAGTCTTGAGCCAAACCTAACCTCCCTCCTCCACTAGAGGTATTGCAGCAGGGGATTATACATATTTTGACTTGTTATTTCTTTGAAATAGAGGGAAGGGAATAATCATTTGTATAGAGCTTACTATAGTGCCAGGCACTATGCTAAAGTACTTTTGACAAATATTATCTCATTTGAAATAAATATCCTTTTATAAAAGTAATTCTCATTTTAAATGTTTACCTGGTACTGTGGGTTTCTAGTCATTAACTAACAAATGGAGGTAAAACATACCCACTGGGGGCTTGAGCTCATGGCAATAAGGAAAAAGTACCTTGGAACCTTGAGGGAAGATATAGCTGCCTGACACTGAGAGAGTGGGGCCAGAACATTCATGCTATATGTAAAAATGATATCTTTTTCCTTTTTCCTTTGAAATGAAACCATCTCTGTGAACTCATTTGTTTACTCCCAGAAGAAAAGCCAGTGACACCTCTATGGAGTTGTGATTCCTTTATGGATTGCATTTTCATTTATAATGTGTCTTCCAATATTGATTTGGTTGCTTTTTTCCAGCAGTGCTTTAACTTATTGGTCACTGGACAAAGATCATAAATTGAATAAAAACAAATTAATATTTGAAAACAGGCTAAAAATGTGAGAATTCTTATTATACTTTGTCCTTTTTTTCCTGTCACTCTGCTGCTGTAATTATAGAAATAAAAAAGGGATAATCTGCCTTTCTCTAGTCATTTCCTTATTTGTAAAAAATGAGATTGGAATAAATGACTTCTAAGTTTTCTTCCAGTTTTAAATTTCCATAAGTTCAGACAAATTACAAAAAATAAACTAATATCAGGGATCTATTTATTTAATTGTTAATTTAAAAACAAAAAATGATTACTTTATAGAGTTAGAGAAATAACAAAATTCATTTGGAAGAATTAAGTGTCATGAATTTCAAAGAAATTAATGGGAAAAAATGGAAAAGAAGGGGGCTTGGCAGTACTAGATCTTAAATGATACTACAAAGTCATAATCATCAAAACAATGACCAATGATCAAAAATAAAATAAAACAAAACTGGATAAAAAACAGAGAAGCTGATTACTGGAACAGATTAGGTACACAATATATAGAAACAAGCAACTATAGGAGCATATTGGTTGATAAAACCAAAATTCACAGTTTTTGGGCAGGAACTTACTATTCAGTGAAAACTGTTGGTTAAACGGGAAAAGTCTGGCAGAAACTATGTATAGACCAAAATTCACAACACTTACCAATATAAGTCCCAAATAGGTACATAAATTAACATGTAAAAGATGAAGTTATAAAGTAGAAGATCAAGGAAAAAATTACCATTCAGATCAAAGGATAGAAAAGTTCATGACTGACCAAGGGATAGAGTATTCCAGAAGGTAAAATGGGTATAAAATTAAAATTTTTTTTGCATAAACAAAAGCAATATAGCTAAACTTAGAATAGAAGCAGGTAAGTGGGAAAAATAATCTTTCCAGTAAGTTTCTCTGATAAGGTCTCTTTATCAAGTGTTGGGGATACAAAGAAAAAAACAGTCCCTGCTCTCAAAGAGCTCACAATCTAGAGGAGGAAGACAACACACAGGAAAAGGAGGGAGAGGATATCCATAACAGGGACATGATAAAATCCAGAGGATTGCAACTGGGTAGGAAACAAAGAGATGGCTAATGTGGATTCCTTCCTTAAAGGAGGATCTAGGAGGAATTCACTCTATTCCCTTTACACTGTCCAATTAGAGAGAAGGAGGAACCCTGGTGGTAGAAGGTATTAACAAAAATGTGTTCCATAGTTAATGTTATTTGATTGTATGATGAGGTTTTTGGGGGAATGATGGGGTTCAGAGGAGTATAGTCTCATGAGAAATTAAGGCAAAAGGGAAAACTGGTACCTTGTCCTGAAAAATAATATTTTAATGTATTGTTGGTAGAGTTATAAAATGGTCCAGCCATTTTGTAAAGCAGTTTGGAACTGTTCCGAAAGCAATTAAGTCGTGCATACTCTTTGACCCAGGATACCTACATTCTAACAGAGAGGTGCTGGAACGAGTGCACTGACTAGGACATAGATTTTTTGGGACATGATTGATGAGAGAATTAATTTTGTCTGACCATACATTTTTGTAACAGATTTTATTTTTCCTTCTCTCTTAATTGAGACAGGAGGGTATGGAAGGAAGAGATGGTAGATCTTCATTTAAAAAAAGAAACAATTAAAAGAAGAAATCTGATATCAAGGATCTATTTATTTGATTTTCAAATTCTAAATAAAAAAACTAACAACTTCTAAAGGTCAACATAATTTACACATTCTATATCTATAGTTCTAGACGTTGGGAATTATTCGTAGTGATGACTCAAAAGGATTGCAAAGTTTTTAAGCATTGAGGAAAGTTTAAATTATCTTCAGAATTCAATGTTTATTATGAAAGAAAACTAGAATTTAAGTTTTTATATTTTCAACTAGATTTGAAACACAAGTGTTTTTGGATAAAATTTCAGTTAACCGGAAAATCTCCCATTTCCTGAACATTCCAGTTAAAAATTTACTCTCTTAGTTATTTTCAATTTAATGCAACAATAAAAAATTAAGTTTTCCTTAGTTTTTTTGGGGGGGGATGGGAACCTGCTTTTAAAACTTCCTTAGCTGTTAAATTTCTTAAGAGAGAAATGGAAAAATTAAGGAAATAATGGCAGAGTCTAAAAATGCAAGCCATATGGGAAAACTTTATAGGTGGTATAAAGTACAGCTGTTATGAATGTTATAAACAAACAATTTTTTAAAATTTCATACGTTTATTGATCTTTACATGATACAAGATATTTTCCAAGAGATCATTTATATACTAACATTTTTATTTGTATTTCTTTTGAGTATTGTTTGGGTCATATTTTGCATACTCCATGAACAGAAATTGACATAATTAAGTGAGTTTCTTTGTGGTTGAAGAATTGTATCATTGCAATAACTAAATTTTTACAATAGCAGGATTAGTGTAAAATAAACCATAAAAGAGGAGGTAAATAAAAAATGAATCTAATGCATTGCTAAGGGAAAGAATATAACTACTTTCTATTTGAAATGAGCTTAAATTAAAGGAATAAAAGCCAATCAGGAAGGTGTAATATAAAGATAAAAAGATTATTCCTCTTTAATGTAAAGCATGATTAGGCATTTAGAAAAGTTCCAAAGAGTTACTTTTTGTCTGATGAAAGTCTTGTTTGTCTCTTTATGTGGTCTTTCTTAAACTCATTATACTCTTGTGAGAAAGTAGATTATTTCTATAATTTAATTTCTTCTCAAGAAAGACTTAACTTGATTAAAGTCTTTTCTTTGTTTGATGAAGTGCATGAAGTTTGTACATGAAACCTCCAGCATTTTATTTTATTTTTTCCTTCTTTTTCTGGGCTATTGAAAACTGTTTTGTTCTTCACAGCTGTGTTCTCTATTGTGTAACAGCTACTGCGGCTCACTTTATAAACTTCCTTAATAGGCTGGACAAAATTCCCCCTGGGGTTTTGCAAATCTAGGTCAGTAGTATAAAGACACCAGTCCAATTTGTGTATGTAAAATGACTTGTTACAGCCAGTCAGCAGTAATTTAAGCCACTGAATATTTGTTTCTATGGGACATTCTTTTACATTGTTCCTTTGGATTCTTGTAGAACTTTTGTTCCAGCAATTAAAGGGTTAAATGTTCAGGAAAAGAAAGGGATTTGTTTTTTTGAAGTCACTTTGATTTTGCCTTTATCAAAAATGGTCTTTAGATTGTCTTTTAAAGGGAAATAGAACCTTCAGTAATACACCTTGGGAAGATTTACACACTGAGGCATGCGGTGAGACTTTTGAAATGTTGAAAGGAGCCTTGCAAAAAAAAACTTCAAGGGCTTCAGAAAAATTGGAACTATGCACCTTCCTTACTATTTAAAGGTTACTTTCTCTTTTCAAGGTTAGCCTTTCTTGGAAATAGATTTGACAGGCAGGGAAGGTATCTCAGAAATGCATGTTCAAAGATGTTTCTGATGAAACTAATACTGAACCAGCTCTCAGTGGATATTAGTCCTAGTGACTTGACCTCCTGGTACTAGTTCCCTGGTTGACAAAGATTTGTGCAACTTTTCCTTCCCATCACAGAAAAAAAATCCTGCTCTTCTGGAAACACACAATAAGACTAATTTTCCTTGTATAATAATTTGAAGGTTTAAAACAGGTGTGAACAATTTCTAATGTCTCTCTTGAATTATTCAAAGGTATTAACTAGGTATGAAGAACCTGCTTAATCACATTGAGAAAGAGTGAAGTACTTAGGCCTTTGCACTGTTGGAATTGGTTGAAAGAATTAGTTCTGGACCTAGTCATACATGGGAAGGAGATTCAAACAATTTTATTTCAGGAGTCACTTTTCAGGAGAAAGACCCCTTGTAATCAACACAAGAAGGCAGCAAGAATGAGATGGATAGAAAGTCCAGAGTGTCCCTTCTTCCTTCTCTCATTTCTTCACTGACCATGTCATCACAGAGGATGTACTAGTAACAGCTAGGATTTGAGAGAGGGCAGCTATAGGACTCTACAAGTAGGAAACTTTGTATACCTAATTCAAGTTAAAGATCTTTCCCCCACCCATTAGTAGACCTCAGGTGAAGCCCATTAAGGGAATCTCGACTAGGGGAGGTTTGTTTTGTAGAAACGCCCATACCTTTTGATAACTGCTAATGAGGCACTGGGTCATGAGGGTCATGATGCCCTCTGGCTCTGAAAAATCTATATGTATGCTCTGAGGTGAGGTTTAAGCTTTGGGGGATTACTTTTTCAAAGAAAGTTCATGTACCAGATGAGACTCTGGGTAGCCTTTAAGAAGCCCCTTGGCCTTGAAAACCCAGATGTTGGCGCTTCTCTCCCTGTTAAAGATATATATGTTGTCTACGGTCTGACAGTTGGATCTGTCTGTTGATCTGTGATGCATGTATTGCTTATGGTCAGACAATTAGAAGCCCTATTTGTTGGTCTTTATTTCTCTACTTGTATTTTCTTTCTTGGTGAATGTAATTAAAGAAGATTGTTGACCCCTAAAAAGTTGCTTTCCTTTTAGAAAAGCAGATCTAAGAACCTTCTATGTATGCCTAGGTGGTTGCTGTTATGACACCTCAGGGAGGAACTTAATGAGGATTCCACAGGTAGAGAAAAGGTCTTTTCATTCAGCTAACTAGGACTTTTGAGTTACTCTTTTGCTACATGTACTCTTTAAACCTGAGCTCAATTTCCTTTGGACCCTAAATACAGTCATGGGAGAATGTGTTCCAAACTTTATGGAGGGTATTTTGAATCAATTTTTCTTATAATACTATCTTAGGAAATACTCAACTAAAAGTTAAATAATTCTGACTGGCTAGTTGATATGAACTGATAATCAACGGATAGCCACTAATTGGAACTTGTGAGTAACAGTATTAGAAAATCACCCTCAGCACCTCAGGCTTACCCCTAGATCCCCAAAGTGAGAGGTGGCCAGACACCATCAGGAGTCCTGGCTCTCTAATTTGAGTGGTAATTGGGAAGTAGCCCAGAGCCTGAGCTATTCTCTGATAAGTACTTGAGTCCTTGATTTAGTCAAAATAATATTCTGAGATCTAAAGTATATAGCATCACTAGTAGGGTAGCTAGTGTGACACAGTGGATCGAATGCTGGCTGTGGATTCAGCAAGATTCAAACCTGGCCTCAGATGTTTACTAACCATGTGAATCTGGGGAAGTCATTTGAATTTGTTTACCTCAGTTTCCTCATCTGTAAAAAATGAACTGGAGAAGGAAATGGTAAACCACTCTAATATCTTTGCCAAGAAAACCCCAAATAGGGTCATGAAGAGTTAGACATGAACGAAATAGCTGAACAGTGACGAAGCATCACCAGTAGAATATTGCTGTTAAACAGTGTGGGTTATTTGGAAAGGACCATGGAATGCTGGGCCCTAGAAGGTTGGAGTTCTTTGGGATGACTAGTCCTGCCCAGGCCTCTTCACTGTAGAAATAAAATCCTTGCTCTAAATTTCTTTGTAGGCATGGTAGGAGAGGTATCTAATCAAGTCCTCAGTACTAAGACTAGAAAAATATTTGGGACTGATTGATATATACTTAACCTGACTGGGGGCTCCCATTGCCTTAAGTCCACATCTCCTCACATTTGATGACTTTGGCATTCCTCTATTAACAGTAACTGAGTGATAAATATGATCTACCTGATATGAAAAACTTTCTTATGGATCCCATACTGTCTCTCTGTTGTTAATCAGTTATAAAGAACACAGAACATTCATCTTAGAGTTTAAAATTATTTCAGCTTCTCATTGGCTACTAGACATTCAGGTGCAATTCATTAAAGTGAACACATTTGGTAAAATTTTATTCCTGCTAGAATTCTATATAGGATTATAAAAAGGGGGATAAAGTCATCACCAAGGGCTAGAATAAGTTCATTTAAAACAAACCATATCAGGCTTAACTGCTTTTCTTTTATGGTAGGCTTACTAGAGTCATGACTTAGGAGAATCCTGGGGATATGGTATACTTGAATTGTTCAGCAAGGCTGAACACTCTTGTGGATATAATGGAGAAACAGAAATTAAGTGATAGCAAAATTTGCTGTGTGCACAGAACTAGTTAATTGACCAGACCCCAAAAGTAATGAGTAGCCAGGAGGTGACTCTCTTGTGGGGTACCACAAGATTCTATCCTTACCCTTTTATTCAGTGTCACTAAACTCTATGAGGATGGGATCTTTTGTCTTATCTAAACTTTGTATCTTTTCCTCCTTTGTCTCTATCTTCTCTTTCTGAGGAAGCTGGGTATTCTTGTGGATAGAGCACTAGTCTTGTAGATTGAAGGGCCTGAGTTCATTTCAGTCTCATACACTTACTAGTTGTGTGACCCCGAGCACTTAACCTCCATCTGCCTCAGTTTCATTAATTGCAAAATGGGGATAATAATAGTACATATCTCCCCTTGATTTGAGAGGATCAAATGAACTAAATGCTTATTTCTTCAATTCAATTTGTACACAGTAGGCATTTGATAAATGTTTGGTTTGAATTCAATGGAATAGAATTTCACAAAGACATAAGCTATTTATCAATTAAAATTTGAGTGATACAAACCCCAAAGGACAGTTAGTATATTGGTTGACAGAACTGGCATCCGAAAAGATCTTCTTAGACAAGAAGGAAGAGCAGGAGCTATCACTATAAAATTGAACAGGATTAAACATAAAGTCCTTTGAACCTTTTGTCATTAAAAGTCAACTGAACCGCATTGAGATTTATAGCTATCATGCGATTCATATGAAAAGGAGTCTGGGGTTCTGGTGGAGTGGAAGGTTATCTGATTTTAAGATACTAGAAAACTGGGAGGGAAAATTTAGATACTGGATTATAGAGTCAGAATTCAACTTTATTTTTAGACAAGTTAGAATAATGAACAGAATCGAACAAGATGAAATTTAATAGGAACATATGTCAGTTCTTATACTTGGTTACAAAGAATGAACTTGACAAGTGTGAGATGGGGAAGGTGTGGCTAGATAGCAATTCATATAAATAAATGTCAGGTGGGCTTTAGGGCACTGTAAACTCAATATATGTCATCCGCAAGATATGGTGGTCAAAATATTAATGCATTTTAAACTACCTTAAGAAAGGCATCCTATCCAGACTGTAATTTTTTTTTTTTTACTGATCAGACCACATTTGGAATATTATATTTAATTCTGGGTGCCATATTTTATGTTGTACATTAATAGCATCTAGAGCAGCATTACAGAGAAATGCCTTGAAATGGCATGAAAAGGAACAAGGGAGACTGAACTTGAGGAGAAGCTTCAGGAGTGTCATGGAAGCTGGATTCAAGAACTTGAGGAACTATCCTGTGTAAGAAGCGTTAGAATTGTTCTGTTCGGCCCTAAAGGGAAGTTGCAAAGAGACAAATTAAGATGATATAAGAAAGAACTTCCCAACACAGCTATTCAGAACTAAAGTCAGTTCTGAATAATGAATAGGCTTCCTTTGCCTTTCTTTTGTAGTGAACATGAAAACATTTAATTCTCTCTGGTCTTTTAAATGAAATGTCATCTTAGTGGTGTAGAAAATGTGTTGCCAAGGTCATTGGGAGTATGGGATCAGGAGTATGGAAGAGTATTTCTCCATTCCCCCCTGCCACTGCCTGCCCCTAGTTGTGTGGCCTCAGACAAATCACATCGTTTCATCATAGCTCACTTTCCTTCTTAGTCAAATGGGGATAACACCTGCCATAGAACCACTGTGAGAACCAGTGAAGTAATTTAAGGCTATTCTTGAACATAAAAGTATTTGAGTCAAGACCCAGATTCTTGTATTCCAGACTGGTTGTGTTGAAGGAAAACACCAAGAATGCCGGATATGTCCAGAATTAGGACCAAGATTTTTGTATAGTTTGATGGTCCTGATTTCTTAGGCAAATACATTTTATACTCAGTGGTTGTCTGGTCTTCTCATACAATTCAGTACCTTTAAGGAGTTTCTGCCTTGTTCCCATGTTTAAATAGTAACATCATATTTTTTAAGATGGGACCTAGTTTCACGTAGGCTGCCTTGCTCTTTCTACCTCTCTTTTTTGGTTATGTTCAATTCATTAAAAATATGCATTTCATCTGTTTTTTAAAGTGAAATTGACAGGGAAAACATTTTCAGCCTGGGATTCCAGTGAATGGAATTCTCTCCTGCCAGACATTCTCTTGAGACAGAGCCATTCAAATTTGAACCAATAGCATAAGGCTCTTTTCTTACCCTGACCTTTCTATAATCCATGCATGTGGGCCCTGGAAAGCTACTCCAAGGACCAGGTTGTTCTCCAAAGACAGCTCCTCAAGTTCTGGCTGCCAGGAAAGGAATGTGGAAAAGGGACCTTCTCATGCATGGATACTTTCTTCATTGGTGCTATGGCAAATTGCATTAGAAATCGAAAGGTCAATAGGGTGACACAAACTTATCCTGCTCAGAATGAGAGACCCAAGGTTCAATAAAAGTTCTCTCTGTTCAACTTAGGGAAATTTTTATTTTACTTTAAAACTCAAATTTAGCTGTTTTGAAAGCAAGATGGAATGGGTCAGGAATTTTTAGAAAAACCACTGGAATTTTCCCATCTTGTACAAGCCCATCCTGGTTAAACTGACACTTGTACTGTTTATCAAACTTTGAACACTCCCACTTAGCCCTCTCTTACGAAAGCAGTGACCTTTTAAGCTGATAGGCACCTCTTCACCCTTAACTTATTCATGCTCTGGATTTTTGTCATCTTTCCATATAAGCCTCTTTAAGGTCATTTATAAACAAACACAGTTTTCAGATGAGAAAACAGAGGTAGGAGAAAAGAGTTGCAGGATGCCCTGACTAAAGCCCTTAAGCAAAAGATAGATTCAACTTGAGGCCAGTTGTGACTCAGAAGAGAGGGTCAGATTGTTATTTAATGGGCTTGACCTTCTCAAGTCTATAGACCTGGTATATGTAGAGCTCTCTTAATTGGGATGAATCTGGAACCAATTTCTGGTACAACTTTGGATCCTATGGTCTGCTCTGCTTTGGATCTGTTCCACTGGGACTTATTGTAAGGGTTTCAGTAGACCATCCTTCCTGCCTTCAAAAGGGTGTAGTTCTCCCATCCCCTGCTCCAAAGAAGGGGATCCGATCAAGTCACCAGGAGATGGAATACAGGATCCCTGGTTCAATCTCTTCTGTTCACCCTTCTGTAAATTCCCATTACCACCTGCCCTAACCCTTTGCCATTCATTTTGAGTCTTTCATGGATGTTAACTATAAATCTAACCCACTACATTTAGTTCTCAAGATAAGGAAATGGAAATTTTTCCTTAAGCCCATTTTCTTTATAATGTCAGAAGGCCATACTTCTTTTCCTTATGAGGGGGGAATTGTGAAAAACTTTTCACAAAAACTAAACTCGTTGGAATTTGCCAGCTGTGTTGGCAGTTCCCTCATATAATTAAATGTTGAATTTAATTTGAGAATTACTCCTCTCTCCAAACTCAGTACCCCCCAAAAGAAATTATTCCCCTTCATTCTTCAAGTATATAGAATCCTTACTAAAATTAGATGACAAACCTAATAGCATTTATTTAATTAATAATTAATTAATATTTATCAAATATCTGCTGTGATCTGTTGAAGTCACTTTGCTTGTCTGAAACTCGTTTTTCTCATCTGTCAATTGAAGAAGTTCATTCCTGTTCTAAAATATTATGATGCAGGTTGTTGTCTTCACTCTGTTGTAAAACATATTCCTCTCTTTAAAAACATGACAACAGAAGGGCCAGGAAGCTACAGTTTTTATTTTATAAGCACCTGCCCAGCTTGTCTGACAGGTGGGTCAGTGGAATGAACTGTCTCTGCGTCTCTTTGCCAAGTGCTTAGTTTGCTGCTGGCCCATCTGGCTTTTGTCAGCCTTTTGGCTGCTTTGTGTCTCCTTGACTTCTCTGATTTTCTTCGGGCAACATTTCACTTGTTTGCTTTTTATCTTCTTAAAAGAAACAGTCAAGCGATGAGGGATAATGTGTTTTGGGTCTTGGGTATGTGGATGTCAATGTCCATTATGTATGCAGGCCAGAATTTGCTCGATTAGGAAGTCTGCCACCTTTCCTAATGACTTGCAACCCTTGATGACTGATGGGTTTATTTGGCAATTCTTGATAAGTGGGTTGTTTGAAACTTTGCAATGCAGGGAGTTATTTGTAATTCCTACTTGAAAGGATGTCTGTGAGTGATGACTAAGTAAGTGTCCGGATTAAAAGATCATTCCTAGTTGCTTAACATCCTGTCATATATCATCTGTGATTTCTGTTTTTATTGTTTTGATCTCAAAAATATCTAATTTAAAAAAAATAAGAACTGGAAATTTTGAAATGCGGGAACTATTTATTTTCTGAGAAAACAGCTGACCAGCATCAGTGACAAACATCATAAACATGTTGTGCTAAAACCAAAGTCCTTTGCCCTCTATTTTAATTATTTGGAATTCATTGAACTCCAGGCACCCTCTATTCCATTTCCTACCAAAACTGAGGAATAGTGACATTTTAACTTGGCAAAATGAATTTGTTTCTGCTGATTCATGGTCCTCTTAAATTCATCCAGGTTTCAACAAAGCTAAGAATTAGAACTTGGTCATTTTGCAGGTGTCTGTTAGTTCTCCCACTGGATGATGCTAAAGAAAGTAACTATAAACTAAAAAAGTTTCAGAGCACTTTTTTCCCCCTCCCTCAAATCAGTTTATTTATTAGCATTGAAGACCTCTTTGCAATCTGTCTCCTGACCTCATTTTTCTCTTTTCTCCTCAAAGTTAATAAATGCTTTTTAAACTGCTGAATCTAATGACCTTTTTTACAACCATCATCCTTCTTGAACTCTCAGTAGTTTTTAGAACTGTCAATCACCCTCTTCTGCTTGAAACTTTCTTTTCTCTAGGTTTTCGTGACAGTGCTCTTTCCTGCTTCTCCTCCTCCTTTCTGGCTGCTCCTTCTCTGTCTCCTTTGCCTGCTAACTGTGGATGTCCCCCAAGGCTCTGTCCTGGGCCTTTTTTTCTCCTTTTACACTATTTCATTTGATGATCTCATCAGCTTCCATGGATTCTACTCTCATATCATCTCCATGCAGATAACTCCCATATTTATTTGTCTAGTGCTAATTTCTCTCTCAGCCTCCAGTCTAGCATCTCCAATTGCCTTTTATGTATGTCAAACTAGATGTCCTGTGGACATAATGAACTCTATGTCCAAAACTAAACTTATTATCTTTTCCCTCAAACTCTCCCCTCTTCCTAATTTTCCTATTATAGACAAGGACACCACTATTCTCTCAGTCCCCTAGCCTCACAGCCTAGATTTTATCTATGACTTTTCTCTCTCATCAGTGGTCAAGTTTTACCATTTTTACCTTCATAACATCTCTCATATATGTCCCCTTCTCTCTACCAATGCTGCCACCACCATGGTGCAGGTCCTTATCACCTCACACCTAGACTATTGCCACAGCCTTTTGGTTGGTCTCTCAGCCTCAAGTCTCTCCTGACTCCAAAACATCCTCTACTCTTCTGTCAAGTTGATCTTCCTAAAATGCCCATCTATTACCCTAATCTAACCCCCTCCTTCTTCCCTTTCTCCCACTCAATAAATGTCAGTGGCTCCCTATTTCTTCCAGGATCAAATATAAAATCCTCTGCTTAAGTTTTAAATCTCTTCACAACCTCATCCCTCTCTATTTTTTGACTTCTTATACCTTACACCCTCTTCCCTCCACATACTCTATGATCCAGTGACACTGGCCTCCTTGCTGTTTCTCCCACAAGACATTCTATCTCCTGACCTCGGCACTGGCTGTCCCTCCATGCCTGGAACTCTCTACCTTCACCTCCACCTCTTGGCTTCCCTGGCATCCTTCGGGTCTCACCTTAAGCCCCAGCTTTTGCAACAAGCCTTCCTGATCTCCTTTATCATAATGCCTTTCCTCTGAAATGACCCCCACTTTATCCTGTATACAGCTTGTTCAAGAGCCCCATTAGACTTTGAGCTCCTTGAGAAGAGGGGATGCTTTTTCCACTGGTTGACTGACTGACTCTATGGAGATTATCGTGGTTGATTGGATGCAGCAAGGTCACAGTTTCATTCCTTTATACCTTTGTTCTGTTCTGTGACCTAAGCAGCAGACTTCAAATAGGCAAGCCTCTATGTAAATATTTAAAGTTGGGCATAATGCCATAACAGTAATCAAACAACACAATCACATCCATGCACATTACCTATATTACGATTTGCTCCTCATAATGATCTTCTGAGGTATATAGGACAAATATTACCATCTTCCTTTAATTCTGGTAAGTTGAAACTTGGCCTCACAAATCCAGGACAGGGAAAATATGACTGGACAGCTAGGTTATTTATTTTTCTGAACAAGGTCTGGGGATTTTAGTGGGCTGCAAGCTCAACATGAATGTGATAGGATAGTCAAAGAAACCAATTTGAGTTTTGGGCTGCATTGAGTGAAACATAGTGTTGAAGGATAAGGAGATGAAAATCTCACTGTATTCTGCTCTAATCAGACCACATCTAAACATTCCATTCAGTTCTGTGACATTTTAGTAAGGATATGGATAAGCCAGGGAGTAGACAGATGAGGAAAACTAGGATGGTGAAGGTGTTCAAGTTTATGCCAGATGAGGACCAGTGGGAGGAAATGAAGTTATTGAACTTGGAGTAGAGAAGTCTTGATGGTAGTGGTAGGACATACTGAGTCTACAAATCTATGTTTAAGAATTTGAAGATATGACCCACAAAAGAGGGGAGAGGGAAGAGAAGAAGCATTGATCTATATGCCAACCATTGTGCTAAGAATTTTACAAATATTATCTGATTTGATCCTCATGACAACCCTGGGAGGTAGGTGCTATTATTATCCCTACTTTATAGCTGAGGAAACAGACAGTGGGTAAGTGACTTGCCCAGGGTCACACAGCAGGTCTTCCTGACTTTTCTTCTGGCCTATGCTTTATCCACTGTGCCACCTACCTGCCTCAGAAGGTATTGGAGATGTTTTGCTTGGCTCCAAAGGACAGAATTAGGAGAAATGGATAGAGTTTTAGGGAGATAGATTTAGGTTTGATAGAAGGAAAATCTTTCCAACAATCAGAGCTATCCTAAAGTCATATGTCTTTATGGGATGTCTAGACACATTGTGGGTTCTCCTTCATTAGAAGATTACAAGCAAAGGTTGGAGATTATTTCCCTGGAATTCTATGACAAGTGAGGAAGCTGAGGCCTTGAAAGTCTCAATCAGTTTCATTCAGTCACAGTGATAATGACTCAGAACTGGAGCTCAAGCTCCTCTTTTGATTCCAAAGCCAGGAAGCCTTTCACAGTAATTCTAAAATGAAGGTGAAGCGATGAGGGTGGTTCAGTGTAACCTATTTCTCATTTCCTAAAAAATATTTAATTCATGTGCTCATTCATGGTTGATAAGTAAGATAATACATTACAGAATATAACAGAATTTGAGATTTTGAAGTGGTCAGAGTCATCATCTAATACAACCCCCACTCCAAAGAATCTCTACCATAAGATACCTGAGAAGTGGTTGGTCAGCGTCTGATTGAAGACCTCCAAGGAAAGGGAAGCTCACCCCCTGCACCTTCACCTTCCAAGGCAGGCCATTCCACTTTTGGGCAGAAATAATCTTTAAGAATTTTTTGCTGATGCAACTGGGAAATAAGAAATACAGGTAATGGGGTACAGAAATCTTTCTTGCCCTGCAAGAAAAGAGAGAAGATGGGAATAAGGGAAGGGAGGGGTATGATAGAAGGGACGGCAGATTGGAGGAAGGGTAATTAGAATGCACAGTGTCTTGGGTGGAGGGAGGGGAAAAATGGGGAGAAAATTTGGAACTCAAAATCTTGGGGAAATGAATGTTGAAAACTAAAATAAATAAATAAATTAAAAATACAAGCAATAACTAAAAAAAATAAATAAAGTGATTCAAAAGAAGAAAAAAAAAGAATTTTTTTGCTGACATAAAGTCCAAATTTACTTTTCTGTAACTACCATTCATTGCTCTTGATTTTGCTTTCTGGTGCCAAACTGTACAAGTCTAATCTGTCCTTCATTCATCTCTTCTCTGGGTTGAACATTCCCAATTAAATGAGTATCATATGTCTGGGACTTAGGGCCACTTCACAATCCTATCTGTCCTTCTCTGGATGCTCTCCTGTTTAGTGATATCCTTCTTAAACTGTGGCACCCAGAACTGAGCAGATGAGGTCTGATGAAAGAAGAATACCTATATATAAAATTTATTTATTTTTCAGTTCTTAACATTCACTTCCACAAGAATTTGAATTCAAAATTTTCTCCCCATCTCTTTCCACCCCCACCACAGGACAGTATGCACCTCATCCACTCCTTCCTTCAGTCTGTCCTTCCTTCTATTGCCCACCCTTCTTCCATCCCCCTTCCCCTCTATTTTCCTGTAGGGCAAAATAGATTTCTATACTACATTGCCTATATAGCTTAATTTCCAGCTGCGTTCCAAAGCAATTTTTAATATTCATTCTTAAAGCTTAAAGCTTTCTCCCTCCCCCCCCCCCCCACCCTCATGGAGAAAACAAGCAATTCCATATAGGTCATACATGTGTAACAATGCAAAGCACTTCCACAATGGTTATGTTGTGAAAGACTAACCACATTTCCCTCTGTCCTATCCTGCCCTTCATTTATTCCATTCTCTCCCTTGACCTGTCCTCCCACAATAATGTTTACTTCTGATTATCCCTTTCCCCAATTTGCTGTCCCTTCTATTATCTTCCCTCTCCTATCCCCTTCTCCCTTGGCTTCCTGCAGAGTAAAATAGATTTCCATATTCAACTGAGTGCGTTTTATTCCCTCCTTAAGCCAAATCCCATGAGAGTAAGGCTGACTTATTTCCTTTCATCTCCACCGTCTTCCCCTCCACTGTAAAAGCTCTTTCTTCCCTCTTGTATGTGAAATGATTTATTACATTCTACCTCTCCCTTTCTCTTACTTGTAGTACAGTACATTCAACAGTAAATTTTATTTTTTTTAGGTATTCTCCTTTCATATTCAGCTCACCCTGTGCCCTCTGTGTGTATATATATATATAATATTACATATATATTGTATATATACACATACATATACATTAATCATATACACACACGTACATGTACATACCTACACATAGACAATATACACATCCATACATATCCATACACACTTACATACATACATACATATATATATATATTCCCTCTAACTACCCTAATACTGAAAAAGGTCTCATGAGTTACAAATAACATCTTTCCATGCAGGAATGTGAACAGTTCAACTTTAATGAGTTCCTTAAGGCTTCTCTTTCCTGTTTGTCTTTTCATGTTTCTCCTGATTCTTGTATTTGAAAGTCAAATTTTCTATTCAGGTCTGGTCTTTTCAACAAGAATGCTTAGAAGTCCTCTATTTCATTGAAATTAAATTTTTCCCCCTGAAGTATTATACTCAGTTTTTCTGGGTAGGTGATTCTTGGTTTTAATCATATCTCCTTTGACCTCTGGAATATCATATTCCAAGCCCTTCAGTCCCTTAGTGTAGAAGCTACTAAATCCTGTGTTATCCTGATTGTATTTTTACAAGACTTGAATTGTTTCTTTCTAGCTCCTTGTAATATTTTCTCTTTGACCTGGGAACTCTGGAATTTGGCTACAATATTCCTAGGAGTTTTCCTTTGGGGATCTCTTTCAGGAGGTGATCAGTGAATTCTTTTCATTTCTATTTTACTCTCTGGTTCTAGAATATCAGGGCAGTTTTCTTTGATAATTTCTTGGAAGATATTATCTATTTATGCTTCTGCTATTTTATATTCATGAAGCTGATTTTTTGTACCCATTAGGCAGGTAGGTGGTGCCATGACTAGAATGTTGTATCTAGATTCAATATGACCTGAATTCAAATTCAATCTCTGACACTTATTAGCTGTGTGACTCTGGGCCAGTAACAACCTCTATCTGCTTCAGTTTCCTCAACTGTAAAATGAGAATAATACTAGCATGCACCTGCTAGGGTTGTTATGAGGATGAAGTGAGATACGATTTGTACAGTACTTAGCACAGCGCCTGACACATAGTAGGCACTTGATAAATGTTTGTTCCCTTCCCAAGTGCAAAACTTTACATTTGTCCATAATTAATTTCTTATTTTTATATTCAGCCTAACACTTCAGTCTGTCAAGATCTTTTTGGATTGTGACTTTTGTCATTCAGTTTATTAGCTATTTCTCCCAGCTTTTTGTCATCTGTTATCCAAACTCTTCATTCTCTTTTCTGTCCTGGTTGTCCAAAATATATTCTAATTACAAAATCACTTCCGTTTCCCTCTTTTGACCTTCAACCAAATTATATCTATCATGTTTCTCTCCCATGATTCATAGATTTTTTCTTCACATTAGTATACCTTTCTAATAAACAATTCCACCCCAACACTTTTTTCTCTTTTTTTTTTTTTTTTTTAAATTAAGATATACCCATCTAGAGCGACGGTCCAGTCAGGAGCTTTATTCCACCAAGTTTCAGTGATACCCATCACATCAAATATACCACTGCCTGTTCCTTTCATGGGTTTTGCCTTTTGTCATTTTCAGATGTCTCAGTTGCTCTTCTTTTTCTTATTTCTTTGTTACTACTCTATATTATCTAACTTGAGGGTTATAAAAAGTTCATCATCTATCTCCTCAATCATTTTTAACTTAAAGAATATTTGATTAAATTTTCAAGGTACTGTGCATAAAGCCATATGGGGAGAGAATTTTAGCTAACCATATTAAATGGGAATATCTAAAGAATTGAATTTCAGAGGGAGGGGTAGTATGCTATAGGGAAAGAACACCAGTCGTAGAATAAGGAGACCTAGTTTGGAATGCAAGCTTTTCTATTTACTACCAGTCATTGCTTATAGATGGGAACAATAATCACATCTACAGAGTAACTCATGGAATTGTTGAGTGCAAAGGACTCTTTAGAGTTACAAAAATTTAAGCCATTCTTACCATTGTTAGCAACTATTGTAACGAGTTGGATGTATCTAGAAACTGTCACGCTCCCCAGAAAGCAAAGGAATTCTTTCAAATTTAATGTCCAGCTCCTTAAATGAAATAGTGGAATGAGATGAATAAGTGAAGTAAGATGAGGTGTTAAATTAGCCAGCATATAATTAACTTCCTTAAGATTTGCATTTAAGGAATAATTTTTGCCAATAGAATTAAATTGCCTGCTAACATACGTGCTATACTCTGAACAGGACAGTATATCTTCTGACTCTATGCATTATCACTGGCTGTCTCCCATGCTTCCTGGAATTCTCTTTTTCCATATCTCTATTTCCTGGCTTCCTTCAAGTCCCAGTTAAAAATTTTACTTTCTACAGGAAGCTTTTCCTGATCAGTCTTGATGCCAGTGCTTTCCATGTATTTTTATTCACAGTTTGTTCTGTATATATTTTCTTTGCGTATAGTTGTTTGGATATTGTCTTTCCCTTTGACTGTGAGTTCCTTGAGAACAAAGGACTGATTTTTGCCTCTCTTTGTTTCTTCATCCCGTAAGCATAGCATTTGGCACATAGTAGGTAGGTAATAAATGCTTGTTAAATCGATCTGACATTTTTTAAGCACTTAAGTATAGGGAAAAGGGAATGAGGATCTATCAGGTCAAGTTTCTATCCCTGTAACCACAGGGGGAAATTGTTTTTAGTTATTTATTTATTTTAAATCTCAGAACCAGAATATTAATTTTTATTGAAAGAAAAGACACAAGAGAAACAAGTTACTCTAAATCTTAAATCAGGAATATCTTTCCATCTTAATCACCTGTCTGCTTTTCCAATACTGTATTTTATATTCATAGTTTCTATAGAAGCTTGTAAACTTCATGATGAGAATAACTTCATTCAGTAGGAGGATGGTCACAGAGAAATGAACTTTTCTTTTAAAGAGAGGCTACATACTAGGCTCTAGTTCTACAATGCTGATTTTTAAGGGGACTTTGCTAGCATTTTTATTAGCTGTAAGATGTTCCCCTACTCCCATGCAATGTTTTGCAGGTGACTACTCCTAAAGAAAAAACTTCATATTCAATTCCTTTTGTATTCTTCCTGTGTTTTGAATAAAGGAAGTTTTGCTGAATAAGACTTTCTCTTGAGGGGAAGTGGGGTATGGGATTCTTGATGCTCACTTCAGGAAATATGAGAAACTATTGCGACATCCAATAAATGAATTGTTATTTGTTGCTCAACAATGGGACATAAAGACTTAGTCTTCCAAAGACTTTTAACTAGAATCTGTGTGCCAAATCACAGACCATATGGCTACATTTTCCCTTCTTTGGATTTAGAGACTCATTTGTTGTTCAAAGCTATTTTTTTGGTAATAAAATACATGGCATCAATATTAAATTATTTCAACCAGAAAGTGAAGCTGCTTGTGCCTGTAATTATTATGTCAGGCTGTTCTCTGAAAGCTGCTTCTGGACAGTGGCCTATGCTACTGAATCAGGAGTATTTGTGGGTAAGATTGCTATGTGCTCATGTTAGTTGACATGTTTTGATAACTACAGATTATGGGACTGGAATGCTATCCTTTTGTAAAAATGTAACCTTTTGTGAGAAAGATATTCCGAGATTCCTTAAGGAGAGAGGCAGACTCACTGTCCTTTATAGTCAGCAAAGCTACGGTACATGGCCCTGGTGTAAATGAAAGTATCATAGCTGCGGTTGGAAAGGATGTTCCAAGGGGCAGCTAGATAGCACAGTGAATAAAGCTCTGGGCCTGGAGTCAGGAGGAATACTCACTAGCTGTGTGACCCTGGTCAAGTCACTCAACCCTGATTATCTCAAAAAAAAAAAAAAAAAGGATGTTTCAAGGGCTCTTGTCCCCAGACAGGTTAATAGGATCATTATTAGGAATCAGATCTAGAACTAGAGGAGAAATTGGAGGCTATCTAGCCCAAACCCCCTCATTTTGCAGATGGAGAAACTGAAGCTCAGAGAGGCTAGATAATTTGCCCAAAGTCACGCAAGTAGCATGATTTAGGGAAAGAGGACTTGAGTTCAAATCTCACCTTTGTCACTCACTAACTATGGGACATTAGGCAAATCACAACGTCTCTGGGCCTCATTTTCTTTCTGAGGGTCCTTCTAGTTCTAAACCTATGGTGCTATGACCCTATCTAGTAGTACTGGGATTCGAACTCAAGTTCCATGACTCTGACTTAAGAGTTCATTGCTTTTTCCAATGCATATACTGATTCTGCCATAACTATTAAACACAAGTGGTTATCTCTTTGTCTCTTTTAAAAAGATCGCAAAAGATAATTCTTGTTGACCTGTCCTAGTGTCAAGTAGTCTTATAGTCAAGTAGTTCTTCCTTATGTCCAACTGAATTCAATCCTTGTCTTTTTCTTATTTCCCCATTTTGCCAAACCAAGGACAGAGATGGTATGGGCATTTTTAGCCATCAGTGATGACTGAAAGGAGTTATAACAACAGTTATCATTTATATAACATTTAAAGGTTTGAAAATTGTTTTGATTTTCACGATGAACCTGTGAAGTAGGTTCTATTATTATTCCCATTTTAAAGATGAGGAAATAGGCTGAGAGAGATTAAGTGACTTGCCTGTGGATACAGTTAATAAGTGTGTGAGGTTGGATTCAAATGCAGTCTTTGTTGACCACAAGACCAGTGATATATCTATGATGCCACATATTAGAACCACACATAGAATCTCTAGAATCAGAAGGAATTTAAATGTCTTCCAGTTAATGGTAAGCTAATCAAACTTGTACCAGATCTAGTGTTTACCAGTTACTTCAGATGAGATTTTATTTGATAATAATAAAATACAATCTTTAATTTATATCTGATGGATAAATCAATCAACAAATATTTATTAAGCACCAACTTTGTATCAGTCACTATATTAGGTGCTGAAGATAGATTACAAAGAATGAAACAACTCTCTATTCATATTGAGGTTACATTCTAATCAGAAAGAAAACAAATACATATTACATGTATAAATATGTATACAACATTAATATGGAGTGAGTTCATGCAAATATATAAACAGCAGTTAACTCCGAGATAGTTTGGCAGGGAGGGTGCAAGCAATTGGAGAGAATCAGGCTTCATGCAGAAAATGGTGCTTAAGCTCCATCTTAAAGAAGAGAGGGACTCTTTGAGGCAGATTTAAAGAGAGAGTGTATTTCAGACATAGGGGGTAAATGCAAAGGCATGGAGGTGAGAGATCTAGTGACATGTATGAGCAACAGAGACTAGATCAATTTGGCCAAATGCAGGATGGTGATTACTGTCCAATGAGGGTAGAAATATAGATTAGGGTTACATGGCATAGGGCTTTAAAGGCTAATCAGGGGAGTTTCTATCTTATCCTGGAGACAATAGGAAGCCCCTAGGTGTTGACTGAGTATCGGAATTGCATGGGTATATCTGTGCTTTAAGGAAAATTGCTTTGTAAGCAGTGTATAGGATAGGCTAGAGTGGTGAGAAACCTGAGGTAAGGAGTTGAATTAGGAAGCTGTTGAAGTAATCTGGATAAGAGGTGGTGGGAACCTTAACTAAGGTGGTACTTATATGAGTAAAAAGGAATCAGATGCGAGAAACATTGTGAAGATAGAAATGGCAAGATTTGGCAACTGATTGGATATGTGGAGTGAGAAGTTCAGGATAAGGCCAGGATTATAAACTTGAGGTGGTGTTTTTGGTAAAAAGAAGTCTGGAAGAAGAGAGGAATAAGTTCAGTTTTGGACATGTTGAGTTTGAGAGATCTCCAGGACATCTAGTTTAAAAAAATCCAATAGGCAACTCATGATCCAGATCTGAAACTGAAGGGAGAGAAGCTGATGCTAGATATATTGATCTACGAGTCTTTAGCATAGAGACGATAGTTTAACCTATGGGAGATGAGGTTACTAAAGGAAAGATTATAGATGGAGGAGAGGGAGGAATAGGAAAAACCTTAGAGAAAGAAGCTGAGGCCAAGTGAAATTAAATTACTTGCTCACAGTCACACAACAAGGAAGTGTTTGATTCTAATTCAGATTCTTGACTTCAATCCCAGTTCCCTAGCTAAACAATCAAACTGATCAAACAGATATAACTTCAAAATATATAGGAACTCAAGATGGTGGAGTAAGCAGTAAATTGTCATTACTCTCCCATATTCACCAACAAACCAGAAGAAAATATTGCCCCCAACAAATGCTAGAGCAGCAGCACCAGCAAAAAACCCCCAGGGTGAAATAATCTTTGAAACTTGGGAGATTGGCAGGAAAGTTCAGTCTCACTTGGGTGAAAAGGGAGAATAGTACAGTAGAGTAAGCATCCCAGCTAGCCAGCAGCAAGTCCCATCTCAGCAAACTTGTGGTAGATCTTGAGCCCCAGTGCAGCAGAGCAGGCAAATGCCAACGCTAGTGCCCAATGCCCACAATGCACCTCAGAGAAAAGGGCAGACTCCAACTCTGAGAACCACATGCACAGCCACAGGCAATCTTCAGTGGCCAGACTGCTGAATGCTTTTGTGTACCCCCCAGGACATGCAGAAATACCCCATGAGCCTCAACACATGACGAACACCAACACTAGGACTCTGGCTCAGCACCATATAGGCTGCCAGATCCCTATGACCTCCAACAGCACCAGCCACCCCCATAGGACCAGACACAAGGGTCCCTCATTGGCCTCAGGGCAACATCAGTGCAGCACCAGGTAAACATCTAGGGCTTACAGCCCCTGGAACAAGAAGTCTGACACAGGGCCCCTTCAACTCCAAGATCAGAGCTCAAATTTAAAAGAAAAGAAAAAGGTCAAAAAAGACGAACAAAAAACAACAAGAAGAAAAGAATCTGACCATGGAAATCTGACCACACTTCCTCATTGAAATGCCATGGTCATAAGCAAGTCACTTCATTGCACTCAGTCTCAGCTCTTTCTCTAAGGTTTTTTCCTATTCCTCCCTCTCTCTTCTCTAAAGTCTCTCCTTCAGTAACCTCATCTCCCATGGATTTAACTATCATCTGTATGCTAAAGACTCTTAGATCGATATATTTTGCACCAGCCTCTCTCTCTTGAGCTTCAGATCTGGGTCATCAGTTGCCTATTGAACTTGTTAAAACTAGATGTTCTGGAGATCTCTCAAAGTCAAAATATCCAAATTGAATTCATTTTTTTGAACCAAATCTTCTCTTCTTCCAGACTTCTTTTTTTATTCTGTTTATTATGGTGACAAGGAAGATCAAGACACAAACTCAGAAGAGGGCAATAATGTCAAAACCACAAAGAAAAATAAGAAGTGGTCTCAAGTCCAGAAAGAATCTCTGGAAGAGCTCAAAAAGGAATTTTAAAATCATATGAAAGAGGTAAAAGAAAAAATAGGAAAAGAAATGAGAGTGAAAAAGAAAACAATCACTTAAAAAGAATTGGACAAATGGAAAAGGTGACACAAAAATGAACTGAAGAAAACAACTCCTTAAATAGTAGCAATTGACCAAATAGAAAAGGAAGTACAAAAGCTAGTTGAGGAAAACAACTCCTTAAAAGTTAGAATTGGGCAAGTGGAAACTAATGACTCTATAAGACATTAAGAATCAATCAAACAAATTCAAAAGAATGAAAAAAATAGAAGAAAATGTAAAGCATATCTTGGGAAAAACAACTGACCTGGAAAATAGATGGAGGGAAAGATGGGATGGTGGGAAATGGACATTTCTTGAACTGTACTGTCATCAATATTTGCTCAAAAAGGGAAAAATGCATACAATCAGTTGAATATAAAAATCTATCTTGCCCTACAGGGAAGTACGAGGGAAAGAGATTAAATAAAGGAAGGGGGACTGACAGAAGGGCAGATAGATCAGGGTAGATTATAGACAGAAGCAAAACACTTGTGAGGAGAAGAAGGGTGAAAGGAGAGAGAGAATAAACAGGAGGAAAAATAGGATGGAGGGAAATACAGTTAATAATCATAACTGTGAATGTGAATGGGGTGAACTCTCTGATAAAATGGAAGTAGATAGCAGAGTGGGTCAAAAACCAGGATCCTACAATATGTTGTTTACAAGAAAAACAATTGAAGCAGAGAGATGCACACAGAGTAGAGGTAAGGGGCTGGAACAGAAATTATGAGCTTCAGTTGAAGTTAAGAAAAAAAGCAGGTGTAGCCATCCTGATCTCATACAAAGTAAAAGCAAATATAGACCTAATTAAAAGAGATAAGGAAGGAAACTACATCTTACTAAAAGTTATCATAGACAGTGAAGTAGTATCAATATTGAACATATATGCACCAAGTGTTATAGCATCCAGATTTGTAAAGGAGAATGTAAATGAATTATAGGAAGAAATAGCAAAACTGTACTTAGTAGGGGGACTTCAATTATCCTCTCTCAGAACTCAATAAATTCAACCAAAAACAATTAAACAAGAAAGAAACTAAGGAGGTAAAGAGCATATTAGAAAAGTTAGCTATGACAGACGTTTGGAGAAATCTGAATGGGAACATAAAGGAATATATCTTTTTCTCAGCAGCATATGGCACTTACACAAAAATTGACCATGTATTAGGATGTAAAAACCTCACAACCAAATGCAAAAAAACAGAAATAGCAATCACAGATTATAATGAAATAAAATTACATTCAATAATGGACAATGGAGAGAAAGATTAAAAATTAATTATAAATTAAATAATCTAATCCTAAAAAAGCCAAATTGGTAAAAGAACAAATCATAGAAACAATTGATAATTTAACTAAGAAAATGGTAACAATGAGACAATATACCAAAACTTATTAGATGGAGCGAAAGTGGTACTTAGAGAAAAATGTATATCTCTAATTGCTTACACCAGTAAAACTGAGAAAAAGCAGATCAATGAATTGGGCATGAAACCAAAAAACTAGAAAAAGAACGAATTAAGAATCCCCAATTAAACACCAAATTGGAAACCCTGAAAATCAAAGATTAATAAAAGTGAAAGTAAGAAAATCACTGAACAAATAAATAAAACTAGAAGCTGGTTTTATGAAAAAAACCAATAAAATAGACAAACCATTGATTAATTTTATTTAAAAATGCAAGAAGAAAAACAAATTTCGAGTATTAAAAATGAAAGAAGTGAATGCATCACCAATGAAGAGGGAAATAAGACAATTGTTAGGAGCTATTTTGCCGAATTATGTGCTAATAAATTTGACAATCTAAATGAAATCAGTGAATATCTACAAAATTACAAATTATCCAGATTAGCAGATGAAGAAATAAAATACTTAAATAACTCAATATTAGAAAAAAGAAATCAAGCAATCTATAAAGGAACTTCCTAAGAAAAAATTTCTAGGGCTGAATAGATTCACAAGTGAATATTCCCAAACATTTAAAGAAAATTAATCTCAATACTACATAAACTCTTTGGGAAAATAGGTGGAAAAGGAGTCCTACCAAATTCCTTTAATGACACAGATATGGTGCTGATACCCAAACCAGGAAGAGCCAAACCTTAGAAAGAAAATTATAGACCAATTTCCCCAATAAAATAATGATGCAGAAATTTTAAATAAAATAGTAGCAAAGATATTACGGTAATATATCACAAAGGTCATACACCATAGCCAGGTGGGATTTATACCAGGAATGCAGGGCTGGTTCAATATTAGGAAAACATTAGCATAATTGACCGTACCAATAACAAAACCAACAGAAATAATATGATTATCTCAATAGATGTAGAAAAGGCCTTTGACAGAATACAATACCCATTCCTTTTCAAAACCAAGTGCTGGGAAAACTGGAAAACAGTATGGCAGAAACTAGGTATAGATCAACATCACACACTGTATACCAAGATAAAGACAAAATGGGTGCATAACATAGACATAAAAGATGATATGATAAATCAGATTAGGAGAGCATGGAATAGTTTATCTGTTAGATTTATAGATAAGGTAAGGATTTAGGACCAAAGAAAATATAGAGAACATATAGAATCCTTCCCAATACAATCAAGTAAGGATGCCCATTATCCCCTCTGTTATTCAATATTATACTGGCAATGTTAGCTATAGCAATAAGAGAAGAAGAAGAAATTGAAGGAATTATAACAGGCAGTGAGGAAACAAAACTATCCCTCTTTGCAGATGATATGATGCTATACTTAGAGAACCTTAGAGGATCAACTAAAAAGTACTTGAAATTATTAACAACTTTAGCAAAGTTGCAGATAAACACAAAATTCCACATAAAACATTAGCATTTCTTTATATGATCAACAAAGCCCAGCAGCAAGAGATAGAAAAAGAAATTCCATTGAAAATAGCTACAGATGATATAAAAAGCTTGGGATTTTAACTGTTAAGACAAATTGGGTGACTATATGAACATAATTTCAAAGCACTGTTTATGTCTATTTTAGATCTAAACAATTAGAAAAATATCAGTTGCTTATGGGAAGGCCGAGCCAATATAATAAAAATGACAATCCTGCCTAAACTAATGTACATTATTATTCAATCAAACTACCAAAAATTTTGATAGAGTTAGAAAATATAACAACAAAATTAATCTGGAAGAACAAAGGGTCAAGAATATCAAGGGTATTAGTGAAAAAAAAAACACAAAGGAAGGTGGCCTACCAATACCAGATCTCAAATTATATTATAAAGCAATAATCATCAAAACTCTCTGGTATTGGCTAATAAAACTGATGGATCAACGGAATAGATTAGTTGCATAAGATGCAGATGTCAATCATTATAGTAACCTAGTATTTGATAAATCTAAAGACCCTAACCTTTGGGATAAGAACACACTATTTGACAAAAAATGTTCAGAAAATTGGAAAGCAATAAGGCACAAACTAGGTATAGACCAACACCATATACCAAGATAAGGTCAAAATGTTTAGACATAAAAGGTGACACCATAAACATATCAGAAGAGCAAGGAATAGTCTACCTGTCAAATCTATGGGGAATGGAAGAATTCATGACTGAACATGAGATAGAGAGTGTTATGAAATGTAAAATACATAATTTTGGTTATATTAAATTAAAAAAAGCTTTTGTACAAACAAAACCAATGCAACCAAGATTAGAAGGAAAGAAGAAAGCTGGGAAACAATCTTTACAATAAATGTCTCTGATAAAGGCCTCATTTCTCAAATATACAGAGAACTGAGTCAAATATATAAGAATACAAGCCATTCCCCAATTGATAAATGATGAAAGGATATAAACAGCTTTCAGATGAAGAAATTAAAACTATCAATAGGTATAAGAAGAAGTGGTCTAAATCACTTTTATTTGGAGAAATGAAAATTAAAACAACTCTAAGATACTGCTGTATACCTACCAGATTGGCTAATATGACAAAAAAGAAAAATGATAAATGTTGGAGAGGATGTGGAAAAATTGGGACACTAATGCATTGTTGGTGGAGTTGTAAACTGATCCAATTATTCTGGGAGCAATTTGGAACTATGCCCAAAGGGCAACTAAATTGTGCATATCCTTTGACCCAGCAATACTGTTACTAAGTATGTACCCTAAATATATCATAGGACCTACATGTTCAAAAATATTTATAACACCCTTTTTGTGATGGCAAAATATTTGAAATTGAGGGAATACTCATCAGTTGGGGGTAGAAGGGTGAAGAAGCTGTATATGAATGTAATGGAATACTATTGTTCCATAAGAAATGATGAACTGGCAGATTTCAGAAAAATCTGCAAAGAGTTGAGTGAACTAATGCATAGTGAAATGATCATAACCAGGAAAACACTTTACATAATATCAGCAACACTGTGTGATGATCAGCCATGAATGACAGCTCTTCTCAGCAACAAAATGATCCAAGACAAGTACAAAGGACTCAGGAAGAAAAACGTTATCCACATCCACATAGAGAACTGATGGACCCTGAATGTAGATGGAAGCATATTATAACTTCATGGATGTGTGACTCCCTCAGACTGCAAGCTTACTGGAAGGAGAACCAGTCATTTCTGTTTCCTTACCACTAAGGTCCTTTTCAACTGTAAGTTTTTAATTCCTATGATCCTTAACCCAGGGTACCCAGAGCACATCTCATCATTTCCTACACAAATACTATATTATACTTCATCAGCAAGATCACATCAGCTCTGAAACCCACACCTCATCAGTACCCTCTGCATCTAGGGTCCCCTTCCTCTTCCTTACTGAAGAGGGTGAAGGGTAAACATCAGGTAGCACCTTCCATATCTTCCATTTAAGGAGGGTACCCAGAGTAGCCATCATATAATTTCTTACCTAGCAACAGAACTTTGTCAGACTCTTACCACACCACCTTTCCAGTTTCTTTTTTATGTGTTGTTTCTCACCATTATATTGTGAGCTCCTAAGGGCAAGGACTATCTTTTGTGTTTCTCCATTTCCTCATTGTTTAGCATGGTGCCTGCACCTAGTAGGTGCTTAAAAAATGTTCACTGACTGACTGACCTTATGGCCTAGATTACAGATGGCACCACTTTGCCCATTTTTCAGGTTAGAAGATTCTAGTCAAGCTGGATGTTATTTGATGAGTGTTGTTAAGTAACGCTGGCAAATATTATTTGATAATATTATCAATAGAAACCTGTAAAGTTCTTAGCAAGATGCCTAGTTGATAGTAGGCCCTGTCTCCTATTAATGACTCCAAGGAGCCTGCTAAATTATTAGAGAAGGATGAGATGATATTCACTAGGATTTCAGTTTTGTATATTTAATTTTATTAAAAATCTTTTAAAATCAGCAATGTATGCATCGTGTATATGACTATATTCCATGACTGGTACTTGTTGGATAATAAGCATGACAAAAGTGTGTTTGCAGACAGAGCCATAAATCATTGTAGTTTCATATGAAATCCATGAAGTATATGACCTGAAGGGTTTATGCTATGGCTGTCTTCCTGCTGACCTTAGGTTTGCCAGATGTAAGTTTTTTCAAAAGGAGAATGTGAAATGGGGCTAAAGGAGAAAACAATCCCCAGAAGAAATCAGGAAGACAAAAAAAGAATTTGAGAAGCCAGAGGGGGAAGTAGTAGCTTGGTGAGTGGATGGATATGTCAAGAAAAAACAAAGGAGAAGGAGTATCATAGCATAGTGAAAAGCTAGAAAATTCTTTGCTTCCATTAGAAACTGTTTAACCACGGAGACTACATAACAAGTCTGGGGTGGGGCCGGGGGGGAGAGTCTTCCCATAGCTGAAGAATCCATACTTTTTAGAGAAGAAGCAATATTTCAAATTCCATGGAACAAAAAGGAAGAATCAATACGCCAGCAGGTGTGGATTAAAATCAGTCCAACAAGCACTTATTAAGGCTTACTTTGAGCAATCCATTGTGCTAAGTGCTGAAGAGACAAAGCCAAAAGTAAAATAATGTTTGCCAACAAGAAGTTAGTATTCTGCTGATAACCCCGCTTTCATCCCCTCAGTGGAGGGCTAATGTGAGGGAGATAATATTTATATATAAGTAATACAAGTTAATTGGAGGAGGAAGAAATCTATAAAATTGGATGGATCAGGAAATGCCTTGTGGAGAAGGTGGTACCTGTGCTGAGCCTTGAAATGAGTCAAGACTCTGAGGGGTAGAGGTGAAGAGGAATTGCATTCCAGAAACAGGGGACAGCTTATGCCAAGACATGAAGAAGGGAGATAGAATGTTGAGTTTGGGGAACAGCTAGTTCAGTTTTGCTAGAACATAGAATGTGTGAAGGGGGAAGTGTGATGTGAAATGTCTGGAAAGGTAGGTTAAGCCACATTGGCTAGGGTTTTAAATGTCACCCTGAGAAATTTTTGTTTTATCTTTATGGCAATAGAGAATTAATGAAGATTTTTGAATTAAGATTGATGTGGTTAGACCTTTGTCTTAGTAAATTACTTTGGTTGCTGAGTGGGAGATGAAGGGCAGAAAAGGGAGAGACTGGAGAGAAAGAGACTAACTAGGATATTGCAACATGGTCAAGAAGTGAAGTGGTAGGTTACGGGCTGCCGTTGCAGAGAGACATGGATGGATGTGGGAGACATTGTTGGGTAGACTTACCAAGACAACTAATTGGATAGTGAGCTAGGGTGGAAGTAAGTCAAGAATTATTTTGAGGATGTGAAACTGTGAGACTGGAAAAATGGTGGTCCCCTCAACAAACAACAAAAAGTAAGTTAGGCGGAGGAGTAGGTTTAGGGGAAAACCAAATGGGCCTACTGCATTTGAGATGCTGATGGAGAATTCATATGGAAGTGTTCAGCAGACAGTCAATGATGTGGGAAATCAAGGCTGCATATATAAATTTGAGAGTCACATAGATATGAGAATTTAAGTCTTGGAAACAGATGAGAAGACCAAAAATTACCAAAAGAGTAACTAGGGAGAAAAAAGTCTTAGATAAAACATTGGTAGATACTTTCCTTGGAGACAAGGCATGGCTGATGATCCACCAAAGGAGACTGAGAAGGAACAGGCAGGCAGATTGGAGGAGAATTAGGATAGTGTTTTGTCACAGAAACCAAGGGAAGAGAGAATATTACTGAGGAGTGGGTCGTCAACATTTTCAGAAGTTGCAAAAAGAGCAAGGAAAATGAGGATAGATAGGGCTATTGGACTGAGCAGTAAATGAATCATTTGTATCATGGAAAGAACACTTCCATATCAGTGAAGATGTCAGAAGCCAGATTGCAAAGGATTGAGAAGTGAGTGGAAAGCAAACAAGTGAAGGAAATGACTAAGAGTCTGATTGTGAAAGGGAGAAGAAATGTAGGATCATAACATGGGGGTATAGTAGAATATAGTACGATTTTTTTAAAGGATAAGTGATACCTGGGCATGTTTGAAAGTGCTAAGGAAATAGCTAATTGATAAGGAGAAACCAAAGATGAGAGAGAGATGGAATGATTAAAAGGGAACTCTCTTGGAAGAGAAAGCAGATGGGATCTAGAACATAAGTAGAGGGATTGGCCTTGGACAGTTGAAGGTCAGTGTTCTATTGCTAGTGAGATGTGAAATTTTCAGTGTGAGTTTTACACCTTGGAAATTAGAAAATGTTACAAATCAATGTCGATTTACTGTTTTTGTGGATTGTCTAGACTTAAGAAAACAAAGAAAAAAATTTAATAACGCAGATTTAACAAAAGTATGTAATGTGTACATTTTTTTGAGAGCCTTTTGTTAAACATTTACTAGTACATCTTTGGTGAAGGGCCACTTCTTTTTTTAGATTAATGGGGGACAATTTAGAAAAAAGACTACTTTTTTTAGAGTAAAGGAGGTGAAAATAGGAGATAATTTATAAAAAAATTGAGGTATTATGTATTAGAGAAGAGAGATATTCTGGTGGATGACTCAGTTTTCTCAATAAAGTAGGAGGTCAGTCTTTTTCTGAGACAGAAGGATGCTTGAGTGTAGGATGATTGAAGAGATAGGAGAGGACTTGGAATAGCCATTTCAGGAAATGATATGATGTGTGATAAAGTTAATCAGGAGAGGATAATTGGATTGCTATTCCACAGCAAGGACCAAGTTGGGATTAGATAACATGAATTTGTAGTGGACACAGTTGTGTTGTGTGACTTTTTCCAGTAGTGTTCAAAAGAACAGAAGTAGGAGTAGAGGAAGCAGAGGGACTGGGGGTAACCCATGGTCAAAGGTTGGCAAAATGAAAGTTTTGATGGAACGATAGGTCAAGAAATTCAACAATAAACATTGGATGAGAAATTCAGGGATAGAGGTCAGTGTATAATCAAGATAATAGTGAACACTCATATTACTGAACTAATGAGGTAGAGATGTATTGTACTGGTGAATGATTCCCTTTTGAAGAATTTGGATTGAGGGAATCATATACCTGACAAGGCCAACCAGGTTAGAGGCTGTTTTCTTATATCAGGTGTACTAGTAATGCCCGACCCAGTGGAGATTTATCAAACTTACCAGGTTCAGTCCACTCTGATTCAAGTGAGAATTAATAAAACTGGTAGAAGAAACCTGAAAAATGTCTCTACTAATTATGAATTCCTTCCTAGGAAATCAAAGGTCATGTGTTCATATTCAAATAGAAGAATCATTTTGAAGAGAGGGTCTCTTGTCCTTTGGTTCCTTGAACTTTTGGTTCTATGAACTGGAACACTTTGCTTTGTAATCAAAACTTCTTTTTCAGTTTACTTTACTAACACACAACATTAGTTTTGCCATTAGAGTGTGTTGGTCTATAGCCTAACACAGCAATATGTTTCTTTATTCTGTTTTATAGTATTATTGTTAATAATAAAATCATTGTAATGATGAGAAAATTGAAAAAAAATCTGTTTCCAGATAGAATTCAATTGGAATAATTCCGTTCTTTAAAAAATTTCCTTTCAAAGAGAGACAAATAGGAATGCTTCTCTAATTCAAAAGGAAAACAATATTCAGGCAGAGTAACTTGGAGTGCACTAATTTTAATTTTAATTTTTTTATCGTGAGTCTTGAAGGAACTGACAGAGTTGATTCTAGCATCTGTGATATTTTAGTTGTAAAACATTCAAATGTTCCGTGAAACATATTTAGTATGCTGAGGAAAGGTTAAACTAACTCTGGATCTATTTATTTAAAAAATCCAAATTTTACTGTCTTTAGCCTTTTACTCTATGAACTTGTATTTAGGTAGCACTCTCTCTACCCCTTCTTTGTTGACGTTGCACTTGTACTTGGTTTTACTTTAAACAGCTCTCCTTTATACTTTCTTCTTATCCCAGTTTATATCCCCCTTTTTACTGGCTTCCATACCCAGTCTCAGTGCTATGGTGACCCAGGGCTGCAGATTGTCAGTTTGGTAACATTGGAAATGGTGTGGAGGAGATATAGCATTATGGTTAATGAATCATAAAGGACCGAACTCTGCACTTGACCCTGTTCTGTTTAACAGGGTTTTGTTTAACCTTTTTTTAATTTTTTTTAAATCAATTTTGTTGTTCAGTTGTTTCAGTCATATCTGACTCTTCATGACCCCAGTGGAGGTTTCCTTGGCAAAGATACTGGAGTGGTTTGCCACTTCCTTCTCCAGATCATTTTTACAGATGAGGAAACTGAGGCACAAGGTTAAACGACTTGCCTAGGGTAACACAGCTAATAAGTGTCTGAGGCCCGATTTGAATTCAGAAAGATGAGTCTGGTATTCTAACCACTAAGCCATCTAGTTGCCTTCTTTGCATCAATAACTTGGCTCTGAATATCAGAGAATTTTGTATGTGATTCTAATAGAGAGTTACTGCAGCTCATTGAGCAGGGGAGGTAGGCATGGGTAGATCCATGCTTTAGAAGAATCACCTTGGCATCTGAGTGGAGGATGGATTGGAGTAGAGAGAGACTTTTAGGCAAGGAGACCAGTCAGAAGGCTATTGCAACAGTCCAAACAATAGGTGATAAGGCCTATGTATGCAAGGGTGGTAGTGGTGGGAATGGAAATAAGGGCAAGTATGTGGGAGATGTTGTGAGGGGTGAAATGACAAGATTTCCAATGGATTGTTTGTGCATGGTTTATAAGAATGAGAATGAGGAGCCTGGATAACTGAAAGGATGGTGGCACTCTCAACAGTAACAGGAAGCTCAGAAAATGGGAGAGTTTGGGGAAAAGATAATGAACTTTATTTTGGTCATTGAGATCCTACTGTTTGTCAGTTGACAGAATGAGTCACTGAAATGAGAGCTGGAAGAGATCTAATATTGTGAAGTTTAATTTTTGTACCCATATATAAGACTTTACATTGATCATTATTAACTTTCATTTTACTAGACTCAGCCTAAGGCTCTAACCTATAAAGATCCTTTTGTCTGTTTTCGTTCTATTAATACTACCCTTAATGTTCTTAATAGCTTCTCTGGGTTTAATCATCATTTCTACACATGCACATTACTCTATACATGTGTGGGACTTAAGAAAAAAGAAACAATTTTAGAAGAGTGAATCAAGAATAATAATTCAATTAATCAGATAATGAATCAATAAACATTTATTAAGCATCTACTATGTGCCAAGCATGGTGCTATGTGCTAATAAGCATGATTGGCTTGTAGTTTGCAGGCTCCATTTCTCCTTTTCTGAAAACAATATTGATTTTAATTTTTTCAGTCCTAATTAAATTCCTGCATTCTCCAAAATATTTCAAGGATCACTCACAGTGGCAGAGCAATCACAACTGCATATTCTTTAAGTATTTTAGGATGAAGTTCCTCCTGCTCTAGTGACTTGAATTTATCAAAAGTGAATGATTACTCTCTAACCAGCTCCGTGCTTATCTTGGGCATGACCTCCCTGTTAAGCTGTCCAAAAATTATTCTCCTTGTCAGAGAAAATAGAAGCAAAGTATGAATTTAGTAATTCAAAATTTAGTAATTTTTTCTCTGTAGTCAGTGTTCCTTCTTTGACCCGCCTATTTCCTCCAACGTAGCAGAAAAAAGCAAAACTTTTTGTTGTCTTGAACTTTCTTCTCTAGTCTTAGATCATTCTGAACTTTAGCACTCCTGTAACCATACATAGGACCATGCCACATTTTTCTTATGTTACTTGTCTGTACTATCATCTTCTTAAAATATGTCTATTTAAAATCTAAGACTGTTGAAAAGTTCCACGTACACCTATGTCAATATGAGACACACCCTCTTTCACCTTATTAGAATTTTTTCTCTTTATGTCTTCTGCATTTCATTTTTAAGAGCTTCCCAGCCTTCCTGGACTTGCTTCCCCTATAAAGTTTTCAAATGGACATGGATCATTTTCTTGCTCTACATTTTCTTGGTGATCTCCTTAGCTCCCATGAGTTCAATGACTAGTTCTGTATATCCTAAATCTGAAGCATCCACCCATCACCTCTCTGCTGAACTTTAGTCCCACATTTCCAAAACCCTGGTGGATATCTCTACCTGGATGCATCTATGGGCACCTAAAATTGAACATATCCAAAGCAGAACTCATTATCTTTCCCAATAAAGCGAGCCTTCTTCCTAACTGGCATGTTTCTATTGAGAGTAGCAATATTTCAGTTATCTAGGCTTCCCACATAGGAATCATACTTGAACTTTCACTCTCCCTGGTCTTCTCATAGCCAAACAGTTGCCAAGTCTTATTGATTGCCTTTACAGTATCTCTCTAGTCTGTCTCCTTCTTTATCCATTCACATAGCCACCCTAGTTCAAGCCTTTCATTGCCTCTCACCTGTACTATCGCTGTAGACTTCTAAGAGCTTTCCCTTTTCCATTTTCTCCCTTCTCCAATTCATCCTCCATGTAGGTGCCAAACTGATATTCCAAAGCATAAATCTGACCCTGTCAAGAAAATACACTGATTCCTTTTTGTCTCTAGGATAGAATGCAAAATCCTTTGTTTTCTGGCATTTAAAATTCTTTACAATCTGACTCCAGATTATCTTTAAAGGATGACTTTACATTACTCCCCTTCAGACACAATACATCATAGCCAAACTGGCTTATTTACTGCTTCCTGAACATTCCATCTCCCATGTCTTTGCCTTTGCACAGAATGTTCCCCATGCCTGGAATGTTTCCCTCCTTTTTTTCTACCTTTTGGAACTCCAATATCAATCAGTCAATCAACATGCATTTATTGAACAACTATTATGTGTCAGTCACTGTGTTTTGTATTGGGGATACAAAAACAAAGAGAATCTGTGCCTTCAATTACTGGGGGAGGTGGTACAATATATTCATAGATAAGTAAACATAGGATATATATGTATAAATTACATATATGCACATAATAATATACAATACATCTACATATATTTATATCGTAAGTGATTTGAGGGAGGGCACTTACAACAGGGGGAATCAGTAAAGGTCTTGTGTAGTCCCACTTTTTCCTCTCTCTGACCTTGAATATAAGACTCTTGAATTAAAGGAATTTTTTTTCTTTGTATTCCCAGCACCTAGTACATTCTAGGCATAGGAATTTATAACCCTCGTTTGTCTCTATATGAAGGAACAGAGTACTGTTCCTCCATGTGGAAATGTCCTGTGGTTGTTGAGAAGACAAATGGCTAACCCATTTTTAAATGTCTTAGCATAGGAAAAATGTTTTAAAAATACAAAATCAACTGAATTTTCCATCAGACTCATACTTCCTTCAAGATTTATTACTCAGTGGCACAATCACTTTTTCACTTTTCTGTTTTTCTGATTTTGGGTTTATCTTTAACTTTTTCCTCTCATTTACTTCTTATTTCTAAGAAGTTATTGTGGATTTGACCTCTCCAAAATCTGTTAATATATTTTTTCTTCTCTATTCCCACTACTACCTTCCTAGTGTAGTTATCAATAGACCATCATTACCATTAGTCTGAACTATTGTATTGCCTTCCAAGAAATCTTTCTGCTTCTGCTCTCAACTGTGTGTGCATGTGCCCAGAAACAATTCATCCAGATTAAATTTTTTATTTTTATTTTACCCTCCTCTCTTTCTCCTCTTTGTCTCTTTCATTCCTATCCATGACTTTTAAAATGTACACATGGATTTTTTCTGAGCCCACAATTGAAAACATTAAAAGTGCTTCCTTGCCTCAATTGGAGGCCAAATATTGGAAGAGGTTCTCTATATGGGTTGTGGTGGAAGGATTGGGCTAAACAACACATTTTTCCCATTGGGCTTTAGCATACTGTTCCTCCATATAGAGATCTTTCTGTGGTTGTTGGGAAAATAAGTGAGTTATTTTGAAATATCTTTGGGGTGGGGAACATGCAGCCCTGATGCCATATGTGGCTCTGTAGGTCCTTAAGTGTGGCCGAGAATCTAGAGGGCCACAAGTAGCCTTGCGGCTATAGGTTCCCCATTCATAATTCTAAGCATAGTGAAAGTCTTCAGAAAGAAGACGGCCAGATGGTCAGAAGATGGCCTTCACTCTCATTTCCCCCTTTATTCCTTTAGAATTGACTTTCTAGAGTTATAACTGATTACTTTTCCATTTCATCAATAAGATGTCAGATTAATTTCAAGGGCATTGCCCATAGAGATTTAGAAGCAGTTTTACAAGATGGATTGATCAGAAACATCTAGTCAGTAATTCTCAGCTCTCTTGCTAGTTCTACCACCAATTTGCTTTGTGACTAAGTCCCTTAGTGACTCTATTTTGCTATTAAAGGCCTAAATTTTTTTTCAGTCAAGAATTATTGGCAAATTGTCTGTATTATTATTCTGGGTATCTACCATAATTTTTCTCTAAAATCTATTTATTTATTTATTTATTTTTTAGTGTTCTACAATCACTACCAAAAAACTTAGATTTTTACCTCCCCACCTACCCCCACACCCCTCCCTCCCCTAGATGCCATACAATTCTATATAGGATCTACATGTACTTTCCTATTAAATATGTTTTCACTATAGTCATGCTGTGTAGATGAACTAAAATAAATGGAAGAAATCATGTAACAAATCAAAACATAATACACACACATACACATATATACAAACTTGATCTGATACATTCTGCAGTTGAATTCCATAGTTCTTTCTGTGAGTGTGGAAGGTATTTTGTCTTAGATAACCATTGGGAATTATTATTATTTTTTAAGTTCTTGCGTTATTACAAAGTTCCAAGTCTACCAGAAAAAACTCTTGCATACTGTGGTCATTGCTGTGCACAAAGTTCTCCTGGTTCTGCTCCTTTCGCTCAGCATCAGATCATATAAGTCTTTCCAGGCCTCTCTGGAAGGACTTATATGTTCCTCATTTCTTATGGCGTGATAGTACTCCATTTCATTCATATACCACAACTTATTCAGCCATTCCCCAATTAATGGGCATCCCCTTGGTTTCCAGTTTTTGGCAACTACAAAGAGTGCTGCTATAAATAGTTTTGTACATGTGGGACCCTTTCCCATTTTTACGATCTCTTGGGGATACAGTCCTAGTAGCGATATTGCTGGATCAAAGGGTATGCACATTTTTGTAGCCCTTTGGGCATAGTTCCAAACTGCTCTCCAGAATGGTTGGATGAGCTCACAGTTCCACCAACAATAAATTAGTGTTCCAACTCTCCCACATCCTCTCCAATGTTTATCATTTTCCTGTTCTGTCATGTTTGCCAATCTTACAGGTGTGATGTGGTATCTCAGAGTTGTTTTGATTTGCATCTCTCTAATCAAAAGTGATTTAGAGCATTTTTTCATATGATTATAGATATCTTTAATTTCTTCCTCTGAAAATTGCCTATTCATATCCTTTGACCATTTATCAACTGGGGAATGACTTGTGTTGTACATTTGACTGAGTTCTCTATATATTCTAGAAATGAGGCCTTTATCACTGAGATTAGCTTAAATATTTTTTCCCAATTTACTACATCCCTCAGAATTTTGGTTGCACTAGGTTTGGTTGTGCAAAAACTTTTCAGTTTAAGGTAATCAAAGTTATCCATTTTGCATTTCATAATGCTTTCTATCTCTTCTTTAGTAAAAAAATTCTTCTCTTCTCCATAAATCTGATAAATATACTATTCCTTGCTCCTCCAGTTTGTCTATGGTATCGATCTTTATACCTAGATTGTGTACTCATTTGGACTTTATTCTTGTATACGGTGTCAGGCATGTGTCTATGCCTAGTTTCCACCACACTGTTATCTAGTTTTCTCAGCAATTTTTGTCGAATGGTGAGTTCTTATCCCAGAAGCTGGGGTCCTTGGGTTTATCAAACAGGAGGTTGCTATATTCCTTGCCCACTGTGCCTTGAGTGCCAAGTCTATTCCACTTGTCTGCCTTTCTGTTTCTTAGCCAGTACCAAGTGGTTTTGATAATTGCTGCTTTATAGTACAATTTGAGATCTGGTAGCACTAGGCCACCTTTCCTAGCATTTCTTTCCATTAGTCCCTTTGATATTCTAGACCTTTTGTTCTTCTGGATGAATTTTGATATTATTTTATCCAGCTCTAGAAAACAATTATCTGATAGTTTAATTGGTATGGCACTAAATAAGTAAATTAATTTAGGTAGAATTGTCATTTTTATTATATTAGCTCAGCCTACCCATGAGCAACTGATGTTTTTCCACTTACTTAAATATGACTTTATTTGTGTGAAAAGTGTCTTGTAATTGTGTTCATATAGTCCCTGGGTTTGTTTTGGCAGGTAAACTCCCAAGTATTTTATAGTGTCTACCCTAGCTTTAAAGGGGATTTCTCTTTCTATCTCTTGCTGTTGGACTTTGTTGCTAATATGTAGGAATGCAGAATATTTGTGTGGGTTTATTTTGTAACCTGCAACTTTTCCAAAGTTGTTTATTATTTCAAGTAGTTTTTTACTTGAATCTCTGGGATTCTCTAAGTATATCATCATATCATCTGCAAAGAGTGATAACTTAGTTTCTTCTTTGCCTATTCTTATTCCTTCAATTTCTTTATCTTGTCTAATTGCTACAGCTAACATTTCTAGTACCATATTGAATAATAGTGGTGATAATGGACATCCTTGTTTCACCCCTGATCTTATTGGAAATGCATCTAGCTTATCTCCATTGCATATAATGCTTGCTGAAGGTTTTAGGTAGATATTGCTTATTATTTTATGGAAAGTTCCCTTCTTTAATAGTAATGGGTGTTGTATTTTGTTGAAAGCTTTTTCTGCATCTATTGAGATAATCATGTGGTTTTTGTTAGTTTTGTTGTTGATATGATCAATAATGCTAATGGTATTCCTAATATTGAACCAGCCCTGCATTCCTGGTATGAATCCTACCTGATCATAATGTATTATTCTCATGATAAGATGCTGTATTCTTTTTACTAAAATCTTATTTAAAATTTTTGCATCTGTATTCATTAGGGAAATTGGTCTGTAATTTTCTTTCTCTGTTTTGTCTCTTCCTGGTTTAGATATCAAAACCATATTTGTATCATAGAAAGAATTTGGGAGGACTCCTTCTTCCCCAATTTTCAAAAATAGTCTATATAGTATTGGAATTAACTTTTCTTTAAATGTTTGATAGAATTCACTTGTAAATCCATCTGGCCCTGGAGATTTTTTCCTAGGGAGTTCATTGATTCTACCATAATTTTTATGAATCCTTTTCTAAGATGTTCAGAGCAGAGGAAGTATAAAGTGGGGTAGGAAATTGAATTCCATTTTGAGAACATTATATTTCTCTACCTTACTCATCTTTTCCTGTGCTTTTGCCAAATGACCAAAACATAACTTCCCAATAAGATGCCATTACTTTAGTGTCAATTTCAGGTAACACTAGGTGAATCTGAGTGTGACTTGGATTCTGTTGCTTCTTGCTTCTGGCTAAATGTTATTGATTTTGGCAATATACTGTTTATTGCAAGTTTCTTACTTTTAGAATTGTACTAAATTTATCATGTTAATATTTATATTTATGCAATTAAAATTATAAAGTAAACAAAGCCAAAATAAGTTAAAAAGGAAATCTTGAACATTAGAGGAAAACAAAAATAATTAAATTAAAATTGATAATCAAAATTAATACCTGGTTCTTTGAAAAGACTAACAAAACCAATGCAACTTTCACTAACCTCAACAAAGAATGGGAGAAAAATAAAATTACCAAAATTAAAAAAAATTATTGAGGTAAAATCACAGTCAAGGAATAAAAAGAATGACCAGAACTTGCTACACAATAATTTGACAACAATACTGACAACTACAAAGAAATGGAGGATTACATACAAAACTATAAAATACTTAACTAACATAACATGAAATAAAGATGTTAATCAATTCTTTGGAAATTACATTGAACTTCATTAAAAGAGTTATCAAAGGGTGGAAAAACCCCAGTCCACTTGAATTTATAGGTATATTCTGTCAAATATTTAAAGAACAATTAAACCTATGCTATATAAGTTGTTCTCAAAAATTGGCAAACATTCTATCAAACTTGTTTTATAGGGCAGAGTCCTAAACTATAGACCAAGATTACCAATGAATTTTGATGGAAATACTTTAAATAAAATTCTAGCTAAAAGACTACAGAATATGTTATAAAAGTTCAGTTATTACATTATGTTTTTACTAGGGATAGAAGAATGGTTCGACATTAGGATAATAATGGACAATTAATCATGTTAAAACCCCAAATAACCCCAAAGCACATGATTAGATATAGATAAGGCCTCTGACAAAATAGGGATGGGATAGGAGATGGTCCTGTGATTTCACTGAAAAAGGCATTACCAAATAAGAATTTTTCCATCTAACAGTGGAATTTAGCATCTTCTCTGGAATGTACAATTTTAAAGAGTTGCCTACAGCTTTCTGAGGGTAACTGACACAGCATATTTCAGAGGCAAGGATTGCATTCATATCTTCCCAGCTCCAAAGGTATTCTATTTACTACTCCATAATATCCCTCCTTTGACAAAATATAACATTCGTTTATACCAAAAACCCTCCAAAGGATAGGCACCGAAAGATCACTAGAAGAACCAAGTACTTCAATTTGATGCAACACATAAAACTAATTTTATTAGAATTTGCTGTAATTCCTTCTATTTGTGTAGAAGCACTATTAAATGAATTTAGGGCCAGCAAGATGGCGCAGTAGATAGGCTTGGAGATAGGAAGACCTGAGTTCAAACCTCATTTCATTTGACACTTACTAGCTGTGTGATCCTGAGCAAGTCACTTACTCTATTTGCCTCAGATAGCTCATATATAAAGTGAGCTGGAGAATGACAAACCACTCTGCTGTCTTTGCCTGAACCTCAAATGGGATCATGAAAAATTGGGTGTGATCAAAATGATTTAACATATAACCACATATCTTATTATTATTTCTATTTTCTTTGCCTTATTTCATTAAAAAAAGTAGTGTTAATTGATGCAGCTTGATCCTTTAAGGAATTTTAAAATTCTTGTCCTTCTAGTGATAAATATTATAAAAGCATATAACTAAACCAAAAAGATCATTATTTATATTAGAATGACATTTTTAGTTTTTGCTATAAATATAAGAATAATAAAATGATGCCTTCTCTCTCATTTGAGAGTGAGATGCTAGTAAAAGTAAAAATATAAGAAAATGAAATTACAGATAAAGATAGAGACAAAAAGGAGACAAAATTGTTCCTATTTGCTGACATGAAGGTTAATTAAAAGAAAAACCCAGAGAATAAGCAAAGCAACTGGTTAAGGCAATGCCTCTAATAAAGTAGTAGGAAACAAAATAAAATTTGAAAATTAACATTTTTATATAGCAATAACAGAATTCAAGAGGAAATAATAGAAAGGTAACTCTCCTTCAAAACAGCTACAAAATGCAAAAAAAAAAAAAAAATCTTTGAGTCAGTCTACCAGAGCATTCTTGTTTTTAACTCATTGTTACTCCAAAACATTCTATGAAAAGAAAAAAAAAAGGAATGACAAATAATTGGAGGGATACTTGTTGTTCATAGCTGGACCATACCACCATAGTAAAAGTGATGATACTACCTAAATTAATTTGCAGATTTGTGCTCTAATAATCAAACTACTAATGGACAACTTTGTCAAAGTCAGAAGTAGCCAAAATAACTTGGAGGAACAACAGATCTGGAATTACAAGGGAAATTATGAATAAAGTAGAAGTGTAGAGAGATTACTGTTTCCAGACCTCAAGTTATGCTATATAGTAGAAATCAACAAACCTACTTGCTACTTTTTGAAAAATAGAAAAATTAGTAAATAGATGAGATTAGATGAATGAATGAGTGAAAGAAATTAAATATTTACTATAAGAGGACTATGGCAAGTGCTGGAGATATAAATAAAAACATCAGATAGTCACACACACGTAGATATATATGCTACATATATATCTACATGTGTATGTGCATGTATGTATTATTGAATCATCTGAATGCAATACCGCTGTGTTCTGTAACCTTGAGAACATAAGTCACTTGGGGGAAGAATGTCTTATTTGACAAGAACTTCTGGGAAACTGCTGGAAAGAAATATGGTACAAATTAGGTTTATACCAACAGCTTATGCTATATGCTATGATAACTTTACATGATCTGAATAAGAGAGGTCATATATTAAAAAAAATTAGAAGACCAACAGATCATGTAAGGTTCACAGGAATGGATAGGGGTAGAGTTCCTAACCAAATAACGAATAGAGGTGAAAACAAAAGATAAAATAGCGATTTTGACTTTATAAAATTGTAAACTTTTGTACAAATAAAATCAATGCACCTGGTTTTAGAAAGGAAGCTTTCATTTGGTAAAAATGAAACACCAAAAACCTTTGCAACAGCTCTGACAAGAGTCTGATATCCAAGATCTGTAGGATTCTAGGACAGATATATTATATCAAAAGCCATTCTTTAATAGAAAAGTAGTAGAATGACATTAAGAAGTAAGTAAGAGTTAAAGACTATTAACAACTATAAGAATATTGTACCACATCACTAATAATAGAAGTGTAAATCAAAAGAACTCTGAGGTGTCCCTTCCTACGCAGATTAATTAGTAATGACTCCAGAGGAAAAAGTGAGGCTGGTGACTTTGCACAGCCTTCCTTCACTTAAATCCAATTCACTTGTATGTCATGGCATCACCTTCCTGATGCCATGGTCTTCTTTGAGAACAAAATACAAACAGCAGCAGCAACAATAGTAATTAGTAATGGTAACTCATGTTGAAAATGCTGAGGAAAGATATTTGTACTAATATGCTGTTGGTGCTGTGAATTGGTTCAATCATTCTGGAAAAAAAATTGGAATTGTGCTAAAAAGGTGATTAAAATATTGATACCCTTGACCTTCAAGTATGATATAAATAATAGTGATAATTTGTTGTAGTCTACTCACGTCCACCATAAGCTTCTCCTTTACTCTTTGAGTGACCCTCAGATTTAATTCTTTAGAGACTAAGGTATTCTTTGACTCAAAAGTCAAACAGCATAACTGGACTAATATTACAGTTAAAACCACTGTTTGTTAAGGCAGAAGCTTCATGTCATTAAAAGTACTATGCAATCTCCCAAAGCTCACTATTCTTATTTAATTTTGCATTTAGTTTATTGTCTAGGAACACTGTCCAAAATGTGCATACTGAAAAATTTGCTTTATGAGCTGCATGTCATAGTCTGGTCAATAATTATTCATCATCCACCTTTTTTGCGGGGAAGGGGGTGGTAATATGACTTGGCCAATCCCTTGTGGGTGGTCATGGATCTAAATGTAAGGAGAGTCTGAAATGTTTTGGGGCTGGTTACAATTAGCATAATGTCATCTGCCAACAAGAACATCTGTACAATCTGATCATTTAGAGCAGAGGTTCATTTTTTAAATTAAGCTTTTTCAACTAACAAGCATTGATTTTCTCTCCCTTCTACCTCTTCCCTCCTTTGTGAGGAAAAAAAAAAGAGAAAAACCAAAACCATATAAGAGATTTGCATAGTCAAGTAAAAACAAATGCCCATATTAGCCATGTCTAAAAATGTGTGTTTCTTCATGTTTAGTCCATCCCATTTCTGTCAGGAGGTGGGAATCACAGGGATTCTTCACCTTCGTTGTGTCATGGACCCCTATGGCAACCTGGTGAACCCTGTGGGCCCGCTTTCAGATTCATATTTTTTTAAATGTAAAAATAAAATATGTGGAAATATAAAGGAAACTGCATCAAAATAGTTTTCAGTTGTATCTGACTGTTTGTGACTCTATTTGGGGTTTTCTTGGCGAATATAAAGGAGTGGTTTTCTATTTCCTTCTCCAGCTCATTTTACAGATGAGGAAACTGAGGCAAATTGAGGATTAAATGACTTGTCCAGAGTGACATAGCTAGTAAGTGACTGAGGCCAGATTTGAACTCACGAAGACGTCTTTGTGATTCCAAGCCCAGTGCTCTGTACGCTAGGCCACCTAGTTGCCACCTATTATTCATACTCTATCCCCCTAATTTGGGCCCTCTTTTTTTTTTTTTCTCTACATTTTCTTGGTAGCCACATCAGATTCCATTACTTCAATTATCATCTTTATGCAGATTAATTCAAGATCTCTATGTCTCGTTCCATTATTTCTCCTGAATTCCAGGGCTGTTTGCCAAATGCATGCTGGACATTTCCAGCTGGATGTCCCAGAGGCATATCAATCTTGAAATATCCAAAACGGAAACCATGATCTCTCCAATCCACCCTCCCCATAGCTGCTAAAGTGATGTTCCTAAATCACAGGTTTGATCATGTTCCTCCTTGGTTCAATAAACTCCAGTGGCTCCCTATTTGTTTTAGGATCAAGTGCAAACTCTTCCATTTGGGATTAAAAAACTTTCCAACCATGCTCACATCTAATGCCTAGCCTATCAAACACTGTTCCCCTTTATTCACATTTTCCCAGTAAAAATAGCCTTCTGCTTATTCTTCACATATGACATTCCAATTTGCTGACATTTGAGAAGAAGCTGACATGAGAAGATCTGGCAGGCTCCATCATATTCCCTTTCCTATCTCGCTACATGAGAGACTTTGGGGAATTTCCTCTTGCTTGAGATCTGAGACTTTTCTTCTTGGCCAAACTGAGTTACCTTGATTCCAATGGGAGATTCCTTCATTCTGTATTGTTTGATATATATTCTCCTATCTATACCTTCCCTGAATTCTGTTTTACTACTGACCTGGATAAATGTGTTTCTTTGCTACTTGCAATGTGTATTCTCTGTGGAAATATTCTGTGTGGAAAGGGAGGTGAGCCTTAGATATAAAACTTGAATCCTCCTTTCCCAACTAATGAGCAGTGATGAGACCTGAACTTGAACCTGAACATGAAATCCCCTAGACTGACAATATTTAAGGGAGCAGACAGATATAATTTTATCCCAGTGCCCTCCTCTCTGAGGAGAGCAGAGTGGCCAAACACCTGGCCTCCAACCTTCAGCTTCCACTACTGGCCAGAATTAAAGTCTCTATTGGAGAACGGCTGGAGAAAGCTAGAGATGTCGATTCTGTTTGAGCCACACTATGATACCCCAATGTAGTGAGGGATAGCCTCACTACAATAGTTACTACCAGATGTTAGAGACTTGTAGGGAAGGAAATGAGCCTTTATTAAATGCCTACCATGTGCTAGGCACTGTGCAAAGCGCTTTATAAATGATATCTCTTTTGATGCTTCCAGTAGATCTGTGATGAGGGTGCTATTATTACCCCCGTTCTACAATTGAAAGAACTGAGGCCAACAGAGGTTGTAACTTGCCTATAGTTACACAGCTTGTAAATGTTAGAGATGGGAATTGAACTCTGGGCTTCCTGACTCCAGGATGATGCTCTTTGCACTATGGCACCATCTAGCGGCCTCTCTAATCCAGAGAGAACTACCTGGTTAAAATGGTTTTCTCTTTGCACATTCTAGAGTAAATGTCCTTTTTATAAAATTATAAACAGAATCTCAGATCTCTCTATTGTCCAGTTGCCTTTCAATATATTTACTATCTGAGATCATTCTAGATCGAGCCAATATCATATTTTATCCCTTGCCTCTGTATCTTTGTACAAATTGTCTCTCATATTTGGAATACACTCATCAACTCTCAGAATCCTTATTTCTTTGAGGTTTTGTTCAGAAGATCCTCTTCTGTGATTCTGAATCCCATAGTAATCAGTTTTCTCTTCCTCCGGAAATTATCTTGTTTTTATTATTGATCTGCGCTCTAATTATGTCTCCTGCCAACTCCTCTCATGTAAGCTCCGTGTTGAGTTTTTATCCTTTTATCTCTAGTATCCAGAGTAGTACACACGCATTGGAAACAATAAATATTCCTAGAATTAAAATGACTTTGAATTGAGGTTGGGCAATTAGAAGGTTACCGTGTCACTGGTGATCTTTGGGAGGGCAGTTTTAGTAGAGTGGAATGGTTGTTCGGTAGTTTTTCTACTGGACAGTGTTTATGTCCTATACATTTTTCAGTGGAACAGAGGAAAAAATGATACAACGGCTAGAGAAAGTGGCAGGTTCAAGTTAAGTTTTATTTTCGGGACAAGGAAGACTTGAGCATGTTTGGAGATAGAAGGGAAGGAAGCCAGTGGAGAGGGGGAGATTAAAGGTAGAAAACAAAGCAGGGGTGACTGCTAGAAGAGCCAGCCTGATCTATTCTCCTGGACCTATATGTCTTTACTTTTGTCATATTCTAGGCCAGACACCTTACTTGTCTTACCCAAGTTGTATTTCCAGCCCCTGTAGTCAATAGAAAAATTCCTATGTAGTCTCACACGATCCAATGATAAGAAGTAGAGATGGAGTATGAAGATTCCCCAAAGGGAGCCTTTTAGGGACTCCTTTCCTGGGAGGAGATAAAAGGCTAAAAAAAGTTGTGGGAAGCAGATATTTGATCATAGTTTACAATACAAAGCCACTCATTATTATGAATCAGGATAGGACAGGAAGTGAGTAATACCACTTTTGGTTGAATCGTCAGTGAAAATGTATTTATTTAGCAGAATGTAATTATCCAAAATGGAATTTAGACAGGGACTATGCTTAATGCTTTTATTCCTAAAACAGATTTTTAAAAAATAAGGTATTCTAAAATGGAATTGATGAATAAGCCCAGGAAAATTCTAAAATTTTCTTTGTACTTAAGGACCACAGGTTGGTCTCAGTATCTTTCCATACCTAGGTTTGCAGCCTTTAAGGATCTATTCTAATCCATGCTTTGGTGTGAAATGATTCTTAAAATTACCAATTTAGAGTCAGAGGCTGGACCTGTGATTTCATTGGTAGAGGGAATTTCCAATTAAGGAAAATCCATTTTCCAATGTAGCTTGGCACCTTCTATGTGATTTATAGACTTAGAATTACCTATACTGCTGAGAGGCTAAATTACTTTTCTAAGGTCACCCAGCTAGTGTGGGTAAGAAGCAGGAATATTTTAAAATTTTTCAGTGCCTATAGGCCTAGCATCACATTCAAAGAATCACCGGCTGACCAGTCCCCTTCACTCTTTCACCTACTTTGGTGTACAGACGCTATTTCAATAGTAGAAAACTCATTCCAGTAGAGGGCAGCAGTATTTAACAAATTTCTTGAGTCTTATGAGGTTACCTCTAAGTTCATTTAGTGAATAAACTTTTAAGTGCCAAAAACAGTTCTAAAAAATTGTCAAGCTTGTTTTTCAACCAGGTGTTAAATTAAAGTGTTAAAATTCTTATGATATTTATTCCAACACCTTTTTGTTAGCTGATTATATGGTAATCTGTCCTGTTTGTGATAACAGCTCATAAAAATGTTGCAACCAAATTTATTTTGGCTTCAACATCCCTTAATTAATCAATTAATTTTTTCTATAAGTATTTATTGCATGTCTAATAGATACAGAACTGCTGTTAAGGCACTTTGGAGGGAACAAAGATGAATAAGATTTTTAACCTTTAGAGTTTTTAACTGTCATTTAGGAAATCTGGTGAAGTCTATGAACCCTTTCTCAGAATAATGTTTTCTGCCTACATTCATAATTGAAGGAAATGTTACATTTCAACTGGAAGTTAATGAAAATAATATGTAATTTCTTTTCTATTCAGACTTACAGAGCTCTTGAAATCTAGTCATGGATCCCAGATTATGAATCCCCAGTCTAGTTCAACCTCTTTATTTTAAAGATGAAGAAAACTGAGACCTGGAAAAGACTTATTGGTAGCAAGTTAGGAGACTGAACAAAAATTTGAATCCAGCTCTATCCAAGATTAAATGTAGTATCCTTTATACTGTACCACATATCCTTCCATTAGAGTTGTGTGTGTTTGTCCTTCATTGCTGAAGAAGACCATGCCATCAGAGAAATAACGACATGACTTGCACTTGACTTTGTTTTGAATGAGGGAGGGCTGTGCAGGTCACCAGCCTCACTTCTCCTCCAGAGCCATCTGAATCCAGTGACCAGATATTCATCAGGATGACTGGAGATGACCCAGGATGAGGCAATTGGGGTTAAGTGACTTGCCCAAGGTCACACAGCTAGTGAGTGTCAGGTGTCTGAGGTGAGATTTGAACTCAGGTCCTCCTGACTCCTACACTGGTGCTCTATGCACTGCACCATCTAGCTGTCCCAATCCAACTCCTATATTTTACAGATGAAGGAACTGAGGCCCATAGAGGTTAAGTGACTTGCTCAGAGTCACACAGGTTATAAGTATCTGAGGGAGGATTTGAACCCAGATTCCCCAATTCCAGGTCAACACTTTTCCACTTATTGTCCCTCCCTAGCTCACTATCTTGGGGTGAGTTTGACTGTTACAACCTAAACTTTACTCATACATCTGAGTCAGAAGGTGGCACAGCAAGCCCAGGCTGTGGCATATCAGTACTTGACATGGTGAACTCACTCAGGCATAGTAAAAATTGAAAGCTTTGGAGAGATGGGATGTCAGACAAGTTGCCTATTCTCTGGTATTCTGTGTAACAGAACCATGGTTTGAATTCCAGAACTGCTATTTACTTACTACCTGTGTGATGCTGGGAAAGTCATAAGCTCTCTGGGTCTCAGTTTCCTCATCTTTAAAATATGGAAATTAGACTAGATAGCCTCCAAAGTTGCTTCTTGCTCTAAATGCTAAGATCTTCAAGTAGGTTGAGAGATATATAGTAATGGGATTAGAGAGTTGGAAGAGATTTCAGGAACAATCTAGTCTAACCACTTCTTTTATAGATGAGGAAATTGAGGCATAGAGGCCATGTGATTTGATCCAGGATCAAGACAGAGCTCAGATTCAAACAAAATCCAAATCTTTCCATTGTTCCTGTTCCCTTTCTAACTTAGTGTAGTTAGAAAAGTGGCTTGATTAGGACATTCTTCTCTTTAAGTTAATATTTGTTAGATTTGAAATAAATTCAACATACTTTTGTTAAAAGCCTACTACATGCAAGACATTATTTATGCTAGGAACTAATTTTTTAAATTTTATTTATTTATTTATTGCATTTTTAGCACAGTTCATATCACATAAAACAATTCCAGCTTTTGGTCAGGTGATAATTCTTTTAAAGCATTTATAATATAGAACACAAATGAATTTTTTTTAACATTAACTAACTGAGACACAAATAATATCTATGCATGCTAACTTCACAAGCCCTTACCCTAATTGTCTCCACACTATTACTAAGAATTAAAGGACCCTAGCTTGTTGTTGGTCTAAAGTCCTAAGCCTAATAGCTTAATTTTAGACTTAACCTCGGATGTTCCCCTACCAATAATCTATAATTTAATAGATCTGGTATTAAGTTTACAAACCTTTTGACTATAGGAAATTGCCACTAAGAGTAGGGACATTGCAGGGAAACAATATCTTCCCAACTTCATGTTGAGTCCAGGCAGGAGTAGATTGTCAACTTGCATTCAGTCAGGCTTAAAGTCTGCCAGGTGTCACTGGGGAAATTGAGTCAGGAGAATCCTACCTCAGTCCAGGCTGAACAGCCACTCTCCCATTCTTCCCAGCACTATTAAGGAACTATAAGGAGTTTATGTTCTCCTTGGGGGGAGGATATAGTATCCATAGGCAAACATAATACTAGGTAATTTGAGGAAGAGCAGAGTACTAGGAAATGGGGAATGGATTCACTTAGGTAAAAATTTATTAAATATCCACTCTGTAACAGGAATAGTGCACAGGATTAGACAGTCCTGTTTTTTAAAAATGAATTTTTGTGTTACCTTAGGTGCCTCACCATTCTTTCATTTTCCATTTGTAAATGTGTCAGAAATCTTCAAGTAGTTTTAAAATATTTTGGCTCCTGGTAAAACTGATTTTTGCCAAGGCTTATTTCACCCTAGTTTTGAAATTCAACTGTATTTTTAAAGGTAAATGAATCTTTATCTTGTTTTTTTCATAGACTTCTTTCTCCCTCCCCCCACCCCCAGCCACTAAATTGTTTGGAAAGACTTGTTTGTCCTGGCTGCTGTTAAACTCTCTATTTCTGGTGAAAAACAAAAGATTATAAATAGATGTTACTAAGTCTTATTTGACACATGATTGTAATTCAAAAGGCTCATGAATACTGTACAAGAATATTTTCCCCTTTTTTTCATCGTTGAACATGCTGTGCCTGACTCATCACCATAAGTAGGATTCAGGATAGTTGCCTTTCATGTCCTCCTAGAGTTCTAAGGATTTGGGAGTTTTGTTTGTCTAGTAACATAGCTCACAAAGCTAATGAGCCCCCACAGATGTGTTTCATACCATGGACATTGTGGTTCTGTAGTTGTGTCATATTCTTTGTGACTCTGTGGACCATATTATCCATGGGGTTTTCTTGGCAAAGATACTGGAATGGTTTGCCATTTCCTTCTCCAGTGGACTGAGGCAAATTGAAGTTAAGTGACTTGCTCAAAATCACAGAACTAGCGAGTTTCTAAGTCTGGATTTGAACTCAGCTCTTTCTGACTTTAGTCCTGGTGCTTTATCCACTGAACCATCTAGCTGCACTGGTCATTAGTTGATATCAGTTATTCAGCTAGACTTAATTAGTATTTAAGAAGGGATATTTACTACAGTATTACAGTTGGTCCAAAATATTCCCTTCACAAGTCTGTTACATACTTTACCATAGGTATATACAGAATATAGGGGAAAGTGAGCGCTAGTCTAAAAAGCACATGTGACAAAGGAGCAAGCCACAGTTCCGGACAGTCCCTTTTCTGGCATCCTCAAGATGCTTCCTTTAGATAACACAGTTTTCTGTTGGGCTCTGAATAGGGTGTATATCAGTCTGTTCTTGGCTCCAAATGCAGATCCTGCCATCAGTTGATCTGAGGATGTTGCTGGGAAGTTCTCCAGACCTTGGAAGTTCTTAGGGTCATCCTCTGGTAAAGGAGGGAGAGGGAAAGAGACTGAAATTGACCAACATCTGGGAATCTGCTCTCCCTTCTCTGCCTCCAAAAAATACCTTCTTAAGGTAAATTGAGCTGCAACACTCTTTTTTCTCCACTTGCTCAAAACTTATCAGGCCCATGGGCATTGCCAGGTTTACTCAGCCAGTCTAAATACATTTCCTTTCCATTGTCACAAGATATTTTCATGCTTAATCTAAAGCCTGTGGCTGATTGACTGAAACATCTTTTTACCTTGTTAAGACAATTGAGTATGGTATTTTATCAATTTACTCCATCAACCTCCACCCTGATATTATCAAAGCTTCATTTCACCTGGGTGACAAAATTTTGTGAAAGAATGTGGATTAGTTGATAAAGACCAAGGCTGGGATTAGCTTCACAAATTCCAAATGACTCATTCTGATGTAGAGAGACTTGGAATTTCCACAACTTCCCATTCCCTATACTGGTGGGCAAATATAGAGACTCATAATATAATAATAATACTTAGCATTTATATAGTCTTCAAGATACTCACAAATATTATCCCTGTAATACAAATACTACAACATTAACTCTGGGAGGTGACCACAATTATCCTGATTTTTATAGATGAGAAAGCTGGGACAGAAAGAGGTTAAATGACTTGTCCTATGGTCACTAAGCTAGTTAGTGTCTGAGGCTGGATTTCAGTGCAAGTCTTCCTGATCTTAGGTCTGGTGCTTTATCTACTGTGTCATATTTTATTAGACAAGAGTTTAGAAATGGACTGGATTACAAGCCACCTTTCAGGACCTCTGACCCATCAGTGGTTGACTCAGAATTAGGGTAAATTTTCATTTAGTCATGTATACCAGGGCCTGGCAAGACTCTGACATTAAGGGTCCAAATGTAACAACTTCAGGCAAGGTATTTCTTGGCTACAAATACCCTGGGAGTTGAGAAAACACTAGTGGCTAGATCGGTCCTAAGATGGGAGGATAAAGGTTTATCACTTGTACAAGATACAATGGGAAGTTCAAGGAACTCTCAGGGAGAGTGGAGATAGGAGAAGGGAGTGGGAGTAGTCATTCCATGGCAGCAGCCCAACCAAGGCAGCTGAAGTCTGTGATATTTGCAATTGCCTTTTCGAGACCACAAGAGTACCTTTAAATGGACAATGGGAGAGGTGTGTTACTCTGTGAGCATGTCTGTGTGTGCTCCTAATCATTGTCCTCACTCCAGTAAGAGGAGGGAATACTGATAGAAAGCCAGACATGCTCTTACCTTACTTCTGCTTAATTGAGTTTTAAAAATTTATTCTGCTACAGAATGCAATTACTGGATTTTATATTATTTCCCATAAACACCTGTGGTTGATCCTGAACTTACTTTGCCTGGTGTTTCTTTGTTTTTGGCAAGAGGGCCAGGGAGAGCTCTAAAAGCCACACAGGAGAGAGTGATCTTTCCTAAGGCAAGGCTAGGAGTTCAACCCTTCAACCCATTGTTAACAATTTTGCTCTCTAAGTTCAAGAAGAAGCGTGAGCTATTTTGTAACTATACTTCCAAAGGCAGAATTATTACAAATTATTATAAATGTGGGTCATTAAACTCTATAGACATGAGCCTAAAAGAAATGGATATTACACACAAAAGACATGGTGGATTTGCCCTGAACTAATAGCACCTGTCCCAACCCAAGAGTGGGATTTGTAGGACTAGCAGCCTTTGATGAAGGATTAAACCTTTAGATACTCAGTGGTATAGTTCTTTAGCAGAACAAATCTTGAAAGGATTTGCCCAAAATGTCAAGGTTCTACTATGTTTATCATCAGAATGTTTGAATTGGGTGTGTAGAGTGGTGATAAACCACTATATAATATATGATATTATGATATATAGTTCTTATAGCTTTTATCTGTCTCCATCCCAGTTGTGATAGACAGAGCTACTGTTCCATCTTAGAAGCTCATAGTAGCAATAGCTATACTGTGTGGACTATTTTTAATTTGGGCAGCCAGGAACTCAGTGCCTGATGGCTCAGGTTTGCTATCATGAAGACCAGTGATATTTAGTATAACTTAACTGCTGACAGACCTGGCTGAAGGTTGATATTTGTCAGATACTTTCTCTGTCTTGGGGATGGATATGACTATTTGGGTTAAATACATCAATACATTTGCCTTTAAACCAAAAATGAACAAACAAAAAACAAAACCCTGAAAATCATCCAAAACCCCGCCCAAAACCACTTGAATCTGAACCAAATGTTTTTTTGAAACTCACTTTTCTATGATTGTTTGGCTTTTCAGATCTTTGGAGTAGAAATAGAGGAGTACAGAGCAGGTAAAAATGGTAACTTGCTTGTTTTTTGGTTCCATGTGCTCTAGGATTTGGCTAAAAGGCAAGAACTGGAACTGAGAATGAATCAAGGAAGTCAAACTGATGGGCTTGTTTAAAGGAAAATGGGTTCTTTCTAAATTCATGGCTCTGGAGACCCTCAGATCACTTCCTGGCATGGGGTATTTGGCTGTATCCCTTTGTAAGTTTTACCACTCTCTGTCATGCTGTTTTCCCCTTAGAGTGTATCTTTAATTCCTTCGTTTCTTTGGCTGTGTTTTTCCTTCTAAGCCTAATTGACCTTGAAAACATGGAGCTATCATGAAGGCATCCAGATATAGGTGGGGAAGCCCATGTTTTCCTCCTTGCCACCAATCCACTTACAACTGATCTGTGGATCTATGTACATCTCTAAGCTGGCCCATCTGCCAAGACAAATGGTCCAGTTCAGGGTCTTTCTAACTAGTTTGGTCATATATAAATTTCTCAGTTCCTTTAAATCTTTTCTTCCTCTGTTGGCCTTTCCCTAACCACTGACTTTCACGGTCCTGTTTTTAAACCAGGAACATACCAATTAACCCTTGACACAACAGAGCTTAAAGATGACTTGATAGCTGACTTTAAGTTTATGAAAGGCAATCATTGGGAAAAGTGATTAGATGTTTTGAAGCTTGGTCTCTGAGAACAGGACAACTACATGTGATAGTTGGAAAGAAGCAGATTTCTGGGGTTTTTTGTTTGTTTGTTTTGAATAAGGAAGGATTTCTAAATGGGATTTTCCAAAAGTGGAATAAACCCTAGAAGATAGTGGATTCCCTCTCACAGGTGGTCAAGTAGGTATTATATGAATAATTGTTGGTAATGTTGCAGAGGGGATTTTCATTCATGTATGGGTTGGTTTATAAAGTCTCTCAATTCCAAATTGTTTTAATTAAACAAACTGTGCATTTAATCCTCATTGAAAATGTATTTTCTCTAGGATCACAAATGTCCTTTGACCATTTATTAACACTAAGGATAGCAAGAAATAAGATATGCTCTTGAGTACTCTATTTGTGGGACCTAGAGCACTTCTTCTAGCGTGAGAGGCCCCCCCCCCAAAACTACCCAGATTCAAGGCCTTCTGGAATCCTGACTTTTACTTTCATTGTATCCTTTGTCCTTGTAAAATAAAAAGCTAGCACAGTGACCTGGCATATAGTACTCAGTACATGTTTGTTGATTAATTATTGATTGACAGTTACGATAAGTATGCCTTGAATGCAAGGCATTCAGTGCACAAGCATAGTAAGAAAAATAGTAGTAGAACATGTCTACCACCACTTGTCCTACAAGTGTATTCATCATCAGTGGGCAAGTGGACACATAGGAAACATGCAGGGAGGGGACCCAAAGATAGAAAACACAAATCATTAAATTATACAAGATCTCTTCCATTCTTTTCATTCCTACTGCCTCCACTCTAGTTCAGGCCACTAGTGATAATAGTAGGGCAGTATAGTGAAAAAACACTGAATTAGGAGTCTGGAAGTCCTGCATTTAAATCCAGCATCAAACACTTACAGCTGTATTAAACCTGGGCAAGCTGCTTTATTCCTCATTTGTAAAATGGGGATAGGAATAGCATCTGCCCCCCTGGGTTGTTATGAAGATGAAATGAGATAATACTTGCAAAGTGCTTAGCCCAGTGCCTGTAAATGCTGTATAAATGCTGAGTGTTGTAGTTAATTCTGAGCGGAGTGGGGCTTTGCAACACAGAGGGTTTGATAGCAAGTCCCACACTTGTTTGTCATTTTCAGCTTGTTGTGATGTATTCCAGATTATTTCTGTCCCTTTAAGTGTATTTATGGATGATAATTCTTAATTTAAAGTAGCTCTTCTGAAACAGGCTTAAAAAGATTGCTCAAAAAACCTTAGACTGACTATAATACTAAGGAGAACATGAATGAAGACGAAGACCATGGTGGAGGTGACCCTTTTAGCTCCAGAATGAGCTCTTCATTAGGAGGCTAAAACTGACAAGAAGCTGGTCTCCAAAATTATTATTAGAAATATGAATTATGAATATGAAATAGGAATAATATTTATGAAGATGAATCTTTCCCTTTGCATGTACTATACCTGGAGAATTAGCAGATGGTAGTATGAAGTTATTACCATCAGTGAGGCATTTGAAAACTAAACTCTTCCTGCCAAAAATGAAATTAATGTGTTGCTTATAAAATTCTTAGGGCAGCCAGGTAGTGGAGTGGTTAGAGTGGCAAGTCTAGATTCAGGACTCATTTTTCTGAATTGAAATCTGGCCTCCAACACTTACTAGAAAGTTACTTAGCCCCTTTTTGCCTCAATTTCCTCATCTGTAAAAATGAGCTGGAGAAGGAAATGGCAAACCTCTCCATTATCTTTGCCAAGAAAACTCCAAATAGGTCATGAAGAGTTGAGCATGACTGAAAAAGCACTGGACAACAGCAGCGAACTTTCAATCTTCACATGTTAAACACTTCAAAACAAATGTAAACCAGTTACAAACTCTCTTAAAGAATTTTAGTGGATTTTTGAACCTATTTGTGAAAAATACATCAATGCAACACTTTCCTATCAGTTTTCTAGAACTGATTGACAATGAAGATGGAAATTTCTAGCTGAATTTCATTTGAAATCTGTCTATTTGGTGGATGGGAAGGGAGAAATGAGTATTATGATAATATTGAAATGCAATAATGTGGCGCCAATAATGAAATTCTTATATTTGGTTCTATGCATCTTTCTGAGGCATCTTTTTATTAAAACCAAATATTGAAATAAAATGAACTTAGAAACAGATCTTCAGATCCCTGTACCGAGTTTCAAGAATGCTAAAGTATATTAAATCACTTTGTTCACTATACTATTATTTTTCAGAAACAAATCCTTTTATTAAGGGGATTTGTTCCGTGAAGTTTGGATTTAGTCAAAGGGTTGCACTTGAGGACCTAGAGAGCTCCATGTGGCCTCGAGGTTGTGGTTTTCCCACTCCTGATTTAGTTAGGACAAAAAGCACTTTTGTACCATAAACAAATAAAATAGTTATTTTTGAATTGTTGTATATTTGACTTTTGGCTCATCTTTTAAAATTTTTGATTTCTAAAAATAATTTTGTAATATTAAACTTATCAAATCTGATAGCAACCTACAAGGAAGCAAAAAAAAAAAGATGGAGACCTTTCAACATAATTCACAGTATTTAATATATAGGCTGTCTTGGGGGGCGGAGCCAAGATGGCGAAGTAGAAAGACGCACATACACATAGCTCCGAACCCACAAAACACAGAACGGCAGAGGGGACTAACCCAGGGCGAATTCAGAGACCACGGAATATTGGAGCGAGGGAGATTTCTGTTCCGGAGAGACCTGCAAACCTCTCGCGGGGGGACCTTCGCCCCGGGGACTGGGCGCCGGGGCGAGAAGCAGAGAGCAGCCCTACTGCGGCAGCGACAGCGTGGGAAGAAGATCCGAGAGGGCTGCGAGACGGGATCTCCAGCGGCCACGCGGGTCCCCCCACCCACAGAGGGACCTGCAAACCTCTCGCAAAAGGTCCGTTGCGCTGCAGACGCGGAGCCCAGCCCGGACCTGCGGCGGTGGCGGCCGGGGCTCTGAGAGGCACAGTCCTAAGAGGGCTCCAGAGGCGGGATCTTCAGCAGCAGCACGGGCCCCCCCACCAACAGGTGACTGACGGGAGTAGGTGAGAGAGTCTCTTTGGCGGGTTGAGAGGGGAGTGAGGTGCCCCCATGGCTCAGGCCCCCCTCCGGGAGGTGGGGACTGAGAGGCGGCTACGGACGGCGGATCCCCAAGCGGGCAGGAGCCTGGATCCATTGTGGAAGGTCTGTGCATAAACCCCCTGAGGGAATTGAGCCAGAGAGGCGGCCCTGCCCCTGACCACCTGAACTTAATTTAACACTGAATAACAGCCCTGCCCCTGCCAAAAATCCTAAGGCGGGAAGCAGCATTTGAATCTCAGTCCCCAAACGTTGGCTGGGAGGACCAGGAGGCGAGGTGGGTGTGAGGAGAACATTCAGAGTTCAGGCCACTAGGTGGAGAATATGCCAAGAAAAGGGAAAAGAAATAAAACTATTGAAGGGTACTTTATCGGAGAGAAAAAAACACTTCCTCCCCTCCTTTCTGATGGGGAGGAACAATGCTTGCCATCAGGCAAAGACACAGAAATCGAGGATTATGTGTCCCAGCCCACCCAATGGGCTCGGGCCATGGAAGAGCTCAAGAGGAATTTTGAAAATCAAGTTAGAGAGGTGGAGGAAAGACTGGAAAGGGAAATGAGAGGGATGAGGGAGAAGCATGAAAAGCAGATCAGCTCCCTGTTAAAGGAGAACCAAAAAAATCTTGAAGAAATTGGCACCTTGAGAACTAGCCTAACTCAGCTGGCAAGGGAGGTGCAAGGGGCAAATGAGGAGAAGAATGCTTTCAAAAGCAGAATTAACCAAATGGCAAAGGAGATTCAAAAGCTCACTGAAGAAAATAGATCTTTCAAATCTAGAATGATACAGATGGACGCTAAGGACTTTTCGAGAAAGACAGATATCTCAGAATATACCGCGCAGATTCGAAAAATGGAAGATAAGGTGAAATATCTTATTGGAAAAACAACTGACCTGGAAAATAGAATCAGGAGAGACAATGTAAAAATTCTGGGACTACCTGAAAACCATGATCAAAAGAAGAGCCTAGACATCATCTTCCATGAAATTATCAAGGAAAACTGCCCTGAGATTCTAGAACCAGAAGGCAAAATAAATATTCAAGGAATCCGCAGAACACCGCATGAAAGAGATCCAAAAAGAGAAACTCCTAGGAGCATTGTGGCCAAATTCCAGAATTCCCAGGTGAAAGAGAAAATATTGCAAGCAGCTAGAAAGAAACAATTCAAGTATTGTGGAAATACAATCAGGATAGTACAAGATCTGGCACCTTCTACATTGAGGGACAGAAGGGAATGGAATAAGATATTCCAGAAGTCAAAGGAAATAGGACTGAAGCCAAGAATCACCTACCCAGCAAAACTGAGTATAATACTTCAGGAAAAAAAATGGTCTTTCAATGAAATAGAAGACTTTCAAATTTTCCTGATGAAAAGACCAGAACTGGAAAGAAAATTTGACTTTCTAACACAAGAATGAAGAGAACCATGAAAAGGCGAACAGCAAAGAGAAATCATAAGGGACTTACTAAAGTTGAACTGTTTACATTCCTACATGGAAAGACAATATTTATAACTCTTGAAACATTTCAGTATCTGGGCACTGGGTGGGAGTACACACACACACATGCACACACGCACACATACATAGAGACAGGGTGCACAGAGTGAATTGAAGAGGATGGGATCACATACTAAAAAAAAAAAATGAAATCAAGCAGTGAGAGAGAAATATTGGGAGGAGAAAGGGAGAAGTTGAATGGGGCAAATTATCTCTCATAAAAGAGGCAAGCAAAAGACTTATTAGTGGTGGGATAAAGAGGGGAGGCAAGAAAAAAACATGAGGTCTACTCTCATCACATTCCACTAAAGGAAAGAATATAATGCACACTCATTTTGATAGGAAAACCTATCTCATAATACAGGAGAGTGGGGGACAGGGGCACAAGCAGGATGGGGGGGAGGATAGAGGGGAGGGCATGGGGAGGAGAATGCAATACGAGGTCGACACTCATGGGGAGGGAAAGGACCATAAGAAAATAGAAGTAATGGGGGACAGGATAGGATGGAGGGAAATATAGTTAGTCCTATACAACACAACTAGTATGGAAATCATTTGCAAAACTAAACAGATATGGCCTATATTGAACTGCCTGTCTTCCAAGGGGAAGGGGTGGAGAGGGAGGGAGCTAAAGAAGTTGGAACTCAAAGTGTTAGGACCAAATGTAATGTTATTACCACCGGGTAACAAGAAATACAGGTTAAGGGGTCAAGAAAGCTATTCGGCCCTACAGGACAAAAGAGAAGATGGAGACAAGGGCAGGGAGGGAGGATAGAGGAGAGAGAAGATAGGTCACAGGGGCAATTAGAAAGCTTGGATCTGGGGGGGGGAGGGGAAAAAAGGGGAGAAAATTTGTAACCCAAAAATGTGTGAAAATAAATGTTAAAAGTTTAATAAAAAAAAATATATATATAGGCTGTCTTGAAATAGAAAGTATTGCTATATATTCTAAATCCTCTCCTATGTTCTGCTGTGTACATGACAGGTTCTTTTCTTTTCTTATTTATATTTAAGTTTATAATGTGTTCCTTTTTCTTTTCTTATTATGTATTCAAGTTTTAGTATTTGTTTAAACTAAAGAATTTTAAAAACCTGATAGCATAGTAGTTTATGCAGATAATTTATGAATATACATATATATACATATGCATGTATATATATATATATATATATATATATATATATATATATATATATATATATATATATATATATATATATATATATGTAGACAGGGTACATGCTCAAATCTTTGTGACTAATTGGGATACACAGTAAAAATATTGATGATCATGCTCAGGGCTGTCCTCAGGATATTTAGGGAACCAGGGTACCCTACCTATAGAAACAACTTGAATACAAAAATCTATAACAAAATTCATGGCCCATTCCATAAGAGATAATGTGATTTAAAATACTAAGCTAAAATTTAAAACACTAAAAATTTAAACACTAATATCATATAAACACTAAACAGAGTCAAAATAATCATCTAAATTTGGATTTCTACTTCAGTTCACTCAGCCACTCATTATAATTCTTTGCAGCATGTCGGACCACTGACTGTCAGAGTGGATCTTTCCAACCACCCTCCCGGCTATTTGCAACATTATTAATCAGCTATTATTAAAAATAGTTTACACCATGACAGCTCATCCATTTTCTTCTCTGCTCAAGTTCTTCAATATGCCACAGATATCTGATACAGTTACATTTTTCCAGAAAGTACTTTCAACACCATTCAGTAGCTGATAACTGCAAGTTAGAATACATCAAACAGCCCATTGCTCACCAATAGTACACGTTGCAACAACACTGAAAGTGTTGCCCTTTTTTAATAGTATGTTAAAGAATAAAATACAGTAAATAAAAACTTTTAATTACAGATTAGAATTCTGTTTTGGTACATTTTGCATGAAAAAAGGCCCTGATAATATTAGTTTTCATGAAATACATGTTTTTAAAGAAAATTTTTGTTATCTCTTACACAATATTGTTATTTTAAATCATTATTAAATGTTTTTTGTTATGCTGACAGTACAAACAAAACAGAAAGTAGAATGGTGATACTGTATGTTTCATAATATCTTGTTTTTTGAAGCTTCAGATGCAATAACTGTTATTGAAATTAAAATAGTAATTACTTTATATTAAATATAACATCAAAATTATAATTTAAGAAAATGAAATCAAGTAGAACTTACTTTTCAATTGCAGATATAAACATATGGCAATGTTTACTAGGCAGGAAGGTGGTACAGCGGATAGAGTGCTGGGCTTGGAGTCAGAAAGACCTCAGTTCAAATCCTGCCTCAGATACTCACTGGCTGTGTGACACAAGGCAAGTCATGTAGCATCTGTCTGTCTCAGTTTTCTCATCTGTAAAATGGGGATAAAAATAGCACCTATCACCCAGAGTTTGTGAGAATCAAATGAAAGCACTTACACTGTACCGGGAACATAACAGGTACTTAATAAATATTTGTTTAAAAAATGCTTCCACTGTGAACTTGATTCCATCCCACAGCTTTTGGTGGTGTGATGGAAAGAGGCAGTCAGTGTTGGAACTTGGCGTTGATGGCCTTTCCTGTCCTCATCCTGCTGTTGAAGAAAGGATCTACGATGATGTTGGCTATATTGTTTTTCTGCACCACAAAGAGAACTTTGCAAACTCCATGGAAGACCACCTGTATGGGCAGTGACCTGATCCTATATCCATTGCATGGTCCTGCCCCCTCACCCAGCATCCTCTTGTTCAAACAATGTGTACATGGTGGACATTTACAGGGCTCAGTTCTTGTCCAGGGGGCTTGAGAGCTGGGGAAACATGAAGATTTCCTCTCCCTCCTTCCTACCCCCTCACCAAGTTCCAGTTTGAGCTGTACATGGCTGGGTCTATGGAGGGAGAAGGGGGGGGAATGCATTAAATTGTTTGGACAAGCTCCAACAGTTCATCCTGGCACCAGGTGGAGAGCAGAGCTTGTCTCTAGATAGGACAGCCCCAAATGGAAGCTTTTTTTATGTTCTGCTATGAGATATGTTGCTGCTCTTTCAACTTCACACCACATAATGCAGGGTAATTGGCTGGCTTCATGCAATGCATCCCATATAAATCCAGCAACACTTGTTGTTGTGAAGGTCCTTCATTATCATTTTGTTTCCTTCTGCATATTTCATTTTTATCTTCATTTTTGTCCTTATGATGAGCAGGGTCCTCCAAAGCAGAAGAACCTGGGTGTAAGGGAGGTACTTCCAGTGATTGTGAGGTTTAACTAGGTGGTATTCTCTCATCTCCATTCTATTCAGTTTAAAGCTGTAACTCATAGCTAGCTCACATCCTTGTCTGCTTGGGCTTAGCTTTTCGAAGGAGGCTAAATGTAGGCTCAAGAGAGTTGAACAGTTAGAATGTGAGCTACACACAGAGACAGACTTGCTTGCCAGGAAAGAGGTTATTGGAACCATGTAGGCCTCTAGAGAGCTGCTTAAATTGAAGAACTGGAAGCAGATACGGACACAGACTGAGCCAAAGATCCTGAAGGACACAATGAGTTATCTCAGCTTACAAACATGAAGGGGAAAAAGGATTGGCATTTCAGAGAAGTATTATGGGGATCTATCCCTTCACTGATGGTGTGAGTATTGTGGACTGGGCTGAAGATGGGATCTACTAGAAGTGAGAGTTGCTTGACTTTCCGGTAGTTGACTTTTCTGGTAATTTCCTTTTATTCATGTGCCCATCAAGGATGGTACTAGAAGTCTGTAGGATCATAGTGGTCCCTGGGAGAGGGGAACTCACCTAAGGGAAGTATTTCTGAAGATTCTAGCAACCTTGAATACTCTCCCTTAATGGTAATGAGGGACCTACAGTAGTACTGTAAATCTGGAGTACTTTATAAATCTCTGAGGAAGGCAGAGAACTACCAGAAAGGGAATTGGTTATTTTTTTAATTTCAAATTTTTTTGCTAAATATTTCTCAATTACCTGTTAAAAATTAACATTCATTTAAGCGAATTTTGTTCCAAATTCTCTTTCTCCCCCCGAGAAGTCAAACAATATGTTGTCAATTATACATGTCAAGTCATGCAAAGCATATTTCGATATTAGCCAAGTTGCAAAAGAAAGCACACTCACATGCATAAAAAAAATTAAGTAAAACAAATGTGCTTCAATCTGCACTCAGAGTTCATCAGTCCTCTTTCTGGAGGTGGATAGCAATTTTCATCTAGGTTTATTAGAATTATCATGGATCTTGATAACAGTAGGTAGGTCTTTCATAGTTGATCATCTTTAAATTATTGCTGTTACCGTGTACACAATTTTCTCGTGTTTCTGCTAAATTCATTTTGCATCAGTCCATATAAGTCTTCTCAGATTTTTCTGAAGCTATTCTGCTCATTATATATACCTATATCTCTCTATATAAACACATATATAATATAAGTATATATAATAGGACAATAGTATTCCATCACAATCATATACCAAAATTTGTTCAAAACTTCCCCAATTGATGGGCACAAGGGGGTTGTTTTGAATGTTTATGGTCAGTGATTCAGAACCCCAGGTTTTATTTGAAGGAGTGTAGTAGGAATTAAATTGGAAAGTTAGGATGATTCTGTTGGAGACAGAAACTAGATTGCAGGGGTTTGAGGACTGAGTGGGTAGTTAATAAGTGAAAGCAGTGACTGTAGAATAGAACTCTTTTTAGACATTTAGTAGGGACAGAGAAGAGAGATATTGGGTAATAACTTGAAGGATGCTATGAGTACATGGACTTTAGCTGATACTTTGCCCACTTTTTCCCCACCAAAAGCTTATTAATAAGAGGGCAACACTCCACACATGTTGAGGATGAATGTTATATGGGTCTTTATAGCAATGGCAAGTATGATGTTTGATGGGCTGAATGCCACTAAATAAATAGGAAAATTTGTTCAGGAGTTGAGGGTAGAGATCTGATGTGTACTATCAAGTATATGAATCATCAGGGAAATTCCTAGCTGAATACAAATATGTAATCTGTCAAGATAATTCTTATGCGTGAAAATAATCCTTAACAATAACACTCATGATATAAGATGTAATTATTCCTGAAAGGATGCAATTATAAGCAATTCATTAAATATCAAGTATTGAAGCACTTTAACAAATTAAGAGCACAACATAAATGCAATATATTACTATTTCAGTCTTTAGATATCTCCTGAAATGGAAAAGCATCATGTGAATAATTAAATATTAATTTTTCTTATTCTGATTAGAGAGAATAGGACTTTTTCTGAGAGCTGGAGAGGAAAATAAAATAAAATTTAGATCCTTTCACAATGTCAAATTATTTTGGGGGCTTAAATTGGTAGTAGCTACACCCTTCCCCTCAAACTCAAACAATACATTTCTACTCGACTTTCATAGGTTCTCTAAAGGCACATAGGGAATACTGCATTACTCTTGTCTGTATACCCAAAGGATTAAATCTTGCTTTATGTCTTGTTGGATTAATGTCTTTTGAGATATGACAGTCTATATCTAACTTATTTCTTAGTTTTTATTTATCCCTTTCTGGAATTTTTTAAATGTTTATTTGATAAAAAGGAAAGTTATTTGTGGTCCCAATGCTTTCTCCACCTGTGCATGTTTTCTTTGCTTATGTCTCTCATTTTTTACAGTACTTTACCAAATTCTGTTGATTAAAATTCCTCCATTTCTATCAAATAAGAGGCTAAATTCTACTGATTCTACTGCAAGAGATCATCAGACATAACAGTCTTTTGACATACATCTGTCTGCCATACCTAGTAATAACCAGGGGAAGGATTAAAGGAAGAAAATTCTCAATTGAAGCTCTAGGGTTGTAGAACTGTCAATCACTGGAGATCTGGTTGAACCGAGACATCAGGAATCTTAGGAGGAAATGCAATTTCAGGTGCAGCTGCCACTCCAGCAGTTCTTGAAATGTTTAGGAGTTCATTGAAGGGGGATTAAGGGTATTTCTTGGGGATGGTTGCCTAATGCCATTTTACTTAGAGATCCATAATTCAAACTTATATCCCTTGATCTAAGATAATTGTTTTGGATTCAGCTAGGTGATGCAATGCATACAGTGTAAGACTTGAAGTTAGGAAGACCTGAGTTCAAATGCTGTTGAGACACTTACTGTGTGACACTGGGCAAGTCACTTGACCTTTATGTGCCTCATTTTTCATATAAATAAAATGGAATAATCATAGCGCTTATCTTTTATTCTTAAAGTGCTATACAAATGCTATTATTATCACAAGCATAGGGTATAATGATACTAATCAAATACTATTAATATTATTATTACAATGAATACAGAATATTATAATAGCCTAGCACATTCTTTCAAGGAGATTTTCATTAAAGATTAGATCACAAAAATTTTGTTCATTTCACCCCAACTTTCCAAAGTACCTTCCTTTTGAGATTACTTTCCAATTACACTGTGTGTGTGTGCTTATGTGTGTGTGTGCATGTGTGTGTGTGTGTGTGTGTGTGTGTGTGTGTGTGTGTGTATAAAACATTTTAGCTCTCCTTCATCAGAATATGAGCTCCTTAGTGAAGGAGTGTTTCTCCTCTTTGTACGCCCAGCACTTAGTACAGTGCCTGATATATATTAAATATTTAATAAATAAATGCTTGCTGATTAACTGTCTTACTGATTCTTCACATGTGTGTATTATCCAGATATATAATTTGTTTTCAATTGTTTACATATTTCAGATTTTCCTCCAAAAGCCCTGCTCTAAAGTTGTATTGTGACATGGAGTATATGGAATATAAATTCTGCCAGGTCCTATCAGACTGGAAAGTTTTGAATGTGGCTCCAAAGACAAACTGTTATCCTTTTAAATTTTTTTTAGGTGATGAATACTTTGGCCATGGCTATCCATCTGCAAATGAAAACTACTAAGTGACCCTCCTTTCTGTGTGACCCCTGTGATGGTAGCAGAATAGCAGAAGAAAAGGGACAGAAGGTGCTAAGACTTTCTCTAAATTAACTGTTAGTACTCAGAATACAAGATTCTTGTTCAGTGGCTAAATCATTAAATAGCAATGACCATATCTCTTCATTGATGTCGCTCATTCCCAGAATGTTTACTCTCCTTGTATATATCTGCTGGCTTCCTTTAAAATTCATTTCAGATTCTTCCTTCTGTAAGAGACCTTTCCTTGACATTCCTCCTCCCTATCCCCAACCAGAAATTACTGTCTTCCCTCTGATATTACCTCCAATTTATCTTGTATGTGTCTTGTATGTACATAGTTTTTTGAATACTGTCTACTCCATTGAATATTTAATCCCTTGGAGGGTAGGGATTTTTTTTTTTGCCTTTCTTTGATTCCCAGGGTTTACTACATAGTAAATGCTTAATAAATGCTTTTCAATTGACTTGTTGATTGACAATGAGGAGCAGAATCAGATAATTATTGACAGTTTTACTCGAAATGAAACCAGAAAATGTAAAGCTAATTAAAACATTACTCAAATCTTTCTTAAGGAGGTGGATAAAGGAAGTATAGTGTAGGTTAATATTTGTGCATCAAGAACCGTAATTTCATGAAGTCCTTTGTCATCTCGCCATGCATCAATCATGATGAACAAAGGTAAAAATAGAACATTTATTGCACAGAATGAAATAGACAAGCTCTGTGAAGATCCAGCAAACCAAACCAGGGTATACTTGGATACTTGGTTACTTCAATACAGAGCAGAGAGAGGACTATGAAATATGTTGGAATATGTGGCCCAAGATTAAGAAAGAAAAGAGGTCATTGACCTAGAGACTACTCAAAAGCCTGACACCTATATAACACGAACACTTTTCTCAAAGAAGAGAGTTGACCGGTGCAAAGCTTTATTGCAAAAAAATGTACTTAATTATATATTAACAGGTAGGTAACTACTAATCACTAGTGTGAGTCACCTAAGAATTAACTATTTATAGTTAGATCATCGATTTGTTGGAAAAAACATCTAAATCAACACCAAATTAGTAAAAAAAAAAATAAAAAGGCTACAGATGAGAAGAGATTGTGTATAGTTAACAATATTCTTGATGTGAACTGTTTGTATAAGGCATCAATGTAAAAAAATGAGAAAATAGTAAAGGAAAAACGTATTGACATGTTATATCACCATTTTCTTTCAAAGTTCAACATAAAGCAAATTGCCACAAGGCGGAAATCAGAAGAATACAGTATCTGATGAAGTCAGCAAACATGATCCAGAGAGACATGGCTGTTAATGGCAACGCTATTTTACAATATAAATAATTTGAAAAATGTTACAAAAATGTATAGTAGAAGAATATAACTGATACTTCTTCACAAAACATCAAGGAGGGGAAAGGGTGTCTTAAGAAAGTTTGCTGTGAGACTCCACTGAGGCCCACCATTCTAAGTATAGTTAGAGATAAAACTCAGGACAACCTACAGATAAAAATTAGAAGGAAACTAAAGTAGTTGAGGGCAGCTAGGTGGTACAGTGGATACAGTGCCAGACCTGGAGTTAAGAATACTCATTTTTGTGAGTTCAAATCTGGCCTCAGACACTTACTAGCTGTATGACCCTGGGCAAGTCACTTAAACCTGTTTGCCTCCATTCCTCAAATAAGCTGGAGAAGGAAATGGCAAACCGCTCCAGTATCTTTGTCAGGCAAACTCCAAATGGGGTCATGATGAGTTGGACATGATTGAAAGGACTGAGCAACTACTATGACAAAGAAGATGGTACTTGAGCTAAGCCTGAGGGAAATAAGGTTTTATAAGAGGCAAATGTGGTGAGTGAGTACATTCAAGGGATGGGGGACAGCCAATGCAAAGGCACATACATGAAAGATGTAGTGTCATGCATGATGAACAGTAATAAGAGTAGTTTGACTGGACCATGGTGTGTATGAAGGAGAGTAATATATTATAACATTGGGAATATAGGTTGGGGCAACTTGTAAAGGACCTTGATACCAAATGAAGTTTTTATTTGCTCCTAATGGTTAAAATGATTTGCTTTAGTTTATTGAGCAGAGTTGGCCTGGAGAGGGAAGAAGCTTGAGGTAGGGAGACCAATGAGGAAGCTATTGTGATAATCCAGATGAGAGGCCTGAATTAGTATTATAGCTGTCTGAGTGGCAAAGCAAGAAGGAGATGGATAATAGAGACATTATGGAGGTAGAAATTGCAAATTTGGCAACTGACTGGATGTATGGAGTGGGCAATGACTCCAGGCACCATGACTGTGAATTTGAGTCACTGGAAGGATAGTGTCCTTAATACCAAGAATAAAGTTTGGAAGAGGGGCAGATTTGTGTAGGGGATGAGAAGGGGGAGGGGAGATAATTGAATTTGAAATTTCTACAGGGCACATAGTTGGAAGTGTCTAATGATCTGTTGGTGTGTCAGAGCTAGAATTCAGGAGAGAGTAGAGCTTGATTTTGGATTCATGCATACAATGATGATTATGGAGCCCATGTGAGCCAATGTGGTCACCAAAAAAGAGAGTGTATCAAGTAGGCCTAAGATAGAGCCTTAGGGGAAAAATTTAAGTTATGGCATCTAATGTTGATAATTTAGCAAAGATGGTAATAAAAGATCAGATAGGTAGAAAGAGAACCAATGAAGAGCAGTATTGCTATAACTCATAAAATATAGACTTCAGGAAGAAAGGATGATCAAGTATCAAAAGCTACAGAGAGGTCAAGAAGGATGGAAGACTGAGAAAAAAACATCAGATTTTACAACTAAGTGATCGTTGGTAACTTTGGAGTGAACAATTTAAGTTGAGTGATAAAGTAAGAAGCCAGACGGCAGAGAGAGAGAGAGAGAGAGAGAGAGAGAGAGAGAGAGAGAGAGAGAGAGAGAGAGAGAGAGAGAGAGAGAGAAGAAAGAGAGGTGTTGAGTTATAGACAGTGCCCCACCCTGCTGCTAGGAATTTGATTGAGAAAGAGAAGAGAGATATAGAATGGTGGGTCTAAGGATGGAAGAGACTTGAGTGAGTTTGTAGGCAGCAGAAAAGGACCTTTACATATATATGTATATCATCCATATATCTTACATATAAAGATTTTTATATACATATTATATATTATATATGTTACATCTATAATACACATAATATATACAGTTTTATATATATATTTAATTTATATGAGTATGTCTTGCACCAAGATCTTATAACTTCAGTCATATTTTTTTAAATGATTTTATTCTGAACTTAAAAAATAAAAAAAAGCATTTCCATAGAATACATAAAAAAGATGAATGTACACAGAACTGCAAATCTATCACGTACTGCTTACTATTCCTTTAAGTTATATAATAAAGTTATCATGTAGCTTTCTTTTTCTTTTTTCTTTTCTCCCCACTCTCACTCTAGGGGTAATTACCATGAGACACAAATCTGTATATATGTAAAATCATTCTATACATACTTCTGTTTATCAGTTCTTTCTCTGGATGCAGATTTCATCTTCCTTCATAGGATCTTTGAAGTTAATTTGGGTATTTATAATAATTAAAATGACAGTCATCTGAAGTATGTGTGTGTGTGTGTGTGTGTGTGTGTGTGTGTGTGTATCAGGGCTAAGTGACTTGCCCAAGGTTACACAGTTAATAAGTGCCAAGTGTCTCAGGTTCTTCTGATTCCAGGGCTGGTGCTGTATCCACTACACCACCTACTTGCCCCTCAAAGTTATTCTAAAACAATATTGCTGTTACTATACACAATGTTCTCTTGGTTCTTCTCATTTCACTTTTCATTATTTCCTGCAAGTCTATGCATGTTTTTCTAAGATCATCTATTACACCCTTGCAGTCTTGAATTCAGAACTGATAATTGCCTTCTTGTAAATGTTTTCAGGGAGGACTACCTTCTTCTCCTACTTCTCCTTCTCCTTCTCCTTCTCCTCCTCTTCCTCCTCCTCCTCCTTCTTCTTTTTCTGCTTCTCCTCCTCCTCTTCCTTCTTCTCCTCCTCCTCCTCCTCCTCCTTCTTCTACTAAGTAATCCTTCTCTCTCTCTGTCTCTGTCTCTCTGTCTCTGTCTCTCTGTCTCTGTCTCTCTGTCTCTGTCTCTCTCTCTCTCTCTTTGTCTCTCTCTCTCTCTCTCTCTCTCTCTCTCTCCCCCCTCTTTCCCTATTTCTTTTTTTCCTTTCCCACTGTGCCAAGGCCATCTGGATAGTTAAGAAGATCCCCTTTACTTGCCACTTTTGCCTTTCCTTCTTTGACCAAACTAATTTTCTCTTTAAATATAAGCTAATAATGAACTGAATATCATATATAGGTTATCCCTTCAAAAGAGAGCATTGTCAGAGGAGAGACATAGGCATTAAATCAGCCTCTCACTCAATGGAAGCTTACCTCGGATATTTTTCAATGCCAAACCTCACCATGGAGCAGACAGAAGAATTACTCAATCCAGTGGCATTCAACACGTGGAAGCCCTAACTCACACTGGTGTGGAATGATTTTTATAACAGTGTCATTGTGAAGAGGATGCCTCAGAATTACCAAGGGAACTGTATTCCACTGGCTGTATTTTGCAGGGCTCTCTCTCTGGGATCCCACGCTTGTCACCAATTTGGAGATATTTGGCTCAGATGGTGTTACCACCACCCACATATCTCTGTGGTCTCACCCTTCCTTTGTTTAAAGTTTCCATTTTCCCAGGACCAAGACTGAATTTGTCAAGAGAGGACCTCTCACAACATTCTCTTCCATCTTGGGAAAAGAGCCAAGGATAAAACTTCTCTCACAGAAATTTCAGAGCCCCAGGTAGAGAATACCAGTTTGAAGCAGTCTCTCAGTTTTCTCACTAGTGCTTTTCTGATTGCAAGTCTGATGAAATATCCTAGTTCTTTATTTTACTCTGAGCTCTCCTCAAGTTGTGTTAGAAATTAGCAACCTCAGAGGAAAAGTTTGCTTTGGGAAAGAACAAAAGTACAAAATAATCTTTTTGGTGAAAGTGGAATTGATCCTAGGGAGTTACAATGCTAAGTAACAACACGACAGAAACCCCATTAAATATTGCTAGCAACAGTTACTTTTAAGGAAAGAAAAACTTTTTCTTGACTAGCCCCCAACCCAAATAGCAAAATCAAAGTTGGTGTTAGGAAGCACAAATGTCTCCCGGGTATCAGCAGCTTCTGTCGTCATTTCTTCCATTGCCTAGGTGCAGCCAGCCTTCTGTTTATCCAGGAACACTACAACATCTGTTGGAGAAAGAAAGACGTATGTGTGGCCTCCATGGCAAATGCACAGCCTAGCTGGCAGGGCAATGTTGTGTGTATTCCATGACGGCTTCTTGGTTTCATGTGAGCACTTACAAATGCCCCGCATTGCCAAAAGAGAACAGGAATCATTGAGCTCCCAAAACACAGAAATTAAACTCAGATTTATGTGCCCCTTGCATCTCAAGAGTACTTTGCAAGGTTACAGATTCCAAAAATACCATCTGGGATACTGCTTTCTAGGGATGCTACAGTAGTCACTGTGGTATATCATAAGAGTGGTTACAGATAAATGTCATTGGCTGCCTTTAAATGCCCTCTAGAATCAAGATTCCTTATGGAAATGTAGAAAGAATTGACATCTTAATAGTTTCTTTATGTTTTGGAGTTTAAATAGAGTAGGTGTGTTCTTATTTTCCTGGAAGGGGAGAACCTACCTGCCTGGCAGGTCTCAAAAACAAGAGGTGACATTGGATAAGATCAGTCTCATTTAGGGTTACCTAAGACTGGGAAGCCTGAATGTAGTTCCAGGGCCTGGAGAATTATAGTGAACCAAGGTATCCAGTCTCCTGGATAGAACCATATTACACTTGACAGAGACCTTAGACATCATCAAGACTCCCTGCTTGTATTAGAGATAAGACCCCTGAAGTAACACAGGTTCTTAGTGTCTGTAGTGGTTGACAATCACTCCCTTTCTATTCTGTTCACTTAGGATACAGGCAGTCTTTAGCAAGGAGGAGGGGCATGGTCCTGAGGAAAGGTGTCTGTTGGCTGAGGGAACATCTCCCTTTAACTCCCCCCACCCCCAGGACCATCAGTAGGTGGTGGTGTTAGACCAGTCTTGGTACATGTGATGGTCCCACTTGAGCCATACATGAAAAACTTTCTGCATGGTGCTTCCTATGGAACTCTGTCCATAGCCTTTTCTCAGTCTTCATTGTCCTGGATGTGGATCTTTCAGGTCAGGTGCTACCTCTTCTCTGAAGTCTTCCATAATTTCTCCAGTTGCTAGTACTTCCTCCTCAAATTGCATTTTATTTAATAAATATGTACGTACACATGTATGCATACACACATATGGTGTGTATGTGTGTGTGTGTGTGCATGCGTGTGATTTACCTGCCTCTCTCAGTTGACTGTAAACTCCTACAGGGTAGAAAATATTTTTTTCTTTCTGTCTTTGTATCCCCAGAACCTAGTGTAGAACTTAGTATATGTTTAATGTATACTTGTTGGACATTATTTTAGGACAAATGATTATATAGTTTTCAAGTGATTTTTTTAGACCATCTTTTTACAATGTATGGTGTCCAAAGCAACTATGCTTACAGCAGCAGAGCCATAACTAGAAATTCTTGTACCTGGTGCAAGTACAATAAAATATACTCTCAAATCAACATTCCAAGACAAATTCAGTTGAGTGGCCAAGAAGAGAGTGCAGACATTGGATACAAGAATATATGTGAGGAAGGGTTTGTGTAGACTCCACTAATATGGGGAGAGAAAGACTCCATGGGAGAATGTCCCAAAACGTATGGAAGTTATTGCTAAAAAGGGAGCAGAGTTGTACCTGGTTGTGGAAGAGTTCACCTTAGGTGCTGTTACTGGAGGTGGAGGAAAGAGGAAATATGGTCATCTGGTTGCTTCCTATTTTATTTGTTGTTACTAACTAGTTGCTAAACTTAGTTGTGACTATAAGAGCTATCAGCTTTCCAAATCTTAGCTTTTTTGAACAAAGCCCCAGTTGTCTTGCTCTAGTTATGGTTCTGAATGATACTAAAATATGTTTGTAAAGATTAGATTATGATAATAATAAGACCAAGTTTTTTGATTTTGAGCTCTATATAGATTTCATCCAAAGGAAAAAATCCTATGTTCCATGGCCCTGTAACCTGAATTCATTCATTGCTAAGGAGAAGTACCTTGGTGTTTTGCATAGAGAAGTGTTCCCTGAGTCAGGAAGAGAGGGTTCAAGTCCTGTCTCTGACATATACTGATTTATGACTCTGGACATTTAATCTCAGTGCTCTGGGAAACTTACAAAGATGACAAATTGCATAGAAATTGCTGACCTATATTGGTTGAGGAAGTTTTCTTGTTTGGGGGATCCTTATAATATTTAAGTTCCAAGTCTAGTTTTTACTTCCAGGTTTTTTTTTGTTTTGTTTTGTTTTTTTTTGATCAAGAAAGCTGTATTATGGAATTAATTTTTTTTCGGGGTGGGGTGGGGATGCGTGAGATGCTAAACTTGTTCTGCTTGAATTTATACATTAATTTCCCTTCAAATATGAAATTAAACTTTCAGTTTGTTTTGGTTCATGATGTTTTTTGGCTGTTAAAAGTTCTGACTTGATTTAACGTGATAATATACAGATGGGAAAAAGTGATTGGGACAAATCTGAAATTTTGGTTCTAATTTACCCACGTTTCCTGGTGTAGAAAAAGCTCAAGTATGTGATTTGAAATGTGGCAAAACTGAAAAAGAGACCTTCTTTTCAAAGGGTAGGTAATAGTTTATTTACTTAAATAATTATTTCTCCCTCTCCCTTTTCTCTGGTGTTTTTCACTCAAATAAGCCAGATGTAAACATCTGGCTGCCAAAGATGGGTTGTCACAGGCCTGTCGCTAGTAACCCTCATCAATCTTTAGGACACTCATTTCTTCTTATCCCCCTCTATTAATGAATACTGACTCACTCAATGAGGCCCAGCAATTAGAGGTGAAGTTAATTGTAATTTAATCTTCTAACACTTTTCCCTTCCCTGTTTTCCAGTCAAATACCCTTTATCTAGAACAGACTACCTAAAGCTGTGAAATTAATTTATATGCTCCAAGCATTTATACTTTTCGAAGTGTACACTTGACTTTGAAAATGAATAAGAAAGAAAACTGAGAATGGAAGAGAATCAAAGGAGGTGGGAAGGTAATGAATGTTTTGTTCAAGCTGTTGTTAAAAAAGCTTCGGGCCATGAAGTAAGTGACAGCTTTCCTAAGTGTGGTCTAGCCGAGCCATAACTAGGGCTGGGCAAATGGGGCTTTGTCCTCCCTGCCCCAGGGGACCAGAATTTAGAGGGTGCTAAGAATACTTGTAATCCTTTAGAGTTTAACACCTATTTAGTAAGAATAATTCATTGAAATTGAAAGTTCCAGTAGGTGACATACTTTCTTCCTTTTTTACCCTATTGGCCACATCCCAGGTGCTCTCCTTCCTTTGCCTTATCTTGTTCCCTCCTCTTTCAGTGGCCTCTCCGGTAGTGGCCTTGGAGTGACCTGTAGGTCTCTTTGACTTCCATCTACCAAGTAGTGCGTCAGACTCTCTTCTCTCCTTATGGGGCCCTTTGGTTTCAGATTGTGGGTATCTTCTTCTTCCACTTTCCACTAAATTGTCTTAAGAAGTTGATTTGAGGGCATTTTCCTTTTTGCTCTGAAGTGTGATTTGTACTGCCTGCCCTGGAACCAGACTTGTTAGTTATGACTTAGGTTCCAGTTCATTGTTTTGGAAAATCCAACTTTGAATGGGATAATACATAAACCACGACAGACTGAGTTCTAAAGAAGACCCCAAAAGCTATTTCAGTAAATTAGAAATTTACTTTCTTCCAGAATTTGTGAACTCTTACTGTCAGGACATTCTTTCTTACACTTTGACTAAATTCTTTATGCTTTAGCTTTATGTAGGCTATTGTTAGCTATTTCCTTTTCTGACCTTTGCAAAGAAGACATAGAACAGCTGGTCACCATACTCAATCCAAAAATAACTTTTCATGTATTTGATGAACTAGAGGCAGCATGGTGAAGGGGGGACAGCTTCAGAGTCAGTATAACCTGGGTTCATGTTCCTGATGTATTCATGCTACATGATCCTCGGAATGTAATTTTACTTTTTTAGTGACCTAGGAAACTCTGTAAATTTTAGATTCATGGTAAAATATTTGAAGAATGGTCCTTTACTATCTCTAAATGTTCATTTCTTCATGCCAAAGAATTTGATTCTATTTCTCCTTTTCCGTTAGGTTTTATTTACTTATCATTTTTTCGGTCTTCAATAAGCTCTCAACATTTCTTAAGTAGTTGGGTTGGTTAGTTGATAGAGTTACTCTTAAATAGAAGAGATAGGAAGCCAGCTCAGACAAGAACAAGTGAAGACAATTATTGAATTTTCAGTGTATTTACCCCTTGGAAATCAATAATAGGTCTTGATTTATTGTTTTATTCATTGTCTAGACATAAAAGTGCTGGAGAAAATGTAAATAATGTTCATTAAACTTAGAAGTGTGTTCTGCCTACGTTTTTCTTTTTTGGATAACCAGTTGTTAAATATTTAATAGCACGCACCTGGTTCAGATCTATGGAAGGATTTTTTTCTGGTTCCCATCTATTCTATTCCTGTTTGCTTAGTACTATTCTGATGAAATGTTAAAATCGTCAGCTTCATAATTTGTAGGAATTCAGCTTTTGAACTCAGAAAACATCATCATACAGTGTTTTTTATAGTTCTCAGTATCTCAAAATTCCTACCTATTACTAACGACTAAGATTTTTTAAAAATACACATCAGATCAACTACCGTTCTCATGCCTGGAATCCACAGACACTGGTTTTAGTTCCTGCTTTAATTCTCTATGTGATCTTAGGCAATTCACATTTCTTCAATTTGTCTGGAATGAAGATTGAATGAGAGAAAATAGTAGTAAGGAATAAGTCTAGAAAAAGGCTAATAGTGGAAGTCCCTGAATTTCAAGGCTGATATTTTACATTTTGTCATATATGTCATGATACAAAGGACTCCTTGAAGTTTTTGGAGCACAAGAGTATAATGTGATCAGATCTGGGATTTTGAATTAAAAACATTAACAACAATAATAGTTGTCATGGCACTATTATTATATTACTATGTATATAGTACCTATGTAATATATGGCATTATAAAACCAACACTATTATACAAAGTATACAAAATACTTCACATTCATGATTTCATTTGAGATAATAATACCTTTTTTTAAAGTTAGAGAAATTGAGACCTTAAAAGGTCAGGCAATTTGTCCATGTTATTATGTAGCTAGAAAATATCAGAGGCAACATTTAAGCACAGAGAGAATCAACTGCAAATGCAAGGCAGAAATATTATTAAGGATAGAAGATGGAAAAATAATCCCTGGAGTCAGGAACTATTAAGTAATTGAGGTGAAGGGTAATGATGATCTGAATAATAATTATTAATAACAATAGCATGGATATAACGTTTTAAGGTTCTTCAAAGCACTTTACAAATCTCATCTCATTTGATTTTCACAATACTACTGTTATCTCTTTTTTACAGAAGAGGAAATTGAAGCAAACAGACCCTGGATTGCCCAGGGTCATGCAGTTAATCAAAGTCTGAGGCTGGAGTTGAACTCAGGTCTTCTTGACTCCATATCTGGTGCTCTCTCCACTGTATCACACTGCTGTCTAAGCTAATTACCACTGAGGCAGTGGGAGTGGAAAGGCAGTAATTGATGAAAGAGATGCTTTTTTTAATGGTTTGTAGTCAATTCCTTTCATGTTCCTACTTTGTCAGATGATCAAATCTGAACAGAACAATGTATTTTAAAAATAATCTTTTGGATAGCTTTTGTTTTTACATCACATTCATTTCCTCATATATCTCCTTTCCCCAACTCAAGCAAACTTAATCTTGAAAAACAAACAGTTCAACAAAATCCACCCACACAGCAACTGTGTTCCATGGCATATGCAGCATTCCATCTATGCAGTAAAGAGAAGGATATATGCATTTTCTCAACTCTTCTCTGGGAACACACTTATAATTTTACACAATTTGTTATATTTTGGGGTATTATTTCTGCTTACATTGTTGGAGTCATTGTGTATATGGTTTTCCTGGTTTTGCTTACTTAACTATGTATCTGTTCAGATGTCTTTACATGCTTCTCTGAATTCTTCATATTGATCCTTTCTAATGTCAGGGTAAAATGCGTTGCATTCATGTGGCAGAATTTGTTTAGCCATTTCCCAATAGATGAATATTTACCTTGTTTTCAGCACTTTCCTACCACAAAAACTGCAGCTAAAAATGTTATTTAGTCGTATTCAGTTGTGTCTTACTCTTCCTGATCACTTTTGGGTTTTCTTGGCAAAGATGTTAGAGTACTTTGCCATTTTCTCCTCTAGCTCATTTTGCATATGATGAAACTGAGGGAAATAGGGTTGAGTGACTTGCCTAGATTACACAGCTAGTAAGTATCTGAGGCTGGATTTGAACTCATCCTCCTGACTTCAGACCTGGCACTCTATCCACTGTACCACCTACTTGCCCTACAACTAAAAGCATTTTGCTGTATATGTTCTGTTTTTTAACTTTCTTAGTGGGACATATATATATATATATATATATGTATATATGTATACATATATATATATAAAACTATCTGTTTAGCAGAGGAATATATTTAGTTACTTTCTTATCAAAATTTCAAATTGCTTTCCAGAATTCTTGGACCAAATCATGGCTTTACTAATTGACTAATTTTCAACAGCAGTTTTTAGTTTTTGTTTATGTTGTTTCTTTGTGGAAGTGTGCTGATAATCGTGTCATTTGAACATTCCTTTGTGGTCTATGATATTCCAAGGTGGTCACTATATTAATTATTCTGTGCCTTTGCTCTTTTTGAAATATCCTCATTATTTCTCTGCTTATCTAAACTTTTGTCATTCTTGAAGACATGCATCAATTCCTACATTATCTCTGAATCTCATCTACTTCTTCCAGCTTAATCTCTCCCATTATCATTTATTTCGCATTTATTGTTACTATCATACAATTTATCACAATATGGTGTTCTCAAATTCCATGTATGTTAGATTTAAATGTAGTGGAGGTCAGAGAATGTGTTTTGTGTGTTTGTATTCTTCAAAGAGCCTGAAACAACATGGAGTATACAGTAAAACTCAACAGATTCAGGCTGATGATTTATAGATTGACTCTTTAGGCACTGCATGTATTAAGTCAACAATTATTGAGATATCATTTGGGAATATGTCCCCCTCCTTTTTATGGGAACTTACCCCTAAATTGCCAGATAGAATGAAAGTTTCTTAAGGGTAAAGACTATTTGTTTTTTGTTTTTTTGTTTTTTGCCAATGTGTTCTCATTGCCTAGCAGAGTGCCTGCCCCATAGTAAGTATTTAATAATTGTTGGTTGGTTGATGGATGCCAGAGCATGTAGGCTGCTGACAGTCTCACTTGGGCATATACTGGCATTTTTTAAAGATTAATGCATACAATGGAGTTTGAATAGACACAGGGTTTTTTTTATGATTGTAAAAGAACATTTCCTTCTCTTATTTTTAATTTCTTTACTTTCCTACTCACATTCTCCCTTGTTCTTTCTGTATTGTACCTCCTCATTTTCTTTATGCCCTTTAAGCCAAGAAGAAAAAAACCCCTGGATTTTTCCATTTCTTCTTGTTATGATTAAGGGATAAATTGAATCTTAAGCCTTAAGAATATTTAAAATTGCCTAAGTAGGTTAATGGAAATGAATCACTAATTTTTGTTCCCTGTAAATGCTATTTGAGAAAATTACCAAATCTTAATCTTGAGCTGAATTAAACTGTGCTCTTCTGGGGATGGACTTTCCTCTATTATTTTCGGTTATGTATGCCAGAAGACTGACATATTTGTGTTTGTTTTCCCTAATACAGGACAACAGAATTATTTAAAGTATTAGCAGGTATTTATAATCACAGCTGCATTATTTATATATGTCACTTTTTTCCTTTCATATTAGAAGCAGCTGTGATTCGCAGAGAAACAAAGCTCTAGACTTTTAAGCCAAACAATTAACATAGGAGTGGAATACTGTAGCTACAATCAGTTTTTCTTTTAAAAAGCCAGAATTTCTCCTGTATTCCCACAAGTGTGTTATTAATTCTCTTGGCATGTTCCATAGCAAAATGAATGCATTTATGAACTTGGCTACTTCTTTTAACAAGTTCCAATAAGTGCTTCCTAAACCTTGTGTTTTTATATCAATTACATACAGTAAGCATTGAAATCAACCAAAGAGAACTACAGGGGCCAAGAAGGGTTATTCATGTTAAATGAGGATTGCTGACTGCCAAAAGGAAAATGTGGATATAATTTTATAACACCATTTTATAATTAAAGTCATAAGTGAGGTTTCCTGCTATTGTTTAAAAATGTGTCATGATAAATTTAAATCAAGGGTACAGGCAAAGAAAGGTCTGCTAAGTAACAGATGAATGCCACAAAGATGGTACAGGGAACATGTCTGTTGCAGAAAAGAAACATGTGCAAACAATTTCAGTGAAATAATTACATTTATTGTATATAGATTCTGTTTTAGAAACTATAACCACTTAGAAACTCTTTTCATTCATGTCAGATTGAGGTTAATTTGTTGTTACTGTATGTCTATAGATAGATTTTTACTAACAGAGAAATTTAAAATGCTGATTTAATGATAAGACCCTATCTTATACTCAATAGACACCCCAAAAGTCTCCCTTAAGCTGGAAAAAAATGAAGTCATCATTTCATTTGGAAAGTTCATAACCATAAAAACACAAGCTTTTGGTTTGTATTTGGTCTTTAGTATTTCTTAACTTCCTTCATATTTGAGCTAGGATTTAAATTAAAATGGTCAAGGAGGCAAATGAGCTTAATTTATTGTTGCATTATCAGTTAGCTTAATTACTCACTTAGAAAGCTGCACGAGTAAATGATCATTTTGTTCAATGAACATAAAGATCTTTGGCTTGATAAAGACTAGTGGCAGTCTGTCCTATATGTAGTCTTTTTCAATGGACTTCTTCCAGAAAGAAATCTGTTGATTCCCATACATGGATAGGATTTAATCATTAGGACATTCTTGGCTTTAGTAAGTCATGTTCCTCTAATAGGAAGGCAGTTTCCAATGTATCAATTCATTCATCATATCTCTAATACAGTCCATATGTTTCATATCAGAACTGAAAGGACATTAATCAGCACACACCACTTCATCCATGTGATGTGGAGTCCCTGGTTATATCTCAACTGTCAATATGTGGAGAAAATGGATGAAAAATGCAAGGAATATCACTTGTAACTCATACCACTTGTACAGTCATTTTGAAATATGAAGGGAGTGCATAAAACAATTTCTCTTCAATAGGAATATCAACTTGATGGGTAAGTTCTACATTTCTTAAAGAGACAAAACTCACATTGACTTGGTAAAATAGAAGGGATCAAGTCCTGAGCTCTTGTTTATAAATGTGGTTACCCATGAAAACCACACTCCATCTATGACTATTGATTGACTTCCCTGTTATGGGCCATATATTTTCTCCCATTGATATCTATGGCATTTAAATTATTACCAATTTATAATGCCTTTTGGGGGACATCTGTAGATATACAACAAGCTGTACCCACAACTAAACAGAATGAACAGAGGCAGCTGATATGCCTTAGGGAAATGGCACAGTTCTCTTAAGTACCCTGAGTTTCTCCTCAAAATAAAGGTGTATTGTTTTTTTTGCCATCAGTATTATTACTATTTGGTTCCAAGTTGTGAAATGTCAAAGTCTCCAAAAATTAAAAGTTTCAGGTCACCAAAAGGCTAATGGAGAAGTTCACTTTTTCATTGTCTATGTATGAAGAGGTTGCTATGTACTACCACTGAAAAATTGCATTGATGAAATGATATAATGATGTCATCAGGCATCCTTTATATCGCCTTCTGTAGAAAAAGCAAGGGATAGTTAATGGACAGGTTGCATGTGCCATTGATGCCTATGTAGCACCAAAGAGATCTAGAAGAAAGTCCCTAGCATGTTGGGTAGATATCTTGTGGAGATTTTATGGGAGAACATGGACAGGATTTGTCAAGGATAAGAAGGTATCAGTGAATTGAGTTCTGCATTGTTGAGAGCAGAACCTACATTAGTTGAGTCTGTTAAAAGATTGAAAGTATTTGACATCTATGCCATGCTTATAGAGTTCTAGTAATTTGCTTTTACCATTTCATTTATCCTCATGAGATGAATCAATAATATTCTTGGGTAATTTTTAGTCTTAAAATGTTTTCTTGGTTCACAAGATGATTGGTAGTTTATCATGGTTAGTATCTTAGTTCAATTAAGAAGTGAAATTAGATGAACCAGATGTAAAATACCTCTTCAAATTGTTTTCACAGGATTGAGCGATATTGTGTCTTGGTAGCTTCAGGAAAATAGAAGAGTCCATTATAGCATTTGATTTGATCAGTAAATATATTGTTTATGAAGAATATGTTTATATAATTATAGTTTATATAATTTATAACATCAATATAATTTATGTTACATTTATTTGTATAATAAATATGTAGTATAAATATATCTGAAAATTATTAACATAATAAAAGACATCAATAAAAGTTACTTTTAATTAAAATTTTAAATTAAAAAAAGTGAAGTAAATATATCACATTTCAATTGATCTGCTACCTCACAGATGTGGGCTCTTTCTGCATTGGTGATGATTGAAACTCATCCATGTCTTCTTATCCTTTGTGATTCACATTTATATTCTTTCTTTATGGACATTATGTAGAGGAGCTGCCCAACTTGTCCCTTCAGGTATTTTTATATTTTGTGAATAGCAGTGGAACACTCTGGTTCTCTGTTATTCTTTGCTCTTATTGCATGAGCAACCCACCTATTTTGTAATCAAATACTTCCTTAGTGATATTCCTTAGTCCAGTTTCTGATCATAGGTGATTAAATAGAAATACACTGTTTTCTTCTTGTACCCTCTAGGTATTTCTCCATTTAACTTTGGCTCGACCACAATTTTGATTTTTTGAAGATTGTTATGTTCTAGTATTTTTGGCCACCTAATATTGCTGTGAATCAGTGTGGCATACTAAATAGACTGACCTTGAAGCCAGAAACCCCTGGGTTCACACCTTGGTAGATGAAATATCTTCACCCAGGACTTCCCTATACTAATGAAATCATCATGTCCCTATTCTTATCCCTATGACATTGCCAGGAAAATGTGTTGAAAAATGAACCAAGGAGAAGTTTGACATCATTTAAAGCATTTTAAAGTTTTCCAAATGCAATCCTACATATTTTCTTCTTCCTATCTAATCCTGGTCTCAACTCCTTGTCCATCTGGAGTACCTATCCAAAATATATGTCCTAAAATAATACTTCAATAGATTTCTCCATAATCACAGTTTGTGAAGTAGTAATCTACATTATGTAATTATTAATGGAGCATGGAGTTAATTTAGAGTTCTTCATCTGTGGAGTAACTTTTACAGCACGTATTGTGAACTAAGAATAAGAACTAAGATAAGTGATTTCCATAGCAGGATTGGTCTAAGACCCAAATGTTTAATACCTTTTGCCTGGATGATAGCTAGAGCTTTTTTCTTTTTCTTTTTTAAAATTTTAACTAAGTTCATAGATAAAATCTGTCCATTCAAAATGGAATGAGATAACTTGGAAAGTAGTTGAGTTTCTTATTGAGGAAATCTTCAAGCAGCATCTAGATGATCAGTTTTTAAGGATTCCTTCTTCAGGTATAGGTTGGATGAGATTCACTTCCCATCCAGTTGCGCTCCTATGGACTTCCCCAGCATGCCACTAAAAGCCTCATCATCCTGCAAAAATGCATCAGACTTGGTACTCCTATCTTATCAGTGCTCTCTGATTAGATGATATAGTGGGGAACTCTTCCCCAAACTTGTATTTAGAGAGGGTGCCAAAGTCATTCCAACTCATTCCCACCCAGATGTACTCCTTTGAAATTGTCCATTTCCATCATGCCCTTGCTTAATATGTGTTTATTGGCTACTTACTGACTCTGAGGCTGTCTCCATATCTTAAGATTCTATGATTCAATGACAAAACTTGGTTAATATCTTGAAATGACATAAAATTAGAGATGGGCAGCTAGGTGACTCAGTGGATAGAGTGCCAGGCTCGGAGTCAGGAAGACTTATTTTTGTGGATTCAAATCCGGCCTCAGACACTTACTAGCTGTGTGACCCGGTCACATCACTTAACCTTATTTGCCTCAGTTTCCACATCTGTAAAATGAGCTGGAGTAAGAAATGGCAAACCACTCCAATATCTTTGCCAAGAAAATCCCAAATAGGATCAAGAAGAGTAGGATACAACTCAAACTACTGAAAAACAAAGTTAGAGAAGGGGATACAAGTCAATAGTACATTAATGAACAATTCAGCATAGTTGAAGTTTTTCATTTATTGACTGGGGTGGTGGGAGTGGTCTTGTTTGGGCAAGTCTCAAAGCTTCTCTGAGCCCATTTTCTCATTTGTAAATCTTGATATTAAAAGCTTTCCTAGCTGCTTCTGAGGATTTTGGAGAAGATCAAATGAGATAATGTATAAATAAATACTTTGTAAAATATAAATGACTATTCAAATAAAATAGAGTATTATTAATTATAAGATATAATGAGGAAGATCAAACTGTTCAAATGTAAGATATAGAATGTTTGTCTTAGATCAGGAAGAAGAACTTTGGGTCTGAGTGGACAAGTAGAAGAGCATGAATTAGTAAGCGTAATTTGGAGATTACTACAAGGGTGGCATGTAGAAGAACCATAGGATAGGCATCCCATTGTGCTTAGAACTCTTTCCATTTCTGGGCTCCACAAGTTGACAGGGAGATGAAGAACTTGGAGGAACTTCTGAGGAGAACCATGAAAATGATTAAAAAGCTTAGTGGGAAAAATTGACATCATTTAGTGGGGAATACATTCTCTGAGGAAATTACTGGGATTAATAAAACATTCAAAAGTGTAACAAATTACATCAACTCATGAAGATCATTCTGAATGATAACATGCATGGCATATAGTAGATTTTTTTCGCTGGAATCATTTGACTTGGTCTGTTTAGGGGTAAGGGCAGAAGAGAATTCCTATTAAAATATCAGTGGCTTGTACCATTTATAAACTTTTTTTCTTCTGTGATACTTCTGGAGGTTAGCAACACTAACTTAGACAGATGAAGAGTAAGGGATTGCCACCTAAATTTTACTTCTTGCATTTTATGAGCAGCTAGGCAGGAAAACCCTTAGGTCTATGTCTTCTTGGTCCCGATTTAAGGCATAATGTCACTTTCTAGGATTTAAATATTGGGCATTTAAAGTTTATTTTATGAGGTATTTCTACTAAAATTCTCTTGCAGTGTCTCTTCAATGCATGGAGGTGACTTTGGCTATTCAGAGAAGGCTATGCTAGGGAAGTATAACCTCCTTTTAAGTTCTACCACATGGAGGCTTTGAGTACCTTCCTGGTTTGGAGAGGCTCCTAACCATGTTGCCCTTAAGGTGGCAAATTTGGCCACAGTAACAACCCATGAAGACAATCTGCCAACTTGTAGAACAAGGATTTTTTTGTGCAACAGACCTGATTGACAATCTTGTGGAGCCTATGTACCTCTTTTTACAACAATATTTTCAAACAAATGAAATAAAATACTTAGGCTTATAAAGGAAACCAATTATATTAAAATAGTTAATAAAATATTAAAAAAAAACCCTCTAGAGGAAGCCCCTTTGTGATGTGTATCAATGGTGAGAATACACACACCCGGGACTATTCAAGTTCTGCAAGTTTTAAGATCATAGTTCTAGACCTGGTAGGAACTTCAGAGGTCATGTAGTTCAGCACTTTCTTTTCAAGATGGAGTAAACAAAGTACAGAGATGGTAAGTGACTTGCCCAAGTTTGTATGGCAGTAAGAGGCAGAGATATGATTTGAATTGAATTCCTTAGGATCCAGTCCTAATTCCATTCCACCATCTATTGAATTATTATAGAACAATGCCTTTTGATCCTTTGAGAAGATAAAAATAAAACTAGGATCAATACTTTATGACTTCAAAGATTTCTAATCCTTGATTGAAGGCCTTGAAGAAAAACACCACAGCTATCCTTCACAAGTACTTTGTCTCAACTTTCCAGTAAAGGATGACTCTTACATAAATCCTAACAATCTTGGTGTAACATATAAGCATTTATGCCATTAGTAAGGGCACTTTGTTCCCAAACTGTCTGCTCTGAAGCAAAATATAAAAGAGTTATTGCCACTGAATACAAGTTACATATCTGAGTTCAATAATAACAATACTAAACTTTTATATAGTAATTAATGTTACAGGTGCTGTGCTAAGTGCTTTACAATTATTATTTCATTTGATCCTCACAGCAACCCTAGGACATATTACTGTACTTATTTTGTAGTTGAGGTAGCCGGGGCAGACAGAGCTTAAGTTGCCCAGGGTTGCACAGCTAGTAAGTGGGCTGGATATGAACATAGATCTTCCTGACTCTAGGTTCTGCACTCTAGCCATTGTGCCACCTAGCTAGAAAGAGCTAGTATGGATGCTCCTGCCACTAATATAGAAATAAAATCATGCTAGATTTGAAGACAGAGGACCCGATTTAAAAACGTGGTTCTACCTGGAACTTCAGGCAAGTCAATTCACTTTTTTGGGACTCATTTTATTCATTTTTAAGATGAAAGATTTGCCTGAGAGGACTTCTAACATTCCTTCTTAATTCCACAATCCTATAAACATGGTAGATGGTATTCAAGAACTACTGTGGTTGAACATTTCATCACTCTTTGGATAACCTGCAGACAAATTTCTCAAAATTTAGCTAGACTGGTCCATGAATAGTTAACATGGTCTATCTGCCACCTGATCAGTCCTCAAAACCTTTCTACAGTGGTAAGATCTGGAATAACTTTCAAGAATCTCTATCTATAGCTATAGTCTCCTCACATATTTGTGATAGCTATAACTAACAATTATGTATAGCACTTTAAGGTATGCAAAGTGCTTTACATATATTATCTCAGATGTAGCTACAATATGATTGATATGAAACATAATGTCTCTTAATACTGTTCTTGAGAATAATAAAAATAATGATAATAACTAACATTTATATATTAAGTGCTGTCTAAATGTTGGAGGCAGCTTGGTGACTCAATGGATAGAGTGCTGGACTTTTAGTCAGGAAGACCTGACTTCAGATTCAGCCTCAGACTCTCACTAGCTGTGTGACCTTGGGCAAGTCCCTTAAACTTTGTTTGCTTTAATCTCCTGGAGAAGCAAATGGTTAACCACTCCAGTATCTTTGCCAAGAAAAATTCATGGACACTATTGGTATGCAATGGTCCCAGGGGTTACAAAGAGTTGGATGTGATTGAAAGACTGAACAACAACAACAAATCTAAATGATGATTATTTTAATTGTTAATTAATATAATTGAGAACAGTTTGTTCCAATGGTCATGAAGGTAGCTGAAGCAGGCACTGTGGAGTGCTTAGAGATGGGTCAGAGATCAAAGATGCCAAGGCCACCCTCTGCATCCTGGGCCATTGCCAGTTGTCCTGACTTTTTGTCTTGCCACTGGATTTTGATGACTGGAAGAAAGAGTGAGGCTGATGACTTTGTGCAACTCAGCCTCACTTAAATCCAAGTTGTGCACGAGTCAAGATATCACTTTGTGTTGTCATTGGTCCTCTTGGAAAATGCAGGACAATAACATAATAACTAATTATCATTTTATGCCAGTCAGATCTTGGAAGAAAGCATGATCTCCATTCAAATAAGATCACAGAATTTGAGAATTGGAAGCAGCCATCAGCAGTCATCTAGACCAACCTATAAACAAAAAAGCAATTCTCATCATAACATATTTGACAAGAGGTCATCCAGCCTCTGTTTAAAGGAAACCCATCACCTCTCTAGACAGCCTATTCCACTTTTGGACAGCTCAAATTATTAGAGAGCTTTCCTGACATTAAGCTTATTTCTTCCTCTTTGCAAATTCCACCCCTTGGGACCAAACAGAAAAAAGTCCAATTCCTCCTCCATTTAATAGCCCTTCAGTTACTTCAAGATAGTTATAGTGTATTCCTTTAGTTTTCTCCTTTACAGTCTAAACATGCCCAGTTTTTAAAAATTAGCCTTATAAACCTAAAGGTCTTTTATTATCCTGGTTGCTCTGCTCTGGACCCTCTATAGTTTAACAACATATTACTTAAATGTTGTTGCCTAGAAGTGAACACAATTTTCTTGATGAGGTCTGATGAGGGAAGAGTACAATGAGACCCTAATTTCTCACTTCCCAGAGGCAATGTCTCTTTCAAAGTAGCCAGTCCAAATACTCCTGTTGTTTTCCACACAAACACCTTAAAATAAAGATAATTTTTGGGTGAACCAAAAACTCTTGACAAACAGGGTAGTCATTCCTTATATGCTCTTTCTAGACCAGTTTATAAGGTGACCTTAACTATTCAGAGTGCCTAAATTACAATTAAAGACCAAGTTCTGTATTCTAGCCAATGAGATTCCATCTAAGTCAAGAACAAGGAAAGAGCAGTTGGCAAATCCAAACACTGATGTAGCTGGCATAAAGACATTCTTTCCAAGATTGAATGTCTAGTGTAGTTAGTTCTGAGCTCTGAGGTTTCCAACACCTTGGTGCTCCAAAAGATAATAGAGTCAGTTACGACAGTGCTTCAATTAGTCAGTTGTTCATTTATCTTAGCAGCTAACACTGATGTTATCTGTTGTTGAAACCTCAGCTGTGAAATGTTTCCTTAAAGTATATTTATTTTAATTCACTCATAGGCATGAATTATTAAAAAGAATGTCCATAAAACTCTTATAGAACATGCTTATTTTCCAAATTTTTTTGTGAGACAGAGACTGCTCAGTCACCTATGGCATGAGTAAAAAGAATTGTTACTGAACTAGTATTTGATTTTAAAAGTTTCTTGTCCTGAGAATAGAGCTTAAGGTCACCTTTCTCCTTGGCATTTATTTTCCTTTAGTAATAAAAACAAAACCAAACCATAAGACTCTTTGTTTACAAAATTTAGGGAAAATAGGAAACATTGTCAAATAATTGGTTTCATTAAGATGGCAACGTCTTTGCCATCTTCTCCAATGTACAACATGGTGTTTCTTGTTTGTTTATAATGAGCTTTGAGATCCTTGGATGAGGTATATTACATTTGTACAAACTATTACAGAGAGTTTTTATAACAACAGGAATAATGCTGCTTTGTGTTGCTCAACTATAGATCTTTTCTTCTAAAGATTTAAACTACCTTATAGACATGATTTGGATTGTTGTTCGATTGCAGCAATATTTTTCCTTCCCTTTTCTCCCCATCTCCCAATTTTTTCTTTATTAAAGAAGGCACAAATACTTTCTCATGTTATAACCTCTTTAATAAACAGCTCCGAATGTTATAGAAACAAACCTGCAGATGTCTCAAACAATTAGCAGCAGAAAGCTTACTGATGCCAGGGGTGTTAATGCTGCCAGAAAGCTCAGATATTTGTGGGTTACTCAGTTTTTGTACAGATGTGTATGAGGTTGAATTTCAGCTGTATGCCTGTAATAGCATCAGGAAGCATTTTGTCATGCTACTTCCTTGGGTGATCTTTTATGACCAAAAGAAGAAAAAAAAAGCACATTTCTGTCTTCTGAAATTGAGCTAGAATTCTGGGTAGTTTAACCGTAATCAGTGTATGGCTGAATCACAGCTGCATGTGATGGTTTGTATTATATACCAATGGCAACCAGTGCTATAAATATGGAAATCAAATACTTTAGGTTCGGGCTGATTCAAATCTGTGGGTAGGAAACGTCTGATCTTTCCCAAGATATGTTAAAAAGTGTGTGGAGGTTTCTCTTGGGCTACAGTCCCACTCGCATTCATATGTATTTCTTTTGTGATGGTCCCTTGGGGTCTCTTGGCAGCCACCTTTTAATAAAGATACAGATTGGGAGGGATAGGCATGTACACACACATACGCACACATACAATCAAACAAACCTCAGAAGATTATCTGAGTGTAGTTGATCTAGAGACCAGTCCTGACAGTTCCAAACCTCAAAAGATGAGCACAGAACAAAAGTTGGTTCTACTGCCTTTGAGGGTGAGACGCTGGAGTTCACTCAGAATCAGGCTGCCATTTGAAAACTGTTTATATTGGAATTATCTCTGATTCTGAATCAAGCTTTTAGTTAAACCTTTTAATTACATATTATTGTTGATAATATTATCATATCTCTGGTGTTAATGTTACTATTACCAGTTGATCTATTTCAGCCCCAAAATTCTGTGATTCTGATCTCTCTGAGCTTTTACAATATGATAATAATAATAGCTACATACCTAGGTAGTGCTGTAATGTTTACAAAGTACTTCACAAACATGATCTTATTTCATCCTCACAAGAAAAATAGAAGGTAGGTGTTTTTCTTCTTCCCATTTTACAGATGAAGAAACTGACTCAGAGAGTGACTAGGTAACTTACCTTGGATCACACTGCTAATAAGTGTGTGAGGTTGAATCTGAACTCAGGTTTTGCTGACTTTAGGTCTAGCACTCTATCCACTTAATTTTTTATGCAACTTTTCTTTGATCCATAATCTCATCAGTGTATTTAGAGTTTCCTTTCATCATTCTAGATCACAACTTCTCCATACCTTCTTATCTTATGTGATTCTTGTCTGCATTTTCCCATAAGTCAATGTGGATCTGGAATTCTATTGCTTTTATAGAGATGGTAGTTCTTATTAATGTATGTAATAAGTCCAAAAGGTAATCCACTTTTGGCAAATTGCAAATTTGGGAAATTTCAGTGATCCTAGAGCATTTGGCCACACCAAAGCCTGCCTCCTTAATATTAGTGCTTTCCTAATGATACTCCATGACTTCAAATCTTGGAACATCAGAGTTTCAGAGGAATCAGAATTATCAATAATTCAAAGGGCAGTGGAAACATACATGGTAGATGCAAGTCAGTTGTAGTATATGCCCAACAACGACTTGCATAGGAGAAATGTACAAAAATATTGAAGACACATATGATTAGGAAAAGAATAGATTGTGAGGGGCGAGAAGAAAGATTTCAGACAACCAGAATGAACGTTGCCTTGGAGATTGCAAAAATATCCAGGGAAAATCTCCAATAAGCTGAGTAGATCCTTTGTGGAGGATTGAGGGAAAGATATATATAAGAATATATTAGGGTAAAGGACAGTGGTGTGGTTGCCATCTCTACTGGTAAAGGTACTGCCAACATTGAGTAAAACATGATTGTTTTCAGTATACGGGTTGATTTGTTACAGTGCTAAGATGTGGTGGAATATAGTAGTAATCATTGGCTGTGTGTATTTACTCTAATAATTTACTTGCTTTGATTTCATGTTTCTTGTTGATGTTTTACTTATTTTTCAGTTGCCCTCTTTGTAAGATATGGGTATGGAGAAGATGAGGAAAATGGGGCAAGCACCTGGAAAATTTTGAAGCAGGTAAAAATCTGCTTTTGGTGCTCACAGTGTCCTCTTTTTGAACCTGTTTCTTTACCAAAAAGAATCTCCCTACTTTCCCTGAAGGGTCTAGTTCATGATTTCTCCCTAATAGGGGTGGGCATGACACCTGCACCATGTTAGTTCAGGTGTAATGTTGGGTTGAGCTAAAGGACTCATAACTCATTTAACAGTCAACAAAAAGTGATTTACTTAGGCTTTCTAAGAACAATATTTAACAAGGACATAGTAACACTGGGCTTTGATAGATATGGTCCCTGTGATTTCCATATGGAAATGGTCCTGGTCAATATGGCAGGCTGTGGTGACTCCAGTAGCATCAGGATACCCACCAAGTCTGAAGGGTGCCTGCAAGTGAAACTTTTTATTTCCTTAGGTGTCTTGGGAGTCATTTCTATGTAGCCAGAAGCTATCAGGAAGCTTCATTAAGGGAGGTACAATTGAACCTTGTCTCATCCCTGGGCAAATCAGGTCTTAGCTTTGTATCCTTTTAGGGCCTAACCCATGTATGTCAGGGAGAAGAAGGATCCCCAGTAGTTATTGCTCCTAACATACTCCCTTACATCAAAATCTGCTCTCTGAAAAGTATCTGTTATCTGTCATTTGCAATATAGTGTGTATTTTAGCCTTGTGTTGAGTCTCCAAGGTGTAGTTGCCTTGTAATTCTTATCCCCTAATTGTGGAATGCAAGGCTTCCTTCCTCTTCCTACGCCCTAAAGGAATTTCAAGCAGCAGATTGCAAATGAGGGAGGTTTAAGTGAGCAACCAGACCTTTTTAGAGTCCTAGAAATTGTGCCAGACCAGTAACACCCTCCCATCTCCGCTCTGGCCTTCAGATAAATTTGGTCCTCAAGTAATGATAGTGAAATAGACTTGCTGAGAGGGTTGTCTGATGAAAATACCAAGTATTTTTTGACTTTCCAGTGCTACTGCAGTACCTAATCCAATTCTCTTAATCTTTCTTTAGGTGTTATTGACTCACCTAATACTGGGGAAGAATAAAAGTGAATTTATAGGAAACTCTGAAGTTCACCAGAGTTTTTTGTTTTTATTTGTTTGTTTCCTTTTTACTCCAACTTAATTTAATCAATTGTATCTGTCCACAGATTTGTTGAATGTGGCAGGTTAGAACTTAAAAGCCCAGAGAAAGATATTTGTTTCAAGTATAAGAAGTGGGGATACAGGTCTATCACGTTCTAGCCCTAAAACCGAACCAAAATACCTAATAGCATGGCACGCTCAGTTATCTGCATCAGTTAAGAGGGAAACTGGCACCAAGCAGCCAACAAAGAAAATCATTGATCCCTATGCTCAGTTAGGTTGTGGTTCCATCTCTGCCCCAAAGCTGAGGTAAGTTCAGTTTATTCCCACTACTGTGCTCTATTTCCCATTCTCCGAATTCTCGTCTCCCTGAAGCAAGATCATGGTTCCAAGAAATTATTAGAAAGTTAGACAACCCCCAGGACAGATAATTTGTATGGGAATAAAATGGTCAGGGACATTGTCATACGATTTAAAGCTTTAAGAGATCTTTGAGATTATCTAGCTGTAGGATAATAAGATCTATACGGAAAGGGCCATGGAAATCCATCCAGTTTAACATTCCCTTTTTTTATAGGTGAGAAAACAGAGGCCTGGACAAGTTAAGTGAATTGGTAGGTTTTGAACTCATAACCCCTAACTCCAGATAGCTTTTCACTACTCCTTTTCTTCAGTAAGAAGAATATGCTGGGTTTGGGGGGAGGGGGGAACAATTACAAGTGTTTCACTCCACATGGGTGAGGCTGAAAAGGAGACTAGCTCGGGATAGTATGGAACAGAATAGGTGTGCATTGTAACAGCAAAGGAACCAGAACAGGTACATAATTGTGCAACCACTCCTGCTACCCCACTCCAAACAGACCCACCATGTAAGCAGAGTAATTTAAGGCTATTGTCAGGATTCTTAACAGGAATAGACTGGGAAGCCAGGCGTCTTGGCTTCACAAGAGGCCAGAAACCTGTTTTTAATAGGATAAAAGTGCCCAGAGGCTTATATGATGGGGACATACATATACACTGCTCTACAAAGGAGTGAACAGGTGTGGGACTTACCTGGAGAGAAGAGAAAGGAGGCACTGCTTATACAGCTCAGGCCTAGCAGTCTCTTCCCACATACAACAGATGGCCTTGTTCTGGACTGTTGTTCCTTACAAACTAACACAGACAACTCTGGAGGTAGTGCCAAGAGCATCCTTGATTGACCTGGTGTTGGCTTCTTCACTTTTTCCATGGACGGAGTACCAAGTTTCATTCTCGTTTGTCTCCACACATTTCTGCCCAAGCTTGACTTCCCATACTGAAAGAGGTGGCTGGATGGTCACAAGTTAGTTAGAGGTGAGAGCTTCTGCTAGTAAGAACCTTACTCCAAGTCCTTCTCCCCTCCAGCTCCCCTTTCCAGTCACCTAACCACTCAATATTATAGCAATGTACCTCTGGAAGATCTTACTTCTTCCTCCTATCATGTGGAGTGAAAAATTCAAGAGAAAAGACATGTGTGGGAGAAGAATTCACTGATTTTCACTGTTTTACCTTTTGATATTGTAAACTGCTGGGAATAAGGACCAGATTCTTTCATATGTTTTTATTAACATCTAGTATATGTTGGTTTTTTACTAAATGTTAATACTTTATTAATAGAGAGATGGAGACAATAAGATATTCTACAGTATTAGACATATTTACATATACTAGAGGATATAGGACTTACTGGGGGTGGGGAAGAGGATTTTTAATAGCACAGTTGAGAAACAGGTGAAAATTATCCTTTCCTTTCCTTGCTATGAGAGATGATGCTATAAGGCGAGAGGCTTTGAACCTTCCCCCATCTTGAGTTCAATATGGAAGCTGATGAAATGGGCCTTAGTCTTTTGTCTCTCTACATTTGTGCCTTTCTGTTTTAGCAAAAAGGTTTGGAGACTTTGTGAGTTTTGATAGGTCAAGAGGGTGATTCTCTAAACTTCTGGGCATTCCAGCATTTTAGCTTTTACGTTTTATAGCCAGTTCAGTATCAGTTCCCTGAGGAGCAAAGAGTGACCTTTGGGAGTGTCTGAGATGAGAACTCATCTATCAGAAATTCATATTTGAACATGAACTTGGACATGAATTTGGTGGGACCACTAATGCTAATCTAAATGACATCCCCGAGACCAAGATGGGAGAGGGGAGAATATGCTCAGGTGTTGGAGGGAAATGCTTGTACCATTGTTACTGCTATATCTTTGAAATAAATATCTCTTTGTAAAAGCTAATTGATGATAAATGGCTAAATAGAACTAGGGTTTAAAATGGAACTTGTGGCTAACAGTGGAGAAAACAATCGATGGATGCTCACACTGATGGCCTTAGAGAAGCGACCCACCAACTATGGAATCCTGAGGAGGATATAGCAGTGCAGCTCTGGGACAATGGACTACAGCGGATTCGCTAGCAGGTGGGACCTTGTTTATGATAAAACTGGACCCTTTGCATTTGTGGGGACTGCAAGAGATGTTCTTCGCTTGGGACTTTCACTTTGGAATACCCTAGTTCAAAGAATCCTAGAGAAATTGCCTCAAATTTTATTTATTTTGTTTTAGGCTGTGATTGTAAGTGAATTTTTATTTTTCACCTGTAAAATGAAGGAGTTTGAAAGATGAGATTCCTTTCAGCTCTAAATCGAGGATTATTTTCTAGTCCACTTATCACATTGTAATGTAACATAGTAGTCTCTAAACGTTTTTGCTCATATGTCCCTATTAGTAAAAACTTTTGATACTCTCTGAATTACATATTTACTTAAAAAAAAATAAATTGTGTACATGTACTATGTCAATAATTATACACATTAAAATGGACACAAAAATCAGAAATTAAAAATGTTAAAATAAAGATGAAATGATATTTGATCCTAGAGTTGATAGGGAGCCATGAGAATTGCTTATGCTTTAGGAAAAATCATTTTTGGCAGTTTGATGGAGAGGCTTGAGGTAGGGGGACCAGTTATGAGTCTACTGCAATGGTCTAGATGAAAAGTGATGAGTCTGAACTAGCGTTATGTCTGTGTGAGTAAAGAGGAAGAGTCAGATGAGAAAGATGTGGAAACACATAGTATGATTTGGTAATTGATTGAATATATGGGGTAAGAAATAGTGAAAAGGTGAAGATCACATTGGGAATGTAAACTTGGGCGACTGGAGGGAATGAGGGTGCCCTGAAATCAATAGTAAAGTTTAGAAACTGAATGAGTTGGGGAAAGAAGATGATGTAATGAAATTTGTAGTATTTTGCAGTCCATTCATACCTGATTACCATATTAGACTCACTATCTCACTCCAAATGAAAAAAGGGTGAGGAAGGGCTCTCACTCACCAGCTACTAACCAAAGTTAGTTGTCACCAAAGCCCACCTTTTGAGGGCCTTAGGTAACAGCCACAAGTTGATCTGAGGGGTAGAAAGTTATAAATTCGAAGTGGTGGTGGGATGGTGTTGGTGGTGGGGTTCAGAATTTTCCCAGGGGTATTTGCATAGCTTTTGCTGTTGGTGCATAGGTAGTGGTATGTTTAACAATCAATGCATGGACATCTGAGGTAGAGAAAAGGAGATAGGTTGGTAGCTTACACCACTGTATACACCACTTCAGTTTCAGCTTCCACTGAAGGAAGTGGAGATGGAAATGTCTTAGGAGTAAAGGATAGATATAGTTCTACAGGAGATATGCCTCATAACTGATTGAGGATGAGATGTGACCCTTCTTTTCTTTTGGTTGATCATATATTCCTTGGAGTAAGGTTACTTCCCCCTTAGTAGACCTCCACTCCTGTTTTGGAGACCACCGCTATAGCAAAGCAATGAGATATATTGAGTTGTTTGTCTTTTGCCAGATAACCACAGATTACTGTGTTTCTTGAGTTTGTGTGACAGTTTTCTTGGTTTTTCTGTTTCTTACCTGACTCCAGTTGGGGCAATGACTATGTCTCACTCTTTTTCATATCCTTCATATGTCTTCCATGAGATATATACATGGTAAATATCCTATAAACGTCACTGCATGAATGGGCATAAAACCATGCCATGTCTCTTGAGGACTGTACCCACTTACACGGTCCCAGTTCCAAGCTGATGATTCTCAGTCTCTCCAGAGCAAACCTCTCAGCATCCTGTTCCCACGCCTGTATATGCTCAATCTTGGGTTACACCAACCTGTAAAATTTTTTTTTCAGCTTTGCCCAAAACTTGTTTTAGGTGCAATTCTTCTTTCCATAACTTATTCACCAGAGTAAATAGTCAACATATTGCCGTCTACCCTCTCAGACTAATAGGACACATACTGTGAGGGTTCCCTGACATCAGTGATAGCTACCCGCTTGAAACAAGGGCAGGCAGTTTATAGTTTTAACAATTCATATTAAACGAAACTCATTTCCTCCAAGATGTGAGAGTACTTTGCTGATTCTTTCTTAATCAAAACAGATGTTTTTGAAGCTGCCTAGAACAGGATATGGAAAATTTGGCTAACTATTAAATATGGGTTCAAAGACAGATCCTTTATAGTCACCACTGAAACCATGGGTACTGTCTAAATATAGCAAATTGATACTGTACTTTTGAAAGTCTGCCTGCCTCCTGTAAATTGCTTCTATGTTCCATAAAGCTGTGTTCAAGTAGTTCTATTCTCTACTGAGAAACTTTAACAGTGAGCAGTGAGAATAAACATTGTGTGTGGGTTCTTTCTAATAAAAATGTGTTACATGAATATTTTTTCTTTTTAGCCACAATACAACCTTTTCTTGCTAGGATCTTTTTTAACTCCTAACATCTACATGAGTTGGATGGCAATTTAAAATTTGATATAGAAAGGCACAAAGTTGGAATAACTTATACAAGGCCAGGTCTTCACTGGCTGAATAAAATACCTCTAATATTCATAGAATTGTAGAACTGGAGGGAATCTTTGAGATCATTTTTCTAAACTCCTCATATGTAGTTGAGGAAATCAGACCAGAGATGAGATATACCTTTTTTAAAAATATAATCACACAAGTGGCCAGTGATAGCACTAGAACCCAGGATTCTTATTAAGTTAATAATAGCCGGCATTTATTGCTACTTTCTTATTTATTATCTCATTTATCCATACAACCACCCTGAGATTTGGGTGGTATTATTAATATCTCTTATTTTAAAAACTGGGAAACTGAAGCCAAGAGAAGTTAAGTAACTTGTCCAGGGTCATACAGCAGTTAAGTAGCAGAGGCCAGATTTGAACCCAGGCCTTCCTCATTCCAGGTCAAGTGTTCTATCCACTGTGCACTCCCACTTTTATTCTCTGTCCTTAATATAATGATGACTTTTTTCCTCTGGGAAATACTTGTAAAGAGACAGGTTCACTGCTATTCATTTTAAAGTTAGCATGTATGTGATTTTATTATTGTCCCTACTTTTCAGATAAGGAAATTGAGGCTTAGAGAGGTTATGCTATTTCCTTGGGGTTACACAGCTAGCACATGTGTAAGACAAGGTTCAAACTCGGTTCTTCCTGAATCCAAGTTTGGTATTCTATCCACTGTACAGTAGTATCACTATAGAGGTTATGTGGTCCAAATTCCTCATTTTACAGATGAGAAATTGGAGGCCAGTACAGGTTAAGTACCTTGGCCAAGCTTGTGAGGGGTAGTGCCAGGATTAGAATCTAGGTCCTCTGACTCCAAAAACCTTGCCCTTACCATCATACTTAACTGCTTCCCAGCTTTGTCAAGAATTAAACCCATTCCTTAGATCTTTATTAGCTTGTATGTATCATGGTGTCAGTACAAACCTGCAGAATCATGAGTTCAAAAGGAAGCTATGAGGTCTTCAAATACTTTTCCCTCCCTATATAAATTTTCAGGGACTGATGAGATCTATCCATCCTCCCTCCATCCTTCCTTCCTTCTTTCCTTCCTTCCTTCCTTCCTTCCTTCCTTCCTTCCTTCCTTCCTTCCTTCCTTCCTTCCTTCCTTCCTTCCTTCCTTCCTTCCTTCCTTCCTCCCTTCCTCACTTTCTTCCTTCCTGCCTTCTTACCCTCCTGCTTTCCATGACCACATCTCCCCAACCAATTCAAGCATGCTTCCTTTGCAATGTCACCCCTTTCATTCAATGAATCTGTACCTTATAAGCAATGCAAACTCAATATATCCAAAATAGAACTTACTATCTTTCCTCTAAAAGCTTCTCATCTTAAAAATTCCTGTAACTGTGGAAGACACTGCTACCCTAGTACAGAAGTGACTGTCCCCATCCTTGTAATGCTTTCCCTCCTTATCCCTACATCTTTGTTTTTCAGGTTTTCTTCAAGCCTCAACTCAAATACTATTTTCTGTATGTAACATTTCCAAGTCTCCACTGCTTCTAGTGCCTTCCTCTCAGAGATTAATTTTAATTTCCTCTCTATGTATCTTGTATGTACCTCATTATTTACATATTATGACCCCAGTAGAATCATAGAATAAGAATAGCTTCTTATGAGCAGAGACTTTGCCTTTGTTTGTACCCCCAACTCTTGGCACAATCCATCAAAAAGTATTTATTAAATCACAACTATGTGACATTGTGCTTTTTAATTGACGCTACAACTGTGGGGAAATGGGAAAGGGAGAAATGGGCTAAATGCTTTTAAATTTCAGATGATGGGTGAAATGGGATACTGACCATTTAATATCACTACGAATCTAGTTATTGAGAGCATTAATATTAATATTTGCTACCTAGGAACATCCTTCACCAACCAGGCAGGGTAAATTCCCGAGGTGCTAGGCAGAGGAGGATTGGATGACCAGGGAGAGTTTCTAGGTATGGCAAGTTATTGTTCCTCCTACGCCATCTCTTAGATGAGTACAAAAGTGGAAGCTTATTTGCACAAAAGATATTTGGATAAAGATCCAAGTTTCCTCAGATTATCTGAGCCCGCAAGCTTGCCTTATAACTTATTTGAGCCTTACTAATTGTCAATCATTAATCAAATAGGGATAATAACACCTTCTTTAGTTGTTGTAAAGATTAAATGAGATAATAAATGTGAAGGTCCTTTGAAAATTGGAAGGTATCATACAAATTCAAGACACTCCCAGTATTATTCCATTAAAGTAATTATATTCTACATCAACTAATGGTTTAGAGTTTTACCTCATGTAACCTTGCATGTCTAGTACCATGGAGTACTACAGGATGAGTATATTAATCAAAATAGTTAATAGCTACTGTATATCACTCATCAGATATCTCTGTAGTTTCTTACAAATATAGCTGAGAAGAGAATGATTCAGATGGTTGAGGGGAATAAATTGGATTTTATGAGGAAGGGTTGTATGTGACCAGGACCTTGTCCATATTAGAGACTTCATGGGGGTATTGTCCCATTGAAGAATGTTAAATTCCCACAACTAGATCCTTTCTCTTCAAGTTATTTACAAGGTAGTGAATTCTCAATATGTACCACAACAATATCTGGAGGAACTTTTTCATAAATTTCCCCTAATGGAACTGGGTTTATTTAACTGGTTGAAGGAAAGGGAGAGCATTTACTATAATTCCTTATGCAAACAAACCTTTCAACCAATTATTATCCACATAAATGACAGGCACTATCAGTAATGGAAAGATCACTGGACTTGGAGTCAGAGGACCTAGGTTTGAATCTCTGCTCTAATACTACTCATATACCTTTTGCAAATCACTTAAACTCTTCTGACCTTAGTTTCCTTATCTGTAAAATAATGAGTTGGAAAGGAATAGGAATTAATAAACTAAAACTTGAGGGCTGAATCCAGTCCACTGGCTGGCTTGCAAGCTGAGAATGTTTTTTAAATTTCAAAATAGAATAAAACTTTATTTAAAATGTATAAATAATTCTCAGCTCACTGGCCATACCAAAAGGATGGTAGCAAGATTTGACCAATAGGCCCTAGTTTGCTAATTCCTGAACCACTAAGATTCCTTCCAGATCCAAATCTATAATCTTATCCATCCTAAAATGTCATGGATGCAAAATTTGAGTAGATATAGGTTTTCTAGACAAGACAAACATCTAGTTGTTTAAGCTTGGGATAGATTATTGAAGTAGGCTGTAAAATACATATTTCTCCAAAGCACTTACAAATAGAATTGTTTTTCATATGAATTGGTTGGTTTGGGATAGGGATTGGGATTGGTTGGGATGGGAAGGAGAGGAAAAGTGGAGGGAAACGAAGAAAGAGAATGAAACAAGCACTTATTAAGTACCTGTGCTCAGTGCTTTACCAATATTATCTCATTTAGTGCTATATTATCATCCCCTTTTATTTTTGAGGAAACTGAGGAAAACAGATGTCAAAGTGACTTGCTTATTGTTATGCCTTTAGTAAGTGTCTGAGGCCAAGTTTGAACTTCGGTTTTCCAATCCAATAAAGGTTTATTATGTGCCTACTATGTGCTAGGCACCGCACTGAGTGCCAGGGATATAATTAATAAATAGACAGTCTGTGCCCTCCAAGGAGCTTACAATCTGATGGGGGGAGATGACACACAAAATGGTGTATCCAGAATGGGGGCATCTTGATCTGTGGAATTGAAACCAGTTGGAGCAGCAGATACAGAGTGGAGCGATCCCCAAAGTTCTATAAAGGAAGGCATTGGAAGGAATTTAGTATTCCACACTCCAACCCTCCAATCAGAGGGAAAAGGAAGCTGAGGGAGGTAGTGCTAGTCAAGGCTTGAGTTAGCAGCTTAGTGATGAGATTAGAGGTCATGAGTTTAACCTGGGAGGGCATCTTCTGTGGTGCTGAAACACGACAGGACAGCAGACTCTCCAGACTCTAGACCCAGTGCTCTATCTATCTGCTTCTAGACAAGAGTAGTAGAAGTTTACTTAATCTTTTCATATACTTCAAGTATCAAGATTCTAATTTATGAACAAGGTTCCCAGCCAACCTCACCCTAATATTAAACCTCTTGTTTTATAAGACCATTGTCAAAAAGACAACATGTTGTCCTCTTTTTATCCTTTGACTGGGTAGCATTTTAGAGAAAATTTTTTTGGCTTGTAAACAAGGGAATTAAAAAAAAATAGAATTTCATATTAAACTAACATTTTATAGTAGTTGCACTATCAAGTCAACTTTATTTGTAAATGGGATTTTTAGGTTTTGATGGTTTCTAACTGTTTTGAACGCTCTATTTTGTTTTCCTAAGTGTCCTCATGGGGGCCTACATTTCCACCTTTGTTCTCAGGGTTTGAGGAACCATAAACTTCCCAGGAACATATTGAAATCAACCACCAGATGGAGACTTTGCTAAAATTCTTCTTCACTTCAATTACCAGCGGGCAGCTAGTTCTGAAATGAGATAATTCTATGGATGCAAAAGCGCTTTGGAAGTAAAAGTGGTGCTGTATGAATTCAAGATATTGTTGTCATGACCTTCCAATTGAAGCTGCATATGCTTTAACATAGGAATGTTTTACTCATGTAACTTTTTCCTAGGGATACAGAAATATGTTATGCCTCAGATTATTAAATTAAGACCATATACTTTGTACTAAAAGGAGAGCAAAAGGACCCCTGGATTGTTAGCTCTGGGTTTTCTCCTCTGGTGCCTAGAAAATGAACTCTACTACTTTCTCCCTCAGTTTTCCCATTAAAAAGAACCTCCCCCCCCCCCCCAATCCTAGTATTTCCCTGCTATACTGCAGGGATGATGAATGAAGTAATCTGAGAATTGGTACGACTAAGAGGAAAGAGCTATGAGACAGAATTAATCTCCTTTCTTGCAGCTCGCATCTGTACCTTGGAAAGTGAAGTGTGAATTCTTCTGGTCGATGTTATTGGAAATCCAAACAACAAATGAACTGTCTCTTTATTTCCATTTCAGCTCTTTACCAAGGTACAAGATGTTTGAAGATTGTGCCCAAAGTTGTATATAGATATATTGGAATGCACAATGACTAGAAGCATGGAGTGAAGTGAAATAGGAAGCAAGTACAATTAATAAATCAGATGCTGGTCTCCTTTGACAGGAGAGGAAATGGAAAGAAGACAGCATAGAGTTTATAAGGGATAAGAGAATGCAACAATGTTACTCCAAAGCATAAACGATAACTGACATTCATAAATTTTAAAGTTTTGAAAGTGATTTGCAGATATTATCTCCTCTGAACCTTACAATAACTTTGTGAAGTGGGAATGAAAGGTAATCTTTTGGTAGTTTCATTTTACAGGTATTAAGAATAAGATCATTTAAAAAATGAAATGTTGAAAAATTCATTGATTCTAAGATAACAGTTCTAGAGTTAGAAGCTATTTTAGGGATCATCTCAAGTCCAACCACATTTCTCTCATTCTCGAAAAACTTTATTCATTCCCTATCAAGGATGTGGAGATGAAGATAGAGGAATTCCAGGCATAGGGGACAGCCAGTGAAAATGACCAGAGCTAGGAGAGGAAGGGTAAGGAACAGCGAGAAGTCTTGAGTTGTAACTGACTTACTTGTGACTGATCACTATTAAACAAAGATGGAGTCCTTTACTGAGGGACCACAGTCTGAACCAAGAAAGATTATTGAACAGGAGAGGGTAGACCTCTGTCACCTTCTGGTGGAGTGGTGACAAATCTGAAAGTTCAGGCTCCAAGGGTGTGATACCAGTCCTAGGCTAAGGGTTGCACTTGGTGAAAGCGCATGTAGCACTACAAGTGTAGAGCACTGTAACATTCTACCTAAGGAGTACCCAGTATCATCCAGCCAAGTTAGTACTGAGCCAGTGGCAGAGTGACTTACCTGACTCATTCTGGTAGTTCAGTAGCTAGATGACCTCCCTGATTCATCTGAGTATCAACTACATCTAGGAAACTTCCTGGTGCAGTCAAGTAGCAGCCTTGCCTGGTGAAGAGCGAGTAGCTTAGTAGCTAAATGACTTGCTTGACCCAACTTTTCAGCTGTTTTTTAGTTGTGTACCATTTCATGACCCCATTTGGGGTTTTCTTTGCAAAGATACTGGAGTGGTTTGGCATTTCATTCTCCAGTTCATTTTACAGATGAGGAAACTGAGGCAAACAGGGTTAAGTGACTTGCCCAGGGTCCCACAGCTAGTAAGTGTCTGAAGCCAGACTGGAACTTGGGCAGAGGAGTCTTTCTGACTTCAGGCCCAGTGCTCTATCCACTGCACTACCTAGCTGACTGAATCTAGCAATTGGAGCCAGCTCACGTGAGGAGTGGTATGACTTTATCCTTCACTAATTCCATCTCCCACGGCAAACTTCTGGCTAATTTCAAAGCAATTTTACTGACTCCACACTCCTGTAATAACCAAAGACCCATCTTTTTAATACAAAGCTTTGTTATATGGTGGACAACTGCATTGATCATCATTGATTTTTCTTTACAATGTTGTAGCCATTGTAGCAATTGTTCTGGTTCTGCTGACTTAATTCTGCATTAATTCTTGTCTTTCAAGTTTTTCTGCCATCCCTTTCATAATTTCTTATTACACAAATAATAGTCCATTACATTCCTATATCATAATTTGTTCAGACATTGTCTGAATGATAGACACTACCTTAAACACCAACTTATTATTTAAAAAAAAATAAAGCCTTGCTATGACTCTTTTTATATATGTGGGCCTTTTCTTTGATCTCTTCGGGGTTTGGGCCTAGTAGTGACATCCCTGGGCCAAACGTATGAACAGTTTAGTGACTTTTTAGATATAGGCAATTGCTTTACAGAATGGCTAGACCAATTCACAGCTCTACCAAAGGTGAATTAATCCAGTGATGTCCTTCCCTATTCCTTCAATAATTGCAATTTTTCTCTTTTGTCATCCTTATCAATTTTATTGGTGTGAGGTAGAAACAAAGAATTGTTTTAGTTTGCATTTTTCTAATTATTAGTGGTTTGGAGCATTTTTTATATGACCATTGATAGCTTGCTTTTCTTCTTTTAAGAATTTTCTGTTTATATACTTCGGTCATCTATCTATTGGGAATGGTTCTTGCTTTTTACATGTTTGTTTCAGATCTTTTTATATCTTTGACAGTTGATCTTGATCAGAGCAATTGGATTTAAAGATTTTTGTCTCCAACTTATTTTTTCTATTCTAATTTTAACTACATTTTGTTTATGCAAAAGCTTTTTGACTTTTTATAATAAAAATTGCAATTTTATCTTCTGTGATCTCCTTTGTCCTTTGTGGGGGTCAAGAAATTGTATAAGATTATAAAATTACATATATGTTTTATAGATTGGGAACTGAGGGGGTGCTTAGAGACTTTCTCATTTTATAGTTGAGAAAACTGATGCTAGGTAAGGTTATATGACTCACATAGATAATTGTCTGTGGTAAGTTTTGAACTCAGGTCTGCCTTACTGCAAGCCTAGCACTTGATATATTATAGCACCTAATCCTCCCCCTTCATACTTGTGACAGTTACCTTCTTGGCACTCCTAATTTGTCTATGATGTTACATTTTATGTCTAGATCTTGTATTTGTTAGGAGCTTTATGGAGGTATGTGACCTGTGTTCTTGGCCCAAATCTCATTTCTGCCAAATTACTTTCCAATTTTCTCAGCAGTTTTTGTCGAATAGTGGAGTCCTTGCCTCAGTATTTGGGGTTTTGAAGTTTATCCAACTCTATGATGCTCTGTATGTTTCCTTCCTTATGTTATATATGTAATCTAATGCCACCAACTGCCTTTTCTATTCTTTCACCAAAACTGAATAGTTTTTATGTTTATTACTTTGTGGTAGGAGATCTGGCATTACCAGGCTCCCTTCCTCCAAATCTCATTTTTTCAAGATTTCCCTTTTGTTCCTTTAGATAACTTTTGGTATTATTTTTCCATCTCTGTAACATAATAATTTTGATTGCTATGGCACTGAAGAAGTAAACGAATTTAAGTGGCATTTTCCCTTTTTGCTGTATTGGCATGACCCAACCAGGAGCAGTTCATTACTTTCCAATTATTTAGTTCTGTCTTTATTTCTGGAGAGCATCACACAATTACATTCTTGAAGCCAAGCTCTGCAAGGAATGATCCATCCTAATGGCATCTCAGCAGAGATCAATAAAGGAGCTTAGGGAAACAGCAGACTTCACATATCTCTTAGTCCTTGCCATCCCTTTTATTTTTCACTTTCAAAATGTATGGATTTTGTGTTTGTTTTGCTGGCAGTAGAAAGAAGTACCCTAGATGATTATTACTTAAAGCAGCTAGATAAGTGATCCTTATGTTATTTCCTGAAATTGATCCTAAAATCATCTCCTTCTTCTCCAGTTTTTGCCTCTGTCTTTTATTTGAGCAGCTCTCACTATTTTTTACTGTGCTGATCCTGTTGTCTTCCTTGGGGAAGCAGTAGGTGGAGCTACAGACTTTTTATCATGAAGAAACTACAGTTGTCACCCATTGCCAGCTTAACCTGAGCAAGTATACATTTCCAAAAATAACAGAGGCATTTCCAAGTATTCCAGAAATATATGCAAGACTGTTTAGTCATTCATAATCACCCCTTTGCAAGTACTACAGATATTCCATACAAAGTCATTCAGAAGGGGAAAAAAGTTTGCAGGATGCCCTATATTTGGGGCTGGGGGTGAAGTTGGGGTGGGACATAGCAGAAGTGGTGGATGCTAGGAATTGGGGGAGGAGGAAGAGAGACAGACAGACACACATACGCACACAGAGGTAGTTCTTTCACAATTTTTTTTCCAGGTGGCAAAGGGGCCCAGAGAGAAGGCGGTGGCGGGGGTGGTAAAAGGTCTTTTCCATCTGCGTCAGAACTCTGAGGACCTCCTCATTTCCCCACTCAAGATACCTTTCTGAGGCCTCAAACTGTGGTTATTACCTTTTTAGAATCACAGAAAGGTGAACTAGGTTAAGTGACTTGAGACAACAAGAATACCATATTTTTATAGTAGAAGATTCTTTTCAGAGATCTGTGTGGAGAGGTTTTTCTTCCCAGCTGTGACTCCCTGAAAGAGTTAGAGGGGTTCTTTATTTTCATTTGTTTTTCTTTTATGAGCTGGTTGGATTCTTTACTTTCCATTACAATTTCCTTTATAATGGGGTGCTTCCTGATATTAGATAGAACTTGAAATCAAAGAGGAGCTCCTCTGTGGGAAATAGTGGATGTCTGCTGTAATTTCTAGAGGTTTTTTTCCTTTTTTTTGGTGGAGGCCATGATTTTATGGGTGTGAGTGAAGATATTCCCTCTGCCATTCTAAATTGGCAAGTATTTGGTGCCTCAGAGTTGTAGCTGGGTTGTTCCAGGGCCTTGAGTGCTTCAATGACTTGCTCAGGTCTATGAAATCAACATGTATTAGAGTCAGGACCCGAACTCAGAAGTTCCTGATTCTGACTCAGGCTTTCCAGCTACTCAAGGCATGGCAGCTGAATACGGCTTATAAATTTGACCCAGTAGCTAAATTCTGAGCTCAAATTACGTACTTTAGTGTCAATATGATAATGTGAAGAAAAGAGAGAGTGTTAATGGCTGTGGGGGATCAGAGAAAGCTTCCAATAGGGAAGTGGCACCCAACTGACCCTTTAAGGAAGCTGTGGATTCTACAAAGTGGAGGTGAGGATGGAGAGCATTCATGATTGCATGACAGCCTACCCAAAGAAAGGCAGGAAGACAGGAGATCACTCAATTGCAATATACCTCTAGGGAACCCATTTCTTTGACTGCAGTGTTGATAAACTTCTGAGAAAAATACAGAACAATTCCAAGAGGGGAAAAACGATGTTCAGTGACTGGTATAAGGTCACACAATCATGAAAAGATCAGTTAGTATGCCAGTTCCTGTCTTCTGAAGCTTATCTTTCCATTTCAACATATCTCTTTGTGGGAAATATGTCCAATATAGATCTGAATTCAAATCTAGCCTCAGGCATTTACTAGATGTATCACCCTGGGCAGGTCACTTAGCCTTTGTCTGTCTCAATTACCTTAATTGTAAAATGGGAATTATAACTACATCTATCTTTCAGGGTTGTTGTGAGGATCAATGATATTTGTAATGCACCTAGCACAATGTCTGGCACATAGTAATGCCAGCAGTACTTATTAAACGCATGTGTTTCCTTTCCTTCTTTCCTTCCTTGCTTCCTTGCTTCCTTCTTTCCTTCCTTCCTTCCTTCCTTCCTTCCTTCCTTCCTTCCTTCCTTCCTTCCTTCCTTCCTTCCTTCCTTCCTTCCTGCCTTCCTTCTTTCCTGCCTTTCTGCCTTCCTTCTTGCCTTTCTTTCTTCCTTCTTTCCTTATCTCTTAGTATGTCAGATTCTTGAGATCATCCATGAGTGATATGACTTCAAGAATCACACATCAGTTAGGGATTATTATGTTTCTTGCTAGTAGGAAAGAAGCACATTGAAGCTAATATTTAATAACCTTTCTTGAACAGATTATTTTGCAATTATACATAGGTGAAGAAAGAATAACACTGGTTTGGAAACAGAGAACCTGTGTTCAAATCTCAGCTCTACCAATGACTACTCACGTTTCTTGGGCAAATCATTTTGTACTTCTGGCTCTCAGATTCCTCATTTATAAAAGGAGCATTGGACTAGATTATTTCTAAGTTTATTTCCTGCATGGATTAATAACACTATGATTTTTGTTATTTTAAAAAATCACAGAGAAAGCAACTCATAAAACCATCACTGAAACCTAAAGGTCTTAAATCTGTCTAAGTGGAAGGAGACTCCAAAGTGATGCAAATATTGAAGTGTAGTATAGGAAATGATGGGGGGAAGAGTCTCCTAGGAATACTATTCTTCTACTATTATTATTTTGCTAGCCATTTCATAGACTTTTAAGTTTAAAAGAAACTATAAAATCCATAGAATTGTTATTCTAGAGCAGGAACAGACCCCAGAGGCCATCTAGTCTAATCCCATCATTTTGCATATGAGGAACCTGGAAGGGGTTAAATTTTACAAGTTGGACTTAGTCAAGGTTACAAAGGGAGTAAGCATCAGAAAGGGAATTTGAATCCTGAGTCTCTGACTTACTTTCACTCATCTGGTATGGACTTAAGATTCTAGGCAAGAGACAACTCAAAAACATCTTTCATATGATATTCACATGTACAGTTCATCCTCTTCCTTCATCAACGCTGTTCTGTGAAAATGATAGGACAGAAAAGGAAACAAATTACACAATGACATTACTCTGACAGAAAGCTGGCAAATCTGACAGCTGGAAAGATAATTTTCATCCTCTCCGGGTTAATAGCTCTCAGCACCATTAGTCTCTTTAAGAAAAAGTCCTCCCTAGGAAAAGGTGGAGAGCAGAGCTAATTAGAATTTCAAAGGGTATACCCAACCATAAAATCTAATCAGATTATAATTTCCTGTTTCTTTGAGCCAAGGTTCCTATCACCTTAAACTGTTATGAGTGAAATGACCAGGCTTTTGAGAAGTAGCTCAGACTTGTATCTTAGTGGTGATTCTTAAAAATTCTATTTTTTATTACCAAAGAACAGAGAAAAAGAATCTTGTCTTTTTAGGTAGAAAACTTCTCTTGTCCCTTTGTCTCAATAATTAAATTTAACACTCATTCATTCAATAAATACTAATTATGGCCTACTAGGCTTTAGATTTACAGAAAGGCAAAAAAGCAGAGCATTTGGTACGGAGCTCTTAGAACAGGTGATACTTAAAGCCTTCAATCAATAATCAATCAATAAGAATTTATTAAGGTTTATTATGTGCTAGGAACTATGCTAAGCTCTGGGGATATAAAGAAAAAAAGTTACTGACCTCAAAGAGCTTACATTCTAATAAAGAGAAAACATGTGTGCAAATAGATATATGGGAAAAATTCCCAAAGTAGATACCAGGAAGGAATTCCAAGAGACAGAAAACTGGAAGATGGTCAATCCAGGCATAAAAGTCAGCCTGTGTGAAGTCACAGAGTCTGGACATGAAATGTTATGTACTACAAATAGCAGGCAGGCAGGTTTCTCTAGAGCATAGCATGCTTGAGGAGGAATAATATACTACCAAACTGGAGAGACAGGATGAATTTTTGTTATAAAAGGCTTTAAACACCAAACTGAGGATTTTTTAATGTTGTCTTAAAGACAATGGGGAACTACTGAGGATTGTTTGGTAGGGGAATCCACATGATTAGACCTGAGATTTACAAATATTAATTTGATGGCTCTATGTGGGATTGATTGTAGAGGAGTGGGACTAGTAGCAGGGAAATCAATTGGGTTATTTTAATAGTCTAAGAAAGAGGAAATGGGGACCTGGACTAAAGTAGTTGTGCTGTGAGTATAGAGTAAGGGATGGGTATAATAGGATTTATGATACATAATTATATATATATAATACATAATATGTATAATTAGAATTATATATATATAGAATTATATAATACATATTAGATATAATTAGAATTAATAAGACTTGATTACTAATCATATATGGGGGCTAAGTGAAAATGAAGAATTAAGAATAAAATCCAAGTTGCAAACCTGGAAGAATATTGTCTGCTTAGACAGAAACAGGGATGTTAGGAGGAAGGGTAGATTTAAGAGGAAAGATACTATCTTCTATTTTGGACCTGCTGCGTTTGAAGTGCCTATAGGGCAATAGGAGGGAGCTTATCAAAGACTAGTGCAGAATTAGTGTTCAGGAGAGAGATAAGGGCTAGATATGTAGATGTGAGAGTCATCTGCACAGATCTGATAATTAATTCTATGGGAACTGATGAAATCACTGAGAGAGCATAGAAAGAGAAGAGGTCTCAGGAGATTTTCCATGTCTTTTCTCAGTTGCCTTTAATGTGCTTAATGTAGTATGTGTTCCTTTTTTCCTTTCCTTATTCTTTTGATGCTCTTAGATATGGGGAGACATATTTATCTTATATGTGACATACAGGTACTGCTTTAGCTATTTTCCATTTAACTTCTTTTTGTTATTAATGCTATCTCTGAAAAGGTTTGGAAGGAAAATTTCAGATTATGGAAAAAACCAGTATTCTCTCCTACTCGTCCAATAATATTACACATTTTCTACTCAAAGATGGAAAGAAAAGGTTATTTAAGTAGGTAGAATGAACATATGACACTCTCTCTCTTTCTTAATGCTTTTTCTCTCCTGCACTGTGGGAAAAACACAAGCAAATAAATCAAACATTCATTGCAGTTAAAGGCCTTAAAGTTTAATATCCAATACCTTTATACTGTCTTTCCTCTGACTGTACACAGTGATACTCCATCCCTGTATCCAGTGATACTCTACCTACCCCACCTTCTCTGGTATTATCTCAAGCACTGAATTTTTTTCTCTTTTCCCTTAATTAAATGTACTACCCTTTGTCTTATTGCCTCAAGGTTTTGATCTATGTGGGTTGAAAGCAAGCAAAACTGGTAAACTACTTTGTGTTCACTACAGACTGCAGGCTACCCCATCAGATGCATCTTTGCATTTTAATAGAGATCTTTTGCTTGGATAATTTCTCAACCTTCAAGATACTAAGGTCAGCCCTTTTAGAAGAGATTTCTGAGCAGAAGAGCCATTCTATGCCTTTGATTTTTTTGAAACTTTTCTAATCCCTTTTTCAAAAACGGTGTGTGCTTCTAAGTGTAGGATATATTCTCAGTCTTCATTCATTAATATATTTGATTTGAAAGTTAAAAGTTTAGTCCCATAAGTTCAGCTGTTGTTTTTACTACTTTTTTTATTTGAGAAACCTTTAATTTCTGATGTTCATTCAAAGATATTTTTTAAATGGTTATCATGTGGATATACCAGTAAATAAGATAGTTATTGCCTTCAATTAGCTTAAAATTTGGTAGAAGAGAGGACAGTTATATAAGTAACTATGGCACAAAGAAGAATGCAAATGAACAAGTGCCAGAAATCTGTAAGAGTTGAAAGGAGACAGTCAGTTAAATAAACGTTTATTAAGTGCCTACTAAGTGCCAGTCACTGTGCTAAGCACTGGGGATACAAAGAAAGAGAAAACTGACAGTCTTTATTCTTGTGGAGTTCACAGTCTAATGGGGAAGACTATATGATAACAACTATGTACATCTAAGCTATATATAGGATGAATTGTAAACAATCAACAAAAGGAAGAAAATAGTGTTAAGGAGGATTGGATAAGACTTCCTGCAGAAGACAGGATTTTAGCTGTTACTTGGGGTAGTCAGGAGAGATTTCCTAGATACACAACTTAAAGAATAGTCAAAATGAAATTTGATGACATACTGAGACATCAATTATGTTAAACTCATATGGAAAAAAATTAAAATGGGCATTTTTTCTTAGTACAATAAACAAAATATTTTCCTTTGTTGATACCCTAAACCAAAAACACGTCATAAAAATATACCTATGGAACTGTAAGACAAAATTTGGGACTGGAGCCATCCTACTCACTTGTACTTTCAAGTACAACCTGGGGGAGATTAGACAAAATTAGCAAGGTAGTAATTCGTGGTGACCTCGGGTACCTTTTGTGGTTTCATAGTTGGAGTCATTTTATTCAATACTAGGATCTATGAAAAATGGACTGAATGGGTATTTGACTTTTTTCAAATCATTCTAAATCTAATCAGAAGATTATTTCAGTGATTTAATGTACTCTAAATCATAGCCCTTTTGACTCTGGTATTAATTTAGATTCTAGTTTTCTAACAAAAAAGATGCAGAGGAGTCCCCATCTCACCTGTTATCCTGGAAACATCCTCAGCATGTAGGTGAGGGGTGGAGTGAAGATGGAGTAGGTAGGTAGTGGTATTTGGACAAGAAGGGAATTGCAAAGCTGTAGACACAGCTGCTTAGGCGGTATCCATGCTTACGTTTTGGTGTGTCTGTGTCCTATACAAATGCTTTCTTTCACAGGTCTGTGGAGTGGTCAAGCAGGTTTTGGAGATCTAGTATAACAAAAAAGACTACAAGCTCCCCTGCACTTAACCCTTAAGCATGATGCATATGGCTCTTTGTAGAGCTAGACCTCATGCTTTTAGGCAGTGTGATTCCGGGGTCCTAAGAGGACCCCTTTGTTTTTCCCAAAGCCATACATTTTCTTGCTGGTAATTCTTCTTGTTGGAGGTTCAGTTGTTAAACATTTATCAGCATACTTCAGAGTATGGTTGACCAAGTGCCTCTATACTCATTGTCCCCATTTGATGCTCACAGCAACCCAGGTAGATGTCCCTACAGGTCTCCTGCAAGGTTGATATTATTTCTTCCAGTCTGGATGTGGAGAGCGGGACTCAGAAAGGTCAGATGACCTGTCCAAGTTAACCTAGTGGGATAATTCCGACTTGTTGTTCGGTGTTCTACTATATCGTGTTACTGCAGGTCAACTTCTTTGTTTCAGTTTTCCTGGAGGCTAAACTAGTGGAATCTGTTCCTAGGTCCTGTTAAAAATCTGCCTCACAGATAATCTTCCATTTCACAAAGAATTTCCTAGTACGCTAGTGGTTATAATCACTTTGTCAGTTATATCTCTTCCTCTTTCCTTGCATACAGACATGTTCATGACCCGTGGCCATCAGAACACACTGCTTCTCTTTGATCAATATTATATGGGGGAAATATCTAAATCCTACCAATCCATAAAGATTCAACTCCAGTGGCCCTTCCTCATTATGGCTTCCTGATTACTTTAAGTATGTCTCTCCATGAATAATAAGTTCCTTTAGGGCAGAGATAAGTTTTATATTCTTTTGCATTCTCTATAGCAATTGGTTCAGGACTGGATACGTAGTAGAAATTTAATAAATGTGTCTTGGTCAATTTGCCTTTGGGTTTGAATACTTTGTCTATTTTAATGTGTAATTTATTTACTTTTCAGTTTTTAACATTCACTTCCACAAGAATTTGAATTCCAAATTTTCTCTCCGCTTTGTCTATTTTAAAAGGAGGAGGGATGTGTTAGGAATTACTGTACTATCTTATTATATTAGATTAACTTCTACAACCGAAAATGGGTCCTTGGCTATTTCCACACACTGGTATCAGCCTAGTGATACTTATTTTCTGTTTTGGATCTTTGGACTGAGATGTAGTTGGCTCCTGAAACAAGGAGAGTTTTATAAGCAGAGCTATTCTCTTATGAAATGTTTTTTGAGCACCTATCGTATACATCACCCTAGGTATCTTTGGAATTTTAGGGATCTACAAAGACAAGGCTGTGTTCTTGCTCTTAAGGATCTTATAAATGCTAAACAATTTTTAGATAGTGTCGTGATGATAAAGAAAATGTTGTGCACATGAAAAGTAGAAGTACCATCTTTTTCATAGTGCTCTGAGGATTAGTCCTTCCTCTGGAGGGAGGAAACAGTATTTCTCCTTGGTATTTCAGCTGGATTTATAATAAGAACTTTGGCCCTCCTAGCACCTAGAACCCCCAAAGATTTAGGTTTATTTTCCACTTATAGTTCCTTAAAACATATTGTTGATTGATTAAAATGACCATATTAGTGATAAATAGGAAACTTGACTAAAGGCACAAAAAAGGGCCATGTAACAATGCAAGCGTACTAGCACTTCTCATTGGATTTCATTACACCTGAAAATTCCACCCAGTAAAGTGTCTGATTTTGTTACTAAGCTCAGTTCCAACTATGAAGTTGTCACCCTGAGGGTCCTGTCTTAAAATGCAGATCTGTCAGCAAACTAAAATGTATTATTGGCTGCCTACTGTGTGCAGAGCACTGGAATAGTTGGGAGGCGCTATGAAACAAGTGGGAGACATTTTTCGGGGACCTAATTTTCTCATCTTTAAAATGATTGGAATGAGAGAAGATGATGTCAAAGTCCCTTCCAGTGTTAAATTCTATGAGTCTATGAACAATTAGTAAGCACTTACTAAGAATAGTCACAGTCTGCAAGGAGTTTTCTATGTCATGGGGAAAAGAAGCTCAGTATAATAATTATAAATAAACATAATAATAAAACAAGATATATAGGGTGACCCATAGCAGTATAAAGATGTGCACTGTTAGGATGCATATTCATACTTGAATATTAGCATTGGGAACTTCCCTCTCTGTGATTTATTTTGCCCAGGCTTACATAACTATTAAGCGGCAGATAAAGAATTTGAACTCAAAACTTCCTGACTCTAAGCCCATTACTTTATTTACTGTCACACTGACTTTTCTGTATTCATAGATGATAATAATTAATGTGGAAAGGACCAAAGATGAGTGAATTATCAGTTCATCTGGTATTAGACTACTTGGAAAGGTTTCTGGAAAAGGAGAACCTTAAGTTGAGGGGAAAGATTGAGATTGGAAGAAAAGCTATTATCTTAAGAAGAGTGCAAAGGTTATATAGGATACCACATAAAGTAGGCAATAAAAATTCTTTGAGTAACAGTTCAATCAAGGTGATTGATTAGATTTTCATTTTTCCAAAGCAAAATGAAATATAAAATCTAGGAAGCATCACAAGGGCAATAATAAATGCATTAGTCTCCCTTTTTTTTTAAAAAAGGAATGTGTATTTTTTGGTGAGCGAACCAATGTAGTTTTCCCAGAACCAAGGAAAACTATCAGGGTGAGTGGTGGAAACATGGCACAGAGAGGGCCTACAACACTGATATTTTATTTGGGAAAATGTCGTGAGAATTTTATTTGCTTTTTACTGTGTTCATGTGGATATATGGAACATTTAATTTTTCAAATAGTTTTATTTCAAAATTTAACCTATTTGCATTAACTTCCCACCTTGAGGCCATGAAGGATATGTTGGTAGCAGTATGATTCTTGTCTGTGAGTACTAATAGACACTAATGGTAGACTTTTCTCAAAGAATAAAAAGTTTACTCAGATGGTGAGATAATTTTACAGTTGAGCTAAATGAGCAGAGAGCATTTTTACAGCTACTTAAGTAAGTTAATATTGATTTTATTACACTTTTTCTATTATTTTATAAGGAAAAGTAGTGAGAATATGAGGTGTCTGAGTCTGTTGGCTGCTTTTATGAACCTGCCTGCCTGCTTTTTTATTAACCATTTCCTGCTTTTCAAGGGAGTTGTGCAGACTACACATGGGCCCATGCCGCTAGGTCAGCAAAACAGAATCAAGGGGGAAAAGTCAGAAATGTGTAATCTGATAGAATTCAGCCCTTAGCATGTGCACACTCACATACTTTTTATGTCTTGAGCTTGGGTTACCTGTTTTCTAGGGACCAGAGTAAAACTCTCTTGTTGAAATGCTAATGGTGGGGGTGGGAGGTCTCTGATTAGAGTAACCAGAAAACATCTCCACAAACCCCCATTTTCCAGAATTGCAGCTTACAGAACTCTTAGGACTGGATTACTCTGCCCTTTTGTTGTTGTTCAACCATTTTTCAGTCATGTTCAACTTTTTGTGACCCCACTTGGGGTATTTTGGGCAAAAATGCTGGAGTATCTTTTCCACTTTCTTCTCCAGATCATTTTACAGATGAGGAAACTGAGGCAAACAGGGTTAAGTGACTTGCCCAGAGTCACGCAGCTAGTATGTGAGGCTAGACAGTGTCTCTGCCCTATCTGATACTTAATGCATTGTCAGTTTTCTTCACATATAGCCTAAAAATGTTCACAAGATCATGGTTTTGTAGCTGAAAAGGACCTTAGACATTCCGGTCCCTTCATTTTACAGACAAGGCACTGAGACCTATGGAAGAGAAATAGCTTACTCAAGGTTGTTAGTGACAGAAGCAGAATTCAAATTCAGGATCTCTGACATTAATTTTAACATCCTTTCCTCAGTACCACATTGTAAGTCATACTAGAAATATACCATGGTCATACAATTACTGAAATTTTAATATTTCTTCAGTGAGTGATCAACTAATGCTTGTTACTGGTCTGGTGGATTTGCTTTACAACTCAGACCTATCCGTGCCATTACTCTCAAGACTTTTCTGAGTTTCTTGTGTCTGGAGTCCCTCTGCCTTTTATCGCTTTTTATTAAAATCAGATCTACCGGTCCCAGAAAAAAAATAAAAGAAGTCATCTAGCTATCCAGCGGCATCATTGCTTGCTTCCTCTGTTTGTAAAGGATGCGTGAGATTTGTATGTTCTAGATGTTTCCCTCTAGTTTTCCAAATCTCAGGCCACTGTATCATTTAATGTATGTTTATACTTTGCCCTCTAACATGATTTTTCACTTAGACTGAAATGTAAATACAGCTGTTGTCACAAATTGTCTCGACCTGTCAGATCTTTGTTCCTGTAAAATTAGAATTGGGCGAGATGAGGGCAGGTCTCTGAAATGGAGTTTGGGTGGTCCTAAGCTTTTATTCGAAAGGGCTGGAAGTCAAAGAAGTTAGGTGGCCCCAAGAAGCTTTGTAGTCTACAGCTGTGCCTTCTTCGCAAGGGCATGTTTTACTTAATTTTTTTCTTTAGACCTTACCAGTCCTTAATATACCATGCTTCAATATAGTTAGGTATTGCAGAATTTTTTAAAACATACATGTTATTTCTAGACTTTGGCCTTAATAAATTAAAATTAAAAATTTTTTGGACTAAAATAAAACCAGACCTCACTACTTATGTGGGAGGCTGTTGAGATTTCAAATACATAGGTAACAAAAGGTAGATTTGTTTTTTTTTTTTACTTTCAATTTATGGTGATGCATAAGTACTGTTATCTTTAATTTACTAATTTTTTAACATGAAGTGTCATCTTTATTAAGAGGCAAAGCAGTAAGTCATGATAGATAGGACAATAAACTGTGAAGTCAAGAAGACCTGAGTTCTGATTCTGGCTGACATATACTAGCTATGTGACAAGAGGGAACCCATTTCCCCTCTCAGTGTCTTAGGCAGCTCTTTAAGTAAGTAACAGAAACATTCCTGATCTGCCAAATTTCAGCAATGGGAGTTATTATATACATGAAATTAGGCCTGTAAACCAATTCTTCTCACCCCTTCTCAAAAATTTGTTGTTAAGTCATTTTATAGTCTTGTCCAACTCTTTGTGGACTTTTTGGGTTTTTTTTGACAAAGATACTGGAGCAATTTGCTATTTCCTTCTTCTTCCTTCCTTCATTTTACAGTTGAGGAAACTGAGGCAAACAGGGTGAAGTGACTTCCTCAGGTTCATACAGCTAGTAAGTGTCTGAGATCAGATTTGAATTCATGAAGAAAAGTCTTCCTGGCACTGTGCCACCTACCATTTACAAGAGCCCCTAATATTGGCCTGGACTAAGAGTTTTCAAAAGTACTCCTGGAAACAGGTAGTCACCCTTCCTACTATTGTAGATGAGACGCCTGGAGTCGAACGGATCAGCTTGGATTTTTTCATCTTGACTGACTTCATCCTTCTAACACTAGCTTTAGGGTTTGGATTGTTCTTACTGTACATAATCTCTCTTAATTTTCACAAAGACAAACAAGCAAAATACATGAGGCAAAAACCACAGGTACTATGGTGAGAAAACTGAGGAAAGTAAGGAAGACAGATGAAATGACTTGCTCATGGTCACACAGCTAGTCAACACCAAAGGTGAGATGTGAACTCTACCAACACAACTCCAATGCTGTTTTCACCGTACCATGTTCTTTTGGCCTCAATCTGTAAGTTCGTTACCTACCACAAAATCATCTTCAAATTAAATTTATTTTACTGAGTGGCTGCATGATATTAAAATCCTGGTAATTAGAACAATTCTGGGTACATAGGAAGTAGTCCATAAATACTTACTGATTACATTAAATGCTTGGATTAGAAACCTAGTTCATAAATAGAAAGGGAAAAGTTAATGGTAGAATTCAAGGTATACTATAGAGGCCCATATTCTTCCCCAATAATTTCACAGGATAATGTTTTGGGGCCGTTTTGAGTTTATTGCCAAAGCAATTCTGATAAAAGTGACCCCTAAACATTGATTTGAGAAGTCTCTTTGTCCCCAAAGCATGTCATGGTGCCTGAAATTACTAGTCCTTTACTTTTAAGGCATTTTTCCGCAGAATCAGAATCTGAAGGAATATTATTGGCCATACTCATAAAAGATACTACGTGACCCAGTGAATAGAGTGCTGGGCCTGAAGTTAGGAAAACTCATAAGTTCAAATATGTCCTCAGATACTTAATAGCTGTGTCACCCTGAGCAAGTCACTTCACTTTGCCTTAGCTCCTCATCTGTAAAATGAGCTGGAGAAGGAAATGGCATATCACTCCAGTATCTTTGCTATGAAAACCCCAAATAAGGTCATTAAGAATCAGACAGAACTAAATAACAAAAGAATCCTTATTACAATGTTCCTGACAAGTCATGGTTTGAAGACCTTTAGTGAGGGGGAGCCCATTACTTTCTGAGGTCACCCGTTTTGCTTTCAGATATTCTAATTAGTAGAAAATTTTCCTTCTATCTAGTCTAAAGCTTCCTTTTTGTAATTTCTACTCATGGTTCTTAGTTCTTCTCTCTGGAGACAGGCAGAGCAAGTCTAATTTCTCTTTCATGTTCTACCACTTCAAATACTTAAATACAGCTATCATGTTTTTCCTAAATTTTAATTTCTGCAGACTGAATATCCTTATTTTTTCCAGTCAGTCCTTCTATGACATGGACTTTAAGGACTTTTCAATATCCTGTTTTCTCTACTCTTGATACTCTAAGTTTATCAATAACATTCCTACACACGGCACCTGGAACTGATTTACAGTTAAAACTTATCCCAGAGTAGAATGGGCTATTTTGGAAGGTAGTGGATTTCTCTTCACCATAGGTTTAAAATAAAAACTGGAGGAGCAGTTGTACAGAGAGAATTCTTTTTCAAGTATGGACTGGATTAAATGGCCAGCTGGAAATTCTTTCTAGCTCTGAAATTTTTGTCACTGTGTGATTCAGATGTAGTCTTACTGGGGCAGAATATGGCGGTACCATAATTTCTTCATTCTTCAGAATACTCCTATTAAAATATAAACCTGTAATGTGTACACATTAGTGTGATAGTGGGAAGAATCATTTGTTTTGTAGTAATGAGATACTTAGGTTTCAACTTTACCTGAACTACTTCCTGGGGCAGCTGCGTGGTGCCATAGTGTATAGAGTACCAATCCTGAAGTCAGGAAGACTCATCTTCCTGAGTTCATATCTAGCTTAGCTATGTGACCCTGGCAACTCACTTAACTCCGTTTGCCTCAGTTTCCTCATCTGTAAAATGAGCTAGAGAAGGAAATGACAAAACCACTCTAATATCTTTGCAAAGAAAACCCCAGATGGGGTCACAAAAAGATGGGCACGACTGAAACAACTGAACAACAACTTATTACCTGGGCAACTCACTAAATCCCTCCGAGCTTTTGTTTCCTCTCTAACAAATTAGGGAAATAAAACTCATTGTATTATCTCACAAGCCAATTGCTAGGATAGAATAAGATTAAATATATAAGGCATTTTGAAAATATCAAAGCATTTTATAAATATCAGCTGTTATTATTCAGGATTTGTAATTGTGTCAGTGTGGCTACTTCCTCCTTTGATAAAAGTTGTCATCCCTTCACATTTTAATAGATGGTCCTTGAAAGTTGCTGTGGCTCAAAACATCATGAGCCTCTCCAGATACAGGCTGGCTCTTGGGCAACAAGTTATTGTTTTCAAAAAGATGGGAGTATCTTCATATCATGATGAAAACTTTGGTGGAGACAAGACCAAATATACACCATTCACTGATTAGTAAGTATCAAAAACACGATGATAGGCCACGCTTAATTCTTATAGAGCTGAATTTAATTAATTCACTGTATTAATATATAAGATCAGATTCACTAGAGAATGGGACACAAGATAAGTAAATATTTCTGGGTGAAGAGAGAAGGGAAAGACCTGTGTCATGGGAGTCTGCTAAGGACCATAAAGACAGATTGGACACCATAGAAGTGGGTCCTAGCGGCTAAAGTATAGTGTAAGTCTTAGAAGCAGTTGTCCAGTAAGAATGGTGATGGAGAATCTAAGGGCAGAAATTAAATACTTTGAGACTTTAAGGTAAGGTAGATGACAACATAAATTTCGCTTGTGGCATACATACATTTTTTGAGGCTGGATTTGGTACTACACGTACCTGAGGTGAGGCCTTCCTTGGGGTCCCATTGAGACATAAAGATGTCAGCTTCCTTCCTTCTTAGCTAGACTCCTCTTTCCCACCCCCACCTAGCCAAAGTTCTTTGAGGCCAGGGATATAGAATGCTACACCTTAAACAAACAAAAAGCAAATACACATATAAATTACTGAGCAGTTGATGTAGCATCTTTCTTCCAAAGAGCACAGAGGCTGTTTCAGCCCATATTTTCCAGGGCTTTCAAACTTTTGCTGTTCCCCCTAGGTAGTGCGTCAGCTTTGATTCTGGACAGTATATTTCCAGTTTTGAGGGTGGCCAGGCTTTCAGTGTTCTTTATGTGGGTTATTCTCAGCCCACATGTTAAAAATAATCCATGGCGGGAAGGAGGGGTGCTCAACTTTGTGACTAAAAACAATCTCTTGGGAGCCAAAGAAACACACAGATAATGTTTATTCCCTATGCTAAAAATAGGCAACCTGGTATTTTTAGTCAGTTCACCAAAATATGGTGTCTGGACTCAAATTCAACTGTGGGTGCCAGGCTTTATGGGCTAGCATTAGGGTTGCAGGCAGGGAAGCAATGGTTGAGGGCAGAAATTTAAGAAAGGAGAAGTTTCTATTGCAATCAATTTAAGATTCCCAACTAATGAGTTTGTAGTCTAATTTCTAACATTTTCAGAGTTGGGTGACCCCCCCCCCAAACAATATGCATATAAAAAAATCCCAGGGAATTACTGAGTGTTTATAACCTGTGGTTGTTACATCTTAGGTTGTAAAATATAGTTAGCACTTTCCCTTGAAATTAGCAAGGAGTGTTCTGGGATCACAACAAAATTAATTTGTTTGCTCACATATAAATTAAAAATGACTCAACTAATTTATAAAAAAATTTGCCAAAGTTAATTCAGCCCTTAGGGATTTGGTTGTTTTTTTTTTAACCACCTTCTCATAAAACCTCATTCTGTGATATAGTTTAATGCAGTTTTCTCCTTCACTGCCCTAACTAAATCAGTACTTTAAGAAAATGTGAGGACCGTGGTCAAGGGTTTCATACATGCTGCTACCTGTACAAAGTTCTCGTTAGGCTCCTTAATAGTTTGAAGATGGGGGAAGGGTCTAGAACTGCATAGACCTAAATGATTAAGAATAATCCTAAAACAATGGAGTGGCTTTTTCCTTCTCTTAAAACCAAATAGTAGGGGGCATTTCTCTCCTCATTCTTTCTTTTTTTCTTAAACAAAGAGGGCACTAGACCTGACTCCACAGTTTTCTAATCGTGGATCTACTTAAATTCTGCAGGACTGAGCTCAGCTCTGAGGTTAAAGGAGGAGAGCAGGAGCGGGAAGAATCATAAACACACCCAGAGAAAAGTAATGCTGAGGGTAGGCATCAGACTTACTAATAAAGATAGCATTTTAGTAGCTTCCATGTTGGGTGACTAAACTATCCACCTAATGTCCTCAGCTGAATTCAAGGCAGGGATAAAAATAGGGAAAAATCCACAGACGGTCAGGGGGCCCTTTCGCATGTACAAGGGCCTCTGTGAACCTCAAAGCAAAGAAGTTCTATAGCAGGAACATTTTAAGGAATGTTTGATGATGTGTAGTCAGAAGTTGGAAAATCTTACTCAGACTTTTGACCTGCTGAGGATAGATTAGAATGACTTGGTCCTTCTCAGATATTTAAAGCCCTTGTATAGCAATATTGTGGTCACAGATGGGTATGCTATCAGGCTACGTGCTCATTATATAAGCCATGGAAAGTCAGCTTTAAAAGCCACTACTTCTGTTGCATAACCATTCTAGGACATGGCAGGTGTTACAGTTGGCTAGAAACAACGATGGGGAGGGGACATTTAGCCAAAGAACCCAAGGACTGGAAGAATCATGGAGAATCCCTTCTACCGTTCTATGTTCTACCATTCTGTTGTTTTAATTCATCCACTATGGCCCTATATTTTGGTGGATCTGTGATTTCATCATTTAGTTACTCCTGCTGATGGTGCAGATTGCAACCAATCCCACCCACCATTCTTGATCCTGAACTTATCAGTCTTCCTTTAATTCCCCTGACATTGCATAGATGCTGTTGGAACATACAGGCTTTCTATTGATTTTGTCATATTATCAGTGTAACTTCTTTTTTTGATTACACAGCCTTTTAATAGCATCCTTTATACTGTTTCTCTTGCATCATTCCTCACTGGGAATGTGTCGTAAGTCTATTCACACACTTCTATGTGTACCTCTATTGTGTTTAGGTAGCTAACTTGAACTCTTTAGAGACTATGGTATTTAGTGACTTGCAGTTGTATAGCTGTCTGTAGGTACATCCACACTAAAATGGCCCTGAGCAGATCAAAATATGTAAATACTTCCAAAGGAAGAAATTCCATGTCACAGTTACCTTTGTGAGGTTAGGCGGAGATATTCTTGTCCTACACTGCATCTATATTTTAGCTCCTTTCTGAAAGAAATAATAAGCATTTAGAGTGGCAACTTTTTCAAGTAAGTTTTTTAAAAGTTCCATTTTTAAACCTCTTACCACTGAGAAGTAGAAGAGATTTGATTCATTCACTTTCCTTAGACCTCTATGAACTTCTTGTCTCTGCGTCACAGATTTAATGGACCCAATCAACCCTATGACTTCCATTAAGAAGATGTAGGTGAAATATATAAAGTTCTTAAGAAGAAGGATACATTTGAGTATCTGCCATATTATTCTGAAAGGGAAACCCAGCCTGAGAGAGGGACTCACTCTGCCAGGCCACACAGAAAGTTAGTGGCAAAGGTGGGAGCCCACAGATTCTGACCAGCTCCCAAGTGGTGACCACTACACCATGGTCCCTTCAGTTTAATGATTTGCTTTCACTTGAAATTTAAAAATAAAAAGAACTGAAATTTCTCTCCTCCTTTATGCTGTTCCTCACCCCCCCAACACACACACACACACACACATACACACACACACAACACACACACACTTTTTTGACTTGAGGTTTTTTGGGACTTGTTGGGGCTTGTTTGGTTACATCTTTGACAGACCTAGACACAGTACCATGTGTGTATGAGGTGCTTGAAAGTGAGCAAATGGTACAACCCAACTGTGATTTTACAGTCCAGCCTTTCTTCTCCATGCACCCAGGGAAGAGATTTTTTCATTTCATTACTACATCATTCACAACTTGCTGTCACCAAGCCAAGAATCACATAACCTTATCCTACACTCACATTAGCACGAATAATTTAAATCAACATTTCTGTTAGTTATATTGGGGGGAAAATTGTTGTTTGGGAAATTGGGTGCATCCACTGGGTGTGTTGATAGTGGTATGTTTTTCTTGCTCTCTGCAGGCTCAAGTGCTTGTCTAAATATGGCACCCTAACACTACTTGTGTTGTCTTGGTGGAGCTAGTATGATTTCTGTTCACTACCTCGTACGCTACAGTATCAACAAAATCCTGTCTTTGTGATTTTCATGGTTTCTGTGTGAGGTGTGTGTGTGTGTGTGTGTGTGTGTGTGTGTGTGTGTAAGAGTAAAAAGCGGGAAAGCATGAGTTCTCCACAAATGGTCAGAACTCAGTGTTTGTTGAAACAAATTCATTTCTCTGTTCTTCTACTTGGTTACTCAAGTATTTTTTTTTGACTCCCACCACTCTGACCTAGGCACCCTGTTGTCAACACAAAAGGACTGATGTGAGCCAGACCCTTGATGGTCAATTAGAAGACCTGTCCCAACCCTATCTACACTTGGATTTTCCTCCAAGCTTTTCCAAAAATGAATGAATTATAAATGGATGATAAAATATTTATTGTAGATAGGTAGATAGCCTATAAAGGGGACAAAGGAAAGGGAAACTTAAAAGCAGAGGAAAAGAAAACAAATCCAGAGGAAGAATCATTGTAGAAAACAGTGTTATAATTTTCTACTTCCAGGAAAATCTTTGTTAATCAGTAATCTATTAACTACATATCTATTCCCCTGAACTCTTGCTAGGTTGCAATATTTTGATGATATTTATAATGTTGTTCCTAAGCAGCTCTGGATAGCATTGTTTTCTGAGTTAAATTATTAAAATATTAAATATTAAAATATTACAATCTGTCTAGTTTTAGTTATAAGTAGTGTATTTGGGTATGATTTCTTGAAAAAAAGCAATCACATATAGAATACACACATATATTTTTGTAATCAGAATATTTGATTAATTTGAATATGCTACTTCCCAATTTCTCTAGGTAATAAACTTGACTATTGATAGTGTATTAATAGTTTCCACTTATATAATAATTTTACAAGGTATCTGAAGGAGAGAAATGTTCCAAAATCATGAGAAAAATCTCAGGCCATATTAATACTAAAGAAAAAATAGTAACCTAGAGAATAACGTCAATAGAAAATGATTGATATATCTACTTTCCAATTAATACCAAGTATATATGAGTTCACTAAACATGAATTAGGGCATTCTCAGTGAGGAAGTTAACATGAATAAACAGGTTTTTGAAAGTGATATTCTGTAATGGACTACATCTTTATTATAACTGACTGAAGATTGCACAGGCTATAAGGATATCACCATGCTTATTGCTTGTTGACTGTGCTAAATCATGTGGTTGATTAGAGCCAAATGCTACTTTAAAGGATCTTTTCTAACAGTGCTTCTGCATACATAAATTAAAATTACTCAGTATTCTTTGAAAAACATAACAACAGAAAAAACCTTGTTCAACAAGTTCTTGATCTTAACCATCATGTGATGCATAAAACAGGGGGATGCATGCTCACCAAAGGTCTGTGGTACTATGATGGCAAATTTTATGTTTAAAAGGCATTCTTTGTCTATGGTTAGGTCTTAAAGATGGTCATGTTTGCAGATGACATGCTGATTGTCTTAAGACCTGTCATTGTTAAATCTGTCATTATCCTTGGGCAGTTTAACATTTTTATTAATAATTTGGATGAAAGTATAGATAAGAATATTAAATTAATAGATGACACAACCTGAGTGAGATAAGTAACACATTGGATGACATGGCAAATATCAAAAGGTACCAAAAGTCTAGAATGTTGGGTGACACCTCATGAAGAAAAATTAAATTGGGATGAATGTAGTGTGCTATACTTTTATTTGGGAAAAATCAGTTTCATAAGTAAAGGATAGTGGAAGTGCAGCTGGATAACAGCTTGAAAAATATTTGGTTATTTTAGTGGACTGAAAAGTCAGTATGAGTCAATAGTATATTTTGGCAGGAAAAAACAAAACAAAGCAATCCTATTATGATCTTAGTAATTTGCATTAAAAGAGCATTATCTCCAGAACTACAGTAAATGATGACTTAATGGTTGTATTTCCAGGTGGGCGGAAGGGAACGTGGGTTGAAATAGACTTAAAAATAATTTGTAGTCATATAAAAATACTCTAAATCATTATTAATTAGAGAAATACAAATTAAAACATCCTTGAAATATCATTTTACATCTTTCAGATTGAAGGAGAAAGTGACAGATGTTGGAGGGGATGTGGAAAAATTGGGACACCAATTCGTCAGTGGAACTGATCCAACCATTTTGGAGGGTGTTCGGGAATTATGCCCAAAGAGTTATTAAATTATCTATGCCCTTTGACCCAGAAATGCCACTATTAGGTCTATTTCCAAAGATGATTAGGGAAAAAGGAAAAGAAATTATATGTTCTAAAGTATTTATAGCAATTCTTTTTATGGTGGCAAAGAACAGGAAGTTGTGGCAATGCCTGTCAATTGGGGAATAAGTTATGGTATATGATTGTGATGGAATACTACTGTGCTATAAAAAATGGAATGAGCAGAGACAAGAGAACACTGTATACAGTAACAGTCATACTGTTTAAAGAACAACTTTGAGCAAATAAGTAATTTTGACTATTACAAAAACCCAGATGAACTACAAAGGACATGTGAACAAAGACGCTGTCTGCATCTAGAGAAGGAACTGATAAATAAAAGTATGTATGAAATGATTTTACATATACACACATATTTGTGTCTAATGGTAGCAGCCTTTATGGTGGGAATAGAGGGAAAATGGAAAAAATATATAACTTCATTATATATTTTAAAAGAATAGTAAGTTGTGCGAAATAGATTTGCAGTTTCATATGCAGTCATCTTTTTTAATCATACTATGTTATGGAAATACTAATTTTATTGCATAAGTTAAATATTAAATAAATAAAACAAGAAATAGATGATCTGTTTTTTTTTCTAACTCTAACATTCTTCAAATGTGTGGTAGTATTTAATGATCAAGACCAGTGAAAGAAATAGTGAGTTTATTTTTTTATTTTTAAAATTAATTAATTTTCTTTATTTTCAGTGTTCTACATTCACTACCATATGACAGATTATTATTTTTCCCTACTTTTTCCCTCCCTCCCCAAGATGGCATACAATTTTGTATAGGTTCTACACATACATTCCTATTAAATACATTTTCACTGTAGTCATGCTGTGTTGAAAAATTAAAATGAGTGGGAGAAAACATCTAACAAACCAAAACACAATACACACACACACACACACACACACACACACACACACACACAAAGGTCTGCTACATTCTGCAATTGAGTTCCATAGTTCTTTCTCTGGATGTGGAAGGCATTTTGCTTTAGAAGACCATTGGGAATTTTTTTTTTAGTCCTTGCATTGCAGTGAAGTTCCAAGTCTACCAGAAAAAACTCTCACACACTGTGGTCATTGCTGTGCACACAGTTCTCCTGGTTCTGCTCCTTTCACTCAGCATCACATCACATAAGTCCTTCCAGGCCTCTCTGAAGTCTACCTGTTCATCATTTCTTATAGCGCAATAGTATTCCACTACTTTCATATACCATAATTTATTCAAGTATTCCTCAATTGATGGGTATCCCCTTGATTTCCACTCTCTGGCCAATACAAAGAGTGCTGCTATAATTTTTTTGTATAGTTGGGTTCTTTTCTCATTTTTATGATCTCTTGGGCATACAGTCCTAGAAGGGCTATTGGTGGCTCAAAGGGTATGCACAGTTTTGTAGCCCTTTGGTCATAGTTCCAAATTGCTCTCCAGAATGGTTGTATCAGCTAACAACTCCACCAACAGTGTATTAATGTTCCAACTCTGTCATGTTTGCCAATCTGATAGGTGTGATGTGGTATCTCAGAGTTGTTTTGATTTGCATCTCTCTAATCAAAAGTGATTTAGAGCATTTTTTCATGTGACTATAGATATCTTTAATTTCTTCCTATGAAAATTGCCTGTTCATATCCTTTGACCATTTATCAATTGGGGAATGACTTGTATTTTTGAACATTTGACTCAGTTCTCTATATATTCTAGAAATGAGGCCTTTATCACTGACATTAGCTGTGACAATTCTTTCCCAGTTTTCTACATCCCTCCATATTTTGGTTGTGCATAAACTTTTCAGTATGATGTAATTAAAATTATCCATCTTGCACTTCATAATGCTTTCTGTTTCTTCTTTAGTCAAAAGTTCTTCCGTTCTCCATAAATCTGATAAATACACTATTCCTTGCTCCACCAATTTGTCCATAGTTATCAATCTTTCCACCTATATCGTGTACCCATTTGGATTTTATTCTTGTGTATGGTGTCAGGCATTGGTCTATGCCTACTTTCTGCCACACTTTTATCCAGTTTTCCCAGCAATTTTTGTTGAACAGTGAGTTCTTATCTCAGAAGCTGAGGTCCTTGGGTTTATCAAACATAAATCGCTATATTCCTTGACTACAGTATCTCAAGTACCTAGCGTATTCCACTTGTCTACCCTTCTGTTTCTTAGCCACGGCCAAGTGGTTTTGATAATTGCTGCTTTATAATACAGTCTGAGATCTGGTGGAACTAGGCCACCTTCCCTAGCATTTCTTTTCATTAGTCCCCTTGATGTTCTGAACTTTTTGTTCATCCAGATGAATTTTGATACTAGTTTTTCCAGCTCTAGAAAATGATTATTTGATAGTTTAATTGGTATGGCACTAAATTAGTAAATTAATTTAGGTAGAATTGTCATTTTTATTATATTGGCTCAGCCTACCCATGAGCAACTGATATTTTTCCACTTACTTAGACCTGACTTTATTTGTGTGAAAAGTATCTTGTAGTTGTGTTCATATAGTCCCTGGGTTTGTTTTGAGAGGTAAACTCCAAAATATTTTATAGTTTCTACCCTAGCTTTAAATGAAATTTCTCTTTCTATCTCTTGCTGGTGGGCTTTGTTACTAATATATAGAAATGCAGAAGATTTGTGTGGGTTTATTTTGTAACCTGCAACTTTGCCAAAGTTTATTATATCAAGTAGTTTTTTGCTTGAATCTCTGAGATTTTCTAAGTATGTCATCATATCATCTGCAAAGAGTGATAACTTAGTTTCTTCTCTACCTATTTTAATTCCTTCATTTTCTTTATCTTATCTAATTGCTATAGCTAGCATTTTTAGTACCATATTGAATAATAGTGGACATCCTTATTTCACCCCGATCTTGTTGGAAATGCATCTAGCTTATCCCCATTGCATATAATGCTCCCTGAAGGTTTTAGGTAGTTACTGCTTATTATTTTGTTGAAAGTTCCCTTTGTTTCAATGCTCTCCAATGTTTTTAATAGGAATGGGTGTCGTATTTTGTTGAAAGCTTTTTCTGCATCTATTGAGATAATCATGTGGTTTCTGCTAGTTTTGTTGTTGATATGATAGAAATAATGAATTTAGAAGAAGGGTTAGGGTTGGAGAAAAAGATGATAATATCTATTTTGAAAATGTTGATTTTGAAATCTGCATGGGAATGATGCTGAGGTGAATATTCATTGTTGGCATTTGGAGCTTGGAAGAGAGGTCAGAACTGTAGATATTGATCTGAGAATCTTTTACAAAAATGTGGTAGTTGAATCTGAAGGAGTGAGTGAGATTGCCAAAGTAGAAAGTATAGGTAAAGCAGAGACGAGGAACAAAAATAGAATCTTTTGGAAAATCCACCACAAGAAATTGTGAAGAAGATAAAAAGCCTTTGCCGGATGCAGAGAAAGTTGTTAGAGAGGGAGAAGAAGCAGCAGAGTGTGGTGTTTCCAAGCCAAGGAACAAAAGAAAATCCAGTAGAAGAAAGTGATTAATAGAATCAAATGTTGCAAAGACATCATGGAGAATGAGGACTGGAAAGAGGTCTTTAGATTGGGAAATTAGTAAGCTAAAAGTGTCCTTGTGGTGGTGAAGTACAACCAGATTATACAGGTTTAAGGACAGAATTGGTAGGGAGGGAGTTGAGAACTATGGTATAGGAAACTTTTTCAAGTTTAGCAGTGAATGGGAGGAGAGAGATGGGATGGTAACTGAATAGGTAGGCAGGTTATAGGAATGATTATTATTATTTAGATTTAAGATAATTGAACAAGTTTATAGATACATGGGGATGAGAAAATAGAGAGGGAAAGGTTAAAAATGCATCAAAGATACATCAATTAAGCAGAAAGAAATACACATACAATGTCTAAAACAATGTAAATAAAAGAACAATTACTACAGAGCAAATGAATGTTGCAAAATTATAAAGAAGAAACTTAAACCTAAAGAAGAAATAAAAAGATATTTCTCCTCTCCTTTGCTGAGATCAGCATCCAAAGGCATGGGACATTGTATGTGTCAGATTTTTTTTTTAATATGTTGATCAGTTTTGTTAATTATTTTTTCTACCACTTTTTAGTTCTTTTGAAAAAATTCTTCATTAGAGAGGATGTCTCTTGGGAATGCAAACAAATGACACAAAGATAAAATACAGGAGGGAAAGGAAATGACTCCTATCGCAAGATCTTGGAGGAATTGAGATATTCTAAGGGATATGGAAAAAGGAAAGAATGACTTAGTATACAGAAATATTTTGATGGACTCAGTATTCTCAGTGAACTGGAATACTAAGTAAGTCTTTCGTAAGCCTGAAGTTTAAGGTTTTGAGGAGAGAGAAAAGTTTTGACTGACATCCTTTAGTCCAACCAGTATTAGAACAAAAACTCCTGCAATAGTCCTCACAAATGGTCATCCAGTCTTAACCTGAGGGGGTCCTAGTAAGGAGAAATTTGTTCCCACCAATATAGTTCATTCTACTTTTGGACAGATTTAATTGTTGAAGAGTTTTTCCTTATATTGAGCTGAAATTGTTTCTTTGCAATTTCCACTCATGGTTTCAAGCCCTGTCCTCTGGGGTAAATCAAGACAACTATCTTGTTCTCTCAAGTATTCTCTTCACCAGCCCAATGGTCCCCATTTCCCTCAACTGATTCTTGAATATGTTTTAAAATAGGTTTTATTAATATATTTTATTTTTACATTGCCTAAATTTCCTCCCATATCCCTCCCCAATTTTTTCCTAGAAAGCTATCACTCATAATACATAACTTTTTAAAAAAAAAAAAGAAAAAAGAGAAAGAAGAAATAATAACCAATAATCAGTACATTGAAAAACCCCACCATTATATCCAGTGTGCCATGCCTATTATCTCTCTATCTTTGCAAAAGCAGGATATTCTCATATTTCTTCTTTGGTGCCAACCGTGCTTTTTATAATTTTGCAACATCTATTTTTGATTGTTTGGTAGTGGTTCTTTCCACTTACATAGTTGTAGTCATTATGCATCATTATTTTTTTTTCTGGCTCTGCTTGTTTCACTTTGCATCAGTTTATGCAAGACTTTCCATGTTTCTCAACATTCATCATGTTTGTCATTTATTATTGCCCTGTAGTATTCCATTGCATTCATTTATCACAACACTTAGCAATTCCCCAATTGATGGGCATCTAATTTATTTCCAATCTCTGCTATCACAAAAAGTGCTGCCAGAAATATTTTGGTGTATGTAGAGTCTGTCAATAACCTCCTTGGGGTTTATACCTTACAGTGGCATCTCTGAATCAGAGGTATGGACATTTTAGCTCTAGAATTTGCATAATTACAAATTGCTTTCCAGAATCATTGTGGTAACTCACAGCTCCACCAACAATGTATCAGTGTGCCTACACTTCCACAACCTCTCCAACATCAACTATTTTATGGCATGTTTTTGATTCTTTTAATAATGGTGGTTGTCTTCCTCTGAATATGCTACAATTGATTGCAGCATTATAGAATTTAAAGCTGCAAGGGACTTCAGAGATCAAATTCAACTTCCATATTATACAAATGAAGAAATTGAGGACCAGAGAGTTCAAAGTTATAAAACTAGTAAGTATTAGATCTAGGTTGTGAATTTTAGCTTTTTCTGACTCCAAAATCAGTGTCTTTACACTTTTACCACTTTAATTCTTGCAATGACTAACTGACACCCTTTAAAAAAAAAGTGACATCTGCAACCATTGACATTTCTTCAAATGTTTTCTGAACAGGGCATACTATAGCAGAACCAAATATCCTCCCTGCTTAGAATGTTCTTCCTCACCCTTTGTCTCTTGGAGTCTTTGGTCTACTTAAAAACTTAGCTCAAGCCCCATTTTTTGCAAGACTTTCCTGGCTCTTCTCAAATGCACTTATTACCCTTTCCTCTAAGATTACTTTCCATCTACTCTGCATGTACTTTGCATACACCTATTTATGTACATCTTGTTTCCCACCTTAGAATGTAAGTTACTTGAGACTAGGGACTATCTTTGCTTTTTCTTTGTATCTCCAGTGTATAGTACATAGTACAGTCCCAGTTATGTGTTGGGCTTAATTTAGCACTTAATAAATGCTTGCTGCCAGATTAGCAGCCAAATACTACTGATTTGATCTTTGACTGTATCAACAGAGGCATTGACTTCTTGGCTTTAGTCTTCTAGACATCATTCTTTTAGGACCATGCCATACTTTTTATTCTTTAATTACTTATACTTGCTTCCATCTTATGTATGTATCCGTTAAAAAATGTGAGTTGGTTGCTGATTTTTTCATGTAGCCTTAATCATTTCTTTAGATGTTTTTCTTAGTTCTCATTTCTTCCTTTTGGAATGATTTGTATTTGTGTCTCATTTCCCCCTCTTGGACTAATTTCTTTTGTAAAATTTTGAGCTGTGATATGCTACCTTTCTTTGCTCCGAATTCTGCAATCTGCTCTCCCAAAATCTGGGGTGTGAGTTCAATATTGTATGACTTCATCCTTCTTATCTGTTATAAATTCTGGCTTGACACGATGACTTAGAGGGGTAGAGGCTGGCTCACACACAAGCTGTTGAATCTTAACCTCTGGGAAGACCCATTTCTTCATTTGTAAAATAAGAATAATGATATCTGTTGCACCCAGCTCTCAGCTTTTGAGGTTCACCTGAGAAAAGAATATTGGATTATTGGATCTGGTGTCAGAGAGTCTCAGTTCGAATCCCTCTTTTTCCATTTAATTACTGTGTGATCTAGGTCAAGTCACTTAAATTTTCTGACTTTCAGTTTCTTCATTTGCAAAATGAGAAGCTGGAACTAGATGAATGCAAAGGTTTTTTTCTAGCTCTAATAATATGAGCCAAAGAAAAATGTAACATAATTTCTTCTTCTTGTTCAGTTGTTTCAGTCATGTCCAACTCTTCATGACCCCATCTGGGGTTTTCTTGGCAAAGACACTAGAATGGTTTGCCACTTCCCTCTTCAGTTTACTTTACAGATGAGGCAAGCAGGGTTAAGTCACTTGCTCAAGGTCACATAGCTAGGAGGTGTCTGAGGCCAGATTTGAACTTATGAAGATAAGTCTTCCTGACTCCAGGACCAGTGCTCTATGTGCTGTGCTACCTTGCTGCCCAACAATGACAATATGCAACAATAGCTTCTTTAGGTTTGAGGACCTCTGTTGAGAGTGACATGTGCACATGATAAATAGAGGAGCTGAACCCTAAGAATTATATCCCTTTTCTGGATTTTTACAGTTATTTTTTGTTTCTTCCACCCCCTTCTCAATATTTAGTGGGTTTGAATGGATTCTCAGTAAATGTTTGGTAATGTTTATATAAGGCTTTGAACAATAAATATACTTCTGGAAGAATTTTTTTTGGGTGGGGAGAAATGAATAGCAATTTTAAGATATACTTAATTTTGACTAGTGCAACATTTTTTCTAATTTTAAATACATTCTTTTTATACCGTCTTGAATCAGTACAAAGCTTTTGTAAGGTTACATTTTGAGAATCTTCTCATAAATCAGATTTCTATTGTCAAAGCGGATTGAGAAATTGAAAAAATTATTTTAATAATGTAGGCCCCAAACTCACTGTGTAATGGAAACAAATGTTATCTCTCATTTCTCTCCATTCTCTTCCCCCATTAATAACCTCATTTATTTATTTTGGTACTATAAGTCCAGCCAGAAAAGTTGCATAAGAAAGTATACATCCACCAAATGCTGAAGACTTAGTTATGTCCCAAGAATAAATGTTGTTCATTGGGAAAAACAGTAATATCCTTGATTTTGCCCAGGGGGGTAAAGTTAGTCACTTTTGCCAGTTACTAATACTATAGTTTTTGTATTTTTCTTTAGCTGTTCCATGTGGACTTGGGTGTTTTTTCAGCTCACAGCTGCATTGGTTAGACCAACAATTAGCCTAGTATTTTGAGTCATATAACAAATGTATTTGGTCCAAGGAAATTCTACTACCTATGACAGATGGATTTGCTTGAGTCACATATTAACCAACCAGACAGATCCTCTATTCTCTTCTAACTTTGAATAACAAGGTTTGCAAAGTGCAGTAAATGCTATTTCATTTGATTCTCACAACAACCCTGTGATGTAGGTGTTGTTATGACCAGTCCCATTACACAGGTGAAGAAATCAAAGTTAAAAAATGAAATGTCCTACCTAGGTCTATACAACTAGTCAGTGTCTAAGGTAGAATCTGAAATCAGGTTTTTCTGACTCTTAAGTACCCACTGTACCACCTAGCAGTCCTATAAGAATAGTGCCTGGACTTGTGGTTTCATTGGTATAGAGAATTCTCAGATGAGGAAAATTTCTCTACCAATAAAGATCAATACTTTTGTATACCTAGTATCAGAGGCCCCAGGTTCCCCACCCCTGCCTTAGATACACACCTAGATCACCAAGAAGGTGTAAGTGAATTTAGTCAGGCTCACATAGTTGTTATGTGTCTGAGGTGGTATTTGAACCCAAGGCTTCCTGGCTTCTAGGTCAGCTATGTATCATGTTGCCTGGAATAAGCTAGGTCTGCCCAGCATATAGTACTCTCAAAGGCTACAAGGAGGAGATGGCATTTGCACTTTAAAGGAAACCAAGGATTCTGAAAAGCAGAATTAAGAAGGGGAGACATTTCAGGTAAGGGAGCATACTATGTGAATGGACACTCAGGAGAGGGCTTGCCTACATTAGAAAATATCTAATAATCCAATTTGGCTGAATCTTAGAGCATATAGAAGGAAAAAATGTGACACAAGGTTGGAAAGGTAGGTTAGTGTCATTTTAGAGGGCTGTAAGTGATAGGCTAAAGAGTTTGTATTTTATACTAGAATCAATAGAAAACTGCTCAAAATTTTTCAGTAGAGGAGCAGCATGAGAAGGTATATCTTAGGAAGATTGTTCTTGTTGATATTATAGAATATAGATTGGAGAATGGAGAGATTATAAGCATTAAGACCAGTTAGAACTCCACTTCAGTAGTTTTGGAGAGTGATGATGATAAGGCATACAAGGGTGGTGGCTGTCAATGGAAGGATGGATGAATATAGAAGTTATTTTAGTTGAGTAATATATAGAACTAGGAAAGTGTTTGGATATGATTACCAAGTGAAAGAAAAGTCAAAGGAGATGGTACAATCAACAGAATTAGGGAATATTGGGGGAAAAGAGTTTTTTGGGGAAAATAATTTCTTCAATTTGGACATGTTGAATTTTTGCTACCAAAATGACATCCCAGTACAGACATTCAGTAGACAGTTGGAGATGTAGGATTGACATTCAATGGAGATATTACACCTGGATAGAAGTCATCTGTCTAAGGACAATAATCAAACCCATGGGAGCAGATGAGATGCCCAAGGGAGAGGAAAAAGAGGAGATAGTCAAGGACAGAGCTTACAGAGAAACTTGTGCTTACTTTTCTATTGTAATAGCCCCCAGGCTAGTTTTCCTATCTCCAGTCCATGATCACAGCAAATCTTATGTTGACAACCTTCAGTGGTTCCTCTTTCTGTTGCCTACCAAATAAATTATCAACTTCTTAGCCTAGCATTCATTCTTTTCTTTACATTCACAATCTGGCTCGGCAATCTCTCTTCCTTTTAAAATTTTGTACTTTTTAATTCTGAACTTAATACCAAACAAAAGAAACATTTTCATATACAAAATAGAGCAGAAAAAATGATTAGGCATGAAACTGAATATTACATAGAGTTCACGTTCCTTTTAATATATGTAATAAATTCATTATGTAGTTTTCAAAGCTATCCTGTTTATCTGTGTTTCTTTCCTGTTCATTTCTCTGCATTTAAACATGTTTCCATGATGCTATTTTCTTTCTTCTTTCTTTTTTTCCTTTCTCTTTCTTTGGTGAACAATCCTATTGCTACCTTCCCCTTGGTTTTCCCATTCTGTCATTAAAAAAAGAAAAGAAAAACAAAAACCTTGTCACAAATATATATAGTCAAGGAAAACTAATTGCCACATTAGTCATGTCAAGAACATATTTTATCATCTCTCTGTCAATAGTTTAAAAGCATAGTTCACGATAGACCCTTTGCAATCACAGTTGCCTATTTTGTTGATGTCTTTTTTTAATCTTTTACCTCATTGGTTCACTTTATTAGCACCAAACAAATCCTTCCTCATCAAAGATGAAAATTTCCTCTTAAATAAGTACCTTTATTTCATTTGTAAATACTTTTGATTGCCTATTGCATTTTTTTTTGCCTAGTCACTTTTCCTTTTTCCTTTTCCAAAAAATTATTTATTTGTTTTTAGTTTTCAACATTCACTTCTATAAGATTTTGAGTTCTCCATTTCCCCCCTTCCCTCTGCTCCCCTCTTCCCAAGCCAGCATGCATGCTGATAAACATTCTTGCCTTTCAAAGTTGGTTTTCTTTATGATGTTGCTGTTTCTGTACTAAATGCTTCCTGATTCAGTTTAGTTTGCCTCTGCTTCTGTTCATTCCCATCTTCCCAGGTTCCTCTGAAACCATCCCTTTCATCACTCCTACATATACCATTATATTCATGTGCCATAATTTGCTCAGCCATTCTACAGTTGATAGGTCAGTTAGTTAAATAACATCTATTAAGCTCTTATTATGTGTTATGTAGTTTGCTAGGCATGAGGGATACAAAGAAAGGCAAAAAACAGTCCTTACTTTCAAGTAGCTTATCATCGAATGGTGAGACAATATGCAAAAACATCTCTACATGCACACATATATCTCTCTGTGTATCCATCCACACATGTACATTTTTACATATACACAGAGAATAATTTGGGGGGTAATCTTGCAGAAAGCGAGGTTTTGCTATCTTCAACAATTCTAAGTGTCTTCTTTTGTCATATTTGCTAATCTGATAAATGTGAGGTAGAATGTCAGAGTTTTAAAAAAAATTCATTTCTCTAATTTGGAGCATTTTTTTCATATAGTGACTGATAGCTTGGATTTTTCCTCTTGACAACTGCCTGTTCATGTCCTTTGACCTTTTATCCTTTGGGGAATATTTCTTGTTCTCATGAATTTGAGTTAATTCTCTATATATCTTCAACATGAGGCCTGTATTAGAGAAACTTGCTTTCCATATTTTTTTCTAGTCAGCTGTTTACCTTTTAGTTTTAACTGTTTTTTTGGTTTGTAGAAAAAAATCTTTTATTTTGTATAATGAAAATTATCTCTTTTTATCTTCTGTCATCCTCTTTATCTTTTGTTTGATCACTGTCCTCTTCCCTTAGCCATCACTGTGAAATTTTCTTCTTGCCATTCTAACTTATGATCTGATCTATTATATCTGCTATGAATCAGTTTGGTGTTTATCTTGGTATGTTGTGTAAGTTGTTTCTGCCAGACTTCTTTCTGATTTTTACAGAAAATTTTGAAAATAAAGACTCCTTGCCCTAGCATTTAGGGTCTATGTGTTTCTTTGATCTAAACAGTTTTGAGAAATTTTAACTCATTACTTCAGTACTTGGAGTCTTTGTGTTTATCTGACACTATGCTACTACGTATATTTTTGTACATAACCTGTTACACTGATCAATCTGTTGTTAATGAGTACCAAATAGTTTTAATGATTACTAATTTGTTATATGATTTGAGACTTCATACTGCCAAGACTCTTCCCTTGCCACTTACAATTTTTTCCCTTGAGATTCTTGACATTTTCCTCCTTTGTCTTTTTTAAAAATTAGATATATCTTTATTTCTTTAAAGAGTGCTTTGTAGTCATATTGATATGTAGGAAGACTCTCACATATTTTATATATTTTTTGATTATTTGGAATGAAATTTACCCTTTCCTTTTTTGCTTGGATTTTTAGGTAACGTGTAGATATACTGATGTTTTATGTGGGTTTATTTTATATTCTGCAACTTTGCTGAAGTTATCTCAAATAATTTTTAGTTGATTCTTTAGGGTTCTTAGATAGGTCATTGTTTCATCTACAAGAAATATTAGTTTCATTTCCTTTTTGACCTAGGATTATTCCCTACTTTCTTTTTATTTTTTGGTTCTATTACTATAGCTAATATTTCTAGGACAATGTCAAATAATGATGGCAAAAATGCATATCTTCACTTAGTCCTTCATCTTACGGAAAGACCTTTTTCCCACTTTGCTCTTTTATTGATGAAAGTTGTTTTGAAATAATTTTTTTCCCCTTACAAACTGCTTTAGTTGTATCCCACGAGTTTTGGAACGTTGCCTTATTAATATTTTCTTTGCTGAAATTTCCTACTGTTTCAATGATTTTTTTCCTTTAAACCTTTAGGGTTAAAGGTTTAAAGGTTCCTTAGGATTAAAATAGTATATAATTAATTTTTAATCCTTCTATCAAAGAACTTTATTAAACATAGATTTTATTTTTTAAAATTAATTTGTTTTCAGTTTCCTACAATCACTTCCATATATCTTAGATTTTATTCCCCCTCCCTCCCTTACCTTCCCCCCTCTGTCCCCTCTCCCTCCCTGAGATGGCATGAAGTCTTATATAGGTTCTACATATACATTCTTATTAAATACTTTTTCACCTTAGTCAAAACATAGATTTTATTGAATTCTGACTGCTAAAGGATACATTTGATAAATTTGATTTTTAGTTTTTGTGGTTTTTTTAATGCATGGTCAAATTTGTAAAGGTAGCAGGAATAGCTGAGAAATATTTGTGCTTCTTTCTGTTTCTATTATCATAAGAAATCCATTGTATCTAACTTTTCTAAAATTCTCTTCACATCTTTAATTCTTTCTCATTTATTTTTTTGTTAGATTTTTCAAGGTCAGAAAGTTTCATTGAGGTCATGACTCACAATTTTACTTTCTGCTTCTCTCTATAATTTAACTTTTCATTTAGGTATTTACATACTACATAATTTAGTGCATACTCCTTAAAAATGAATATTGATTCATGATCTATGATGCATCTAAGTATAATATAGTTTATTTGTTTATTATTTTTAATTGTGTCTATATTTATTGTCATCTTCTCTTTGATTATGATTTCTATACTAACCTTTTTGAGGTAACCTGAAGCATAATCGATTTTGCTCCAGCCCCTCATTTTAACTTTGTGTAAAACATGTTTCCAGTAGATATCTTATTGGAGACATGGCAGATTCTCTTATCTTTTTCTTCATGTATCCTCCAGCATATTCTCCCTCCCTCCTTTTTTCTTTACTTAAGACTATCTAATTAGAGCAAAACTGTCCTCAGTTTCTCTCTTTGTCATATTTAACTCTCTCTTTGCAGATATTGGGGTTCTGAAGAGACACTTGCATTTATTTTCTATTAGAATTTAAACACTTCATCACTGAGTACCTTCTTATAATATATTTAACCTTCTAGTTTTCTCTTGACTTTCATATTTGCATTTCATAGTTTCTATTTAACTTGGATCTTTATATCTGGAATTTTTATTCAATTAAATGTCCATTTTTCTTCCTGTAGAATTGTACTATTTTGCAAATTAAGTGACTCTTGGTTGAAAGACTTTATCTTTCGGAGTATAATATTCTAACAATCTTTCCTTGATAACAGTGCCTGGCAAATCTTGTGCAATTTTTATTGTGGTTCTTTAGTAATTGAACTCTATCTTTTTGGCCACTTGTTTTATATTCTACCTATCTATCTATCTATCTATCTATCTATCTATCTATCTATCTATCTATCTTTGTCTATAGATATAGATAGATAGATATGCACAATATAGATACATACAAATATATACACATATATACTATGACATATGTATGTATATGTATTGTGTATATGTGTATATCTACATACATTTATGCATATACACACATACACTTACATGGTAGGACTTTCCTGAGAATTTTAATTTTGAGATTTCTTTAGGGAGGTGGCTGATAGATAAATACACTTTTTACTTTGCCCTTTACTTCTGATCTAACTAAGCAGTTTTCGTTTATGAGTGTTTAAAATATGATATCCACATTTTTAGTTTTTTTTTTTTTGTTTTCGAAAATGATTTCAGGTGACATGATGAATCTTAGATTATCTTTCCTTTACCTGTTTTCCAGGTCAATTGTTTCCAAAAGTGTATACTTTACATTCTCCACTGCTTTTTTCCTTTCCTTTAATTTTGCTTAGCTATTTCTTCTTATGGAGTCATTGACTTCTGATTGGCCTATTCTAATTTTCAGGGAGTTCATTTCTTGGGTGAGGTTTAACAATGTCTGTTTTAAGCTTCCCTTTCCTCCTTATTCCTTCCTTCCTAGCCCTCATTCCATATGACATTACTTTTTAAAAACCTCTTGATTAATTTCTTCTAGTTATTCTTGTAGTCCTTGGGGCTAGGTAATTTTTTTTCTCTGATTCTCTATGTGAATTTCTGGAGTTATTCCTCTACTGGGATTACCCCTTGGACTCTTCTCAGTCCATAGTATTTTTTCATTATAGTGGGTATTTTCTTCCGTTTACTCATGTGTCCACCCTCAGATTGTGGATTGAGGCGTTGTGTTTGGGTCAAACTCTATGATGTATTCTACTCTAGAACGGTGTGGGTGATGACCCTTATCGGTCCCATTTATGATATATTACATTAGGCCTGAAGCTCTGTAAGAATTCTTGGGGTTTGGCTTAGTTTCCTGCTGGATCAGCTCAGGTTGATCCCCTAGCTCCTGCTGTTTGCACAATTCTAAACCTGTAGTTTACTTCATCTCTTACTGTGAATTTGCCAGGTCCCAACCGGAATTGTTGATTTCCCTAATAGTAGGCCATCTACAAGACCACAAGTGCTTTGCTTTGCAGCTGCTGCCTTAGGTCTTTCTCCTGCTATTGTTCTTGCTGGGGTTTGGGCATTGGCTCTATCTTCTTCTGTAGTCTCAGCGAAGATTTCCTGGGTTCTGGGTAAATAAAGGCTGCCTGGGGGCTGGTCTACCCCTATGTTCTGCAGGAGCTCAGGTGTGGGTTGCCTAAACCTACTATACTGCCTAATATCACCAAAAGGTATGGAGGATATTGGATTTCCCATCATCTTATTGTTATTTTAGTGGTATCTCTGGATAAATTGACAGCAACATCTTTGTCAGGACCAAAAGACAACATACATGGAAACAGATGCATCATGCTAAAGGAGAACTTCTTAATCCATGGGTGAGAAAAAAGAATTTCCAGCAATCAGGTGCTATAACTCTAGATTGCCGTATGTGTTTGTTAAGTTTCCTGGACTTTCCCCTGGACTCTGAATGTTCTGATGGGAGAATGTGGCACAGACTTTTGGGGTATGTTTTGGCATCATTTTAGTAAACACCATTTAAAAAGTTATTTATGACTGGCTGACTAAATTGATTCTCAAATGATAATCTTGGAGTGAAGTACACTGAAGGGGAGTGTTTCAAACCAATGGCATTAGAGAATCATCCTCATCAGAATTCTGGGGGCACTGCTAAGGAAGAAAATATATACTAACTCCAGGTCCCAAGACTCATCTTTGGAAGTAGGTATGGGAGAAACATCTTAAGAGCTTACATAGGATTTACTCTGATAAAGTCTCTAAAGAGTGGTTTTTGGATACCTTCTAGTTCTCTTGGAATTGATCAGTGGAGCAAAAGGACTTTCCATTAGTTATCTTTCCTTCTGTTTTTAGCACTAGATCAATTCCTTTTCTGTTTTATCTATCTCTCTTACACATGCATGTCTACCTCCCTCTTTCCCTTTCTCTTTTTTCCTCTCCTCCTCTGTCCTCCCCTTCCTTCCCCTTCAGGTACTTCTCTTCCATTCCTTTTCTACTTTCCTTCCTTCCTTCCTTCCTTCCTTCCTTCCTTCCTTCCTTCCTTCCTTCCTTCCTTCCTTCCTTCCTTCCTTCCTTCCTTCCTTCCTCCCTTGGCATGAGGTAATTAATTGACTCAATTTATTTCTTCCCTTACAATAGGATCATAGATTTAGGGTTTTAGAAGTTATTAAATTCAAGCCACCCTTCATAGATGAGGAAAGTGAGCTACAGAGAGACAAAATAAATTTGCCAAGTAAACGGGTAATTAGTAGCAAAACCAGGATTTGAAAACAAGTCCTCTGACTCAAATCCAGTGCTTTTTCTGCATGGGCTCCAAGAGTTACTGTTCTTTGAATCAGATCTTTTGTGAGAACAAAAACTGGGAAATAAAATATGTGCTCTAAGTTGGGAAATGACAAAACAAATTATAGTATAGGACTACAATGAAACATTATTTCATAAGTAATGATGACTATGAAAAATTCAGAAAGAAATGTGGGAAGATTTATGATATGATGCAGAGTAAAGAAATCACAGCCAGAAGAATAATATACACGATGAAAACAAAGTCAGTATCAGGAGGTAACAAATCTATAGCCAATACAAGTATCATGTGGTTAAATATATCCAGATCACCATAATGTGTAATGATATGTAATATTTCCTTTATTATAACATTATTTTAAAAATCATTTTGCAGGATGATATCTCTCCAAAGTTACAATAGGTTTACTTGGATATTAAAGCAAACATTCTTTATTCTGTCAGTACTTGATAATTTATTATTTTGTAAGGAATATGCTTTTTTAAGAGAGTTTGAGTGCTTTTTGGGAAATGTATATTGTGTGGAAAACCATTAATACTTTTATTAAAAATAGAAAACTGACAACATTCCTTAAAAAGACACTTTTCTCAGCCACTTACTGGACTAAAAGGACAATAACTACTTCTATCTCTAGTACACATCTTCCCTCTGGCCTTCTCAAGAACGTTCGTTTAGGGAAATTGTCAGGATTTTTTTCAACAACTCATACCATTGAAGTCCATAGTGGCATTTAACTCAAGTTTTCATTCTGTCCATAGCTATTTCTCCCCTATTTCATTTTACTAAGGAAGGAAGGATTCCTCTACCTTTTAAAAAAGAAAAGTAGCCAGGAAAAAAGCAACTAAATCGTTATGACTAATGAAACTTGGGCAGGGAGCAAGCATGCAGGACTCTAATGGCTGGAGTACAAACGCTTCCTCTTACCAGCATATAAACAAATCTGGGGAAGCCCATTCCTTTCTGCAGCATGTGGGAAAAAAGAATGTTATTGGTGAAGGTTAAGGAGACTCTAGTCATGGAAGCCGAGGGTAACTTTCAACTCAGTGGGAGGCTTTGAAGGAAACTGAGCAGAATGCTCCATGGGACAGCAAAGTCAGAGATGTAAGAAGGGGGAGATCAGGAAGTAATCTTATCGGATTCAGTGTCAGGGTGGCCCCAGCACTTGAAGTGTTTGTTCGGATGACTATAAAATGTATGACTCTTCCGGAGAGCCCCTATCTTCAGAGGGTCGAGAAAGGAAGGATGCTTGACCTTTAGCTAAATTGGTCCCTGAAACTGCATCTGATAGAGAAACGTGTGGGTATTCTCCTGTCACCTAATCACCTTGTTGGCAAGTGGTGTTATCAGAAATGCAGGATTACCTGATAAGAGAGAATTCTCATTTTGGAATTTTTGAGGCACTTTGGGGTTTCTTCCAGCACCAAATCCTCACACAAAGCAGGGTGGGTATTGGGACTGGGGTACAGCTGTAGTAGGTAAAAGAGAGGGCAAAGATTTGGAGGGTAATGTTTCTTGCTTTTTTCTCCTTCAAATCCACTGTAAGAAAAGCAGACCACTTGGAGGCTGAATGTGTCACTTGCAGCTGCAAATGATAAAAGAAGACTGGAAATGCTTTCATCATGCTGGGTGCTCTCAAGGTTGTTCAGAACAGCTGCTTTCCCCTTTGTTATCTTATGTCTCCCTGAAGCCAATCTCATCTTCTCTCATGAACATTCCTCTTTTTGTCCGATGCTAAGAACGGAGATTGCATCTGCTTTCCACCCTGGAGCCAGACCACCTTATCACTCAGGCAATATATCCCCTGGTGGGGAGGGGGCGTCTTTTGGTGCACATCTACCCTTTTAAAGTTTATAACCAGTTGTTCTTATATATACAGAAAAATCAGGCCCCCAACAGGATCTGACTGTGCTGTTTGTAACTGTTTATGACTTTTGGTTTGGACTATCTGGTCAGGACCATAAATACACAGTTAATCTGCCTGTTAGCAATAACAGCCACCTTGGCCTCAAGAAAAGATTAACCACACGTGAAACCATAGATTCCTTTGCTCCACACCCGACTTTTTCTGAATCATCCCTGCTGTGGAGCTTCCAGGATACCCAGATTCTGGTTCTGGCTCTTTCGCTAATGAGCTCTATGACATTTAAGTGAATTACTTAAACTTTATCAGCTTCAGGTTTAATTTTTTAATTTTTTTCCTGTGAAATGAGGTGGGAGTAGGAAAGTAAGGGTTGGGTTAAATGATCACTATGGTCCCTTTCAGATCCATACAGTTATGATTGAATCAATAGCAGTATGAAAACTGGTTAAAAATCAGGAAGACATAATGTGTTGAGATTTTATAGAAGGGAACGAGCCCATTCCTCACTGAGTACATTTCGTATTAGAATGCAAAGAATTCCTGGCTTTGGAGTCAAGAGATCTGAATTTAGAAATCCCACTTCTGAAACTTAATGAGTGAGCCTGGACCTCAGTTCATTTATTTGCTTAATGATGAGGGTTGGACAATAGGATGATATATTTACAGCTATAATGGAGCTCATGTAACCATATTTACCAGATAAGGAAACTGAGGACAAAGGAGATTAATTAAATTGTCCAAGGTCACACAGGTAGGAAGTGTCAGGTGTGGAATTTGAATCCAGAACTTCAGATTCTAGTGCCAATCTTCATTCCTCTATACTACTCTGCCTCTAAGGGCCCTCTGAGGTTCCTTCAAACTCTAGTTTTTGATCATATGATGTCACTGATAGTTACCTGCCTTCCTCACAATAGAAATGATAATAATATTTTACATTCATGTTGCAGTTTATAGTTTTCAGAGCATGTCTATGCAAATACATGTGATATTTTGGGCTAGGATCATCTCCATTTTATGAATGAAGAAAGGGAGACTTGGAGAGGTTAATTGACAAAGGTTAATTGCTCAGCACTCTTTCTACTACACTATGTTGCTTTGAAGCATAAATGGGTCACCTTGGTCATGTTTTTCAAATTGGTCTTTGAGACTTTTTCTCCATTGAAAAATATGCTACTTATGGAACAGGAATGTAAACAAAACAAACTGCTATCTATTATAAGACATGGGTGCAAAATTTTTCATCATATTTCTCTCTACCTATGCCTCTGTTCTTGGAACACTAGGTTTCTTGTTATAAAGCCAGTTTGTAGAGGACGTTAAGTTCAAGGATGGGTGGCTAGATGGAAGGAGATTCTTGATCTCTGAGAGCTTGTGGACTTCTGAAATCCTTGAAACTACCTTAAAGCATGACTCTGTACTGGGTGAAGGATTAGATACCTGTTCTAACCTAGAAACACTGGGAGTTGTGCTCAGGATGATTGATAGGTCAAGGTGGAGGATTTTGGGTAGTGTCAATTCTGGGGCTCTCTGAAATTTCATTATTTCTGGGAAGGGTCTATATTAAAATGAGCTTTCTGGAATATTACCTAATAGTAGCAGACTATCTGGGAAAAACCCCTTTGGAGAAGAAATGGGAGATTTGGAAAATTAATTTGTCACCTGATCCTTTATAGAAGACTTATGAATTGTTACTAAAAGAGATTGCCATAGGCTGTAATTATTGTTCCCCTTCCCCCCCAACTCTGTTATAATGTCTATTCTATTCCTCTTCTGATGACTTTGGTCCCTGGGGCCTTTATCTCTGGCTTGGAGGTGAGCCAGCATCAGGCCCACTTTGTGAGTCAAGTGTCAGGACATGGTGTGCCCTGAGTTTGCCTGAAACTTCCTCTGTTTTAGAGATAGCTTACTGGGATGAGGAGCCCTCCAGGACCAAAGTTCAATTTCTATCACCTTCAGTCAGTTCTGGAATCTCAAAAGGTATAAGTGGTAAGTTTTTTAGTGTTGACAGATCAGAGGAGACAGTTGTTTAACAAAATAGCTGCTTCTGAAGGACGAAGGGTAGATGGGTGATTAGGTTAAGCATGCACATTGAACTGGCTGGATAACATCTCCACTGAAGCACTATGTGTTTCTGTCATCCACTGTGGGATGATGATGTCCACTAGGACTTTCCTGATAGTTGAAAAATTCTCTTTGGTTTGGTCCTATGAAAGCATGGACTTAAATGAAGACATTATTGATAAAATATATAAGAACACCAACCTTTCATTCTTAGTCAGATTTCTGGTCCTTCCCCCAGCATTATTAACTGGTTGGCCATATCATAAGAAGAGTACTGTTATTCTTTTCCCAATGTAAGGAGCCCTCTCTTTTCTATAAGTACTTGTGGATTTGGTTCCTATGTTACATATCATACCTTACTCTGTTTTGGTTATGTGTACGTTTCTTATTTCTTCAATAAGGCCTTAAACTCTTGAAGGGCCTGCCTTTGCTCTTGAAAGGCCTGATTTTATAGCTCCATAATGCCTAGTATATAATAGGTATTCAATAAGAATTTACTGAATGAACGAAGATGAGGCTGCTGACCCAGTAGTGATTAGGGCGTGTGTTTTGACTTGTTTACCAGTAGCAGGGATGCATTTCTGTTGAACTCTTGGTGAGAGGCAGAGTGATATAGTGGATAGAGAATCAGGAAGACCTGAGTTCAAGTACCATTTCTGAAACATGCTGGCTTTGTGATCCTGAGCAAGTCAATTAACCTCCCAGCATCCCCAGGTAACTGTCACAGACTTGCTATTTAAGGATATGTACCAGTCTGTATTGGTAAGGGGAAGTTTCTCATTGAGAATTCCACATATCAATGAAATCACCAGTTTGGTGAAAATCAAAAATAAAAACTTAGGAACACTGTTTGACCATCACTTTATTTATGGAAATGTTGGGTAAGGTTGGGAAAGGTATAGGTAGCTATGAAACAGACCAACACTTACACAGGAATTGAACTCTTGATCTTGGCCTCATTAATCCAATACTATAGCCAATTATATTAATCAGTCATGGATCATATAGAGTAATATGCTTTCTTCTCTATTCCCAGCCACTTAACTTCACCTCCACCCACAAATACTTTCCTACCCCTCTTGTTGTGAATACTATTAAAGAATCTCACTGGTCATTTTCCCACAGAATCACAAAACCTTGAAATGAGAATGAATATTGAATCCTATCCTTTTCTGAGCAGAAAGTTTCCTCTATAAAAGTTTTTGACAAGGAGTCATCATCAGGATCTGCTGGTGGACCTCCCTAGGAGAGAATCCCCTACATTCTATGGTAGCTCTTTCCACTTTGTGATAACTCCAATTATGAGGAATTTTTTTGCTTTTAATGAGCAGAAATCATCCTCTGTGTATCTTGGGATCATTTCATCAGAAGATCCTTTAGAGAATATCTCATTAAAACCCTTCTTTTACAGGTGAGAAAACTGAAGCCAAAGAAGGAAAGTACTTTTCCCCAAGGTGAAACTAAAGTAAAATGGTAGAGTTGAGATTCAAACCCAGATCTTTTGACTCACAATTCAATGCTCTTTTCAAGATACCATTTTGTCTCCCATCTATCTGGAACCAAACAGAACAAGTTGGATGGTTTTCCCCTTTTTAAACTATCTTTTTCATCACCTTTATTTCTGAATAAGAAATGAAGAATGAGAAATAAGAAAAACTCCATCTCCTACCCAGTTAGCCAAATCTTGTTACAAAGAATAAGCATGATAACAAATGATTAAACTGAGCCAGACATCAAACACAGTGTTCCAAACCCTTGGTTTCTGATCTCTGAAAAAAAAGGTTAGAAATACATTTTCTCAGTTCTTTTCCAAGGGCAAGTTTCTTGGTCATTCTTTATATTTATAGATTTATTTGGATTTGTGATCCAAATGCTGGATCCAAAAAATATATATCTATATAGAAGTATAGACATAGTAATAATTCTTTGTAATTACAGAATATTCATTGTTTTGTCTTTCCATGTGTTGCTCTAATAATTGTATACATTGTTTTCTACTTACTTTACTCTGTATGAATATCTATCTTTCCATGCTTCTTTGAATTTATTTTAATAATCTTTTTACAGCACAATTTCATTTATTTATTTGTTTGTTTGTTTTTCTATTACATTCATCTACTACAATTTGTACAGCCATTCTCCAATAGGATGTTGGTGCGTGGGCATCTCCTTTTTACCAATTATCTACTACGACACACTCAAGTTATGCTATAAATATTTTAGCAAAATAGTTGGCAATTTTTCCTCTCAAAGCTGTTTAAAGCCTCTTTGGAGCAGATTTTTTTTAGAAACCATTTTAGAGACAGAGTTTGAATCCAGGTATGACTTCAAGTTCTATTGTCTATTCACTGTACCCAATGTCTCCTTCTCTTATTAAAACGTATAATAGTATTGTACATATTTGAAGGCAGCTGTCTTCCTTCCCTTCCTGCAACCTTATTTTTTCAGACTAAACATTACCAGTTCCTCCAAATGATTCTTATATACTGTCCATCCCTGTTACCATCCTGGTTGTCCTCTTCTGGATTTTGGTTTGTCAGTATCCTTCCTAAAATGTGATTTCATAAATGAACACAGTTCTCTAGTTGTACCCTGATTATATGCAGTGTATGATGAAATTATCATTCCCATGTACTGAATATTATTTTTTTCTTAATACAACCTGAGAGGACATCAGTTTATTTTTTTATTTCATCCCACTGTAGAATTATAGGAACTTACAGTCCATTAATATTCATATCTTTTTATTTTTTTCACATGAATTGTTATCTATCCATATGCCCTATTCTGTATTTACATATTTATTTATTTTGAACCCAAATAAAGGATTTTACATCTATCATCTCTGTTAAATTTCCTATTACTAGATTTCTAGCCTGTAAAGATCTTTTTTATATCCTAACTTGGTCATTCAGCATATAATCAATCTTTTCCAAGCTTTATGTATTTTTTAAATTTGATTGTTGAACAGAATTGAGCCCAGGACATTTCTGAGTAATAACTAGTAACCTCCCTCCATTAACCATTGTTTTGGGGATTCGGTCATTGACCTATTTCAGAATATACCTAATTACACTATCAGATTGTTGACATCTTTACATCTAGTCCAAAAAGAAACAAAAGAGAGATTTTTTTCCTTTCCCCATTTCTTGGTGTAGAACTTTAGGATTGACTCTCCTGTCCACAATTAATTATGGATTTTGTGGATGGATCTGTCCAATACAATTAGGGTTCAGGGAAAGACACAATGCGTTGATATGTGTGTGGGTAGCATTTCAAGTTGCAAAAGCCCCCCTCAAAAAACAAACAAAAAACCAAACAAAACCTCCAAAACCCAATCTTAGTAATTTTGTATAACTTGGGCTGCTGTTCCAATCTGTAGCCACCTTGGAGTCTTGTTTGTCTACAGTACACTCTATACTCTGTAGTAGAGAGTATGTAGTACCCAGTGGTGGGAACCTGTGCTCCCCAGGTCACATGTGGCCCTCTAGGTCTTTAAGTGCAGCCCTTTGAGTGAATCCAAACTTGGCACAACAAATCCCCTTAATAAAAGGATTTGTTCTGTAAAACTTGGACTCGGTCAAAAGACTGCACCCAAAGACCTAGAGGGCCACATGTGGCCTCGAAGCTGCAGGTTTCCTACCTGTGGAAATCTTCGCAAATCCAGGTTCATCTTAGATTCTTATAAATTCAGTTTAGGTTTAGAAGCTAAGTAGAACCAGAGCTCGTGATGGATGATGCTACATCAGTGAAAACCTCAAATCATAGTGGACCTTTCTAAAGCTCTAGATTCATATTTCCAAAAGGAGCACAATAGGCTATGAGACTGTAAAAGGGATGCCTGGGTCTATTCTGTTTTGAATTCATTTATCTTTTAAGGCTCATCTCAGATCTTCCTCTGAAAAGACATACTTGAAAATCCCATTTCACAATAAGTTTTCCCTCCTGTGTAAGTCCTCATGTTAAGTACTCCTTGTTGTCATAACCACTCCTTTAGCACTTACCATTTTATATGCTAATCTTTTTTATGAATATAATTTTCATCTTCTCAACTAGCTTGTAAGCTCCTTGAATAAAATGCCTATCTCACGCTTCATTTTATTTGCCAGAGTCCCTAATATGTATACTTAATGTTTAATATTATTTTCAATTATGATGCCATGGCGTACGTATGTCTAATGCTTTTATTTAAATAGTTCTGTGATCTCAACATTGAGTAAGTTACATCCAATGAGGCAGATTATATAACTCATTCATTACTACTTATCCTATGAAACTCTCATCTATCTCATTTCATATAGTCTAACATGCTAGAGGCCTTTTTTGCTTTCTCTTAAAATTGTGAAGATATCAATAGAGCTCTCTAGGCAAGGCAAAGCTACAAGCACTTATTCAGCACTTACTCTGTTTCAGGCACTGTGGTAAACATTGGAGATATAAATACAAATAAAAGAAAGACAATCCCTGTCCTCAAGAACATGCTATTTTAATGAGGGAAGACAACATATAAAAGGGACCTGAAAAAGGGAGTGAGAAGGTATTAAGTAAGTAGAAATGTGGTGAGGAAGTCTGGAGAGTCAGAAACAGAGCCAGGAGGTGAATGAAAAATGTTTGGCCTAGGATCCTTGTCCAAAATGGAGGCCCCAGAAAAAACTCATCAGTGGGAGAAGGGACCCCAAATTGGGGTTGGATGTTCAAGGGTGGTAAAGTTCCATGCAGGTGAGGCATAGTGGCAAAGTCAGAACCAGAAGCTTCTGTCCACTCCTCATCCTGTCTTATTGCCAAATGACCAATCCATATTCCCTTCCTACTGTGTAACTCCTTGATAGCATCTTTGACTCCTGATTTTCCTTGATATTCATCTTTGGTTATTTGCTATAATCTGTTCATAATTACTATTGCCTTCTGCGTACTAATTTTTCATTTTACGGAGGTAGTTTGTTCCATGTCTCTCTATCATATAATACCAGTGGAATGTTAGCATTAAAAAGATGTGGAGAAGGAAATGGCAAACCATTCCAGTGTCTTTGCCAAGAAAACCTCATGACAGTATGGTTCATGGGTCATGGAGAATCAGACATGACTGAACAACTGAAGAAAATTAAAAAGAAAATTAAAAATTAAAAAGAAAATTAAAAACCAGACATGACTGAATAACTGAAGTAAATTAAGAAGATGGGCCTTTGGTTTCATGAAAAGCTTGAGGTCAATAAAGGAATTTTACAAAAAATTCCAAGGGCAATCTAACCTGTTCTTCTGCTTTTCAAATCTGGGTCCAATTCACTGACCATCTGTACCATCTGTTCTAGATAAACCATACTTTCTGATGGACAAGCTCTATAGGATGCCCATCTAAATGCATGATAAAGCAGGCATAGACATTCTTTTTCTACTTATTCTTTATTATAAGTCAACAAGTCAAACTCCCTTGAGTGATTATAGATCTCTTCCAGGTTTTTACTATGTTCTGAGGCTTGATGCAATCAACACCTGTAATCTGCAAACAGAAGCATCTGGGAGCCCTCACTATCCACAGGAAATCCCTTTTCATAATGGATCCTAAGATGGATCGCCTCTATCACAGTGGTTAATACTTTTGGTGAATATACATTTGCCTTTTTTACAACTTAAATATATGAATGGGAGATAATTTGTTGTATATGGGATTTTTGTCCTACCATGTCAAATGCTTTTGTATAGTAAAAGACAATAAGTACAATGGAATATTATATTTTCTACATCTTTTAGTTAATTACGAGGTGGCAATGACATGCTCTACTATTGGTTATAACTTTTAAAAGTTGTTTGTTCCCTACCAATATTCTTATTAAGACTATCATCTATTTGTGCATAGTTAACTTTCACAATGATTTTGTATAGATTGTAGAGTAGGCATATAAGTCAGTACTCATTGATGTTCTTTGGGGGGTACTAATAAAGTCTGAGATTTTTTCTCATGCCTTTACTATTTTGTCCACTTTCAAATATCTTGCACATTGGCCTCACAACGCATTCACAATTTCACCTCAAACACTGCACTCTTCTACATACAACTGGTCCCATCTGGCTACTTTTCTTGTTTTTTTTTTCCTCTTTATTTTCTCCATAAGTATGTCTTGGACTATAATGCTAGAGTCCAAGTGTTGTGGTTTCACTTTCTTTGATGGAGAAAGCATTTTTTAAAATGATTTTGCAAATCTTTTCTGTTTTCTGTATGACTGTAATCTTCTTTCCATTTCCATCCTTGAATGTCCTTGGATGACTTTACTTAGCTGAGTATCTTGTCAACTTTCTTTAAACTGGTTTTACCCACAACTACTTCTCTTTGCTTTATGAGATGTTGCTACTCATAATTGTCCATCATCTTTCTTTGAAAAATTTTATGACTGAATTTATATTCTAACCCATCATTGCTTTTGGCACCTATCTCTCTCCATTTGGCAAGTAAGTCATATATCTGATGACTAAAATACTTTCTGGGCTCTTTTGGTCTCCTTGTTGTGGTGATTAATTTACACTGGTTAAACTTAGGATAAAATTGCTTTAGTCATTGTTGATGTTATTTTTCTCATTCATTTCCTATTTTTGATGTTCAATTCCTCGTTTAATAGTTTAGAGTTAAATTGTCTAAATTGAATGTCATATTTTTTCTAGTTCTTTTTTGTTTTTTAAATTTTTAAAACTAATTTTGATTTTAGCTCTGACAAGTTATAGTCTGACCCTACACAGAAACCTAACTCAGGGAGAATTCCCATATTAATAACAAGGAATACCTTTGAGCTCTTCTTCCACTTTTTAACCTAGGGTACATAAACTTAAAAACAACTTACAGTTGTATTTCCATTGTAATTGCTTTCCTTTGCAATCTTATGTATTTCATGTAATACGTTTAAAAACTTTCTTCTTGGAAGGGGTCCATAGGCTTCATTAGACTGCCTGTAGGGTTCGCTACATGCAAAAAGGTTAAGAACCCTTGATTTGTAGTAAGAATATCATAATGGATATAATTCAATCCTTCTGTCCAACAGTCATGGGTCATTGAACAAGGATCTCAAAGGTACTGTATTAATAGTCAATGTGTATTAATGTCCTCAAAATTAGGGGTTTTAGCGCCCACTCCCAAAACTTTGTTATCATCCTTGCAGCAGGGCATTTAATTTTTTTCTTTGTTTAACGGCTTACCATGTCCAAAGAACATATCACCGGGTGGCCAGCCTAATGGTGATGTGTCTCTCTGTAGGTGGGCTTATCCTCAGAAAAGCTTCATTCTAGTTTCTCTAGTATTGTGGCACCGGCCAGAGCTTGTCCTCTGCTGGTAGAACCTTTTAAGAACCCAGGATCATTTCGTTGACCCAATAAAGCACTCAAGGGGGACTTTGTAAAGGAAGCCACCGCTTTTACCTTTTTTCCCCCAAACAGTGCTGTATCGAGTTGCTTATTTTATTTTTATATGTGTTATATATTATTAGAAGGGGAGCACCATGTAATGAAAAGAATTTGGAACTTTGAGTGAAGACCTGAGTTCAAATCCTTCTTCTTACAAATATTTGCTAGGAGATAATGGCTTAAATCTTTTTTGCTTCTTCCTACTTTCAGTTTTCTCATCTGTGAAATGATGCTGGCAATGCTTGTACTACTTACCTTACAGGGCTGTTATGAGAAAAGCTTGTTACAAATGCAAAACTGTTCTACATGCATGAGCTATTATAATTATCATCTGCTTCTTATGGTTATGGAAACTGAGGTCCATCCAAGTTATAAGTAACTCCTCCAAGGACACAGGGCATATTGGTAGTAGAGCAAGAAATGGATAAGAACCTCAAAGTTCTAAATCCTAACCAGGTGCGCTTTTTACTGAAGTTGGCTGCTTCCATAACTCAAGAGCCTTAGGGCCCAGTATGTGCATACTTGGCAACAGACTGTGACGTGAGATGTTCAAAATGGTCTCATGATTTGGGTAAGAACTGCTCGAGTTCAAGTTATTGGATTGTTTTGTACCCCTTGGGGAAAGCCCCAGATAACACCCCACACAATGGCATAGTCTCAATGCAAAACGCCAGAGGAAAGAGGGGAAATGGATGAAAACATTCTTGCAAGATTCTAACCACACAATGAATTAGTTTTGACCAAAATGAGGCCCAAGGGTCATGCATTAAAATAGTTTGAGATATGTTTAGTTAAAATTAAACAGAATCTCAATATTTTGGCTGAGGTAAGTGGAAGTGTCAGACATAGACTACAAATCTGTGGCCAGAAATACTCACAAATATTCACAGAAGTATTCACGTGGCTCAGAACAAATGTATGCTAAGCCTGCACCCGTGTTTAGAATTTCACATCAATAGCCCTAGGAAGATTTACAGAAACTGTGTCTGATTTCCTAATAACTTTTCTACAGGCTGCATCGTCACACAGCAAGTGTGTTTACTGCTTAAAAATAAACAATGTAGACAGGAAACTGATGCTGGATAAACATATCCTTTTGCTTTACTTCTGCATTTCCTAAGAGGTCAGTGTCTTGATGTCACTTTAGGATCCAAACTGTCAGGAGTTTGGTCTAGCCAGCCTTCCTCCAGCTTCTCAGGATGTCAAAGAATTAGGTTAAAGTTTCTATTCAGCTTGGCAATTAATTGCTTGATATTCTAAATTAGAGGAGTGAATGAAAAAGATGAATGCGCATGCATGGGTGGAAATCCAGATGAGATTACTTTTACATTGGGAAACAAATACTTGGAGTGGGGGGGTCAGGGGAGAAAGAGATATTTGGTTCCTTTGTGGTTTGAGGCCAGACATTTTCACTGGCTATCCTCCATGTCTGAAATTTACTTTGTCTTCATCTCTGACTTCTGTTTTCTTTCATGTAGAAGCTAAAATCCCACCTTCTCCAGAAAACCATTTCTGATAGATCTTAATTCTACTACTTTTATCCTGAGATTATTGTCAGTTTATCCTGTACATATTTTGCTTGTACATAGTTATTTGCATGTTGTTTTCCCCTTTAGACTCTGAGTTCCTTGAGAGTAGGGACATCTTTTGTTTTTTCTTTATATCCCCTGGGCTTAGCACTTTGCCTGGAATCAAGTAGAGGCTTAATTAATAATGGTGATTGACTGACTGAGATTTGAGTCATGATTCTGGGCCAGCCAAGATTAGCTGAGATCTTCCTCCCAATTTTTAATGGGTACGTATCCAAGTCACAAGAAAAACCATGGCGGACATAAATGCAAAGCCAGTCCACTACTGCTGTATAGATTTTTTCACCTTGCTTGGGAATAAAGAAATGATGATACCTTTCATCATATAAATATACCTGTGGCCTTTTAAAGGATAACATAGTTTGTACACAACATGCATAAGTAGTACAAAGCAACTCATAGATTTGGGCTTGATGAAACCTTGGGGAGCATCTGGGATCATTCCCATTTTACCCCCCCAAATTTTCAGTTAAGGAAACTGAAACCAAGAAAGGTAAATTGACTTACCTTAAGTCATACAGGAAGTTGTAGAGCCAGGATTCAACTACTGGAGTTTCTATTACTCCAAATCTGGTATTTTTTTGTGCTGAGACAGCTAATGGTGCAATGGATAGAGTGCTAGGCCCAGCATCTTGAAGACTTGAGTTCAAATCTATCCTCAGATATTTACTATCTGTGTGATCCTTGGCAAGTCACTTCAGTTCTATTCATTTCAGTTTCCTCAACTGTAAAATGGAAATAATAATAGATAGCATCCTCAATTCTTTCAGCTCTGACAATCTATGTTTCTAAGATAAAAAGCAAACTCTGTGAGGCATATTCATGATTTTCTGGTCTGTTATTCCCCCAATTCTCTTTACTTGCTGTGGTATATGAGAACATATACTGCCCCAAAGAAAATCAAAAGACTTGAGTTCAGTTTAGGAATGCCCTCAATTACTTTCTAGGAATGAAGGAAAGAAGGAAAAGAGGAACATTTGTTAAGCATTTATTAAAGCACTTCATGCTAAGTGCTTTACACATATCTCATTAGATGTTCATACCCACTCTGCAGTGTAGATGCTATATCATTATATCCATTTTGCAGCTGAGAACACTGAGGCAGACAGAGGTAAAGTGACTTGCTGAGAGTCAGACGGCTAGTCTCTGAAGTCATATTTGAGCTCACGGTTTTTCTTGACTCCAGACCCAAGGCTCTATCCATTGTGCCACATGGTTACCAAGAATACAAAATCTCTGCTCTCTTTTCCTGATATGGGTTAGGGAGTCCTTGTTGTGTTTCATTTGCCTCCATGAAGAAGATTACAACTTAAAATTTCACTTCCAAGTTGGCGACTGTGATATTGGCAATTGAAAACCAACTCAGAAACACTATAATGAAAACCAAGAGGGTTTATATTATACAATTTTTACTGAAACTTAAACGTGGATTCCCCAAAGCTATTATTTTCTTCAGAGTGGCTTTTTTGTCTACAGTTTCTTTCATAGAAATATATAAATATTATTTCAGAATGGTCCTATTTGCCTTATCTAGTTCCTCTTCTGAACATAAAGCAGATTTATTTTGAGAGTTGAACACAAGCTTCATCAGTCGAGATCTGATTGTTCTTTGTCATTTCCTTCTGAACTCTATCTGGACTACGGGTGCTGTACTTTTTGTCTTTTCACTGATAGAGAATGTTGACAGAAGGTTGGAAAGGCAAACTGGGGGCTGAGGGACAGAGAGGAGATGACAGAAGTGTGAAATAAATTGACTTGAGAGCAGAAAGTTGATCTTCAGAATCCTTTTTTTCTTAAATCCTGATTTTTATCCAACTTACTTCTATTTATTTGTTCCCTAGTCTCTTTTTCCTTTCTCCCTTCATTCCACTGTGAACATGACATTTATAAAAGACTGTTTCATCTAAAGATATAGACAAAAATCTTTGTCTTTCTCTTAATTCCAGAGTACAGAAATAGTGTGTGTAACAGTGACTGCCCAGGTCCCTACTGTCCGATGTCCAGGTACGTTACATTTTACACCTTCCCTGGGATTTTCCTTAACCACCCTTAATGGGGTTTGGGATAATTGGATAATAAATCCCACTGAGGGACTTCCCTCAATTGTAGGGGAAACCACAATTGTACTCTAGCCCCACTTAACCACTAACATTCAGTTTAGTTTTTACAAAGGGAAAAAGTATACTTTTTACTTCAAAAGTATAATATAAATAAGTAACATACCCCCCAAATCTTGGGGCATAATTGCCCTCATACAGCCACAGTCTCTAGAGTTGGGAGGAGGATTAGTGTCACAGTTTATCTCATTGACTGTATGGCATAGTCCCACCAAGTTCCCAGTCCAAAGTATCACCCCCTCACCTGACTTCTCAGGGCTCCCCTGTTGGACTTGCTTTCTATCCAGCCTGGAATCATGGCTCCAAGGTTGTCTCAACTTGAATCTGGCTTCAGTGAGATTTCCACCACCTATTCCTAGAAATGAAAAGGATAAGTAAAACAAACCAAACCAAGATTGTAAACCCATTTCTCAGCACTAGAGTGTAAAAGAGGAGAGCAAGGGAGGATAGCCTTTTCCCTTTTACCATCTAGTTTATGAAATTAATACCATGCGTGACCTTGAATCTTTACTCTCTCTGGACATGAGAAAGAGGGAGTGTTTCACTTTGCTCGTTTTAAAGATGCAGCCTTTTTTGGTTACACAGCCAATGGAGAGAAGTTGTTGCCACGCATGTGGTAGGGAGATGTAGGATGGAGTCCACAAGAAGTAGGGTGCCTCCATGTCAGGTGATCTGGGCATGCACAAAGGCCTCATTCTGTGTACTATATAGTAGATAAAAACCTAAATTTTGACTCAGGAAGGACTGGGTTCAAGTCCTGTTTCTGACTCATATGGGCTCTCTGATCGTGAACAAGCCATTTAAATTGGGATCTGTAGACAGTTGTCTAAGACTGTAAGTTACAGACGAACATCAGCAAAGGTAGTTTCCATACCAGGAATTCTCAACAGTGATGAAATCACCCCTCTAGACATACCTTACCACCCCTTATCTCCCATCCCCAACAAATAAAGCAAAACAAAACCCTGCAGTAACCATCTGAATGGGTAGTGACTTTGTTAACTTCTAAGTAACTTTGGGAAGAGTGGGGTTATTCTAAATACTAAAATTTATTTTGATGTTCATTTTTTATTTCAGTAAGTGTTCTCATACTGTATTCCCTCTTCTGAGTTTGACTTGGTGTTAGATGACTCCTTTTCAGGTCATGAAATACTTCTGCTCCTAGGAACAGGAGTGTTAATTTTCATAATGACTGAGGTAACTAGTGGTCTGAAAACTTAGGTTTGAGTCCTGGACCTGCCACTTAAAACTTGTGACCTGAAGGAAGTCACTTAAACCGTGCCTCAACTTCATTCGTAAGATGGACATCATAGGGTTGAATGAGACCCAAGAATTGTAGAATCTAAGTGCTAGAAGGAGTCTCAGAGTCCACCTAATCTCGCTCAAATCTGAACAAGAAATCTGTCTATAACATATATCACCCATAATGAGATTATGTCACCTGAGGACTAATGGAAGGAAATGGAGGTATATAGCATCCGGGAGGGGAGATCATAGTTGCTTTCTATAAGTTAAAGGGTAGTGATATGATATTAGGGAAGGTGGGAGGCACAGTGGATAGAACACTGGTCCTAAAGTCAGGAAGTTGTTGCTGTTTAGTTTTTTTTCAGTGGTGTCTGACTCTCTGTGACCACTGGGTTTTCTTGGAAAAGATACTGGAGTGGTTTGCCACTTCCTTCTCCAACTCATTTTACATATGGGGAAACTCAGGTAAACTGGACTAAGTGATTTGTTTGGGGTCATACAGTTAGTAAGTGTCTGAGGTCAGATTTGAACCCAGGTCTTCCTGACTCCAGGTTTGGCATTCTATTCATAGGAAGACTTGAGTTCAAATTTGAATTCAGACATTTACTATGAAGCAGCAAAGCTACCAACAGAGATGTGTGTGTATATGTGTGTGTGTGACCAAGAGACAGAGATAAAGAAATTAGTGGAGTAAAGGATGCTAAAAACTGTATGTATTTCATAATTTTTCTTAGGACTAATCCTATCTAAATGAGGGCTTAATAAATCAAGAGCAGCAGAAAAGCAGAGAGTTCCAGAGGTCAATATTGACATGGTGACCCTACTCTCACTTGTCAAAGTTAAATATCACTTTAGTTAACCATAGAAGATAAAGATCAATCCATATGAAACCTTTTACAATAAGAATGGGATGAATATGAATGATTTTTGCACAGTAATTATTTGAATATGTTTAGCCTTATTTCAGTTTCCACCCTCTGTAGCATCTGTGCAACGTGAATGCTCAGTGTTGTGTGGAATCATTGAGAACAGAAACCCAGTGAAACGTGCCTGTCGGAAAAAGCCCGGAATGAACTCAATCTTTTTTTTCTCCCTCTGACTCCTTTTCTAAGAATTCCATCCTTCTTTTCATTTCCAGCTGTGAAAGTGGAACCCCCACTGAGTAAAGAGGGTACATCAAGATCTAAGGGGAGTCTCCAGGGTTGTACAAAACTCCTGTGGCAAAATGTGAAATCATGCAATGTGTATCCATTTGGGACTTTGCACATAGCCAGCCAGCCAGCCAGCTGGATTTCATTCCAGCTTCAGTTTTTTTGGCGTGGTAACCGTTATGTTATAACTTTTAAATGATTGGATTTTTTCTTTTTCTTTCAATCGATGTGCATGTTTTCTTCTTTTTTAATCTTTCATTGATGCTTTTTGCTATTTTACATTGCAATTACTTTCTATGCATATCCCTTCTCTTTCAAACAACCATTATTTGTAACAAAGAAAAACAGTTTAACAAAACCAGCCAATGTAGTATTAATTACATCTTAACAGCATATGGTGTATTCAGCACCTGTAATTTACCACCTTTTTACTGTGAGGAAGGATGTATGTTTTATCATGAGGTTCTTTAGAGGAAGGTTTCTAACTCTTTTTTGAAAGGTGTCAAGCCTATGGATTCTTTCTCAGGATGCTTTAAAATACATGATGTACATACCTTGAACTAAAAATTAAAATAATTATACTGAAATATAGTTAAGAAAATATTTTTTAAAAAAATTCATAAACACCTTGTTAAGAACTTTTGTTCTGGGGCAAAGAGAATTCTTTGTATTTAATCTGATCTTTATTGTTTTTATTTAGGTTACTATAAATTATTATTAATCTTGTCCTTCTGTTTCTCTTTTCTTTGCTCTGCATCAGTTGAGCTACGAATGTTTTCAGGAGGCTTTCCACTTTGTTGATTCATCAAAACCTCATTTTACAAGGGAGAATCGATGACAAAAGTGAATTTTTGTTTTTCATGAATGTTACATCTACTAGCCCTGTATTGTAATTACTCAGTTACTCATTCTCTCTCAGTATATATTGATCAGATTAATTTCAGTGTTGTCAACATTTTTATTTGTCTCTGAAAGTTTCCTTTATTCATGTACTCATCATTGTATAAGGAGGTACTAGTGTCTCTTGGTGTCTGGTTGATTGTATTGGTCCATATTATGAGAAGGTTATCCTTTCTCATACATGTTTGCAGTTAATTGATGATGATAAGTATGACAGCATTCCCATGATCCTGGGGGAATGTCATGTCACTCTTCTGTGTTAGATGTGCAGCCATAAAGTAAGTGTGAAGGGAAAAAATGTCAATGATGTAAAAAAGAAAAAGAATAAGGAACAAAAATATTATTCACAAAACAATAGTCATTCAATAAACTTTTATTAAGTGCCTTCTCTGTCCAAGGGAATGTGTTAAGCACTAGAGATGCATAGAATGGCGCAAAGCAGTTTCTCTTCTCATGTGGCTCACAATGTAATGGGGAAAACAACCCTTTTAAAAATGGCTGAAAATGGGATGTGAAGGAAGGAAGGGAGGGTACCTTGCATAGAGACATGATGGTATCCAGAAGACTACAGGGGGGAAATTATTAGATGGGTAACCTAGGCATCCTCTTTAAATGGAGGTTTCTGGGAGGATCTCTAAAGTCTCCACCCTTCACCCTCTCCAATAAAAGACAGGGAAAGACCTTAGGGACACGGGTATTGATGATGAGGCGTGAATTTCAGGGTCACTATGGTCCTACAAGATGATGAGGTTCCTTGAGTACATGGTGAAATCTGAAGGAGTTGAACTGTGTGGCCAATGAAGTTCAGAATTTATTCTTTTAGACCTTCGTAAGAGCATACTCAATAACTGATTTTGAATAAATGAGTTAAGGAAATAAATGAGTAATATAAATACTAGACTACTCAATGTGCTAAAAAACAAAGACAAAATTCTTATTTCAAGTTTCATTCACTAAAGAGCTTCAATATCTTCCCCCCCAAAACCACATACATCTAGCTACCCTTCAATATATCATCTTGTACTATAACACTGACCCTCTTAAAAGTAGGAAATTGTAAAATGGTAATAGACAAAAGGCACCAAGGAAGCTTTTTCTTTTTTATTTTTTTCTCTTCTTTTTCTTTCTCTTTTTTTTTCTTCTTTTTTTTTTATTTGACTTTTAACATTTATTTTCACAAAATTTTGGGTTACAAATTTTCTCCCCTTTTATCCCCTCCCCCCCCAAACCCGAGCTTTCTAATTGCCCCTGTGACCAATCTGCTCTCTCCTCTATCCTCCCTCCCTGCCCTTGTCTCCTTCTTCTCTTTTGTCCTGTAGGGCCAGATAGCTTTCTTGACCCCTTAACCTGTATTTCTTGTTACCCGGTGGTAATAACATTACATTTGGTCCTAACACTTTGAGTTCCAACTTCTTTAGCTCCCTCCCTCTCTACCCCTTCCCCTTGGAAGACAGGCAGTTCAATATAGGCCATATCTGTTTAGTTTTGCAAATGATTTCCATACTAGTTGTGTTGTATAGGACTAACTATATTTCCCTCCATCCTATCCTGTCCCCCATTACTTCTATTTTCTTATGGTCCTTTCCCTCCCCATGAGTGTCGACCTCGTATTGCATTCTCCTCCCCATGCCCTCCCCTCCATCCTCCCCCCCACCCTGCTTGTGCCCCTGTCCCCCACTCTCCTGTATTATGAGATAGGTTTTCCTATCAAAATGAGTGTGCATTTTATTCTTTCCTTTAGTGGAATGTGATGAGAGTAGACCTCATGTTTTTCTCTTGCCTCCCCTCTTTATCCCTCCACTAATAAGTCATTTGCTTGCCTCTTTTATGAGAGATAATTTGCCCCATTCAACTTCTCCCTTTCTCCTCCCAGTATTTCTCTCTCACTGCTTGATTTCATTTTTTTTTTTAAGATATGATCCCATCCTCTTCAATTCACTCTGTGCACTCTGTCTCTATATATGTGTGCGTGTGTGCATGTGTGTGTATGTACTCCCACCCAGTACCCAGATACTGAAATGTTTCAAGGGTTACAAATATTGTCTTTCCATGTAGGAATGTAAACAGTTCAACTTTAGTAAGTCCCTTATGACTTCTCTTTGCTGTTCACCTTTTCATGGTTCTCTTCATTCTTGTGTTAGAAAGTCAAATTTTCTTTTCAACTCTGGTCTTTTCATCAAGAAAATTTGAAAATCCTCTATTTCATTGAAAGATCATTTTTTCTCCTGAAGTATTATACTCAGTTTTGCTGGGTAGGTGATTCTTGGTTTTAGTCCTAGTTCCTTTGACTTCTGGAATATACTATTCTATTCCCTTCGATTCCTTAATGTAGAGGGTGCTAGATCTTGTGTTATCCTGATTGTAGTTCCACAATACTTGAATTGTTTCTTTCTAGCTGCTTGCAATATTTTCTCTTTCACCTGGGAATTCTGGAATTTGGCCACAATGTTCCTAGGAGTTTCTCTTTTTGGATCTCTTTCATGCGGCGTTCTGCGGATTCCTTGAATATATATTTTGCCCTCTGGTTCTAGAATCTCAGGGCAGTTTTCCTTGATAATTTCATGGAAGATGATGTCTAGGCTCTTCTTTTGATCATGGTTTTCAGGTAGTCCCAGAATTTTTACATTGTCTCTCCTGATTCTATTTTCCAGGTCAGTTGTTTTTCCAATAAGATATTTCACATTATCTTCCATTTTTCGAATCTTCTCGCTATGTTCTGTGATATCTGTCTTTCTCATAAAGTCCTTAGCCTCCATCTGTGCCAAACCAGTTTTGAAAGATCTATTTTCTTCAGTGAGCTTTTGAATCTCCTTTTCCATTTGGCTAATTCTGCTTTTGAAAGCATTCTTCTCCTCATTGGCCTTTTGAACCTCTTTTGCCAATTGAGTTAGGCTAGTTTTCAAGGTGTTAATTTCTTCAACATTTTTTTGGTTCTCCTTTAGCAGGGAGCTGATCTGCTTTTCATGCTTCTCTTTCATCCCTCTCATTTCTCTTCCCAGTTTTTCCTCCACCTCTCTAACTTGATTTTCAAAATTCTTTTTGAGCTTTTCCATGGCCTGAGCCCATTGGGTGGGCTGGGGCACAGAATCCTTGATTTCTGTGTCTTTGCCTGATGGTAAGCATTGTTCTTCCTCATCAGAAAGGAAGGGAGGAAGTGTCTTTTCTCAGAGAAAGTACCCTTCAATAGTTTTATTTTTTTTCCCTTTTCTGGGCATTCTCTCCAGCCAGTGGCTTGACCTCTGAATATTCTCCTCACACCCACCTCACCTCCTGATCCTCCCAGCCAGCGTTTGGGGACTGAGATTCAAATGCGGCTTCCCGCCTTAGGGCTTTTGGCGGGGGCAGGGCTGCTATTCAGTGTGAGAATTAAGTTCAGATGGTCAGGTCAGGGCAGGGCCGCCTCTCAGGCACAGTTCCCTCAGGGGGTTTATGCACAGACCTTCCACAATGGATCCAGGCTCCCACCCACTTGGGGAGCCCCTGTCTGCAGCCTCCTCTCAGCTTCTATCTCCTGGGGGGGCCCGAGCCATGGGGGCACCCCACTCCCCTCTCGACCCGCCAAAGAGACTCTCTCACCGACCCTCGTCACCTGTTGGTGGGGGGGCTTGTGCCGCCGCTGGAGATCCCTTCCCTGAAGGCTGCTCGGATCTGTACCTCTCGGAGCTGCGGCCGCCACAGGTCTGGGCTGGGCTCCGCGTCTGCAGCGCGACGGACCTTTTGCGAGAGGTTTGCAGGTCCCTCTGTGGGTGGAGGGACCCACGTGGCCGCTGGAGATCCTGTCCCCAAAGCCTGCTCGGATCTTTTCCTCACGGTGTCGCGGCCACTGCAGGGCTGCACTCAGCTCCCAGTCCCAGTGCCCAGTCCACAGCGCGAAGGACCCCCCGCGAGAGGTTTGCAGGTCTCTCCGGAACAGAAATCTCCCTCGCTCCAATATTCCGTGGCCTCTGGGTGCAGAATTCACCGTGAGTTGGTCCCCTCTAGCCGTTCTGTGGGTTGTGGGTTCGGAGCTATGTGTATGTGCGTCTTTCTACTCCGCCATCTTGGCTCCGCCCTCAGCTTTTTCTTTTTTAAAGAAAGAAATCGATAGTCAAGTAGTTTTAGACCTGAGACCAAAACCCTTTTTTCCCCTTTCACTCCCAGACCAGTGCTCTATCCAATAGACCATGCTTTTATCCCCCAAAATCAAACCTGAGGATGACCATCTGAGATGTTTTTAAACCTGGTGCATGTCCAATGAAACCAACAGTCAACATATGTTCCAAGGGTATGGAATTTTGTGAAACCAGATGATACTTCTCAGTGAGGAAGTCCATTTGAAATCAGATCATCTAATCCACTTTTAATAGTCTCCTTGTGTGAACAAAATTATACAACAGCAAAAGGTAAGAAGTCCAGCTGAAGACCAGTACAGAGCTTACGGTGTGAGTCATAATACCCAGAAATGTACTCCTATGAGATCTTGTATGAGATTACAAAGGAAAACTCACTTAGTTGCAACCAATTTATGAGGGTGAGGTAGCTCATGGAATAATTAACTAATCACTTAGGTGTTGATATCTTCCCTTCGGTGTTAACCTTATTCATTTATCATAATAATTATTTTTCCATTAAACATTGTTCTCTATTCTTCAACTTGAATTTCAAGTCTTATAGCTATAAGATAGAATAAACAAGTCTCTTCAGTATGTTTAAAACGAAGAAGAAACCTATATCCCTATAGTTTCATTGTTGTTAGCTTACTCTTATTACACACATACACACAGACATGCACACATATTCAGGGTTTATACTCCCAAATATTTTTGAACTAACAATTTACAAATTAAACATCATGTGAGATAATTCTTTGATAGTCTGACGGAATCACAACTTTCTTGCTAAGGCCATTACCATTGCAAACACTGGAGGTCTTAGACTCATTCTTGGCCAATGTCAGGCAAGGCTGGGGCTAATACTGGATTATGGTCATATCGTTCTTGAAAGATGGTTACTCTACCTCTTTTTTCTCATCATATGTATCCTCAGTACTTTTAATGTTATTCATTGCATGCATATCATTGGTAACATGCTATGATCCAATGATGCTTACCATGCATCTTTGCACTACCCTTTTGCTTATTTCCAGTGATTTTTCTCAGACCATATTGTTCCATCACCCCTATGCAGATAGCATCATGAAGAAGATATTGATGTTAAAGAGACAGGCTTTTGCATCAAAGAGTAAACTGGAATTATTGAAAGCAATGAACATTTTTTCCCCAAATAAAATCAGTCTCATCTCTTCCTTCTACTCTAATCTGAGTCTTAAAGATGAATATGAAGGAAGAAGAAATGAGAGCAAAAAATATATGAATACTAGGATGGTTCCCTTACTTCCCTGTGTGACCTTAGACCAAGTCACTTAAACTGTCTTTTTTTTACTAATTTGTAAAATGCTTGTGATACTTAAAATAATATTACACACTTATATAGTGCTTTACAGTTTATAAAATATTTGTCCTCTCTATCCCATAAGGTTCCTGGGAAGATCAAATGAAATGAGGGTTCAATGTCTATGAGAACATTTTTTTAAACTCTAATGGGTCAGGCTATAAGTTCCTTCTCCTATTACTAACATCATTGACTGACACCAAACATATGTTAATGATATCCTAGATGGGGAAAGATTCTAATAGAAATTCATGCTATTTGAAAGATAGGGAGGTTTCCATCACTGCAGGTCTTCAAGTGGAAACTTAGGTGGCCACCCATCAAAGATACTATAGGCAGGTATCATGGTCTAGAGCCAGGGAGTTGATCTTTGAGTTTCTACTGTTATGATAATAATACTATCTATAATCAAAGGTCATTATATTATGATCAGGAAAAACCTTTAGAAGTAATCTAATTCAACCATCTCATTGCACAGATGAGGAATCTGAGGCTCTGAGAGGTTAAATGAAAATGAGGTATCAGAGATGAATTAATTATGCATTTGGATGATACACTTGTCTTTAATTTGACTGGAACCAACAGGAGAAATGGTTGTTTCATAGACTTTATTTATGGAAAACAATAAAAATTAATCTCCAGTTTTTTCCTGTAACTCAAATAAGGCAGTTCTTACGTATATCTTGCTAATTGGGAGCAGCTAGGTGGTGCACTGGATAGAGAACTGGGCTGGAAGTCAGGAAGACTTATCTTCTTGAATTCAAAATTGACCTTAGACATTTACTTACTAATTGTGAACTAGCAAGTCACTTAATCCTGTTTGGCCTCATTTTTCATTTGGGTAATACTTATTCAAATAATTATTTAAATCAAAGTTAGTGAAGAGCTTAGACACAGAAGAGATAAATGGAAGGACACAATGATTTGGGAGTGGGTAAGCCTGTCTCCTGTTTGATATAGAGATCATTATGCAGGCATCATTATTATGGTTTATTTTATTTTGATTAAGAGAATCCTAAGAAGCAGTGTGCTATAGTGATTAAAGTTCTGGACTTGGAATCAGGAATAGCCTGTTTCCAATCCTGCCTCTTATGCCTACTAAGCCGTGGACAAGACCCTTCTTCTCTGAGCCTCAGGCAGAACTCCCTATGGTTTATTTGCCAAGTTATTAATGGCTACAGATCCTTGACTTCTTAACTATATTAAGAAAATAGTAATGCTTTACCTCTAATGTTAGCAATATTTTATTAATTCATTAGACTAGTGTTGCAAAAAAGTTTGTTGGGATATCTTGGAAAATAGAAAATTACTGAAATTTTTTCCTTTAAAGGGAGTAAGCGTTCTGTTGTAAACCTATTCGTCCATGATTATCAAAGGCAATACTGGAGGTTGCCAATAGATGGCACCATGGTTTTTAGAAATTCTGGTTTAGAATTCTTTCTCCAATACTAAATAATGATAACAATAGTTTAAAAGTTCCAAATCTTACTGAAAAAAAAAAAAAAAGAAAAATGGAAGAAAAGAAAAAAAAAAGTTTAGGAATGACATAAACCAGAAAAAATGATAAGACCAAAAAAACCTTAAATATATGTGCATCAGCTAAATGATGTGTGTTCCGCCATCCCTTTGGAGTTATTTTCATAGAAGATGAGTTTAGAGCTTTGGAGAGAAGTTAAAAAATAATAACAAAACTTCAGCTCCAAATTTAAGGTCTAGGAAATAATCAGAGGCTTATTGTATACTTTGAGTGGTATAGTGATCATACGTTTGAAAGCAATGAGCTTTTCCCGAAATAGCATCATATTATGACTGTGGACCACCATATTATTACTGTTGCTGCTTGTTTGAAGTCTGATTTCTTTTCTTAAAGCAATAGTTTTGGGGTAGTGTCATAGCTGGCCTGATCTAATTTTTTTCTCATTTTCAATCCCTTCCTGAACTATCAGGTTCATTTAGGGGATGGGGAGAAAAAGTGATCACAGAGAAGATCAGAGCTTCCATACCTACTTCAAATAAAGTTGCATGATTGCCCTGGTATTGGCCTGCGGTTATCCAATTTGTCATTCTCAGAAATCAACTCTTTTAATCAGAGATACATTGATGGAGAGAAAATCTTGATCTACCAAGAACTAGCTCTGATCCTTAGGGAGCCAAGTGAAGGCTACTCTTGAGATATAACTTTCGTCATTAAGTGTTCCTCATTTCATGTGACTGTCCGTCCAGTTACCTATTTTCTCATTTGGTTTTCTGGTGTCCCTGCCTATTACACTCTTACCCCCAAACTCACTTCCTTTTCCTTTCACAGAAGTATGAATCCTAGCTCAAATCCCTTCAAAGACGTGTAAGGACATGTGTTCTCCCTGTCAATAGGATGATGCCAAAAGCCTTGTTCTCTCAGTTTCAATGGAGACCACTCCCTTGAAAAATAAATGAACTAATATATAACAATAACACTAGTAAAAATTCAGAAGGTGGCTTTGTTGGAGTGAGGAAAAAATTAGTGTTCCTTTTCCTTGCTCCTTTGTCTTCCCTGTAGGAGCCGCTGCATCTTTTGTGTATCAGAGAAGTTGGTATCTTGACGTGTCTCTCCCTCATTCCTTAATCTCTGGCAAATAATCATGAAGTGGGAAAGAATTTTGTGCATTATAAGTAGGGATAATCATGTGTTTTCTTATGATTACTAAATAATTAATCAGGGCTTGTGAAAAACTTTGAGTTTCAAAGAATCATCGTTTTGTTTTGAGGTGGTAGGGGCCGAGAGACAGTCTAGACCAATCTCCTTATTTTATAGGTGATGCCCACAGCTGAGACCTGGAGAAATAACTTGATTTGTCTAAGGCCACAAAGGCTAGAAATAGAACCCGATTCTCCTAGTTACTAGTCTAGTGCTCTTTCTGACAAACTACAGTGTCTAATGTCTTGTTGAAGGATACAAAATTTAGTTTTTCCTTTTAGGTAGGGGGACTCTAAAAGATAAGTTTTCAGTAAACCAAAATCTTCTGGAAGAAAAGCTACATGAATGACACATTTTTGGGGGAGTATTAATTCTTTCTTGGTGTATTATTTGTGTATTGTAAAGGACTGAATAACTGAAGAGGCTGAAAAATATAGTACTTTTAGAGAATTTTAGAGAATAAAATTTTTTAGAGAATTTTATTTTAGAAAAAATTTTATTTTAGAGTAGTTTTAGAGAAATTATTTGAGAGTAATTTTAGTTTACTAGATTATTTGGAGACTATTGTGTACTATGTTACAGTCTTTAGTCAGTCAATTAGCATTTATTAGGCGCCTACTCTGTGTAAAGTGCTATACTTAACCCAGGGCGTACATACAAAAAACCCAACACAACAGCACAAAATCCCTGCTCTGGAGGAGATCATGGCCTAATGGGATAGACAACATGCAAACAGACATGTATAAATATAATATAGACAGGATAAACTAGGGGGAGTCTTAAAGGGAAGGCACTTAGTGGATTGGGGAAAGCTTCTTTCAGTAGGTGGGACTCTGGCTCACATGGAAGGAAGCCAGGGATGTCAGGAAGCAGACATGAAGACAGAAAGTCCTTCAGCAAGGAGGCCAGTGCCTCTAGATTACATACTACCTGGAGGAGAGTAAGATGTGAGAAGATTTTAATTCAGAGGTAAGAAGATGGTATGGTGGATAGAGCACTGGCCCTGGAATTGGGAGGACCTGAGTTCAATTTCAGCTTTAGATGCTTGACAATTACTAGATGTGTGACCCTGGGCACTTAAGTCACTTAACCTTGATTACCTTGAAAAAAAAAGATTTTAATTCAGATTTTCTGAAGTCTTATCCAAAACAAATAGAGTATATTTTATGCTAGATGATAGGCTCATGGAATCATAGTTTTATATCTGGAAGGGAACATAAGGGTTGTCTAGTTTAGTGCTCTCATTTACACATAAGAAAACTGAGTTCCAGAGAACTCTTGATAATTTGCCCAGGGTCACACATGCAGTAAGTGAATGATTTAGGATTTGAATACAGGTCCTCTCACTTCCAGGCAGCTAGTGGTACAGTGGATAGAGTGCCAGGCCTAAAGTCAGGAAGACTCATTTTTCTGTTGGCCTCAGACACTTACTAGCTATGTGACTCTGGACAAGTCACTTAAAATGAGCTGGAAAAGGGAATGCAAGCCGCTCCAGAATGGCTGCTTAGAAAACTCCAAATGGGGTCACAGAGAGTCAGACATGACTGAAACGACTGACCAACAACATCTCTCAAATCTAGCATTTATCATTTTCACTGTACCATGATCATTATGGTCTCCATATCTAAAATCCTATGTTTTCTTTAACTTCTTAAATATTTCTATGTATCTGTAAAATAATATGATTTGAGAGTATTGGGATGAGACATTCCTTCTACTGTTGTGGTAAATTGAAATCTTAATGTTTGGAATAAAGAACTATCTAAAAAGAATCTACCAAACAGTGTGTGCCTCACTCATGGTCTGTTTTAAACTCAAACCAAGGAATATATTTTATGTATTAATGTGGACCTAAGGACATCTTCTCGGTTGGTCATAGACAAACACTGTGATCTTGGTTTCTTCATCTCTAAGCCTCCTCTTGCTAAAAAATTTAAGATATACATATTTCATTTCCAGCAGTTATAGATGGTTTGAGAAAGATCTGTAATTTTGTTAGTGTAGATCAGTAATGCCAAATTCAAATAGAAAAGCATTTTTTTGTTTCATATTAACTTGGAAAACCACAGATTAACATTATCTGTGTTGTATTGTATTTTATTATTTTTTTGGTCAAACATTTCCTGATTATATTTTAATCTGGTTTGGCTGAATTGGGCAGTTTTGTGGGCCTCTGGCCCTAGGGCTGTGAGTTTGATACCTCTGTACTTACGGAGTGCAAATGCTGTTCAAGAGGCAGCAGGAAAGAATGTGCAATTTAGAGTCAGAGGACATGGGCTCAAATTCCAGTTCTACTACTTATTATGTGTATAACCTGAAGCAGGTCCCCTAAGGTTAGCAGGCAGTTTGGCACTGGGATGATTTGAATCCTGTCTGAGACGCTTGCAATCTATTAGACTCCTGGACAAATCATTTAATCTCTTGCAACCTCGGTCTTCATATCACTAAAATGGGAATAGGAGTGGTATATAACTCATAGAATTGTTCTAAAGATCAGACATATATAAAGGACTTTATGGGCCTCAGTGATATATGAAAGTGGTATACACACATGCACACACACACACACACACACACACACACAATAGTCATCATTGTTGGAGGCACAAAGAGCTCATGTGACTTGCCCATAACTCTGAGACAGGATTCAAATTCAAAACTTCATGACTTTAGTCCCAGGACTCTATCCACATGATGTTATCTATTTCCAACATTTAGAACAATAAAATCCATTAAACTAGCAGTTGGTGAAATAATTGATAGCCATTTTTTAAAAGAAATGGTTCACTTTACAAATTTCGTCATGAAATGTGAATAGCTTTTTTTCAGTGATCCAGGACTACTCAAACTTGATAGGCAGCTTTTTGGCAAATGCCGATTATAATAGCTCATATTTCTATAGTAATCTCCAGTAAGTCACTCTGTGGAATTTTAAATGCTTTCTCGCTGCAGATCCCTATACTGAGTATTGTTGAGAGGCGCAGAAGAGATTGTGTCTGCCCTAACCAACTTAGCCAGTCACTGGTAGAAGAAACAGATTTCTGTAGTAACTGATTATAATAAGTATCCTCCCTCCTTCTCTAAGACCCCTAACTTCCTGTTCTTCACTTGGCAGATGCTGTGGCATGTTTATCACCTCCTTTCTCGCTGTAGACATAATTACTATGTAGTTTACCTCTGGTGAAGCAAAGTAAAAACCTTCCCTTGCACCTCTTTCATGTAGGGTGCCCTTAGGCCCTGGCTTTTGTAAATACTCAGCAGCTTTCTGCCAGGCCTAAAGAAGGATGACCAGGCAGCTACTAATGAAGTTTGATTTGAGGGGTACAGGAAGTCAAAAGTCAATAAACATTTAAGTGCCTACTATGCTCCAGCTTCTTAAAGCCACAGGTGAGAGTTGGGAGAAAGGTGGACACCAAAGGTAGATGAATAGCCCTGAAAAGGGCTCAGCAAGCCCTCACACCAGAGGTGTGTCTTTTCTGAACACCCCATATACTCCAAACCTCATTCCCTGGTAAAACTGTCTCAACAGATGGGCTAAACCAGGTTGTAGGAAACCAACAGGCCACAAACCAGTCAGTGAATTAGGGAAATATCTACCTCAAGCTTGTGAAGACTTCCCCTGAAGGGATGGTCAGACAAGAACAGTTTGTTCCAATGGTCAGGAAGGTGGCTGAAGCAGGAGCGGTGGAGTACTTAGAGCTTGGTCAGACATTAAAAATGCCAAGGTCATCCACTGCATCCTGGGCCATCTCCAGTTGCCTTGATTTTTGTCTTACCACTGGACTTTGATGGTTCTAAAAGAGAGAGTGAGGCTGATGACTTTTTGCAACTGAGGCTCATTAAGGCCAATTCACTGCAAGTCAAGACATCACCCTGTGATGTCACTGGTCCTCTTAGAAAACAAAGGATGAACAATATGTGCCAGGCACTGTGCTGAATGCTGTGTATTCCTCCGTTATGGAAACTACGTCATGTCAATGTAATTTACGTAAATGTAACATGATCAGATTAGGTCCTAATGGAGGGAGATTGCTTTCATTTATCTTAACTGATTCCCAAATATTTCTATGATCTCTAAGAATAGAAAAGGCACTACCTTCTTTTTCTTCAGACTGTCTTACTCTCTTAAAATTCTTCCTAAGTTGAAGACAAAGCACCAAATTGGTCCTAAATTTGTTTGGAAAAAATTTGTATGAATACACAGAAGACACACATTAGCAAGTTAATTTTGATTATTCTCACTTGGACCCATCCAGTATTGACTGAGCTTGAGCTGCCCACGCTGATGAGAATAGAAATACAGTGAACTCCATAGTGCTGCCTAGGACATGTGTGTGGAGTGTTGCTTTGTAATGAAGAATGAAGAGAAGTTTGTGTTTAACTGCAGTGGAATGGAAAGAGTCATCTACTTTATTTTTCTAGGTGATTGCATGACAAATAAAGAGGTCTGCAGAAGGTATGGGAAGGCTGTTTATCATGTAAAGAAACATTGAGCAGATCACAAGGCAAGAATTATGGACAACACATGGACTTACTGATTACAGACTCTCCTACTACTGCAAATGGTGGGTGGGAGTTAGAAAATTAATTAAAATGAACCAGTTGTTTGGACGGAAATAGTGAGTCCAAGATTGTCAAATTGTCATTTGGTGAACCTATGCATTTATCATCCAGACCACTGATAGATTGAAATGTAAAGTAATACATTAAGGAAGAACTTGACAAGGTGATAAAACACTGGGATGTTTGTTGAGTATTCCTTGTTCTTTGTGTAGGAACGTCCTATTCTATAACTCTTTTGGCATACTTAAGAATATGAAATAATACCATATATTTAGACTGATTTCCATACTCCACTGTTCTTACTCATCCTTCAGGGATCTGGTTATGCTGTTATGTGCTCAGTTGTTCCTTGACTTTGATACCCATTCTGATATTGTAAAATATCTGGAATTTAACAACTTTTAGATAGTCACTCAAAGTTTATGCTTTTAAATATTAGAGCAAATATTGTTACCTTCCATTGACAAATATGACTACCTACATATGTTTTTAATTGTAGAAAAAGAGAAAATGGAAACTCATAAATTGCTTACATTCAGGTGGATTTTTACTACTAACTCATAAGAAAAATTGTTTAAGATTGTTAAAGCTGGCCATCATGTAAGAAAGTACTATTTTAGAATAATCTGAAGATCAAGATTGTGATTTATGAGTGTATTGAGGAAGCCAATGGTATCTACTCTCCACTAATGTTTTACTTTGATGTCTCACCAGGGCATGGAGGTGACCAGGAATCTTCAAGAGTTATACCAAGGGAACATAAACTCAGGAAAATATTAACAAGCTGAAAGAGCTTTGAGTACTCATTAATGGTCTGTTGCTACACAAGGACCAACATGACCAAGTTTGGTCTAGGTCATTATCAGAAATCTGTTCACCAGATGATGATTTTTCTTTTGGCCCTATAAATAAGTTGTGACGCTTGGAGAGTTTGTGATCTATTTTGACGGGGTAGCTAAGTGGCCCAGTGAATAGTAAGTAGGGCCTGGAGTCAGGAAAACCCGAGTTCAAATGCAGCTTCAAACACTTACTAGCTGTGTGGCTCTGAACAAGTCACTTAACTGCTATTTGCCTCAGTTTCTTTATCAGTAAAATTGGAGTAATAATAGCACCTACCCTCCAGGATTGTGGTGAATATCAAATGAGATACTGGAAAGCACAATGCTTGGCACATAGTAGGCCCTATATAAATGTTATCATCATCATCATCATCATCACTTTCACTATAGACCCATACAAATGAAATCATGGATCTTTTGAAGAATTAAAGTTAGGCAATTTTTATAGAATTTGTGCAGTCTGAGTTAACTAGTACTTCCAATGTACCTATTTCACTCTCCTTAATATAAAAACAACAACTGCCATATTTTGTGTAGAGTATGATTTCAGCTTTAAAAATTGTTAGCCCATAAGTTCATTGTGCATATCTTGGATATAAGATTTTTAAAACTCCAGACTGATTTAATTTAGCTTCTGCGTCTTCAGTTCATTAGGTTCATATGTCTCCAGAAGTGATAATGCAATGTGCGATGAAAAAGAGCCATCGGCTTGGAGTCAGGAAGACCTGGATTTAAAGCCAGCTTCATACATGCCCTTACTGTGTGTGCCTGGGAAAGTCACTTAACCTCTTTCTACTTCAGTTTCTTTAACTATTCATTCAACTACTTCAACTACTAGTACCTACTTCAGAGTTTTTGTGAAGATCGCATGAGATACAATTTATGTACATTTCTGCAACGTATCGTTTTCTTTTTCATTCTTTCATTATTTGTCTGTTTGAAAAATAATGCAAATATCTTTTTATAGAAAATAAGTGCCTTTATATCACCAGAGAATATGTATGGGTATCTTGGATGGAAACATAAACTGATTTCCATATTTATCAGAGGTTTCTTTTAGAAAAGGTTTAACACAGGGGGAAGAAAAACCCAAGCCAAACAAAAACCCTATGGAACCCAATCCCATGACCCATGACCACTCCCACAAATAGCTCTGGGCAAATGTTCCCTTGTAATTCCAAGGCTGAGAGAACTTCAGAGAAGTTGCTATACCCATCTATTGAGCATGAGCAGTTGATGAAGGAATGTATTTAAATAGGCTCCACTGCTTGGCTAAGTTCCTCTATTTGTCTATGGTGATTGCCTAAGTTGTTTCTTATTCTCCTTAGAAAGCTAAAAGGTTGAACTTTGAATTTCTGGGGGAAATAATTTAGTTAGGTTATTATGGCACTAAGTAAGAACTCTGTTGAATACCATTCTCCTGGGAGTTACCAGTTCTGGGTTTCATTTAACTCTCTTCAAGTTCAGTCCTTGCTATTAATGAGAAATAATCAGTTTAAGGGAAATAAGAAATTACCCAAGGAAAAAGGAACCTAATATTTTAAAATTTTCTTTTATGGTTTGAGGGAAACTATATTTCATTTCAAGGCATCTGCCTCTGTTTTCAGATTTTGGTGGGATCCTAAAACAGACACATATGATAAGAGGGTAAATTGCATTACTTTTGGCTTTGCTAAGGACAGATACCTGGGAATTTTAAGCCAATAGGAAATCTGACAGGAACACTTTCTTAGAATACAGTAGTTGATACAAAGAAATGTGAAAATTGCATTTATCTGGATGATAACCATCTTGCATATCACTATCTAAAGTTCCATCAGAAATTGGAACGAATTTACATATGGAAATCACCTTTTTGTAATTCACATATCTGTAATTCTTTTCAGTAGTCAAATTTTTACAAAATACTTTTGTAAAACATTAAAAAAAACTATTCTTGTTAAAGTGAAACTAGGTTTCTCCCTAGGACTCATCATGACATATTTGCTTAGACCAATTATAGCTATTTAAAAGGGGCTGAAGAAGGGTCAGACTTTTAAAAAACAAGGTATTTCATTATCATCCTTGGGTCTGCTGACTCATTTTGAGTCTTTTCCAAGAGGTTTTGGGTTTTGAATGTTAACAGTTCATGTTTTTAATCTCTTAACTCCTCTTATTTGAACCTATACCTCAATGATGAAGAAAAGAAATGACTTTCCTTCCTTATCTTTTGACTTTGTTTCAAGTAATGATTTTACGATTTTTCTAAATGTCTCTGACTTTGCTTCTCTACTTATAGTAACAACAAGCATATGAAATACATCTATAGACTGTTTTCCATTGTTCATTTCAGAGAAATGTTAAGTCATTTCAAGTAAGCGGCTAGTGTGGGATACCTGAACGTGGTGTTCTATTTTAGAATAAGAGGAGTATGCTATACCTATATGTAGTATTACTCTTTGGAATATTGATTGGTAGAATCCCTGAAAGGGATCTTGGAGAATATTTTGCCCAACTTCCTCCTTTTCCAGATGTGGCAATTAAGTCTGGGTCCCAGGATCATATAACAAATTGGTGAAAGATTTGGTACCAAAACAAGGATAAGCTTTTTTTTTAATGTGTCAAGTACCTGACTGAGCAAAGCTGTCTTTTGCATTCTGTTTGTATTTTTGTGTTCTTTGTTAAATCTTGGATAAACATGCAAAACAAAATCTACTTATATTTTAATTATCTCCTTACTCCCTACAATCTAGTTCCATAGTTCAGTAGTTATCTGTGGTTGACTATATTTTCAGAAATTATTCAGATTAACTTTGGGTCATCATAGTTCTTCCTATACTAGAAAGACTTTCACCTTTGTTACAGACATTTCTTTTAAAAATATTATTATTTGTTTTTAACATTCTTTGTTATCATTTATCAATTGATAAATATTAATTATATCAATTATACATGTGTAATCATGCAAAAAATGTTTTCACTATATCAAAAAAGTAAAAAAAAGGAAGTGAGAAAATTATACTTCAATTTGCATTCAGAGTTCATCAGTTCCCTCTCTGGAGGTGAATAACCTTTTTTCATCACAAGACCTTTGGAATTGTCTTAGATCATTGTATTGATCAGAGTAGCCAAGTCTTTCACATTGCTGTTAATGTGCACAAGGATCACCCTACACTTTTCACTTCACTTTGCATAACTACATATAGGTCTTGCCATGTTTTTCTGAAACCATCTCCCTTGTCATTTCTCACAGCATAATAGTACTTCATCACAATCATATTCCACAACTTGTTCAATCATTCCACAATTGATAACCATCTCTCCCCCTGTACTCCTCTCCCACAGCAATCTTCAATTTTTTGACACCACAAAAAGAGCTGTTATAAATATTTTTGTACAGATTAAATCCTTTTCCTTTTTCTTTGATCTCTTTGAGATATAGATCTAATAGTGGTATTGGTGAGTCAAAGGGTATGCACAGTTTTATAGCTGTGTTTCAGCATAGTTCCAAATTGTTCCCCAAAATGGTTGGAGCAATTTATTACTTACTCTGCCAAAAGTTCATTAATGTATGTATTTTCCCTCATCCTCACCAACATTTGCCATGTCTGATAGGTGTGAGGTGGTACCTCAGAGTTGTTTTAATTTGCAGTTCTTTAATCAATAGTGATTTAGAGCATTTTTCATATGACTACAGATAGCTTTTTTCCTTCTAAAAACTGCCTTTTATAGTCTTTGACCTTTTATCGGTTCTTATGGTTTGAAATTTTATACATTTTACTCAGCTCCCTATATATTTGAGAAATGAGGCCTTTATTAGAGAAAATTTCTGTAAATTTTAAAAATATTATTTCATTTTCTGTGGCACCTTTTAGCAAATGTAGTTTCCTGAGCACCTAGGTGGAACAGTGAATAGAGTGCTAGGTCTGGACTCAGGAAGACCTGAATTCAAATCTGTTCTCAGATATTTACTACCAGTGTGACCTTGGGCAATTCACTTAACCCTGTTTGCCTCAGTTTCCTCATTGGTAAAATGAGCTGAAGAAGGAAATAGCAAACCACTCCAGTATCTTTGCCAAGAAAACCCCAAATGGGGTTATGAAGAGGGGGACAAGGTTGAATAACGTTTCCCTGATTTTCTTTAAAAATTAGGTTTATTTTTTCTTTTGCTTTGTCTGAGATCATAATAGATAATCCTGCTTTTTTTTAAACTTCTGCTGAAGCATATTAAATTCTACTTAGCCCTTTATTTTAACTCTGTTGTGTCTTTCTATTTCAAATATGTCTCTTGTAAACCACATATTATTGAATTCTGTTTCTAATCAATTCTGCTATTTGCTTCCATTTTATAGGTGAGCTTATACCATTCATAGTTATGGTTACTGTGCATTTCCCTCCATCCCATTTTCTTCTATTTCTTCTCTTTCTCTTTTGATCCCATCTCTCCTCAAAAGTCTATTTTGCTTTTTTGACTGCTGTCTACTTTAATCTTCTCTCTCCCATTTAATCTACTCCACCCTCCACTTTTCTTTTCTCCTCTTCCCCTCCTATTTCACTGTAGGCAAAAAAAGATTTCTATGCACAATTGACTATATAAACACACACACACACACACACACACACACACACACACACACACACACTCTTCCCTCTTTTAACCAATTCTACTGAGAATGAGGTTCAAGCCTTGTTTGCCACCTCCCTCCATTTCCCCCTCCACTGTAAAAACTCTTCCTTGTGCATCTCTCTTATATGAGAAAATTTTCCACATTCTCCCTCTTCCTTCTCTTTTCTCTAGTGTATCCCTCTATCTCACTCCTTCATATTTTTTGAGAGATCATTCAACATAAATGACTCATACTTCTTCCTTCTGTCTATGTAAACTCCTTTTAACTGCTCTCATAATGATAAAGTTATTAAGCTACATGAATCATTTTCCCATATGGAAATGTAAACAGTTTAACCTTACTGAGTCCCTTATGATTTCCCTTTCATATTTGCCTTTTTATGCTTCTCTTGAGTCTTGTTTTTGAATGTCAAATTTTCTATTCAGTTCTGGTCATTTCATCAAGAATGCCTGAAAATCCTCTATTTTATTAAATGCCTTTTTTTTCCTGCTGAAATATTATGCTCAGTTTGCTGGGTAGATTATTTCTGGTTATAACTCTAACTCCTTTGCCATCCAGAATATTATATTCTAAGCCCTTTGCTCCTTTAACATGGAAGCCCCTAAATCTTGTGTGATCCTGATTGTGGCTCCTCTGTATTTGAATTGTTTCTTTCTGGATGTTTGCAGTATTTCCTTCTTAATTTGGAGCTGTAGAATTTGACTTTAATATTCCTGGGAGATTTCATTTTGAGATTCTGTTCAGGAGGTGATTTGTGTATTCCTTTAATTTCTATTTTGTTCTCTGCATCTAATATGTTGGGACAGTTATCCTTTAAAATCCTATAAAATATGATATTTAGGCTCTTTTTTTGATCATGAATTTTGGATAATCCAATGATTATTAAATTATCTCTCCTGGATCTATTTTCTAGGTCTGTTGCTGTTCCAATGAGAAATTTGACATTTTCTTCTATTTTTCTTTTTTTTGACTATTTTATTATTTCTTGAAGACTCATAGACTCATTAGCTTCAAGTTGCCAAATTCTAATTTTCATGGATTTATTTTCTTCATTGAGCTTTTATACCTCTTTTAGCATGAGGCCAATTCTGTTTTTTAAGGTGCTATATTTTTTTTTCAAAATTTTTGTGCCTCTTTTACCAAGCTGTTAATTCTCTTTTCATAATATTTTTTTCATTGCTCTCATTTTTTTCCCTGATTTTTTCTTTACCATTCATTTCTTTCTTTAAGCCTTTAGAAATTCTTTTTGGGCTTGTGTCCAATTGGCATTTTTCTTTGTGGCTTTGGTCATATCTGTTTTCACATTATTGTCTTCTGAATTTGTGTCTTGGTCTTCTCTACCACCATCATAACTTTTTATGATCAAGATTTTTTTCTGTTGCTCACTGAAATTTCCAGCCTATTTCTTGACTTTGAAATTTATGTTAAAGTTGGACTCTGCTTACCTATAGGTGGGGAGACACTGTCTTAAGCTTCAGACTTATTTGTGTTGCTGCTTTTAGAGATACTTCTGAGGGATCTGCCAGCTTTTAGGGCTTTTAAGCTGGCATGATGCAGGGAGAGGGGTGGTCACTGTTCTTCTGATCTGTGCTTTGGTTTTAACCCAGGAAGGGCTTCTCCTCCCCTGCAGCCGCAGGTACCAGCAGGGTGCTCTTGGCCCTGAAACTGTGACCCTGTCCCCTCTTCCCTGCCGCTGCAAATGTTAGTGCTCCTCCTAGAAATGTGTATGGATAATAGAGTTGCTAATCAGTGCCAGCTGTACCCAGTGACAGCAATGGGCCTCCTGTAATCTTCTGACTGGTCTACCTGAACCACTTACTGTCCCTGAGCTGAGAGCTTCCAGAGCTGCTGCAGCCACTGTTGTTGCTATCACTTGTGTGTGTTCCAGACAGGACTCTATCCCAGTGTCATAGACCTTTCCTATGGACTTTCTAAGTTTTCTTAGGCTGGAAAAAATGTCTCACTTTGACCTTTTGTTGACTCTGTCACTCTAAAATTTGATTTGAGGTGTTATTTTAAAGTTGTTTGGAACCAAATGTTGAGAAAGATCAACTGGAGTGCTGCTTCTAGTCACCTTCTTGGTTCCTCCCCTTGGTTACAAATGTTTAAAGGACCAATTGCCACTTCTCCAGGAATATTATCCTCAGCAGAACTGTGAATGGATGACATCTTCCTTATGTCTAGTGCAAGGAAGATGAGAAAAAATAAAGTGCTGTTTATCATACCCTCTCTGCATAATAGTGATTTGTCAGGGAAAGTAACTTTGCCCATATGAAAAGGGAGCTTTAGAGCCTTGTGGAAGTCAACACATTTATATCCTTTAGGTTGAGGTTTTGGGCCTTTGGAGGTTGTCTCCTTCCTTCTATCACTGGAAGGTTCATCTTAGGTGTCTTGAAAGCTGATGAATCCTTTGCAGTTTTAGTGTCCTGAAACTAATTGAGCCCCATTGGTGATGGCTTTTGAATATCTGTGTAGGACTGGATACTGAATTGGGTTTCTGAAGGATTCCTGGTCCAAAAAGGCTCCATTTTTCAGATAAAGTTCTATCTCTACCTCTACATCAGAATCCATGCTACTATTATCAGGTCAGGTAAGAAAGGCAGAAGATCCATGAATAAACCAGCTTCTAAACTTTTGTTTGGGAGAAGAAATGGGCGTGTTACTTGGAGTGGAATGGGCTAAAGTAGTCATTCTGCTTTCTTTTGTCATTTCTCCATTTTACAACTGTAATTTAGGGACTGTCTCTGCCATGTGATGGGCACTTGGCTTCTTCTATGGTAGGGCCATTATGAGGAATACATACCATGTCTCTCAGCCCTCTCTGCTACCCTGGGTGCTGTCTTGGGTCTGTTTAATAATGAAGAATTCATGTTGTGCATTGCCTTGGTCTTCATCACTGGGACCTTTTTCTTATGGTCACCAGAGGTTATATTAAGAGAGTACAAACTGGTTTCTCCTTCCTTAACCTTGGAAAGTTATTGGTACCAGGATGGTTGGTTTTTCTCACAAAACTACTCCATATATCAGATGAAAATGGAGTCATCACATGACATTGTTCAGGGCATCATCATAACTGAATGCCTGATGTTACATTCCAACTGGCAGGAGCATATTTTCTAGAAAACCATCTGCACTACACATAAAAGCAGGCCCATCTGGCTCTCTGGATGACATGAAAGACTCATCTGGGTATTTCTCTAGATAGAAATAAGAAACTCTGATTCTCAAGTGAAAGTCTATGAAAGCTATGCACATAGAACAAAGATGTCAAACATGAACATTCTGAAGCTGGTGATGAATAACAAAGAGTCTTGAGTGGATCTTGTATAGAAGCTCCACTAAGAGCTCTCCATTGGGAGGTGGGATAGAATGAATGGAAGGGGAAGGGAAGAGGACTTTTATAGCCAGAGGATTTAGCATGGACAGGTAGCTGAGACTAACAAGGCGCTAGGCTCCCTTCACTCCCTAAGTGCCAAAGTGTGGGAGGCCATGACCCAAGCAAGGCCAAAACCCAAGCAGACCATCTCGGGGAAAAGTAGAATGTACCCTGTAGTCTTTGGAAGTGGCAAGAGCCCTTTTTAAAGATGCATCTCATATAGTAGAGATATTATTGTCGTTGTCCATTGTTGTCATCATCATCATCATCATCATTACAACCTACTGAATACATAGTAAAATATGAGCCAGTATCCAGAGTAATACATCAGAAGTTCACTATCTGGCATGTCAATGGATGACAAATCTGCATGCTATAAATAAAAAACTGAAAATATTTTTTAGAATTCAACAAATAACAAGCCTTGAAATTGGAATTTCACCACTGATAAATGTTTCCCACAATTGTCTAGATGTAGTAATGAATCATAAAAATTTAAAAAAAACTTTTTAATAGAAGTTGCCATGCCAAATATCCATAAGTTCCAAGCGACATGTATTAAAATTCTTTCAGATTTAGGAGAAATCAAAATTATGTAGAAACAGGATAAAGAATATGCCATCCTTGAAGTCCTACCTCTTACTGGAGTTGTCTCAAATATGCTTTCAGTGAGTTCTACAGGAATGAACTTATCTCTCGATCAATTGTAAAGTAGCAGTTTATCTACTGTCCAAAAGTTGAAGAATATAAAGCACAAAATAATGATAGTAGTGACTTGTCTCAGGATCATTTCTAGCTGAATTTTCATCAAAAAGATGAGAACAATGAGATAATGTTTTGACACATTTCATTTTAAGGTTTTCAAAGCTTTACAAATGTTTTCTCAGCTAAAAAGATTATTCCATAGACTCTGTAGGTTTCATTGGAAGTCAGAGAGAGGGTTGCTGTGAAATGGAGCACCCGTTCGATTTCATTCAATTTTTAAACTCTAGCATCAAGTTTTGGGTGGCAGGACATTGAGGCATGAGGTATGATTATTTTAGGGGCCTTGTTGGCCCCATCCATTCAGTGAAATGAAGTAAAGTGTATTTAGCATTATAATTTCTTTTACAAAATGTGTCATTCAACCAAGTGTAGGCAAAATAATGAAGTTGGTCAAATTTTTCTCAGTAGCCTCAAATCTGTATCCTTTTCCCTCACTCTAGAATGGGGATTCTTAGCCCTTTTTGTGTAATGGACCTCTTTGGCAGTCAGGTTAAGTCTATGGACCCCTTCTTAGAATAATGTTCTTGAGTGTACAAAATAAATGCATAGGATCACAAAGGAAATGAATTCTATTGCAATCCAGTTATCAAAATATTTTTAAAAAGGTTCATGGATTCCAGGTTAAGCACCAGTGCATGTAGAGTTTCCTCCCCATAAAGACAGAACCATTGTTCTTATGCTTTTACATTACTACACACTATTAAAAGGGGCCTACATTTAAAATATAATTAAAATTATCTATTAAAAACTTACTCTAAGGATCCTTTTTTCACACTAACATAAAAGTGATTGAAGTATCACCTCTGAGGAGTATTTTTCTTTTAACAGGGATTAGGGTCTTAATCTAAGAGAATATTTCTCTAAGAAATGGTATTCAGGCATCTTGCAGTGGGTGGGGGCATCAGAGTCTTTTAAGAATTCCATAATCATATCAGGGTATCTGTAACTCTTCCTATAGGTAAGTCCAGCTTTGCATCTGAGACCCAAAGGTAAATTATGTAGATAAACATTCATAGCACTCTCTTTCACACTAACATGTTTACACATAACAAATGTAGACCCACAATATTATTGAGACAGGTCTGAGAGATCTTTGTTGTACTGAGATACAGATATGCAGCCCTTATGAGCAGGGCAGAGATTCTGATAAGCCACAGAACCAAGCTAAGGGTGTAAAAATTGTTATTACACAAAACATGCATGAACATTTTTTTTTTAAATGCAGAACTTTTAAAATGTATTCATTGCTCTTGTAATTTTACCATTTCCAGTTTTCTGAGTTATGCACTTTAATTTTTAGCCATTGCTTTAATAGGTTGGATGCAGTTGGATATAGGGCATACCAAATTAAGATGTTTACTCAACAGAGGGGTTTGTTTGGAAATTCTCTCTGGATTTCAACGTAGAGAGACAAAAATTAAGGAATGACTTTTTCCCTCTTCCATCCAGTTTGGAGAAGGATCCACAGTTTTCCAGGGAGAGAATTTATATTATACCCTTTTGTACCATCTTCACTGTCAAAAATAGGAGACTGGTCTAAAGATCAATACTGAGGTGATAATTAAAAAGAAAGCAGGAGCGCTGGGCTTGGAGACAGAAGACTTGAGTTCAAATTTGGATTCCACAACTTAGTTTCAAGAGAAACTTGATGGTTAAAGAGAGAATTAAAGGGAAAGAAGGAGGGGAAGAGCTAGGGCACACTCTTAGTTTCTTTAGTGTTGGAATCTCTTTTAGGCAATTTCTTGTTCTGTCATTTCAGTTCTGTCCAACTCTTCCTGATCTCACTTGAGGTTTTCTTGACAAAGATACTTGATGGGGTTTGCCATTTTCTTCTCCAACTTATTTTACAGATGAGGAAACTGAGGCAACAGGGTTAAAGGACTTGCTCCAGGTTACAAAGCTAGTTAGTATCTAAGGCTGGGTTTGTGCTCAGGTCTTCCCAACTCCAGGCCAACCACTTGATCCACTGCATCACTTAGCTGCCCGTAGGCAGTAGTATAGGGTGAAATAAAGTGGATTTGCCTCTATTATGAGGATCCTTTGTGCTACAGCTTCTTGCTTCTCAATTATAATTGCAAATAAATGCCTAAAATCCAACTTTCTGGTAAGTAAACATAGGGAAAATGTTGGAGTCTTTGTTTTATTCGCCCTACCTTCATAAGCTTGAGAATATATTAAGCCACCGGATGAATTCCCATCTCTCGACCCTTTTCTATCCATTCTTCTTCAAAATCCTATTATATTGTGTGACTAATCACTTTGTCCTGAAAATAATTGCCTCATAAACATAGCTTTTCATGGACAACAGCTAAGGGTAGTCTGTGGCATCTAATATCCAAAGTATTCTGATAAGCTGGTTCCTTAATATCGGCCTTGATGGCATAGAAATGATCAGAAGGAAAACTGCATAAACAAATCCTTGGAAATCCCTGGATGAACGCTATTTGGGAATGTAAAGTTTTGTTATGCCATTGCTTTACTAAAAGAGAAAAACATCACTTTTGGGGTTCTGTATGATTAAATCAATAAATCATTCCACAAACATTTATCAAGTTCCTGCTATATACCAGGCACTAGGGATACAAAAAGAGGCAAAAGACAGACCCTGGCCTCAGGGAGCTTACAATCTAATGAGGAGTTTACAATCTGAATTGTTCTGCTCTTCTATCTATTGCCAACTCTTAAATAACTGTATTGACAGAGAAAAAAATATATATTTCCAGGGAATGTGGATAATACAAAACAGTGGATAATCCAAAATTCATTTCTATTTGGCCTTGGGAAAAACAATATATGTGTATAAATATGTATACATGTGCAATAGATTTACATTTATAATTGTTTTCCTTAGGCCAATATTAAAGTAAGTTTATATTCCTTGGACAAGGGTATGACTTATGGTAGAAAATTAGACTTATTCAAACAACAGGCAGCAGTGGAAAGATACCTCAATTTGGAATAGGAGGCTCCATCACTCCACCACTGTCTAGATTACCTTTCCTAAATGACAACATCTCTGGGTGTCCTTCTCCTCAATTGTCAAATGGGGGAATTGAACTACAGGACCTTTAAGTTTCCTCCCAGCACTAATCTAGATGCCAGGTACCTAATGCATTTTCACTGAATGAATTGTATGATCTATCTAATGGGTATCTGTAAATAGTTTTTTCTTTTGGTTATTATGAGGTTATCTTAAGGTTATATGGAGGTAGCACTTGGGATAAGAAAAACAGATTCAGAACAAACTTCTGATAGTTACACAAGCTCAGAAAAGTAAAAAAAATGTATCCTCTTTATAAGACAGCTAGGTGGCACAGTGAATAAAGTACTGGGACTGGAGTTAGGAAAATCTGAGTTCAAATCCTGTATCAGACATGTACTAGCTGTGTGACCTTGGGCAAGTCACTTAATCCTGTGTACCTCAGTTTTCTCACCTGTAAAATGAGCTGGAGAAGGAAATGGCAAACCACTCCAGTATCTTTGCCAAAAAAACCACAGATGGGGAAATGCGGTCATGAAGAGTGGGACATGATTGAAACAACTGAACAGCAATATATATCCTGAGTGAGTTTCTAAGACTTTAAGAGAAGTCATAGAAGACTTGTAACCCGCATTGATAGAGGGGACTTAATAGGACTTCTCCATGCTTACAAAAATCGTAGATATTTTATGAATTTGATATTTCTTACAGTTTTAGCTCATTTTTAGGTAGTTTTCCTCCTGTATTTGAGAAATAGATATTTTACTTGGAAAATAATATTAGAGGGTTTCAAGAAATGACCTTCAGAGACTTAGTCTTCACAAATGCCTAAAAAGATAGACTGACATTGCATTTGGTTCAACCAGTTGGATTTAGTTCATCTTATAAAACCACAACCCAGAATATTTGAGTCAGCTTAACATTGTTATGAATGATAGTATACATGAAATGTGTAGTTTACATGTTTGGAGGAGTTCCAGCGGAGGAGACATATCATTACTCTGTGCATAAGTGATAACGAACCCACTTTTTCTAATCACCCACAGTTCTTCCAAATGCAAACCCTTTTCATTTTCTAAATCTCCAGATCCACATAGTAAATTGATCAGTGGGGATTTATTTGGTGTCCTGTTTGGTAATCTTTTTTTTTTCCTCATTTTGGTGAATCTGTAATCTTATTCTGCATTAAGCAACAGGGAAACACCTTCTAGACCACTTTTCATTTAAGCATCTCTGTGTATAACTCTCAGTCTTATCAACAAAATTGGATAAAACCATGAAGTTCAGAGGTTCAGTTTGGATTAGCCGCCAATGATCCAGCTGCTTATCGGAACACTTATCTAAACGTACCTAGAACTGTTTGGTCTGGAAATCCAGATGGGAATTTTATAAGATCAGACTTTTTCCACCAGATTTCTGCTTTTCTCCATAGCCCAGTTAAGAATATCTGTAAGGAATTTTTTGCTTATAGTATGTTTTGTTCTTTTGTTTCCTTAAAGGATAAAATGTTATGTTATGTTAGTATAAGAAATATTTAGAAATTTTACTTCTTTTGAAGTAAGAAAAAATGAAAATTTTAAAAACTTAAAACTGATTGTTCCTGTTGTCTGACATGGAAGTTATACAGACCACATATATTTCTACATTTAATGATGTCCACTAATGACCCTAGAAAAAAATTATTGTCATCATTACTATGATTGTTACTGCTACTATGAATAGGTGGTATTTATGTAAAACTTCAGGGTTTTCAAAGTACTTTTTGCAACATTATAATATTTAATCCTAATAATACCTTTATAAGATTGGTAGGGAAAGTTAATTGACTCCACATAAAAGACCTGATGTGGGCCCTCCCTTGGAAGTAAGGGAACCTAACTTTACATTCTGCCTCAACTGTATGTTCCCCATATCACCTTGAGGATTTGTCCTCTATGAAATCTGGTTTTCTCGTGTAGAGAGTAAGGCCATTTGTCTAGATCAGGGGTGGGGAACCTGTGCCCGCAAGACTGGACCTCTAGGTCCTCAAGTATGGCTCTCTGACTGAATCCAACTTCACAGAACAATCCCCTTAATTAAAGGTTTTGTTCTGTAAACTTGGACTCAGTCAAAAGGCCACACCACGAACCTAGAAGGCCATATTTGACTTCAAGGCCTTAGGTTCCTCACCCCTGGTCTAGATGCTTTCTAAAGTTCCTTACAGATCCAAATCCTATGAATTCGGAACCTGAGGCTCAGAGAGGTTAAATTGCTTTCTCCAGGGTCAAATGGCTAATAAATTATAGAGTCAAGATTTGAATCCAGGTATTTTAATTCCACGCCCAATCCTCTTGCTTTTTTAATTACATCATCTAGTGCTTGGCATAGAATAGGTACTTAATAAATTTTTGATTCATTGAATTATAAAATTAATTTGTATGCAGCACATTTTTATTATTGTCAAGGAATGTGATTTGATTGTTCAATTTTATTCTCTTTTGATCAGACGTTGAATCAAAATATTTGAAAAACTTGAGTTCTGGCTGAGAAATCTGACTTGCAAGATTCAAATTCATTATAATGTGAATAGATTTCATTTACTAAAAGTCAGTGATCTGGCAGAACTTTGACTTAAAAAAAAATAACCTTGAGGATAAAAGGTGGATTTTACTTGTATTCATTGTTCTTTCCTGCTTTGAACATTAGCCCTGCTAGCACATATGCATGGAATATACTATTATGATACAGCCAATGAAAAGAGGACTTGAATTAAGTTGATATTTAGTGCACTTCTCTCTACTTTCATTGTGATTACTCTTGGTGGACACTGAGAAAAAAAAAGAAATGTGTTTTAGGTAGCTATGTGGTATGGAGAATGAAAAGGGAACCTAGTACTTTGTCTTTCACCTTAAAAACCCTGAATAGGAAGATTCATTTTTACACTAGATCCTTTATTTTTGTAAATACTTAAAATGATGGGTTGTGGAGAGACATACCTACTGTCTCTATATACATATACACACATCACTAATTGTTTAAACTATTTGTTTTGCACATGGTGCCTTTGCACTTTTATGATTTAACACAGATAGATCTTTTGGAATGGAGTCTGAATTGAGATTTCAGTCTTTCATCTTTGGAGACCTTGGTTCAAACCTGGCTCAGGTCATACCTGAAACAAGTTTGATCGTGCCAATATAACCTCTCTAAGCTTTCAGCATGAGCAATAATTATAATTAACTCAAATCACTCCAAAATATTTTGGCATTCCATTCAACTACATGAAATATTTGAACAAGTTAAGAACAGGAACAACATATTTTATAGTGTAACGAGAGAGATTATAATTTTATTGAAAATCATCACATTGTATTCTTAATCAGAAAACAGAATCTCTGTTACAAGCTAATGAAAAAAAAGAGAATACTTGGTGTCACCTTTTAGCTAAACATGAAGTGGACAAAGTTTGTCTTTGTTGGACTCCCCTGAATCACTCTCTTTTTCCTTAGGGGGGAGGTGTTTCCCCTTGCTATTCTCCCAGATTCCAGGCATCATCGCACAACTTCTGCTTTGCCCCAGTTCTGAAGAACATGCAAATTACTTCTTTAAATGAGAGTAGGAATGTTTGACAACCTAAAATGTTATCTTAGATTTTTTTTTTTTTTTGCATTTCATTTTGGTTTAGAGTAAGAAGGAAATTAAATCAGTCACTAAGCACTTATCAAGCTCTTGCTATAAGTCAGGCACTATACTATATACAACTATAAAGAATGAAACAATCTTTCACCTCAAGGAGCTTACATTTCGATTTTTAAAAAATACAAATACACATAAAAGTATATATATATCTATGTATACTTACATAGATATATATATATACTTGCATACATACATATATTTACATATATATATGGAGAGAGAGAAGAAATATAAATACAAAGTAGTTAAATAAAAGATAGTTTTGGGGAGAGGGTACTAGCAGTTGGGGACACCAGAAAAGACTTTGTGTGGAAGGAAGTGCTTAAATTGTGTCTTGAAGAAAGAGAGAGATATCATGAGGTCAAAGTATACACAGTACATTCTATGCATGTGTATGGTCAGTGCAAAGGCATGGATGTGGGCAATGGAGTTGTGTGTGGGAACAGAAGAACACAGTTTGGCTGGTCTTAGAGTGCAGGAAAGGAAGTAATATCCAATATGACTGGAAGGTATTTTGGTGCCAAACTCTCAAGGTATTGTGGTGCCAAAATGTAAATAGAAGTTAATATTTTTATTCTAAAGGTAAGAGCCATTGAAGTTTATTGAACAGGGGAATGACATGGTCAGATCTGTGCTCAAGGAGTGTCACGGGTAGTAGTGGGGAGGATTGACTTGAGTGACAAGAAACTTGAGACAAGTAGATCAATTAGGAAATTTTTGTAATACCTTGGTGAAAAGTGATGAATGCTTGAACTAAAGTGGTGGCCTTATAAGTAAAGAGTTAGTGTTAGATATAACAGATGTTATAGAAGCAGAAAGAGTGAGATCCAGAAACTCATTGAGAGGGAGAGTGAGGAGTCCAGGAAAACCAAGGTTACAATCATGTGAGATGAGAAAGAATGGTGATGCCTTCAACAGAAATAGAGAAGAATAGAAGAATGGTGGGTTTTAGGGGAAAAGATAATAAGTTGTCTTTTAGACATGTTGAATTTGGGATGTTTCTGGAAAATTTAGTTTTAAAATGGCCAATTGACAATTGGTGATGTAAGACTGAAACTAGAAAGACTGAGACTGGGACTGGATGTGGAGTTCTATGAATCATCTACATAGAAATGATAATTAAGGTTATGGGATCTGATGAGGTGTGTGTGTATGTGTGTGTGTGTGTGTGTGTGTGTGTGTGTGTGTGTGTGTGTGGTGTGTGTGTGTGTGAGAGAGAGAGAGAGAGAGAGAGAGAGAGAGAGAGAGAGAGAGAGAGAGAGAGAGAGAGAGAGAGAGCACCTCTGGGAACACCCACTGTTACAGGGCATGATATGGTTTACAAACCTGTAAAGAAGACTGAGAAGTGCTTAGAGAACAGTCAGAAGGAAAACCAGGAGATAATAATGTTACCAAAATGTAGAGAGTTGAATATCCAGGAGGAGAGGGTGGTCAGTAAGCACTGGATTTAGAAGATAGGTCAAGAAGAATGAGGTCTGAGAAAGGACCAACATATTTAGCGATTGTTAATTTTGGAGAGAGCCATTTCGGTTGAGTGAAAAAGGTAGGAGCCAGACTGCAAAGGACTGAGGAAGGAAAGGAGATTCAGTGAGTATAGATAGCTTTATTCCCCCTCTAAGAATTTAGCTGAGAAATTGAGGAGAGGTAGAGGAATAGTTTGGGGAACTGGCAGAGTCTGTTAAAGGCTTATTTTATGTTTGGAGGAGGTTTGGTAATGTTTAAAGGTAGTGAGGGAAGAACTATTAGATAGTGAGAGGTTGAATATTATGAAGAGAAGGTGTGATGAAGTTATAATCTACTGGAGAAGACAGTAAAGGATGGGAGACAGTAAAGGATGGGATCAAGGGCACATCAAGACGGTTGGCCTTGATAATGAGAAGGGTTACTTCATAGTAAAAAACTAGAGAAAACAGGAGAGACTAGGGGATGACACAAAAATTTTGAGGTATAGAGTAGGGAAAAAGGAATTCATGTTGAATCACTTTTATTTTGTTATTTAAGTAATAGATATTGATGAGGGATGAGGTTGAGATATTGGAGGTTTGAGAAAGGTTCTGATAATGAAATTTCAGACATCAACCAGGGGAATTAGACAATTTTTGTTTCTTTTTTTGTAGGGAGAAAGGAACCATAAGAAATCCTTGTACCTTTACAATCATACCATTTAGATAATTGCATATTCAGTCTATGGGCAACGCTGTCTTTGTGCATACATAGTTACTTGTGCTGTTAGGTTATCATTCTTGAGGGCGAAGACTTTTTTTAAAAAATTGTATCTTTACTACATAAGCTTAATATATATTATAGGCTTAATAAATGTTTGTTGAATTGAATTGAATTCATTTCTAACCTTGACATTCCCTTTGTAGCCATATGCTGGTTTCTCTTACAGTACAAAAAGTACTAACTACTTCTTTTTGAGGGTGGATTATCTATGCTTGCAATTTACCTTGTACACGGTTTATTTCCTGTTTCTGCCTTCCTAACTGCTTTCTTTGCTTTGACCCACTGCTCTGTCTTAGTCTCCAACTTCTATTTGGCTCCAGAAGGCAGAACTAGGAGCCACTGGTAAAAAACTGAAAAGGGATAAAATTTGGTTTGATTTTAGGGAGAACAAATGGAAAAACGAAAACAAAAGATAAACAACAAAACTGGCTAAAAATTGGAGCTGTCCAAAAGTTGAAATGGGTGCTCAGGAAAGTTGTGGCTTTCTTCATCAATGGAACTTTTCAAGCAGACTGAGAATTATGTGCTATGTTGTGGAGGTAAATATTTTGGGGAGATGAGCTGTACTAGCTGACTGCTAAGGTCTCTTCCAACTTGAAAATGTTATGATTTTGTATTTCTAGGTGTATTCAGTCCTTGGCTTCAACTCATTAATCCATCTTTATAATGAATAATAATGATGACTAATATTAACATTTTCAAGGTTGAAAAGTACTTTATAGATATTTTTTCATTTGTATAAGAAGATACCTTGCCTTCACTCTTTTGCCATGGTGGGAGGTCCATGAGTATGAAAGATTGCAAATAATGTCAGATTTTTGAATTTATTGATTTTTTTTTGCTGATTTTTTCTTCTTTTTATTTCTTAGAAAAAAGAGCCATCTGGAAGAGGCAAAGGGAGGGGGTACAGGGAGCAAATTAGGTGATTATAAAAAACAACACATATCAATGCAAATCTGTTTAAAATATATATATCTCATCTTTACTTCACAACAATTCATGTGAATTAGGTGCTTTTTTACACATAGAGAAACTGAGACTGAAAAAAGTTAAGTGACTTGCCTGTGGTCACATAGGTACTATGGTTATGAGGTAAGATTTGCACTCAGGATTTTCTGATTCAAAGTTATCTGTCATTTTTTTTTAGCTCTAGTTAGTTCCCTCAATTTTCTCTTAACTATGAATTAATTATTTTTTCTGGTCACTATTTTCTAGGACCTGACATGACACAAGGTTTATCATTGTATGATGCTGGGGAAATCTTAAGGTGAAGTACTCACCCATTACCTCCATATTTCTGCATGGGATATGAAGTTCAAACTTCAAGATTCTTTTACTATAGTGTGCTATTTATTTCTCACACTTGGTTTTTGTATTACTATGTGACTCAATCAATCTGGGGAAACACCTTTCTGCTGGATAAACAGCATTTAGCAAAAATAACTACTCAGGTATGAATTCTGTGTGACATTTCTTACAAACTCTGAGGGTTGGAAGAGACCTTCAAAGCTAGTCAGTCTAACCAGTACCTGAGAAAAATACCTTCTGCCACATACTCAGCAAGTGGTCTTCTGGCTATTGCCTGAAGAAGTTTAATGAGGTGGAACTTGGTACCTCCTGAGGCAATCTAGGCCACTTTGGGATAGATCAAGTAGATTAGCAATTTTTTCCTTACATTAAACATTTTCCTTACATTAAATTCACCCCATTACCATTTCTAACCATTTTGGCTTGTTCTAATCTCTGGGGCAAACAGAATAAGTCTAATCTTTTTTCCACATGACTTTCAGATATTTGAAGATAGCTATCATGTCCCCTATAAGTCTTAATTAGATCACTTTACAAGTGTTCCAAACCCTTCCTCATCCTACTTGTTCCTTCTATTTTAGACTTCTTGACGTCTTTTCTTAAACGACGCTTAAAGCTGAAAACAACCCTGTTGTTCAGTCTCGTCTGACTCTTTGTGATGTCATTTGGGGTTTTCTTGGCCAAGAAACTGGAATAGTTTGCTATTTCCTTTTCTAGCTCATTTTATGAGGAACTGAGGCAAACAGGGTCAAGGAAATTACCCAAGGCCACATAGCTAGTGTGTGTCTGAGGCCAGATTTGAACTCAGGAAGATGGGAGGCTTCATGACTTCAGGCCCAGCATTCACTCCATTATGCCACCTAGCTGCCAAATAATCAATGTCTTCTCTTAAACATGATGCTCAGAACTGAAAACAACGTTGGGTGCGGTCTGACCTAGGGAGAACACAATGGAAGCTTCACTTCATTATCTTGGACGTTCTCCATCTCTGTGCAGACTCAGATCATAGCAGGATTATCGCTGTCTTGTTTTGGGACACCTAGGAAGGCTCCTTCTGAGCTTGTAATCACTTGAAATCTTTTCTTTCCAAGTGATCAGACACCACCTATCTTGTACTTAAGAATTTGGTTTTTTGAACCTAAATTTGAGATATGAGTCCCAAAATGTAAGAGCACCACCACAGGACCCCTCCACCAGGGAGAATAAAACTCACGTGTCAGTAGACAAGTATCTAGTTTCCTGAGGTCACATAACTGGTTACTCCTTCTACATTCAGTCTCATAGAAAACCTGACTCCCTTTAAAAGGTAAGGCAAGTGCCACCTTTTCCTACATGGAACTTTTCCTAATTCTCCCTTTTGCCAACTACTAGTGCCCTTCCTAACTACCCTATATATATATTTTGTATTCTGAATATATTTATTATGATTGTACATATATATACATTACTCCTCCAATAGACAGAAAACTTCTTGAGAGCAGAGAGTTCTTTCATCTTTTGACTTTTAACCCCAATTCCTATAACAAAGCCTGCCTCATATTATGTGCTTCAAAAATGCTGATTGATTGGATATGAGCTCAAATCTTTCTGATGCCAACCCAAGACTCTAACCACTATATCAGGCTGCCTCAATGAGACTTTACATTTATCCCTCTTAATCTTGGGATCTTTTTTGAATATTGACTTTTATCATTCCATGTGTTAGCTGTCTCTTCCAGTCAAAGCTGTCCTCTGCAAATCTGATAAGCAAGCTATTTTAGCCATGCTTTATCTAAGTCATTGATAAAATGTTAGGAAGGCCAACACAGATCTCTGAGGTATCCCATAAGACACTACTACATTTTTAGATGAATTCAGTTAGACTGTCTTCTGATGACTTCTGGCAGGGTAAATCTCTATGGTCCAGAATTAATAATGAAAGAGTAAATTTAAGACCTAGAGAATGATACCCATGAAATCTGGCAAATTCTTACAAATGAGACTGTGCAAATTATTTGCCTACCTATGTTTTAGTTCAGTTTATTATGAAGTTCAGGTGGGATGATGGAGAAATAACAGATTACTCTTTCAAGTATGTTTGGACTAAATTGACTAAATCATTCAGAGTTAAAAAGCACTTGACTTTCAGAAGCTAATAATTGCACTTCCAACCTGGTTATTACCTCCTATAGTAGTCAGTTTATTTGTGTGAATCATGAAAAGTAACTGGAACATCACAGCAAATTTGGTACAGTATTTGTGGAACACATGGTGAATCTGAATGGGGATGACTTTCACTTTGAAATTAAAATGCTGACTTTAATTTTTTTAATTTTCAGAAGTATAGTGAGAGTGCTCTAGTTATTGCATGATGATATTGAGCTAAAATATTCATAAATAAATATGCACTTATATATTAAATAAATAGGCAAGGATATGGATGAGATAAGAGTATATTGGTATAGGGCAGTAGTTCTCAAACTTCTTGGTTTCAGGAAGTCTTTACACTCTTAAAAATTATTGAGGTTTCCCAAAGTTTACATAAGCTATATCTACATTAGAAATTAAAACATCTTAGTATTATTATGAACATAGTTTTGACCTCGATGATCCCCTGAAAGGGTCTCATGGACCCTCAGGCATCCCTGAATTTTTCTTTGAGAACTGCTTCTATAGGGAACTCCCATATGGGAACAAGCCCTCTGCCAATATTGGTCAATATGCTTTTCTGCAATTTATATTCTTTATTATAGAATATTGAGAGTTCTTTTCTCAGGATTACTTAACCAGTATGCTTCAGAGATGGAATTTGAATTCATGTCTTCCTGGCGCCAAGGTCAGGTTGTCACCTACAACGCCATCTGCCTCTAATATACAAATGTGTCTGTGTCCATATATGTATATACCTATACAAATGTACAGCAAATATTTGTATATTTGTGAATATACACACACTTCTATTTACATCTGTATATTCCATCAATCAAATGTTTCTGTATATTAAGGGTTTTATAAACCTTGAAGTGCTATATAAATACTGTTATTCTATATGTGATTTTTGTGAAGATCAATGATTCTGTTTAGTTTAGGAAACCCCCTCCACCAATAAATATTGGGACCTTACCTGTAGCTCATAGTCTTAAATAGCTACTGGAGGTCCTGAGAGGACAGTTTACTTATCCATGATCACATCGCCAGTATGTGTCAGAGGTAGGACTGGAACCCAGGTCTTTCTGCCTCTAAAGTTGGACCTCTATTCATTACTCCCTAAAGCACCTCTTTTCTATGTGTATATGTACACGAATACGTACACATTACATCCAGAGACACTCTGGGGGGTATTTGTTCTTTGCCCTGAAATGGCAAGGTAGCCAACAGTTACTTCATTTTAAGGCTGACCTCATTCTGTTTATTTTTTAGAACAATTCCTCTCCTTAACTTCTTATGGCCATTCATTTGAAAAAGATCTAGTCTTAATCCATCTGTCTCCCACCATCTTTGAGCAGTCACTTCCAAGTTATTTGGTGGGCTTTTAGTGATTATAGGAGAATGTTAAAGACATTTATATCCTCTGTCCTATTTTATTTATCCATTTACATCATTGGCTAAAATTCCTTTTGGAAGGAAGTTTGAATCAAACTCCTCTTATGTGAAGGTCTCATTATAATAGTTCATCAGTTTAAAAAAATAGTTGGGGGAACATGGTTCACTTTTCAGATGAGAGCTGGCTTGCTAGATAAAGTTGTCATTACATTTAACTTGGTCTTTAATTATAACCAGATGGATGAATTATTTTAATCACTGCTATATATCTTAACAGTAGTTCATACATTGACACAAAGTAGTGAACATCAAACAGAAATTAAATGCTGGTGCAGGAAAGCTGCCAGCCTTTAAGGGAAGCAATTGATCACAACCTGTCATCTTAAAAGGCTCCAAGAATGCAAAACAAACACTTGGGATTAGTGTACTAAATATGGTTTATCAGCCTCAACTCTCTCTGCTGATAATTCATCTATCTCATTTATTTTAATACTCTATAAGGTATCTCCTCAGCTCTGTAATTAGAGTCTCAGGTATTCTCTCCTTCCTGCCTTTGAAATTGTGTGTGGTGAAGTTCTGTAGGGAGAAGATATTATTACCATCTGATAAGCCTAAGTGCATAAGGAAGAGCATTTGAAACAATTCAAATTCACATAGTGGACCTGTCTTGGGAAACAGATGATGTGTGGCCTATTTATTCTAATGAAACGGTCTTTAAAAAAGTGATCTTGGGCTTTTAACTTAAGGAAAGAATCAACTGTGATTAGAGGTGGAAAATCTGATTTCATAAAAGAGATTGGCAATTGATGGACATCAAATACATACATATTAATATTCATTTTTATTAAAAAAGAATATTAGCTTTGATTTTAAAATAGTTTTTTCTTAATTTTTTTCCAGGTACAATGATTTGTTGGTGCTTTAAAAACTAGTTACTTAATTCCTCACTTCCAACCTTCCCTTTTAACAGCAACAAAAACAGAGGCCATGTCTGACAATGTATGTAACACTCTGTATTCATAGTCCACCACCTCTCTACCAAGAGATGTGTTTTTCATATTCCTAAAGGAGTTTGAGTGGCATATTAATTTTTTTCTTTGAAGTGAATATTAGGAATTCTCATTTCTGTTGTTACTGCCTATGCCACATAGCAATGTATGTGTATATAGTCGAAAATGGATTATATCATAAATCATCCTGGGGACCCATAGTTCATCATTAGTTTTGATGCCAGGTGATAGGAATGAATATTCTTCTGAAATCAGTGACAAGATACAGACTAATTTCTTTCTTAGATGCAGGAGATTACAATGAATTGCTTGAGTTTAGTAAAAAAAAAAAAAAAAAAAGAAAAGAAAATGAAAACTGACAGTATTTCAATTCAATATAAATTTCCCAGAAATAGAGTACAGTTAACATTGCCCCGATTTCAATGATCTCACAAGTACAACATAACCAAACCATGGAGTTTGTCATGTGATAAAACTTCACTATAATTTCCCAGTTATTTGCCTGAGATGAAATTTGGAAATTAGGTTAAGAGATTAGAGTTGGCACTGGGGTTTGTGTCTTTGTAACTACTAGAAGCAATAGCGTATCTCATATGCATAACCACAGTTTATGTGAAATTCACTGCAGTGCTGTTCCACCTAATGTTGTGTTTTTATAAAACCAATTAGCAGTCTCAGACAGATTATGCTTATACATTGCTTCATTTTCAACAGTGCAGATTGTATTCAAAGATGTGGGCTTTAGCAGAGATCTAAGAATTTGAGAATGTGGAGAGGTTTTAACTTTATCCTTATTTTTCCAATGATGTTCTGACAAAAAATAAAGCTAGTAATTTCTTGATTATCTGTATGTGAATAATGTCCTTTGTGGGTTACTAGAAATTAACAGCAATTATTAATTGCTAACCCTGTACTGCTAACCCCATGTTGCTAACCCCATTTGTTATCTGTTGATAGCTGTTTATACCTACACACACAAACACACACACAAATACACATATATAATATACACATAAATTTTATGTGAATTTTAATATCAATCTAGGACAGAAATTATTAGGAAAATAAAATCTCTGACCTCAAATACATATAATGCATTAGTCAGAATATGGGGCTTTTAAAAAATGCTGTTTTGGTCCATTTATACCATCTTTATCTATGAATACTGAAAAGTTACTGTTTGACACTAAATATAACAAATACAATATTTTCCATCTGAATGTGTGTTTCCTCCACCAGTTTGGCATCTGGTCAGGAACATAGGTACTGACAAGTACTTTAGACAAGTTTTTCAATATTGGAAGCCTAGATGAGGAAAAATTTGTCTCCTTAGAACTTTTCTTAAAGTGGATAATTTACAGTAGGCCAAATACAATCCATAGGTTTTGAAGAGAATGAAGCAGAAATGAACAAGGATCTAAGTCTGGGGCTGCTACTAACTAGTTGGATTTTGAACAAGTAAATTCCCCTGTCTTGGCCTCAGTTTCCTCATGTGTAAATTAAGGTTTTTTAAAGATTCCTTCTAACTCTGAAGTTTTGCCATAAAAAAGTGGTTAATGATGATGGAAGAATTTCCAGTAGAATGGGAATGAGCTTTTTGTGGATAGGAACTGTTTCTTTTCCTTCCTTCCTCTCTCCCTCCCTCCCTCCCTCCCTTCCTTCCTTCCTTCCTTCCTCCCTCCCTCCCTCCCTCCCTTCCTTCCTTCCTTCCTTCCTTCCTTCCTTCCTTCCTTCCTTCCTTCCTTCCTTCCTTCCTTCCTTCCTTCCTTCCTTCCTTCCTTCCTTCCTTCCTTCCTTCCTCCTAATGTTATATAGTACATACAGGTGAACCAACAAAATAGAAAGCAGATGAGGCTAATTTTGGGGGTTGTTTCCTTTTAGATCACTGTAGCATTCCTATGGTAGAATTGTCATTGTTAATTATCTTTTCATGCGTACAGGCTTTGTATCTCCAACTACAAGGGACCATGTCTTACATTTCTTTGTTGCTTCTTCAGTGCCTAGCATCTTGCTTAATAAATATTTGTTGGCTGATTATCTCATTGATTACATTATCCTTGGATGTTTTCTGAATGACAACAAGAGCTAAATGTGGAAAAGGATGAAGTGCATTCATCAAGACCTAATCCTCTGTGCCTGGTGGATTTTTTCATATCTTTCCTTTTGTTTAATTAGTGGTTGTATTCTTCCTGTCCCACCTGGCCATGTGCAAATAGATAGCAGTAAGTCAACAAAGCAATGACCTCAACTGTCACTTTCTTTTCTTCAAAGTCTTGATCCCATATTTTTATTATACATGATTTTCCTTCTTGACATCCTACTGATCTGCTCCCCCTTAGGTCACCCTCACTTTCGAGCTACTGAATGCAGTTGGAGGAAGTCATCCTCTCATGCAACTGAGTACAATACAAATTCATTTGTAGCGCCTATTGTGCTCCCTAATCAGCCACGGGCTGGCTCTCTGAAATTAGGCTCCTGCAGGTTCAAGTTATTCTCTAGGTTCATCTCCTCTAAAAAATAAAACAACACAGCTCATGAGTCCTTGCTAATTTGCTTACCTTTAGTAATCATTCAAAGGACACAACTAAGGAAAAGGTATTTAATGAAATAATGTAAAAAGAAAAGCAATATAAGATTTTCCCCATTAACGTAGAGGTATACTCTTCGTAAATACCTGCACGCTTTGGGGGAAGAAAGAACACACATGTTGAAGTGCATACATACATTAGCAGCATGAGTAACCAGGGTACATGCATAGAGAGGTATACATATAGGAAATGTGGTTAGGACACATTAATAGAGGGAAAACTCATCTTTTCTGTGCTTCAGGGTGACTATTGTTTTCTGTGATACTTCTGCTGGTCTTACACCTTGCTAGTCTCTTCCAGATGAAACATTGTCTCCCCTGGATACTGCACCCCTATTTAAGGGGTCACTGCTGGATGCTGCCAAGCAAAGCTCTACTAGACACACTATTGATGAGCTCCTGTCTGTTTCTACCTTCTGCCTTCAACACGAGTCTTTGATTGAGGTACTATCTCTTCCTCACGAGGAGGGTGAGCTCTTTCATGCTTGTTTAGTTTGAAGCCTTGAGGTTTTTAAAAATTTTTTTTAACTGAAATTCTTATTACCTAAGTTATTGGAACCTAGAGGGATAAACAGCTTTCTTGATTTTTTTCTCAAGAAGTAACATGTCTGTTCCTTTTGGAGTCTTGGATAGAAGAGGCTTTTCATCTCTAGGAGGAGATTCTTTGCCCCAGGTCCCAAGCTTTTTGTAACATAGAATAGGGTTACTCCTGGTTAAAGAGCTACTGCCTTTAAGCTTAAGTCTATTTTAGCACTATCTTTCCTGGTTGCCAGTGTTTGGGTCTGTCTTAGGTAAAACTCACTTTTGACTAACTCACTTTGGTAAAACTCACCTGGTTTAAGTTTCTTGTGGATAGACTATCACAGACAGCATATGGTAGTCAATAGACAACTGGTCTTGGAGCCAGGAAGACTCTGGTCCAAATTTTGCCTCTTAGGGAATTCCTAAATTCCTCCTAGGGAATTTATTAGACAAGGAGGTCTCCCTGGAGAATTTCACCCACTAGCAGGTTTACTGATTGATAGTCAAATAAGTCAATGAACCAGACTAAAGAAGAAAAGATTTATTAGCACACTAGGAAACTACATGTTGGAAGCTTTCTCAGGGTATGGCACTGGGTTACAGTAATATGTCATAGAGTGGCATAAGATAATGCAGTCACTATGAAGCATTCCATAGCAAAAGTCATTCCATGGTATCCTACACCACCTAATATGAGGCACGAAATGGAGTGTTGTACATTGAAGGGTTGGGAAAGGGCTAAGAAAAATGGTTGCTCAAAAGCAGTTTTTCTGGAAAGATAGTTCAGTGATCCTGCACATTGTAGCTTTGAGCATGTTTCTAGTCCGTTAGCCAGAACCTGGCATTTCTTGCTTAAAGAGGGAATTTTCATTTCCTGAGTTCAACTATTAGTCACAAGTTGAATCATTGGTCAAAAAAAGGCAGGTTTTCAATAGTCATATTATTTAGCCTTCCCTTATAACACCTACTGATTGTAAGACCAGTCACATACATGTATACACATCACATACACACACATACATATATACACCCTAGACTAGTCACTTAACCTGGCATTCCAGACAATTCCCTAAGACTATAAATTGCAGAGAAGATGCCAAACTGCATTGGTAGAAGGAGTTTCCTCATCTGGGAGTTAAATCAAATAAATTGCAGCTCTCATATCCCTATCTATCTAGATCATGTCTAGTTAGCCTGTGTTTTAGAGTTTGCCCTCTCAACAAACTCCCAAAGGTTCTTAGTCTTTATTTCCCCAGTTCTCAATTCCCAAACCTTCCACTCTCCCATGCAAGTAAGTGGGTAGCAAAAAGAATATAGAAAGAAGGTTAAGTTCAGAATCTGAAATAATTTTCTTCTCCCTTACCCAGCCACATTCTTGCCTTTATTACGTATGTGTCTTGCAAAGACTAAAAGAGCTGGGTTTTTGGTCTGTCGTTTCACATGGTATCTAATGTCAACAGGTCCCTCAGTGCTTCATGGAAAAACTTTTATTCTTCCTTCATTTACTCTTTGACTTTCCTCAGCAGCTGTTCTAAACATTTGAAGTTCCTTCCCACTCAAAAGATGTCTTTGCTTCCTGTTTTTTGGAAAGTAGAGGAGTGTCCTATTCCCTAGATTAAAATTTCCCTTTATCTTCACCCTCCATTACTTTGTTCCTGAGGATGAATTAGGTAGTATTTCTACTTGTCAGGGATAACCTTTCTAGTTATGCCCTTCTTTTCATATTTCCCATCTCCTCCCCATATTTTCCCCATTGACCATTTCCTTCTTTCTCTCATGTTTAAATCCTTGATGCCTGTAGAAATACACAGGTCTAACTTATCTTTTAGAAGAAAGTTCAGTTGGCCTTGGTATTGTCTCATACAATTGTGCTATATCTCTCTTCCCTATCACTATAAAACTTCTAGAATCATCTGCCTTTATTTAGTATTCCCTACAGTTTCTTCTCAAACACTTGCAATTTGTTTTTTAATCCCACCACTGAACTGAAACTGCTCTCTAAGGTTTCTAGTTACCTTTTAAAAGTGTTTTATTACAAACATAACAAATATAAACAAATCTATTTACTTAATATTTTCTTTTAAAATAAATCTTTCGTTTATGTTTCCTATTTTTCATGTGATCATGATTATCCCTAGTATCTCTCATCTTTCCTCTCCCAGAGAGCCATTGTATATAAGTGATTTAAAAAAAAAAAAGAGGAAAAAATAAAATACCTGATGAATACATTAAAAAAGTTCAAACATGTTTAATGCATAATACCTGTGGACTTCCCACCTCCACAAGAGGAGCAAATTGGAGATGTTTTTGCCTATCTCTTCGTTTAAGTTATGCTTTATATTTGTAATTTTGTTATATTTACCTTTGAATTTTTTTGGTGTCGTTGTTCTTTCCATCTACGTTGTTGCAGTTATTGTGTGTATTGTTTTCTTCACTCTGCTTACTTCAGTCTGCATCAGTTCTTGAAGATCTTTCCATGCTTCTCTGTATTCATCACATAATTTCTCACAGCAAAGTAATATTCCATTATATTCATGTAACACAATTTGTTCAGTTATTTCCAGGCAATGGAAAACTACTTTATTTCTAATTCTTTGCTACCATAATAAATGCTACTATACATGTTTTGCTATATATGGGGTACTTCTTATCAATAACTTTAAAGTTTAGTAACGGAATTCTTGGTTTACAGGTTATGGACAGTTTAGTTACTTTATTTGCATAATACCAAAGTTCTTTCCAAAATGGTCAGACCATTTCATAGCTTCACCAATACTATACCTGTGCCTATCATTCCAGAACACTTCTATTGCCAGTTTGTCATCTTTCCCAATTTTCAGGGTCTGAAGTGAAACCTCAGGGTTGTTTTGATGTACATTTCTCTTAGTAGTAAGTTGAAAGAATTTCCTTGTATTTGTGAATACTTTCCAATTCTTTTAAAAAATGTTCATATCCTTTGATCAGTTATTTATTAGGAAATGACCATTATTCATCTATGTTAACTATATATTTTGGTTACTAAATGCCTTTCAGAGAAATTTGATACAAAGATTTCTCCTGCATTGAATCATTTCCCTTCTTAGCTGTAACAGTAAACACCCCGACATACACAGGTGGACCTGCTATCACAGGTTCTTTGATCTCTTTTCTAAAAGGAAAGGCAAATTTGAGGGGTTAATCTCCTTTAATCAAGCACATATATCATTTACCAATAGAGAAAAATACAAGAAAAGAAATAAAGACCAACAGACAACCTTCCAATTGTCTGACCATTACAAACATACACAGTTACTAGAGAGGGAAGCACCAACATCTGAGTTTTCAAAGCGAGGGGCTGCTTAGTGGCTTCCCAGAGTCTCATCTGCCACACAAACCTTCTTCTAAAACTCAACCCCAAAGCCAAGCCTCCCCAGAGTATATATACTCTTTTCAGAGCCAGAGGGCATAACCCCTCCAGACCCAGTGACTCATTAGCAATCCCAAAAGATGTGGGCCTTCATAGGAAACAAGCCTCCCCTAATCAAGTCTCTCTTAATAGCCCCACCTGAGGTCTATCAATGGGCAGGGAAGATTTTTAATTCCCATTACATTAGCCTAGGTGCAATATTTTTTTTTCCTATGGAGAAAGCCTGTAGTTTTATGTAATTAAAGCTAGCTATTTTGCTGTTTGTAATTGCCTTTATCTCTGGTTTGGTTAAGAATACATCTCCTACTCATAACTGTGAAAGGTATGTGATGGGCTTGTCTTCTAATTTTTTTGATATACAATATTTAATATTGAGGTTAATTATATTCATTTAGATTTATTGTAGAATATGGTGTTGGTCTAAGCCTAGTTTCGGCCAGAACTTCTTTCCAGTTTTCAAGCACTTTTTAATCAAATGAGGAGTTTTTTTCCTAGATAATTTAACAATGACACTGGACTATTGAGTTCCATTGTTTTATTTCTGATTCTCCCTTGTCTAGTCTTTTCCATTGAACTATCTCTCTATTTTTATACCAATACTAGATGATTTTGATGACTGCTGCTTCATAATAAAATTTGAGGTCTGAAAGTGCTGTCCCCTCTTCATCTCTACTTTTTAAAATCCTTTCCCTTGATAGTCTTGATTTTTTAATGAATTTTGCTGTCATTTTATCAAGTTCTACAGTACTTGATAAAAATTCTATTCCCTTGATACTTGCATTAAAAGTAAAATTAATTTTGGTAGTATTGTCATTTTTATTATATTGACATAGCTTAGTCATGAACACTGAATATTTCTCCAGATATTTAGATGATACTTTTTCCTTTAAGAAACACTTTGTAATTGAATCTACACAAGACTTTTGTGTGTTTTGGTAGATTGATTCACAGACATTTTAAGCATTTTTCAGTTATCTGTAATAGGATTTCCCTTTCTGTGATTACTTCTTATTATGTTATTAGGTTTTCTTTAAAATATAAAATGCTGTTGAATTTTAAGGGTTTATTCTGTAGCCTGAAACTCTGCTGAAGTTATTAATTATCTAAAATATTATCTCTGTTGATTCTCTAGGATTTTCCAAATATACCATCATATCAGTAAGGATAGTTTTATTTTATTCTTTATTTTTATTCATTTAATTTATTTCTCTTATTTTATTGCTGTTGCTAACATTTCCAGAACTACATACAAAAATAGTGGGGGAGACTGGGCATCTTTGTTTCACATTTGTATTCATTAGAGAGTATATTCTAGAGTATTCTCATTGCATTTAATGCTTGCTTTGTAGATAAATGTTTTTTATGATATTAAAAAGATCACTATATTATATATAAATGTATGATAAATATATAAGTATTTTGTAGGATTTTTAGTATCAAAATGCTATACTTTGTCTATATCTATTGAGATAATCATGCAGTTCTGGTTTTTAATATAATTAATTATGTTGATTGTCTTTCTAATGTTGAACCATCCCTCTGTCCCTATTATATATTCCACTTTGTCATAAAGAATGATTTCTTGGATGAATTTCTCTAGTCTGTTTCAATTTTATTTAAAATTTGTGAATCATTTTTTAGTGATATTGGCTTATTGTTTTCCTTTTGTTTTTTTATCTTTCTTTGGTTTAGGTGTTAGGACTATATTTGTCTCCTAAAAGAACTGAGATGTTTTCTTTCTCAGTTTTTAAGAATAATTTATGAACTACAGATATTAATTATTTTTTAAAAGTTTGATAGAGATTTTTCTTGGGTAATTGATTTCTTTACAGTTATATCTATTTTTGTTTCTGAGATTGGGTTATTTAAGATCTCTATCTGATCTTCTGAATGGTTTATGTGTTTTATATTTCTGGAGATATTCCTCTATTTCTTTTATATTGTCAGTTTTTTTGAGAATAATTATTCTGAATATTCTTTTTTATTTCTTCTGCTTTTGTTGTGATTTCACCTTGCTTATTTGGTATTTTATTTTATTTTGGTATTTCTACTTTTAAATTAGATTAGGTCTATATATTTTAATCATCTTTTCAAAGAACTAGATTTTAGTTTTAGTTATCATTTCTATGTTTTTTGTTTCCAATTTATGTATTTCTCCTCTAATTTTTAACATCTCTTTTGTGCTTATTTTAGGTTTATACGTTGACTTTTTATATTTAAAAAGTATATGCATTCTAATGCTCATAACTTTAAATACCATTTTACATCTACTAGATCAGCTAAAATGATAGAAGGGGAAAGTGACAAATTTTGGAGAACATGTGGAAAAGTTGGGAAACTAATTCATTGTTGGTGAACTTGCAAAATAATCTAACCATTTTGGAGAGCAATCTGGAATTATACATAAAGTGTTATTAGACTCCCTATACCCAATGACCCAGCAATACCACTACTTGGTCAATTTCCAAAGAGGATTAGGGAAAAAGGAAAAGAACTCACTCATATCTTCTAAAACAGCAGCTCTTTGCATGGTGGCCAAGAAGTGGAAACTGCAGAGATGCCCATCAATTGGGGAATGACTGAACAAATTGTAGTATATGATTGTGATGTTATAAGAAATGATGAACTCAGTGATTTTTAGAAAAACCTGGAAAGACTTGCGCAAAATAATGAAGAATGAAATGAACAAAGCCAAGAGAACATTGTATACAGTAACAGCAATATTATTTTAAGAACAACTTTGAGTGAAAAATTTATTTTCTCTCTTATAAATACCCAAATTAACTATAAAAGACATATGAAGAAAGATGCTATTTGCATCTAGAAAAAGAACTGATAAATAGAAGTATGTACATAATAATTTTACACACACACATTCTCTCTCTCTCTCTCTCTCTCTCTCTCTCTCTCTCTCTCTCTCTCTCTCTCTCTCTCTCTCTCTCTCTCATCAAATTCCATAGGGTCCTCTCTCTGAAATTTATTATCTTCCTTTGTTTTTCAGTTGCTCATGGAAACCTAAATTTATTTATTGAACCTAGGGACCATATTTTCTTCTGCTCTTAATATTTTCCTGGAAGTTGTATTTTCTTCTGCTGTTAATTTTTATCCTATTGACTTATCTACTTAAGATCTTTCAATTTTTTTTCTTCCTGAGCTCTTTGGTAATTTTAATTGTTCCTTATTTCCCTCCTTTGCTTCCTCTCCTCCCCTGTCTCCTCTGATGGTTTCATGCAGGCAGGATCTCAGAGCTTTTCAGCATTCTACCCTGCTGGGAAGATTCATAATTCTCTGTCCCAGGAGACTTTTGAAGGGACATAATTGCCACCAACTGGAAGCGGAGCTCTTTCCTTCAGGATTAGAGGAGTGCTGCACGGGCTCCTCCCGCTCTCCTCTCCCCCCCCTGTCCCCCCTCCCCCCCCACAGTCTCCTGTCTCATTTTCTGTTCCATACTTCCCTGGACCAACAGTCCAGAGTGCTGCTGCATTAGTGCTATTACCATAGGGGCTGACATCTTTGGTTGGAACTTGGGTGTTTAAGGCTCTGAAAGGTGTGGAGTCGATCACTATTTTAAGCCCAGATACATGTACTGCTCCTTTTCCTCTCTTCCTCTGCTTTCCTGCAGAAATATTTTTTAGCATCAAGTACAGCAATAGTACTCGCCACTGAGGTCCCAGCTAACTTCTGCGCTGTTTTTAAAACATCTATAAATAGTAATATAACTTTAGTTTTCTAAATGTGAGAGACAGTATGGTATAGTGGTTAGGGTGATGTCCTCAAAGCCAAGAAGATCAGGGATCAAGGCACCTCTGACATATACTCACTGGGTAAGAATGGGGAAACACTTAACTTCTCAGTGCTCTAAATAACTTCCTAAGACTGTTGCATTCAGAGAGAACACTGAACTGCCTTGGTAAAGAAAACTTTTTCACTTAAGGATTCTAACAATGAAATCATCAAGCCGGTTCCTGCTCCTGTCCTTACGCTAAAAGTGAAATCTCTGTCCAATGATCAATGAATTGATATGGCTAAAGGAACGAAACCTCATCAATACTGACCCACTAACAATGAAAAGAAAAGACATAAAGTTTTGGTTAAATGGAAGAAAAGAAAGGGCACTAAATTTTTTTTTTTTTGGAGAGGCAAAGACAAAAACCAATATTATTTTACTGGAAACTTTTTAGTCTTATGATAACTAAAAACAAAAAGACCACTTTAAAAATAATTGCCTCTAATATATCAATATTTGCTTCAGAGGGTGAAGGAGTAGAGAAATTCTACAGAGAACTTGACCAGATCCTTCTACTTAATGATATAGAGTGACTTCCTTGCAAAGATATATGTAGGTTACGGTTACTTGAAATGTGTTGGAAAATATGATTCAAAAAGTGGCCTAAAGTCTGTAGATTACTAAGATGTCATGCTAATTTATTTAAAATAATTCCTTCAATCAATCAATCAATCAAAGCTTTTATTGTGTACTAGACATTGTACTAGGTGAGAAGAACCAAAGAACAAACTATAAAATGGTCCCTCTTTACAATAAGTAAAATACAAAGATACAGCATAAATATGAAATGGATGAATATGAATATATATATATGCAAATAGTTAAATGTGAAGTAGTTTGGGAGAGCATTAGCAGCTAGGTGGATCAAGAATGGCTCCATGCAAAGGAAGAGAGCGACTCCATAAAGTAAAGGTGATGAAAGGACACAGTTTGGGCACACGGGACAGACTGTGGGGAGGAGATAGAGTCACATGTGAAGAACAAAGGAAAAAGCCACTTTTGCTAGATCGCCTAGTACTAGGTAGGGAAATAACGTCCAATGAAGCTTGAAGGATAGGTCAGAACCAGGATGTGTAGAGAGCGTTGAGAACTGCATAGAAGAATTTATAATTTTATCCTAGAGGTAATTAAAAAAACCCCAAAGAACTAGAGTTGTTTAATTAGGAGAGTGACATGGTCATATCTGAGTTTGAGGAAAATTATTTTGGCATCAGTGTGTAATAATCTAGGTGAGAAATGAAGGTCTGAGGTAAGGGGTTAGCTGTGTGAATAAAGAGAAATGGCCAGATGTCAGAAATGTGAAGTACAAATGGCAAGATTTGGTGACTGAATATGGGGGGGGTGAGGGAAAGGGAGGACATGAGAATAATGCTGGGGTTATGAACCTGGAACACTGCAAAGGTGTTGATTCTTTTGATAGAAATAGGAAAGTCTGCAATGGGGAAGGTTTTTTGGGGGGATATAATTAGTTTTGGGGGGATATAGCATGTAATTTTAGACATGTCAAGCTAGAGATTCCTTTGGGACATTCCTTCTGAAATGTCCAATAGGAATTTTGTGATGTAGGGTTGGAGTTCATGTGAGAGATGGTATATATCTACATCTATCTATCTATATCTTTATACACTAACATGCACACACACACATATATGTATATATTCACCCAAATACACATATGTATATATTTGTGCATCATTTGCCGAAAAAATATTTAAAACCCTGGAAGGTGATGAAATTGGAGAGAGAGAGAGAGAGAGAGAGAGAGAGAGAGAGAGAGAGAGAGAGAGAGAGAGAGTCATCAAAGTGTATCGTGAAGGAACAGTTACACAAGGAGAAGAAATTGGAGAAAGTAATGTCACAGAAACCTAGAGCTCAAAGTAATGTACAAAAATGAAGTTGACTATGCTCTGCAGAAAAGACTAGTTCTCAGTGTGAAAAACCATTGTGTCCTGTTGTGTGATTGGATGGCTGAGAAGACCCTTTCCAAGTCTGAATTCTATGATTCTGTTTTGAATCAGTTGTCTATATGGCGTATCATCAGATTGAAAACATGTAAAAATCCAAAATCAAATTTGGATGAAGGATTAAGATAAAAAAAGATTAAAATATCACATAGAACTACAATAGCTCTCTAATCCAACCTATTAGAAGCAAGCTGTTGATCTCCAAAATGCGAAAAACACAAGAATCAATGCAAACAACTTCCAACGCTGCCAAAGGTAACAAACATTTTATCTCATTGCTAAAGCTGAGAGAGACAGCAGCCAACAAGAGCGACCTGAGCTTAGTCTATAGGATCCTTCTGAAAGCATCACATAGGAGTAGAGGTAAGTTTCAGAATACCACTACATCATAAAACAACTGAGAGTTTGTGTCAGTGGCAGAAAAAACAAATACAATATTTAAGACATATCAGTTTGTAACCCATTTGTGACTTACTAGACAGATAAAGCGTTCATGAAGTTCTTATACGCCAGGCACTGGGAACACAGATACAAGTGAAAGGAAACACAGTCCATGCCTATAAGGAATTTAAATTCTGATGGTGGAGAAAATACAAAAAAAGGGAGAAAGAATCTGTTTGGGGACAAAGTGTAAAAGTGACAACGAACAAGGGTTAAATATCAGCATGGCTGGCAGGGGTGCTTCCTCAAATGGGGATTCTGAAGAGGAATTCACCAATGAAAGGAAGAGCTGTAGGAGTAGTGGGCTTAGTAGGTAAATCCAAGGAAACTGCCAGAGGTCTATAGAGGTTAAGCTCATGATCACATGATCACAAACTCATGATTATAAGATGTTGCTCATATCACTCAGTTAGCAAATGTCGGTGCAAGAAAATATATAGGAACAAAAGAGAAAAAAGTAGAGAACCTAGTTTACAAATTGAAAAACTACAAAAATTAATCAAAATGTGCACAAAAAAGACATCTTAAAAATTAAAGGAAAAATGGATAAAATTGAAAACAAAAAGGCAATTGAGCTGAGAACATAAAGGATATCACTATTTTAATTAAAGATTAGTAAAACTCATAAACAAATACTTAATTGGATCCAAAAACAAAGAGGAAAATTAAATGACCAAAGTAAAAAAATGAATATCATGCACTCAGAATGAACAGGGAGGGAATATTTTTTTTATCAGAAATAATCATACACAATTACATGTCAACAAAATTGTAAATTTAAAGGAAATGGATGATTATCTCCAAGAATATAATAAAAAAATCAATAAACAGAAGAAGAATTAAAGATCTCAAACAACTCAGCCTCAGAAATAAAAATGAAGCAAGTTACCAAAAATAAACTTGAAAAGAGGGGTGCTGGTGTAGAGAATGTTGGGTATGGCATCTAGCCCAAATAGATTTACAATTGAATTTTATCAATTGTCTAAATAGCAATTAAGACCTATGCTATAAAAAAATTCTCAATAATTGAGAAAGATACCTCATCTGTCTCTTTACAAGACATAGTCTTGATAACCTACCCAGTTAAAAATAAAGTTGAAAACAAAAACCATGGATGAATTAATAATAGTGAGGCAAATACTGTGAAAGATGTCAAAGAAAGAAAGAAAAGTCGACAAGAAATCACATATTTATAGCAGCATCTTTTGTAGCAGCAAAGAAATTTTAACAAAGGGGTATCCATCAATTAAGAAATGACTGAACAGACTGTGTTATATGAATAAATATTAGGAATCTTGTGAAACAAAGGATGACTTTTATGAACTAAGGCAGAGTGAAATAAATACAACCAGTCTACTATAACATAGATGAAAAGAACACTGAAAGGAATTCAAACTAACTGTCATAAGGAAACTTAGATTCATTCAGAGGATAGAAAATGAAACATTTCCATCCTCTCTATAGAGAGACAGGGAACTACAGGAGCCCAATGTTATATGCTTTATTAGATGTGAGTACTGTATTGGGTGTTTTGGGGTGTTTTTGCTTAGTTGTTTTCATTATTAGGGAAAATTGAATTCTAGGCTTGGGAAGGGTTAATATTGGGATATTCAGATCAAAACAAAAAGTATCAACAAAGCTCATTTTTTATGGTAGAAAAAAGGTAGGTCTTCACCAGTTATATGAAAAAATACTCTAAATCACATGATAAGAGAAATGAAAATTAAAACAAATCTGAGATTTCACCTCACAACAATCTGATTCAGAAAGATTTTTTAAAAATAGTCACTGCTTAGCTATTTAAGACAATCTTAAAGGACTCTTGATGAAAGATGCTATCTGCTTCCAGAGAAAGAACTTATAATGTCTGAATAAAGACTGAAGAATGCTGGTCTTTCTTTCTTTCTTTCTTTCTTTCTTTCTTTCTTTCTTTCTTTCTTTCTTTCTTTCTTTCTTTCTTTCTTTCTTTCTTCCTTCCTTCCTTCCTTCCTTCCTTCCTTCCTTCCTTCCTTCCTTCCTTCCTTCCTTCCTATTTTATGTTCATTTTCTTTCACAAGATGACCAATATGGAAATATTTTGCTTGACTGCACATGTATAATCTATGTCTGATTGCTTACCAACTCGGGGGAGGTAGAAGGGATGGGTTTGGAATAGAATTTGGAATTCAAAACTTAAAAAAAAACACAAAACAATGAATGTAAAAAATTGTTTTTACATGTAATTGGGCAAAATGTTAAAAATGAAAAAAAAGTTAACATAAGAAGGGATATGTGAATGTAAACCGATGAATACACCATGGATGGCAGAGCCATGAATTAGCTCAACAGTACTGAAAAACAATTTGAAATGATTCAAGAAGATAGCTAAGCTGATTTTCCTATGACCTAGCAAATGTTACATGAGGTATAATCTTCCCCCCACTAAAAAAAGGTCAAAGACATAAGAAAAGGCCATATAAATACAAAAATATTTGTAGTAAAATTTTTTTTGGTGGAAAAATCTTAAACCAAATCAAGTACCATCAGTTGTGGAATGGCTGAACAAATTATTGTAAATGAATTAATGTAATATAGTAAATTATAAGAAACAAAACACAAAAGGTGACAAAAGGAAGTCAGAGGAACATAATTAAGATCATAGATTTATAACTGAAAGGGAGTTTTGAAGTCATCCAATCCAACTTCTCATTTTACAAATGTGGAAACTGAAGCACCAGAGGTTAAGCACTTTGCTCAAGATCACACAGGTAAGTGTCATGGCCAGGTAAGTAAGTTGCAGGGCCAAGATTTGAATTCAATTTCTTTGGTATTGAATCCAATGTTCCTGCCACTGTTGACTCTCTGTGATTCATTTGGGATTTTCTTGGCAGAAATACTGGAGTGGTTTGCCATTTCCTTCTCCAGCTCATTTTACAAATGAGGAAACTGAAGCAAATAGGGTTAAGCGACTTGCCCAGGGTCACACAGCTAGTAAGTGTTTGAGGTGAGATTTCAGCTCACAAAGATTAGTTTTCCTGCCTCCAGGTCTGGTGTTCTATTCCCTGGGCCACCCGGTTGGTCTACCTGCCACTGTATCATGAAGAAATCTTTTGTGTAAAAATGATATGTAATTTAAGTCATGTAGCTAGACAACACTGTGGATAGAATGATAGACTGGACATCAAGAAACCTGAGTTCAATTCCTGCATATGACATTTACTAACTATGTGATCCTGGGCAAGTCATTCATCTCTCTTTGCCTCAGTTTTTTCAACTATAAAATAGGAATAATAATAACAGCTTCTATATAGAGTTGTAGTTGAGGATCAAATGAGATCATAAATGTAAGGTGCTTGGCAAATCTTAAAGTGCTGTGTAAATGTTGGTGGCTATGACATTAAAAATAATACTAGCTACTACTATTATTATTATTGTAGAACCAGGAAAACAACATTTTCAATGACTACAATTTTGTAAACAAACCCTCTATAAACAGTAAAAAAAAAATATTGGTAATAAGGTATAAGTGATAAAGCAAATTTCCTCTCAGTAAATAGGCAGGGGACAAAAGGGCAGAATGCTACCTATATTATCAGTCATTTTTCAGATATTTTACTTTACTTTTTTTGACAGAGTAAAAAGATGGGTTTGTCAGAGAGTGGGGTGAAATATTAAATATTTTGCAAAGTTACTGAAGTGTAAAAAAGAAAAATACATAAATTTTTAAGACACATGATAAGTTCCAAAAAGTTTTGCAATCTGTTTTAGACTAAGGCACTGTTTAAAAAAATGATGGCAGAAGGTAGATCTTATTAAGTATTGTAACAGGTAGTGAAAAATGTTATGAAAACCTAAGCAAATCTAGTTTGGGTTATAAGAGCTTTGCTTTGAACACCTACAGCAAGAAAAATATATCATTTTTAGAGTCAGTTTTATTGGTCCTAAATTTCCAAAGATCCTGGCAAGAAATGTGAAGCCAGTCCCAGAAATAGACAATGGAAAAACCCACCAATTCAAACTGTCTACCCAGAGAGCAAAACAAATAAAAAACCTCAGGGGTTAGTGTGTATAAACCTCTTGTCCATGAAAAAGGACTGCCTGGACATATTCTCAGGCTGTTTTTAACCTATACGCAGGTTTATCCACTCCGGTTTGAGTGACAATTTCTGTTCCAGAGTTTTTTGGGTGTTTTTTGAAGGGCAGAGTAGAATGGAAGGGAGTATTTTTTCCATGTATAGCTTCCTTTCACATGCACAGGTTAGATTGATGAGGGAAATTATTTTGAAAATAAAGAAGTGCTCAATCCAGTTGGATTCTATAGGTCCCAAACCCCTTTCATTATCATGTACTTTCTCAACCTGATTACTTAAACTCTACATTACAAAGTATGAAGAATATATATCAGCTGTAACAGAAGAGACCCCAGGACATAGCACGGGTATTTCTAGTGTGTCTACAATGCTATTAGGAACATTGTAGCTGGAAATGCTCCATATTAGCTGACATTTGAATAAGAACCCTGGCTACTCACTGATATTTATCTTGGTTTATTCAAAGAAAGAAGAAATAAGACCATTTTCAATCCATATGCTAAGAAAGCCAGAAAATATTTGCAAGAAATCTAGCATGTAAACGTGATACCATTTCAAGAAGCTATACCAAAGAATAATGAGTGTATATTTTATGTTTTCCAACTCAGTCTATGGTTCTAAGCAAATGGAAGTAAATTCTAGTCAATGTTAGAAGCTCTAAGTGGGAAAACTAAATATAAAATCTTCCATTATTACAAATTGGGATATCTAGAAAGTGCAGCTAGCAGATAGAAGGCAACTCCCTGTTAGGTGATAGATAACCTGGAAATGTATAGTCTATTAAAATTAGTCATGAAATTCCTAATGAGACTTTATACTACAATCACTTTCAGGTCTTCATGTAAATTTCTTGAGGGCAAGGACTGTTTCATTTTTGTCTTTCTATTTCTAGCACCTGGCACAATGTCAGAAACATCACAGACACTTCAATGCTTAGAGAAATATTGGAGAGAATTGTGAAGAAAGGTTTCATGACAAGGAAGAGCTACGATGCTAAACTCAGTGAAAAGTCCATTTCTAGTTTAACCAAATTCCCCAGGAAGTAGTTTTCAATAAGATTCAGATGAAGGTGAAGCTGCTCTTGTGAATAATTTTGAGGGTTGAAGTAGAGAATGCTAAACTTGAAGTGAGTAGTCTGAGTTCAAATCCCAGCTCTGACGCTGATTGACCACCTGTGGGAATGTAGGCAAGTTACTAAATCTTTCACACCTCAGTTTCTTCATTTGTAAAATCAGAAGTTTAGACTAGATGACTTACAAAATCCCTTTCAGCTCTAAGTATATAATCCTATGATATTATGACCTTGTAGGAGAGGGAGAGAGGGAGAGAGAGACAGAGAAAGAGAAACAGAGACAGAGAGGGAGAGAAAAGAGAGGGAGACAGACACAGAGAGAAAACAGCTGATAACTGGGAGGATCAGGTCAAAGAGGGTTTTCTAGAAGAGCCTGAACTTGATTTGAGACTTAAAGGAAGACTTCTGCGAAGCTGTAGTGCCAAAGCAATATTCACAGCACCTATGGTGGCTATGAATATGCCAGCATAATTCTGAATCACAAGATATAACAGACTCTCCACATGAAAGACAGAACCAAAACATTTATTCAGACACCAGAAAACCAAATCCACCATAGTAACAAAGAAATCTACACACAATAACAATGCAGGGGGTACTTCCATCCCCAAGCCTTCCCCTTATTAGGCTTCCCACAAACCAGCCCCCTTAAACAAATCACAAACAAGCTCTTCCACTCACACTAGTGGCTGTCCCAGTTGCCTGCTTTCTCTGTCCTTTCCAGCTTTGACTAGTTTGACCAACTTCCTCTCAGCTCTGCTCCAGCTCCGCCTCTTTCTATTTTACCCCTCATGCTCCACCTCTTCTTGTTCCATCAGTTCAGCCAGCTCCTCCCACCACAGGCTTCATGTGACTCAAACTGATATGACTTAGGCTTTTGTATGACCCGAGTGGGTCACATGGGCCTATTAATGAATGGGAAAGATTTTCCCATTTAAATTACCTTTACAAAAGCAGAGATAAAAAATGAGATTATTCCAGTTAGTTGGCAACAAACATTTACTATGAACCAGGTACTGTGTTAAGTTCTGGAGACACAAGGAAAGGCAAAAACATAAAGTTTCAAGACAAAAGACAAAAAAAAAAAAAAGGTCCCTGCGTTCAAGGAGGTCAGTTTCTAGCGGAAGAGGCAGCGCTCAAACAAGTATGCATATAGAAGATGTTCTTTGTTCTTTGTAGATTTGTTCTTTGTGAATATGTAGATTTAGGTGTCATCTACATGAAGCTAATACTTGAAACCATAAGAATGGACAAGACTTCAGGGAGATTATATGTGGGGAGAGAAAAGAAGATATGACAGAGTCCTAAGAAATAGCTACTTGAAGAGGGCAAGAGATAGAGGACACAGCAAAGGAGACTAAGAAAGACTGGAGAGAGCACTGTCATTTTAGTATCCATTTAAGAGAGAATATCCTGGTAGAGGGGACGCTCAATAGTTGAAATAAATGCAAAAAGGTCAGAAACGATGCCAGGTGAGAAAAGAACACTGAAGGAAGACTTTTTTGCAGTTGGTTGTTGGAGGTGACAATAAAGCAATGATTAAACAAACCATGATACAATAATGAAATAAAATACCATAATACAATTAAGGTAGACTAGTAAGAGGAATAAGGGAATTGTGGAAAGACCTTTACAAAATAAAGCAAACCTCCCTCTCTCTCTTAAAAGAAAAAAAAGTAGAATCAGGAGACTGGAGTACATATTAATGGCAAATCATATGAGGAAAAAGAAGAATGATAATGAAGGGACAAAGAATCCTAATGAAGACTTTCAAGGAAGGTCTGAAAAAGTATTATGATGTATTGTACATTGAAATTAATTAAAGTATTAATATATATTAAGGAAATTTTCTGGGTGATTAGTAATGACAGGTGAAACAGTCTAATTGTGCTCATATCAATGTGAGGTCACACAGTATAGTGTATAGAGTTGGCCTTGGAGTCAGACAAAGACTTGACTTCAACTCCTGCTTCTGACATGTACTGATTCTATGACTGGGCAAGCCACTTAACCTACAACAATGAGATCACAGGCCAAATTAAGAAAACAATATTTGGGGTGACATGATGAATAAGATGGAGCACTAGACATTTTTTTTCTGATCCCCATGACTTCTTAGACTTCTTCAAAACAGAAATTATGTGCCAAAGATATAGCAACTTCAGGTGTCTCCACAATCTAGGCAACCCACAACCTAAAAGAAGGTAAAAAAACCTAAATAACTCTCCCCCCTCCAAATCCAAACCCATGAACTGATGCTTATGTTGGGGTCATGTAGTATTTCCTTTCCTACTGGCCACTATGCTACAAGCACTAGCATCGTCTACACTAGCTGATCCATGGAGTGTATCTATGGGTTGCAATGAGGCTCAACCCATACCACAGCACCCTCTCCCTTGTTATTTCAAGTGCCTTGGAGTTCCAGGTCCTCAGCTGCAGAAGTGACCTAGGCAGAGGAATGGGTCAATATCAATGACTTTGACCTCTTTAGGGTGATGTACAGTGATCATAGATATTCTGAAACAAAAATTGGGACACACAGTTGTGCAGTCTTATTAAAAATTTACTTTCTTTTCTTGAAATCAGAACTATCTTAGAAAATTCAGGCCATATGGATGGCATGTTTATGCCTTGAAACAGTTTAATTGAATGTCCAGTAGTCTTGTGAGATACTTTTCATCTATAACTTCATCCCCAAAGTAGACTTTGGTACAATAATGTAATCTGAAGAGTTAAATTCCATTCCTTAGTGGCTCAGGGACATGGTCTGAGCCAACAAGATGTCTGTATTCCTGAGATGTGTTAGTACTGAAGACAACAAAATTGTATCTCACATCAGGCCAAGAAAGGGATAAAAGCCCCATTCACGGGACAAGAGATGATGAAAAGCAGAGGGGAAAGATGTCACAGAGCTGACTATGGTGGCCCATGTCTTTTCTCTTAGCCAGAAAAGTTAATGAGCAGATTTCAGGAGACAGGCACTTACAGGTTACCCTGTCAGCTACTCCAGTGCCTCATCTTTTATCTGCCACCTTCAGAGGGGAGTCAGAGAGAAAACCTTTGCCCATCTGATGCCTTGGCTCAGACGGGCACGTCATCAGATTCCACACCACACGACCACACTTCAGAGAATTGCACATGCCTGACTGTTTGGGGCCCCATGTTTGAACTTAGCTCACAGTTGCTCAACTGTACATGGAATCATCCCATGCAGCTTCATGAATCCTTTGATCATTGATACAAATCAAGATTTTCTATACCTTTCCACTAACTGGAAGTGTTCCTAGGACATATCAGTTCCTTTGCTTTGTAAAGACACATACCATATTGTGTCATCATAAAATTAATGATCCATTCTTTCTCTCCCCCAGTCACTCCTCCCCACTGTGTGTGTATGCGTGCTTCCTTCCTTAGTCTTTCTTTGTCTGTGTTCTGGTTGTAGGTGGTAAAAGACAGACCTCAGAAGATTTCTTTCAGACTTTTCACTCACCAAAGTTTCTGAGTCCAGAGTAGTCAGAAATTTAGAAGGCAAAAACTCTCAATAAATATTTGTTGAATAGGAACTTGTTCTGTGTATCCTGTCTACCAAAAATGTGAGAAAGAAGGGAGACAGAAAAGGCATATCTTCAATTAAGGGAAAGGGAGAAAGGATAGAAGTTTTCAGATAAACTTGGTCAGCAAGTTAGGAATCCGAGACCAAGAATGTTGGCCATTCTGATGGTAGACAGCAGAGGAGAACGAGAAGTAGAGTGACTAGAATAGAGGAAAGAAGAAAACCCCACAAAAGAGAAAAGAGAGCAAGAGTGCAGCAGGAAAAGCGTGAATATGCGAAATAAGGAAGTGGTTATTAATAAGTATCCTTTTATGATTTTGGCTTATTTGTATCGGAACTATTGAAATAACTTTTGGTTCCAGTATATTGTCTGCCATCAGAACTAGGATCGTAGAAACAAGGGTGGGGATCATATGGTACAATGGGTAAAAAAGCTGGATTTGGAGTCAGAGGATGTGGGTTTGAATCCTGACTGCAACTTACTACACATGTGACCAAGGAGAAGTCACTGCATCTCACCGGACTTCAGTTTCCTCATCTGTAAAATCAGGACATTGAATTCAATAGCCCCGAAGTTCCCCACCAGCTCTCAGACTATGATCCTATGACTTTATAAAAAAGCCATATCTGCGGACTTGCCTTGAGGGAACGCATATCTAAGAGCCCCAGAGTCTGTCCTGGTTGTTAAACAACAGTTAAATAGAACAACACTGGCAAAAAACAATAATAGCTAGTATTTATTTCCTTAAGATTTGCAAAGGACTTTTGCATATGTTATCTCATTTGATCCTTATTACAACTCTTTGAAATGGACATTATTTTAGCCCAAGGGAGGCTGAAAGAGTTTATATGACTTGTCCAGAGCTATTAGCTATAAAGTGTCAGGGGCAGAATTCAAACTCCAAACCCAGCTTTGTATTCAAGCTGGCTATATAGTGATGTTGTCCGTCACACAACACTCCATTTCCTACTCTGAGCTTTTTCACCAGTTTTGACTGACGCCTGGAAATCTCTTTCTCTTCCTGTTAGCTTCCTTCATCACACCTAGTTCCATCTTCTACAAGAAGCCTCTTCCATAATAGTGCTTTCCCTCTGAGACTACCCCCAATTTATCCTGTATGTATCTTGTTGTTTGCATGTCTTCTTTTGCATTAGACTGTGAACTCTTTTTATCCCCTTTCTTTTCTTTCTTTTTCTTTCCTTTGTATCTATAGTACTTAGCATTGTGTCTGGCACATAGAAGGTGCTTAATAAATGTGTGTTGACTAATGAAGTTTCTTTTCTCTTTATACATTGCAAGATCAACATCAGATGTTCCTAGAGGAAAAACCAACCCATTTATCCTTTCTACAGTAAAAACAAGCTTTAATAATTGAGTTTTTTTTGTCTTATTTTGCCAGGGCCCAGGACTTATCATATTCCTTCTCACCTTTAGAGTACTTCTTTATGTACTGTCCTCCCTCATCAAATTTAAAAATTCCTTGGAGGGAAGAGATTATCTTGTTTTCTTGCATCTGTAAGCCTCTTAGTCAGCATAGGGCCTGGCATCCATCCATCTATCCATCCATCCATCTATCCATCCATCCATCCATCCATCCATCCATCCATCCATCCATCCATCCATCCATCCATCCATTTCTCTCTCACTCTGATAGACAACCCAGGAACTGACTATTTATTTGAGTTGGAGGAGGAGACAAGCTTCACTCCTTTCAGTAAACAAGCTTTTATTGAGTTTGCAGCATGTAAGTCACTGTGCCAAGTGATGGCCTAGAAGGACATCCAGAAATCAATCTCATAGTACTTATAGATATACAGGGAGTTAGACTCTGGTTATTCTCATAGATAATTTTTAAGTAATTGTGATGCCTCCACTTGATTTATGGAACTTGGGCCTTCAGTTATAAAATATATTATTTGTTCTTAGTGATTGGCCAGGGACATTAGAGTAATTACTCAATGTTCCCCCAAAAAGTATGTCCTTATTGGATACATACTTGGTAAGTTTGTAATAGGGATTTAAATGGAACTATGAGGTAAAAATCAGAACGAACAGCAATCACTAACCATTTGTATAACATTTTAAGCTTTTCAAAACAATTTACGCCTAGTATTTCAATTGTTCTTCATAAGAACCCTATATTCTATAGATATTACTCTCCCCAGTTTACATATTGAGATTTAAGATTAAATTTGTCCATAGTCATGTAGTTGCAGAGTTAGAATTCAAATACAGGCCTCTCTGATTCCCAATCTAACACATCACTATACCATGTTGCTTCTCATTTCTGATTTACTGATGTGTATGTATATGTGTGTGTATGTATATATATATATATATATACATACACACACATATACATACATATAAACACACATATACATGTATATATATATATTTCATTTAAGTTCAAACTCAAATAAGATCCTTCACTCCAAAATATGTAAGTACCTAGTGAACCAATTTTAACTAGAACTAAACTTACATAGTTCCTAAAATTGTTGAATGGGGAAAACATTAGACCATGAAAATATTCTTTAACCCAAAACTGAATAAAACCATTGTTTTATTTCATAGGGAAAGAGTTCCAATAAACTCATTGATGCTCTCAGCAGCTCAGACATACAGGTTTGCTCTGTATTTCCTTTTCTACTATATACCAACCTTTCTGATTGTTGAGGCTCTGAAACAGCTATGGTGGATGGGTAAGAGGCAATGAAAAGAGAAAAAATGAAGGCATTCCATCCTATTTATAAACTGAATACTTCATGAGAAAGAGACTGGACAACAAATTATGTTCCAGGTTGCAAAGTAACTAAGATTTTGTCAGCATTGTGAACTCCCTTCACCAAGAAGGTCACACTCTATTTAGGACTTAGCAGATAAGTCAAAAGGAGCTGAACGATATTCAGAGAGGTTAGATGACTCTTCATAGTCACATAGCTATTGCAGTATCAGGGATAGACACTGAACTCAAGTCCTCCAGACTCTAAACTCAACCCTTTGTCCACTGGGCCACACTGCCTATTCCAATAATTCAAATATTTTATTCACCTCAGCAGAATAATATAGATTTAGTTGAAATTCATTGAGTTTTCACTGTGGGAATTCAGTGAATAAGTATTATTCTAGGGGCTATAAAGGATTTTCCAGTGCTTCTGACACCTAGAAGAATTTTTTCAAAGATTGCTAAAACGTTGCATAATCTTATTCTTCTTAGAAAAAAGACTTTTCTGTGGAGAATAACCTTGGCACATTCCTGGATTTTTAAGCCCTGGGCTGGTGGGGACTTTTAGTGAAGCCCAACTACTTTTTTTCTAAGATGTTGTTATGGTCAGTTGTCATTCCAAGTTCTTTTTATGGGTGCATAACCTCAAAACACATTTAGGTTGTGTCCAACCTTTCACAAGTGAATTGTATTCTCAATAATCAAATAAAATTTATCAGGAACATCTTGTATTAAATAGAAGAATCTGATCTCTCCATTTTTTCATCCCTAAGGAAACTTGAATCAGGTGCATATGTTTAGAGTTCTTGTGTACTTCACTGCTGTGAGTTCGTGAGAAGGGCTTTCCTCTTTCCCATCTCCTCCATTTGCATGGTGTGAATTTTAATATCCTTTGACCAATACAGGGACTGTAGATATGTTTGCAAGGGTAGTGTGGGATAGGGTAGGCAGATCATATAATGAAAAGCTATTTCAAATTCTTCCTCCCTCCTGCACACACCTCTAAACTGTGGCAGGGGAAAAATGTAGCCCTAAGAAAATCTTTCCATGAACCAGATCTGACAACTTCATGTTTGTTATTTCTGCCCAGTCACTGGAACAATTTTATATTTAAGAGCTTTTTTTTTTTTCACAGTGGAAACAGCATTCCTTGCTTTTGCCTCTCAGAAATTCCCATGTTCCTATGTTCATTCCTCTCTGGTAGGAGACTGAGAGTGGGGAATTCCCTCTGGATTTCTGAGGAGAAAGAGTAGAGCAGATCAGTTATACCTTGGAAATCTGCAAGACAGACTATCTGGGAACAGGCAACTTACTTTTACCATTTAATTTCCACAAAAACTAGTTATGGTCAAGTTTAAGAACATTGATTGGAGATGTAGTGCTATCTCTTCCATTTCTACTCCACCAATTCAGAATTAGTCATTTTTCCAATGGGGCTAAGATAAAGGTGACTTTTGAATCATATAAGGCAGAGATGGGCCACTACTTCAAAGTGATGGACAAATTATGATCCACTCTCTGACATGTGGGGCAGGGCTGTGGGTGGTGGTATGCTAATTTCTAATAACATCCATTAAGTCAGATGGTCTTGTCTCCCATTTTCTGTCAGGTCTTGTGGTATGGATAACTTCAAATAACAGATAATCTCAACATTACTTCCCCTGGAAATCCGTTTGTATTGTTAGTTTTGCAAGAGGTTTTTCTTCCTTCTGGGAAGTCTTTAAAAATAGACTCTATCCTGGGTACTTTGGGTTACATTTTGACAGAAGGATGAACTTTCTGTGGCATTTTAAAGTTCTTACTAACCCAGTCTTGAAGTTCCTACATCTTAATAGTCAAATGTAAAGGCTTTTTACAATCTTCATTCTCCTTGATCTCTCCCTCTGGGATACTCTTCACCACACCTTCCTTTCTGATACTCACATCTTCCTCTCATTCTATGGCTTTACACTTGCTAGATTCTCCTCTGTCTTCCTAATCACTCCTTAAATGTTAATTCCTTTTCTGTTGACTTTATCATCAACCTCTTCTATTCTTCCTCTACACCATGGTTTCTTTTCTATATCAACAGACTCTTTGACAGTCTGGTGAAGCCTATGAACTCCTTTTCAGAGTAATACTTTTTAACTGTATAAAATGAAAGGCATAGGATTAGAAAGAAAACCAATTACATAGAAATACCATTATAAAAATATTGGAAAAACACCCCACCAAGCTCATGGACCCTAGGTCAAGAACACCTGCTCTACACTTTCCTCCATGATCACTTAACCCAATTATTACCTCTATGAAGATGGCTCTCAAATCTATATGTCCAACCCTGACCTCTCTTGGTGCTTCAGGACTTCATTGCCACTGCTTGAGCAACAACTCCACCTGGATATTCTGTCATCACTCATTATACCAACAAAATGTGAAGTATTGTCCCAAGCAGTTCCCTGTTTAAAGAAATGAGCAAGATAAAACAGGGTGGAAAGTACAAAGCAGTCCTTTAATGATGGAAGCATTTATTACAAAAGATGGGATTAGTGAAGTTTTTTTGTGGAAAGACAACAGTATCTGGTTTACATTATTGTGTAATTGTTTCCAACGTAGGGGGCAGTGTGAAATAAGGCAGAAGAAAAAGGATAGGAATGTGTTTAGGAGAGCTTGAAAAGCTAACAGCTGCCTTTTAGAAGGATAAAAGGGAAAAAGAAGGGGGCAAGCAGGAAGCTGGTCATGACAGAGTCTGGGAGTAAACAACAGAGGTGGTCATGAGTGTTATGAACAGCACACACACGGAGATGACTAGACTTTGGAGCCACTCAGTGTGGTACTAGTTAGGAGTCAGGAGACAAGGGTTCCAGACTTGGTTTTCCTTTCAGCTATTCATGTGACCTCTCTGAGTCTATGTTGCTTCAGCTGTGAAATGAAGGTGAATAAGGTGCTCTCTGAGATGACTTGCAATTTAAAATGAGAAAAATCAGTGTGATTATGTGGTAAAATCCTTGATCTTAGAGTACAGAGAATGGAGTTCAAGTCTGAGCTCTTCTACTTATTAAGTGCAGAACCCTGAGCAAGTAATTTTTCCTCTTCGGGCCTCAGTTTCTTCATCTTTAAAAATAAAGGGGCTGATTTTTCTCAACCTGTTTTTGAGATATGGACCCCCCCTTTGACAATCTGATGAAGCCTTCTCAGAATACTATTTGAAATGCACCAGTGAACTACAGTTAACACAATTATTTTTTAAAAAGTTTTGGATTGTACGTTAAGTACCCTTGGTTGAGATGATTACAAGGTCCCTTCCAACTCTAAATTTTATAATTCCATGAAACAATATGTTAAGCAGTTGCATGCACTCTCTTGAGGGCTATGCAGAAGAAATTAAATTGCCTTGCCCTCTGCCCTCTAAGTGCTTGTGCTGAGAATTTCTTAGTGCTATCTATCTCTCCGGGGCTCTTGCACCTTGAAAGCAGATTCTATCACCCATTTCCTCAACTTCAGAAAGACCTCTTGATCTCTCTGTTATTTTAAGATGGGGGAAGGTAGCTGAAAGAACAGCTCCTCACTGTGTACTGTACTTCACATTTTTCATATGGACTACATTTATAGTTAGCCCTCAAATGCTTGCCTACCTGGTCTTGATGATCAACATGTTTCCCACCCCTATCCCACCCCCTTCTTCCTGTTAATACACTGGCAAAGTTGTTTTAAAATAGTCCACCCTTGGGAAAATATTGTTTCTGGGCTCTTGCCAAGGTCAGTGTGAGACCCACAAATTATCTGACTGGTGTCATTCACAAGAATTCAGCCTACTCCATGTAAACACAAGTTGGAAATTCTGGGAGGGGACTTACAGCAGTGGATGATTCTCTAGATGCCACCCTCTTCTCCTTATCTATGCCCTGATTGTTTTGGAAATTGCTTTTTTTCTTCCTTGCATTTTACATACATCTTTCATTTTTGGTTTTTGATCTAGGCCTATATTGCATTACAGAGAACAGAGTACAGAAAACTTAGAAACTTCCTGCACAATAGAGTATTCCCTCTATAAACCTAGAGCTCACTTTTCCACAAATATAAACATCTTCAGTGGGAAAAGTACAAGCATAGGGATCATATGTGGGATATAGAAATGTGGATGGTGTGTAGCCATGACACCTGACCAGAGGCACAGGCATGCATGAGTGAAATAGATTTATACTTAATGATATATATATATATACATATATATATATATATATTATGTGTAATATATATATATATTCTTGAAAAGGCAACACATACCTCTAAGGCAGAGGAGATGTTTTATGGTGATGTCATCACAGCATTCTCATTTTGGACTTGCTCTTTCCTGGGCATTGTTTTCTACTGCTCCCTACCTTGTATCACACCTCATTTGCTTCTGACTGGTATTCTTTGTTCACTTCAAATGGTCTTCAGCTATTCAACTATCTTCAGAGTTACTTAAGACCCTACTCTGCATCCACTATTAGGTGTTGTGGTTGGTAAGCCTTTCCCCTGCAAAGAAGGGCTACGGTTCTGCCAGCCAATTCTTTTGGTGTCTAAACTATATATTGCAATAAGCCTAGAAAGAAAGAGCCAGATCATGAGAGGATTAATATGCTAAATTGGGGGAAAAGCATTAAGGAATAAGGGAATAAGCATTTTTATTAAGTACCTACTTTGTGCCAGGACAACTGGGCAACTAGTTGGTATAGAGGATGGAGTACTGGGCCTACAGTTAGGAAGACTCATCTTCCTGAATTTAAAGCTGACCTCAGACACTTACTAGCTGTGTGACCCTGGGTAAGTTAGTTAACCCTTTTTTCCTCAGTTTCCTCATCTATAAAATGAGCTGGAGAATGAAATAGCAAGCCACTTAATATCTTGCCAAGAAAACCCCAAATGGGGTCATAAAAAGTTGGACATGACAGAAATGACTGAATAACATGTGCCAGGAACTGTGTTAAGTGCTTTATAAATATTATCTCACTTGATCCTCATAACAACCCTGTAAAGGAGATACTATTATAAGTCCCATTTTTATAGTTGAGGAAACTGAGGCAGACAGAAATTAAATGACTTGCCTAAGAATACATAGTATGGAAATGTTTGAGACTGAGTTTTAATTCAGGTCTTCCTGACTCCAGGCTCAATGCACCTAGATTCCACAAGGAGTGGGTATTTTATCCCAGAGGCAAATGGAAATTACTGTAAATTCTTATACAGAGGAATGGCATTGTCAGAATTACACTTTAGAAAATCTGTTTTGGAAGTTTTGTGGAAGAATTGGAGAGCAGAGAGGCTTGAAGTGCAGAGTCCAACTTAGAGAAAAGTGTACAGTTATCCTTTTTACAATGTGGAGATTAGGGGCACAGGACCCCCACTATCAGGAAGATCCCTTTAAAACAGTTTGGCTCTCCCTTTGCAATGTAAATGACACAAGATAAGAGAAACGAGATGCAAAGATCACAGCCAGATCACCAGATGTCATGTAATAGAATGCTATAAACACTTGACATCCTCAAAGCTAGTATGTAGAACCACAGTTCTTTTACTACAAAATTCTCATTTAATTTCTTAAGTTGACCCACAACACACCAAAATTGATATGGGGAAAGCTGTGATATGGAAGGGATAACTACAATTGATTTCTATTTTCTCAATTGTTAAGTAACCAGGAATTTTCTGTTTAGGATAGAGAAAAAACATTTCTTTGTTAATTATTTTTTATTATTTAAAATAAAAGGAGATGCATTGGATGAAATGGTTTGATGTTTCAATTACTAGAATAAAATTAAACTCTTACAATCATGATCTTTACCATACATTTTATTTTATAAAGGAGTAGAGAATTAAAATTGGGGTCCCCAGCACTCTCCTAAATGGAAAATCCTGTTTCTCATCTTTAAATAACCAATTTACGAATAATTCAACAATTTTAAATTTTAATCTCAGCACTTAGAAAATGTTTCAGGACTTGGTAAAAGAGAGGCTGTGATATATGTTGTTAAGAATCTGCATTTTTAAGAAATGCAAAATGATCTCACTGTATTCAGGAAGATATGTGTCATTTTCCAATAAACTTCTTTCTTCCTGGAAGAAATGCAGATGCAGGTATATAAAGGGCATGCAAGTTTCTTTTGAAATATGGTAGGCTTGCAGTACTATGTACTAGAGGTATCAAACCCACATGCAGCCTACAGCTGTCCTGAGTATGGCCTGAACCAGATTAAAATGCAATTGGGAAAAGTTTAACAAAATAACTTATACACACGCACACACACACGCACACACACACACACACACGATATAGTTACCTTATGTATTTAAACTAAGTCGATATGTGACCCACAGGGATCCTTATGTACAGATTAGTGACTTCCATTTCTAGTTGAGTTTGAATTATTGTTGTACATGAAATATTCATGACTATCATATAGGATTGGCCACTTGATTACTTCAAAATATGTTTAGGTATAGGAACCTACAGTTGGAAGGGACCTTTCATAAATCGTCCAATCCCTATTTTACAGATAAGGAACTAAGAAATGGAAGTTGTGACTTGCCCAAGATCATGACTAATAGTGGCAGAACACCTTCTAGTCCAGATATTTCAGCTATATCATGTGGGTTTGATTGCCAAAATGGCAGTAACACTCTTTCAGTTGCGAGACTATATGAGCTTTGGTGGGTTGAGCATTCTCTTTTGGAGCTTGACAAAAGTATAGCTATTTCCTCACTGATGCTTTGTGAAATGGTCCTCTAGAAGTCTTGTATTGTCATGATGGACATCTTTGTCACTTTGGTAATTATTTAATGGGACACAGTAATCATCATTCTAAATAAACTCCTTGACTGCAAGAGGGTCAAAAATGTCTGTGGATCATGAAGTCAAGGAATCACACAAAGACAGAAAGATAAGGCAAGAGTGTACAACAAGTAACCTGATGACAACCAGTTGTTACAACACAGATTGTTACAACATCAAGGGATTAAGGCTTACAAGAGTCTCTAACCAAGCAAACAAGCAGAGATGTTAGTTGGAGGACTGACTTTCAGAGCAAACCAAGAGGGTATGGCTTGATCAGAAGTCCAAGCAGACAAAGAAGAACAAGAAACCCACCATTACAGAGATTAATAATAGTAATTAATAATAACATATCAAGATTCACATAGCATTTTAAAGTTTCAAAGTGTTTTACAAATATTATTTCATTTTATACTTACAACAACCGGGGGAGTTAGGTGCTACTATTATGTCCAGTTTACACAGGAGGACATTGAGGCAGACAGAGGTTAAGTGACTTTCTAAGGGTTGTACAACTAGTAAGCGTCTGAAGATAGATTTGAACTTGGATCTTCCTGACTCCAGGATAGGAATTCAATTTTGGAAGGCTAGTCATTTGGAAGCATTGAGGAAAACCAATGAAAGTCACTAATAAGTGTGATGTTAGGACAAAGTTTCCCCCTTTAGGAGGAATTTGCTTCTTGTTGGAGCATTTTATGTACATCATTCCATTTTATGGAAAATTCAGGACTCAAAGTTGTGGGTGGGTGGGTATTTGCATTTTTCTGGAAAGGTCTGAGGTAGGAAAGTCATCCTAGAAGGTGAATGATGTCACTTTTCTATGGCTATGCATTTAACTGACTTCGAATTTTTGACAAGAACAGTATACATAACCTTTTGTTCAACTCCATTTAGGAGCAAGTGGTCTGCAACCAGGTTGACTGTACTAATGGTGATTTCCTTAGACAAGATTTAATTTGGCTACAATTTCCTTATTTACAATTCTAATGATGCCCATTTGCAGTTTGCTTTGCTATATTTATGCTAATGCTTTTGTACATGGCAAATATGGTAAATGAATAGAAGAATTATATCATCAGCAAAGAGCATTATGAAGTTTACAAAAACAATGGAGTGAAGGATAATTTGGAGAAGGATAGACTAGAGAAGGGGCAGTTAGGTGTCACAGTGAATAGAACTCCAGACCCACATCAGGAAGATGTGAGTTCAAATTTGACCTCAGACACCTACTGGCTGCGTGACCCTCGTTGCTTTACCCTGTTTCTCTCAGTTTCCACATCTGTAAAATGGGCTGGAGAAGGAAATCAAAAAGCCACTCCAGTATCTTTGCCAAGAAAACCTGAAATGGGGTCATGGAGAGTTGGACATGACTGAACAACAAGATGAGAGAAAGCAAGGACGGTGGAGGAACCTTTTATCATAGTTGGGTTGTGAAGAGATGTAGGCTTAAACCAAGGTGGCTGCAATGATAAAGAAAAGCAAGGGAAGGATGACAGCAATAATTTGGAAGTTAAATCAATAGGATGTCAGAACTGATTTGTGGTAGGTGGCAAGTAGTGAAGAAGAGTGATGAATCAGAGAAAACTGAGGTTTGACACTTGGGGGGTCTGTGATGAAAATGGTACGATCAATGGAAACAGAAAAATTGAAGGAGAAATAGGGCTTTTTTGAGGTATATGGCTCAGGGAGTGGGGAGAGGATCAATTCAATTTAGATATGTTGTGTTTTAGGTTTGGTCAGGATATCTAACCGAGATATACATTAGGAATTGGGATATGTAGGATTGTAGTACGGGGAAAGGTTGGGAGTCAAGATAAAGATCTGGGAGCCATTTACATAGAGCCGTGGTGTTACAGAGCACTAAATTTATAGCCAAACTATTTGGATTATGATTCTGGTTCTGTTACTTTCTGTAAAAGAGCAAATTATTTAATCTTTCTGGACCTCAGGGTTTTTTTTTTTTTCATTTGTAAAGTGAGGGAGACTGAATTAGATGATCTCTATGGGGTCTTCTAGCTCTCAAACCCATGTTCACTTTGCAACCATTCAAAATGCTTAAGGACCTTCATACATAATTCAGAGCTCTTTCAAATAATAAAAACATTTAGTACCAAGTAGGGAGTTACAAATTAAAAAAGCAACAACTGATGGCCAGAGGTTACATGATTTGCTTTGTTACATGAAGTAGCAGAAACAGCATTGAAATCCAAATAGTTTGCCTACTAGGGAGTGAGAAATGCAGATTCCTAGAGATACCTATGACATTTTACAGGAGAAAGTTAAAAGACAGCTGGCTCCTAGTGACAAGCAGCTTCTTTCCTACCACCTGCCTTCTCAGCCCACACATCCCCACCCCCAAGACTTTGCTAAGAACAAGAACCACTTAGAATCCTTAGGTGTGTGTCAGATGTTCCGATGCAGTCAATTGAAGCTTGTCAAAAGACTTCTTCAAATACCTACATCGCCCCATATCAGTACAAAGTCCAGCAAATCCAGAAGATGGGCTTTAATCATCTCCTTTTCAGTGGATTTGGGGTAGCCTCAAGGGATCAAGCTACTAATACACTGCCAAGTACAGTTGCTAGTGTGTGCTAATTGTATCCTTGGGAACACTTTCTTTTCTCTTTTGACCTTAAGTTGCAATTGTCAAGTAGACGCTAACCATTTTCTAATCAAGTGGTTAACAAGAATTTACTGTGCCTTACTTAAAGAAAGACAGTGCTTTCCCTCAAAGACCTTATCATTTGTTTATAGATAAGACATATACATTCACGAAAAGATATCTAGTGATATAATGCAGTTTTCTCTAAGTTCCAAATGAGGAAACAGACAATAAGTGCTACAGACATGGGAGAACACATCCAGCTGGGGTGGTGAAGAAGGGGGTGAAAGTTGACTTAGTCCTGGGACATAAGTTGGATTTCAGGAGATGGAGGTGTGAATAATGGAATTTTCTAGATGGAGAAAATGGTGTACCCAAAGGTATAGAAGTATAAAACACATTTTCCATGAAGACAATAATGAATAGATGGTTTTTGGAGGGAAGTACTTGTTTAGGGAAAGTATGGGAGATCAGGATGGAAAGCTAAGTCAGGTCCAGATTCCAGTAGGCCTTGAATTCTAGATTAAAACATTCAAACTTTGTCTTAAAGGAAATGGGGAATGACTGAAAATTTTTGAGCAGCAGTGACATGATATTATACTTCTCTTGTGATTCAGGTCAGGCCTCTCCTATTAATACCTCTAGTCTTCTGGTTTCTAATGCCAGAGATGAGAAATCAACCATATGTACCTCAATTAGTATTGACCCTTTTCCCTATAAACCCACAAAATTCAGCAGCTTCAGTGTTAATATGTCGTTAATATGAATCCATCCCAGATATCTCACATATTGATTAGGAAGAACTACAAGGCTTGATGCAGTTAACTGTGCTAAGTATCTGAACAACTTTTTGGAAAGGATCATTAAAGTTTAAGTAGATGATAAATAGACCTATATATAGAATAATTTTACATATATGTATGTGTGTATTCCTATACATACATACACACATATATGTATGGACACACATAGCTATTTGTGTCTAATGGTAGCCATCTCTAGGGTGGAGGGAGAGGAGGCAAGACAAAAAGAAAAAGAAAGAAATTTACATGATAACTTTGTTGTATGTTTGGAGGTAATAATAAGTTGCATATGGTCGATTTGCAGTTTCGTGTGCAATCATCTCTGTTATTTTATTATATTGTGTGTATATATATATATTTTATCTTATTATAATATGTTATAGAAATGCTTGTTTTCTTCTGTGAATTGAAAATAAAACAAATTAAAAAAATGGATTATGAGCTCCTTGAAGGCAGGCATTCTTATATATTTTTTTGTGTCCTCAGGACTAGCAAAGTACCTGGCACTTAGTAAGTCCTTAATAAATGTTTATTGACTCTAAAAAAAAGAAAAAAATGCAGGACACATTTTTAAACTCTATCTCCCTTATTACAATTTTCTCTATCACTTTCTTAAGTTTAGACAATCAATAAAACAATAATTATTTTTTTTTAAAAATTCCCTTCTTTCTTTAGCCAACATTTAATGACTGTTGGATGTGAAACTAGAGACTTACCTCTTTAGAAATGATGAGCCAATTTATGGTGTTCTAAACATCTTGCTGGATGGTGTCGTTGTTAAAGACAATGGAGTCCTGGAATCACTAAGACCTAAGTTCAAATTCAGCCTCAGGTACTCCCTAGCTATGTTGCCCTAGGTAAGTCATTTAGCCTTTGTCTGCCTCAGTTTTCTCAAATGTAAAATGGGGAAAATAAGATTTGTTGTGAGAATCAAATGAGATAATACTTGTAAAGTGCTTACCACAGTGCCTAATACAAAGTAGGCACCTAATAAAGGATTGTTACCTACCTTTCCTCATCTTGCTACTTCCTACCTAGTCTTGGACCTTCCCTTGTATGGTTTAAAATACCTATTGCTTAATAAATTAACCTGTCTTAATTTGCTTCGTGTGTGAAACCACCTCTTAATCCCAAGTCTCCGTGCACTTAGCTGCTGTTAAGGACTAGAAAAGGTGATGATAATGGAAATTGAAAGAATAGATGCATGTGAAGCATTTTAAAGAAAACATTGACAGGACTTGGTGGGTGAATAGGGAATAAAGTAAGAGGATGTTAAAAATTACTCTTAGAATTACCAAGTGGATCAGAGACTGATTCGCTATTCATAGAAACAAAGCCAGAAGGAGGGGTTAGAGTGGGGTGGAGCGAGTAGGAGAGGAGAAAAATGATGAGATTGAGGTGAGGATAGGACATTGAAGAGGAAAAACTCAGAATAGTCTCAATTGTGATACCATAGAAAAATAGAAAATGAACTGGGAGGGAGTTTGGAGGTCATTCAGTCCCACTATTCATCAGAGCAGTCAAGGGACTTTTCCACAATCATACAAGTACTTATTAGAAGAGGTAAGATTTCAGCTCTGGTCCTCTGGCTCAAAATCTTCCCCTTATTCCTCTGGGTCATTATGCATCAAGCCTTTTGTCATCTGGAATTTGCTAAACAGAGCACATCATTCTCCTCACCCTCCTTGCCACAACCCAAGAAGAATGCAAAGCATTTTAAATGTACAGGGGAACCTTCTTTGTGTCAAAATGTCATATAAAATGCCACATAAAATGGAAGAATAGTCTTATGCATAAGGTCACTCATATTCTAGAGTAAATTTTGTACATAATCCCAAGGACTTAGGCTCTTCTGATCGAATTTCTGTGATTATAGTTACCATAGTCAGGGTATAAGCCAAGGTCAAAGGTGCCAAAATCAGTCCATTAGGTACAAATACAGTCAAGAATTTGGATCATGTAACCAAGCCAGAATCAGAATTTTGGAAGAAAAAACCAACCATGGAGCAGGAATCAGAAGACTTTTCTAGTCCTGTCTCTATAAGTAGCTCACTACATGACTATAGGCAAGTTTTTTAATCCCTAGGTCTGTTCCCTCATGGATAAAGTGAGGGTGTTCAACTAGATGAACTCTAAGCTTCCTTCTAGCACTGAAATTCTATGCTTCCTTCTGGCACTAATTCTGCAGGATGGCTACATTAGAGCTTTGGATTTGATACCCTATTATATAATCCTGTATTTGACCTTGAGATCATGTCCTGCAGACATTATCGTAGCATTTCCTCCCTTCACCCTGACTTGGAGCATGCTCAGCAGGCAACAGCATGGAAGCTTGGTTCAGGCTTGCTTCTGGGCATTTGTGATGGAGGGGACCTTTCCTCCATTTCAGGGAATGTACAGATAGTTGTAATCCAATACATGGAAGTTTAGTAAATCTTCTTTTAACAAATGCTATTCCCCTACCCAGTCACCACATGTCTTTGAACAGATGGTTCCTATTTCTTTTGGGGTTATCTTTCTTGACCTTAGATGAATAAGTGTCTTGATATGGAAGAAACCAGGCAACCAATAAGACAGGAGATCCATCAAATCTATTTAAAGGAACCTCCCACCGGCAGTCATAATTGCTACCTGCAGCATCTGAATCCACTAAGGAGAGGAGAAGAGCAGACAACTGACCTACTTGACCCAGCCCAGCAGTGGATTACCCTGACATACCCTGAAACATCCTGAAAGGGGTCAGTCTTGCTGTGTGTTTGCCCCAAAGTGTCTATGGTTCACTTTTCTGAAAGGGAAAAGGACTCATAGGGCCAGGAGTCATGAGATAACCCTTGGCTTCATGTATTCTTTACTTGTGTGCCTTCATGTTTAAAACTTTCATGTTTTAAGTTTGAGCTCATTCTCCATGGGGAACTTGTGTGAATGCAAAGAAATAATATTCCCCATTTTTATTCCCAGTTTGTGGAGACTACTCTACTTGCTATCCTTTCTCAGTAAATTCTCATTTATAAAAATCAATTGATGTCCTGATTGAAATTGGGAAACACCACATTAGAGAGGGGAACTCAAATGATGGGCCCTCAAGATCAAACACTGATAGAACCCAAAAGATAGAAGTGATTATCCGCCATCTGAACACTCAACCTACTAGTTTGAATGAGAGTTGAGAGAGTGAGCACAGAAAGGTGCGCTATATTATGTTTAATTGTATTGGAGCTTGCTAGTTATGCTAGGATTATCTAGCTGATAACTAGGGTTCTTATCCATCTATGAATCACTATGAGATTCTAGACAGGGAGGTTTTTTTTCATCATAAGGAAAAGGGAGATAGTAACTGTTCATGCTGGTAATGCTGTGATGGGATGTTCTATAAAAGAGGCCTAAATTTAGGTTTTATTATTGACGGTGTAATTGCTACAATTCAAGGAGGAAGCATTTCTTAAACTCAGTAGTTTGGTAGTAAGCATGTTGACCTGGAATCATAAAGAATAAGATTTTAAATTTGCTTTTGATGTTTCGTGGTTGTTTGATCACAAACCTTGAAGAAGCTATTAAAACTTGCCTCACGCAACTAAGTTGCATGCAAGTTATAGACAATGAAGATCCAGGCCAATGAAATTGCAGATCTTGATATATTAGTGTATGTACCTTCAAAGACAGGTACATAGAGTGTGATGATCGTGGAAGAGATATTGTGAATTCAGAGTTCTGTTTCTATTTGATATCTTTAGTCAGAATTAAAGTGCATTTATCCTATGGAAGCTCAATTTCATTTCCCGTAGATATTCCCTCTATCCTCCAGTTTAAATCTTTTTTTCTCCCATCAATCAGGGCTCAGCTCATGATCTATATGCCTTTTACAATATTTAATTTTCTCTTAATCCTTTCCTAAGCTGAATTTATAATTAGAAATACCTAGGTTTTTTTTTTTTTACAATTTATTATTGTTTCATGCTTTCTAAAAATAAAGAAGCTCTAGCCAGTTTTATTTTTTCTGTATCTTCCAAAGTGTCTAACATATAGGAAACAATCAAAAAAGTACAACCTTTTTTTACTGTTCAATACAGTAAAAAGACCTTTGAAGTAGCTTGATAACTATTTGATAATAATCTCCCAACTATTCAGAGACATAACTTATCAAAGTCCCAGGAAAGTCATCTTGGGGAGGAAGAGGAGCAGGAATAGAAAGGCATTCTAATCAGAAGGGTGGAAAAAAGGAGATAGCAGCTCTTTGAGCTTATTTCCCTACCCCTTTATTGCTTAGTCATCTCTGGTTGAAGGGAGAGGGCAGTGGTAGACAGGAGTCTAGTAAAGGCACTGATCTCTAATGTTACAATTAACGTAAACTCCAACGATGTAGATATTCATGTTCTCAGCAGCTGTTACACAGCTCTAAATTTCATTGTATAGAACTGATCAACCCTGCCAAACCAGTGTCCAACTCCATGGCACATGGGCATTGATCTTTTTTCTCCCCAGGCTCCTTCTCCTCAGTGCTTCCATGGGTAACTCTCTTACTTTGGAGTGCGGAAGGTGAGAAAAGAGGTGCTTGTAAAAAATGGTCCTTTAATCAAAGGAGAGATATTTGTTCTACTTGGAACCTCACATCCATATGTAATCTTATTTAACCCACAAAAAACAGCACTAACCCAGCAAGACAAAGAAACTCTTGGTGACCACCTCAGGTGAACCCTGAGCAAAGAGAAGTGGAGGAGGAAAGACTGTGTGACTCATTTCTCAGAGGTGGACAGTTAAAACAATGTTGATTTTGACCACAGGCTAAACAAGAGAGGTAATTTTACCAAAAACAAATCCAAATAGGATCAATTGAAATTGAGAGATAATAAGCATCAAGGTAGGTACTTAGAAGCTCAGGGCATGGGAAAGAAACTGGAGCAGTTGTTATCTGATGGAATATTTGCAGCATGACTCACTTTTGAAACGTAATGTAACTAGTGACTTCCATTTGTCTCATTATCTGTCCTTGTGTAACACAACTAATGTTATAACAGTTGGTAGACATGAAGAATACATTTTTACCATATGCAACCTTTTTGATTGTTTTATTTCCAAGGATCATTAAATACTTTTTGCTGCCATTGCTTAAACTTAGCATTCAAGGTGATTTCAGGTAAAAATTTTTCTCCACAAATAACTGAAAATGCAGCATCTATAACTTTGTCTTTATTTCATTCATGAATACTTCAAAAGGTCTGTGATTTCATAGGTGTGGGTACCTTCTCCACAATCCAATTCACAACCTCCAACAATTTATTAAACACTTTATCAAGTTGTCTTGGTAAAAAAAATGTGTTACCTTATTGTCAGTCTGATATTGAGCCTCTGAAAATTTAGCTAGGCTGGGCCTTGAACAGCAGACAGAGAAGTCATTGCCAAGACTATGGAGCCATCACCACTTGGCAGCGCTTGGCAGCACTTGTGTTCTACTAACAAAATCTTGAGAGGCCAAGGTCACTTCCATGCCAAGGTGAGGCATTGTAATGGCTCCTTAGTGGAATTTAGTCTTTCTATATTTGTCTGCAAAGGTAACTTACCCTAAAAATATTCTCTTAGAGTACAATCATTTCAGTTTGGAAATATATTCTTTCTTGATCTGGAGTCTACAAAAGAGAACACATATATTTCTATGTTAAACAAGAACCTGAATGCTAAATATTAATTTTGCTCAAATATCACTTAGGACCTTTATTGTCAGCTTCTGTTGACAATGCTAATAATCAAGATATACCAAAAGTTCATAATTTGATGTGTGTGTGTGTGTGTGTGTGTGTGTAAATAGCAGTTTCCATTAGAGAATATTTTGAAATAAATTCAGTTTCTTTACTTTCAAATACACAGAGTAAGCAGAAAAAAAAACTAGCAAAAATATTCCAAGTAGAAGTTCTACAAGGCTGGCTTTAAACATTATGAGAAGGGCCCAAATTTTAGAATACCTTGAAATACCAAGCACAATTTTGTATGAACTGACTCTTCAGGCCCTTCTATAAAAACAACCGCCATTGTATGTACTGATAATAGAACGTTATTTATATTATTTGGGTATTTAACAATATTATTGGTCAATAATTTTAATTCAAAAATAAATTGCATTGCAACTGGAGTATTATCAACATAACTGTTGCTCATACTGGTTAGGGCACATCACTCATTGAATTATAAAAATTTCAGAGCAACATTTTAAAAGAGATGCCACTATATTGAATAGTTTTTGGATGGCGTGAAGTGAAAAGGTTTCAGAATATAGAGATCTAGCAGAAGACCACATAAAAAAACAGGCTGAACTTCGTATCTCTAACCCTTTCCCTCAGAATGATAAAAGATTTCCAATTTTTTTTTGTCTTTGTTATTTGTACAGTTGTGTATTTTCATTGTATATGTATGTCTTCTATTTCCTACTTAATCATGTATTAAAGTATAGAAATTGTCATATCTGCTGACCTGTCCCTCTTCATAGTGTACATAGTGGGAATTTAGCAGATTTTAGTGATTGAAGGGCTGTCTTAACTGGGAAAGACCAATCAATCAATAAGCATTTATTAAGTATCTATGGCAGGCATGGTACTAAGTGCTGGGTAAGACTCTTTTGTGCAAGGAGGCTTCCTAAAGGTGAGATTTGGTACTGTCATTTACAAAGATAATAAAGGACGTGATTGAAAATAATCAAATGTTATGACTAAAGAGACCTTGAAGATCAGTAGGTCAACTCTCTCTTTTTAGAGAAAAGGAAGAGGAACAGAAAGGTAAGTAACTTGCCCAAATTCATAGAGATAGCTTATGATAGAGCCAGAACTAAAAGTTGTGCCTTGACTCTTTCTCCAAAGATAATTTGTACTCTACCATTTGCAGTTTTATTGAACTAAACTAATTTTCTATATTTGCTAATTGTAGAAATTCCATGACATCCCCATAATTGAGATCTCGGTGTGGTAGACATTTCCATTATTAAAGCTCTTCGATAATTTTTTGGCTTTGTGAAAGAAAACAATAGTTAGAAACAGAACTTTAGACTTAGGAGAGCACTTAAAAATCATTTAGTACAAACTCTTCATTGTATGATTGAGAAAAATGAGGTTCAGAGATTTGTCCAAGGTTGCATATGTAAAAAAAAGTGCAAGACCTAGATCTTTGGACTCCATCTCTACTGTTCTTTTCATTATGGTACATTGTTTTATTCCAATTTTCTGGAAATATCAAGTAAGGACATTATGTCACTGAGACCTGGCTAACTCTTGATAATGAAGAACAAAAAGTAATTTGTATCTTCTTGTGAGTCCATAATAAATTTTGTGTTAGTATCAATATTATGATTGTATCCTTCAGGACTCTTTGCTTTATGACTACAATTAGAAATATGTTGAAAAGCAATGTTGCAAAATAGATCTCAGGCTGACAGTTTTCCACTTTTAAAATGACAACATGGGTTTTATACCTCTAGAAGAATATCAACAAAACTCGGTGTGTGTTAATCAAGGCAAGATATAAAGTGGGAGTATCCTATTAATGCACAAAAGCATCTTTGATAGAAATGTTCTTCCTCCCTCTTTCCTCTGGTTCTTCCCTTTCTTCCTCTCTCTCTCCACTTCCTTCCTTCCTTCCACCTTAACTTCCTCCTTCACTAGGTCCATTCCTAAGCCCTTCCCTTCCCTTTCTATCTCTGTTTCTTAGACTCTTTCTCTGTTTTTATCTCTCTCCCCCTTTCCTTCTTCCGTTTTCCTCTCTCCCTCCTATCCAGTTATTGAAAGACTATCATCTATTTACACAAATGAGCATATACAACAGGATGCACAATATGAATATACAATAGGTTATGCAACTGAGAATCTGTTCACAAGTTGAAAATACTTCATTTATAGTTTATTATATATATCATCAAATAAGGTTCCTTGTACACTGAGTAGATAGTTCACAGAATCACAGTTCTAAAACTGAAAGATGCCTCAACTATCTTCTAGTTCAACCTACACTTGAGAAGAAAGTCCTTATAACATAGTAGACAAGTGGTTATCCAGCTTCTGCTTAAAGATCTCCAGTGAGGGAAAATAAAATGATGCCATTTGCCACGAGCTCCTTCTGTTCATCTTATATTCCATTGCCTTATGTCAATTACCCAGTATAACTCTCCCTCCACTTCAGTTTTTGATGAAGATATCTGTTCTCCTTGCCAAGATCAACACTTCTACACACACACACACACGCACACACACACGATCCTATCTGTTCCCATGTTCTTCAGCAGATTGCTTCCATTATCCCTTCTAGTCTTTAATCACTCTCTAATTATTCATTCCATACATATTGCCTACAAACGCACCCAAATCTCCCTCATTTTAAAAGATATCCTAACATTCTCACTGAATATCAACTTTTATCTTTTTTCCCTTTCTCAATTAAACTTGAGAAAGCTATCTGCCACTGATGCCTCCATTCCCTTTCCTTTCATTCTCCTCGGAATCCATTTCAATCACTACTGCTTCCATTTTAATTGGCACATCTAATGACTTTTCCTCCAATCTCATCCTTTTTGACTTTGTTATAGCATAGAGTACAATCTGTATCTTTCTCATACTTGATTCTTTCTTCACTCTAAGTTTTTGTAACACTGCTCTCACTTGTCTCTATTCTTTTTGAATATTCCTAAGTTTACTTTTCTGAAACATTACCCATTCCATGACCAATAATTGTAGTTGTACTACAAGACTATTCTCAATTTTCTTCTCTTTTTTCTTTATACTTTTTTCATTTAGTAAGCTCATTTAGTAAGCATTTTAGTAAACTCATTAGTTCATGTGTTTAATTATATCTATGAGTATAATTCCAAGATCTGTATATCTAGACCTAGTCTCTCTCCTAAACTCCAATATTTCATCACCTGTTAGAAATTCCTAAATTGAATATTCCATAGGCATCTCAAACTTGATATGTCTAATATTAAAATCATCCTCTTTCAAATTTCCCTTTTACTATCGAGGGTACCACCATCCACTCTTTCACTGAGGTTCACAACCTTTGTATAATCCTATGATATTTACTCTTACTTCCCCACATATCTAAATGATTGCCCAGTCTTATAATTTCTATGTCTGTAATATCTATTTCACGCATCCTTTGTTTCCCACTTAAAACCGAGTTCAGTTCTTCATCAATCCTACTTAGACTATTGCAGTAAGTGTCTAATTGCTTTCCCTTACTAAAGTGCATCCCCACTCCAGTTCATCCTAAGAATCAAAGGTGATTTTTCCAGAAGTGTAAGTTTGACCATTTCATTTGCCTCCTCACATGCCCACGCCTATACATCCCCTCCTCCACACTCATTGAGTTATAGTGGCACCTACAGGAGAACAAATCAACAAATTGGAATATATAAATGTACCCAAATATTATTATTCCATGTTGTGATTTTTCAGTCATTTTTAGTTATATCTGACTGTGATCCTTTTTGGGGTTTTCTTGGCAAAGATACTAGAATGGTTTGCCATTTCCTTCTTCAGCTCATCTTTTAGATGAGGAAACTGAAGCAAATAAGGTTAAGTGACTTGCCCAGGGTCACATAGCTAGTAGGTGTCTGAGGTCAAATTTTAACTCAGGAAGAATAGTCTTCCTGAAGCCAGGTCCAGTACTCTTCACCGAGTCTCCTAACACCCCCATAAGCAATTATAAAATGGATAGTCTCATGGGAAATTGGGAAGACCTCTATGAACTGAGACAGAATGAAGTGAGTAGAAATAAAACTTATATAACAATAGGGATATATGTGTATACAATATAAATGTATAGCGAATGTTCACATAGTAGTTAAAATACAAAGTAGTTTGAGAGGGCTGACACTAGTGTCTGGGAGATGAAGAAAGGCATTGGGAAGAAGATTGGTCTTGACTTGAGTATCTTGAAAAATAATTTCTTATTTATAGCGTTTGTTTTTTTTTTAACATATTTTGCCCCCCACCCCTAGAGATACCACGTAACTAAGACTGATTTTAAGAAATAAAAAAGAAAAAAATATGAAGAGAAAAAAATAAACAATTGATCAATACATCAAAAAAATCTGAAACTATATGCAATGTTGCAAACTTGTGGACATTTCACTTACGTAAAGGAGTGAGGGTGGGGTATCTTCCCATCTTTCTTCTTTAAGGTCATGTTAATGCTTTCTAATTCTGCAACATTTACTTCTGATTTTTGTGGAGTTGTCTTTTTCATCTACATTGTTGTGGTTATTATATATGTTGTCTTCTTGACTCAGTTTACCATCATTTCATTGAAGTGTTCCTATGCTTCTCTGTATTCATCATATTCTTATTCATCTCATCATATTCTTTCTTTTACAGTCATGGACTACAATTTGTTTGTCTGTTCTCAAATTGATAGGCATCCACTTTATTTCTAGTTCTCTGTCACCACAGAAAGGGCCGCTATAAATATTTTGGTGTACATGGTGACTTCTTCTTATCAATGACCTCCCTGGGGTAATTAGCCCAATATCTCTTGGTGAAAAAGTATGAATATTTTGGTAACTTTATTTGCACAATTCCAAATTGCTTCCCAAAATTGTTGTACTAATTCACAGCAGGAGAGTGGCTATATTCCTACAGAATACAATGTCAATTTAAGCATCAGGAAATCTGAGTTAAGATCTTGTGTGATTATCCTGTATTAGCTGTTTGATCCTTGGTAGTCACTTAACATTTCAGCCTTAGTTTCCTCATGGATGAAAAGGGGTTAATAATAGCACCCGCTTCATAGGATTGTGAGGATCAAATGATATAATATATGTAAAAATACATTTTAAACCTTTTAAGTGGTATATACATGCAAATTATATTGACCATTTTCCATTTTGTCATCTTTTTAAATTTGTTTGGTATGAGGTAAAGCCTCATAGTTATTTTGATTTGGATTTCTCTTATCGTTAGTGATTTTGAGTATTCTTTTATGTGATTGTTGATAGTTTCCAGTTTTTCTGGGAATTGTTCCTATCCTTTGGCCATCTGTTCATTGAGGAATGGCCTTTAGTAATTTTTTTGGTCATACTTATACTAGTATAAGTATATATAAAGCTTATATTATTGCTAATTATATATGTATTATCTATTTATCTTAGATAACAAAACTTTAAGAAATTTGATAGAAAAACATATTCCTATTTGATTACTTACTTCCCTTCTTGTACTAAATACAATTTTATTTGTGTAGAAACTTGTCAGTTTCATGACATAAAAGCTATTTATATCTTTTGTAATTACCTCTATCCTTTCATTAAGAATTCATCCCCTACCCATAGTTGTGAAAAGTGTATAATCTGCTTCTCTTCCTATTTTTATTGCATGTTGCTCTCTAATATTTAGGTTATATTTTCATTTTGAATGCATTATGAAATATGGTATAAATTGTTGGTCTAAGTATAATTTCTTCCATATTCTTTTCCAAGTTACCAGAGTTCTTATCCAATAGAGAGTTTTTTTCTCTCCTAATTTATGTTTTATCAAACACTGGGTTGAGATCCATTGGTTTTGATTCGTTCTTTTATTCTGCTTCATTGATCAACTTTTCTAGTTTGCAATCATTACTAAATGATTTTGATGACTGGTGTTTTTTAATATGGTTTGCAAACTGAGAGGACTATTTTCCCTTCTGTCCTATCTTTTTCATTATTTCCCTTGATATTCTAGATATTTTTTTTGTCCTCTGAATCAATTTTGTTATTTTATTTTCAAGCTCCACAAAGCATCCCATTGATAGTTTGATTGTTACAGTATCAACACTGTAAATGAACAGTGGTAGTATTGTCATTTTTATTTTATTGGCATCGCCCATCTACAAACACTAGATATTCTTCCAGCTAGTTATTATTCTTTATTTCTTAAGGATGACAGTGGAACATTGAGGTCTCTCACTATTACAAGATTGCTATCTTGTTTTCCCTGTAACTCATTTAAAATTAAGAACAATATTTAGATGCTATGCTACTTGAAATATATATGTTTCATATCGGTATTCATTCGTTGTTTATAGTAACTTTCACCAAAATGTAGTTTTCCCTATTTATTTTTAAAAATTCAATCTACTTTTGTTTTTACCTTGTCTGAGATTATGATTGCTACTCTTGCCTTTTTTTTTTAACTTCAGAAGAAGCAAATTAAGTTCTGTCCCTGTCCCTTATTTTAACTCTGTGAATTTTATGTTTCAATTGTATTTCTCATAAACAGCATATTGTTGGATTTTGCATTGTAATTCATACTGCTCACCTCTTGTGTTTTATGGGAAAGTTTATCACATCCATAGTCACAGTTATCATTATTATTATGCATTGCCTTTTATGCAATTTTCTTACACTTTTCCTTTGGTTTGTTTCCCTACTCCCCTTCTTTTTTTTTTTAATAAAAAAGAAAGTGATGAATGAAAAGGGATGTGCTAAGCACCAGGATTGATATAATGTCCTTCTCCTCCCCATCATCTTTTCTCTTTATCTTTTCCAGAACCCAACTACTGTTTCCCATTTTTTCTTACTTTCCTTTTAAATGCTTCATGATCTGTCTTTCCTGGTTAGAGTATATTTTACTTAGGACTAATTTCCCTTTCAATGTACGTTTCTTCTTCTTATCAGATTTCCCTTCTTTTCTTTCCCCTCTGCTTCCCTGTTGAGTAAAATGTATTTTTGAACCCAGTTTTTCTGGGTACGTTATTCTCAGGAACATCTCAGACTGGAGACTGTACAGCTTTGTGCCACCTCTGTGCCATCTTTGGGACCTCTTTTTTGTCTGGTATGTAGCTGCAGACAGACTCTTGTCTAGTCATCACACTGGAAGACTTATTCAGTGTCTGCAGACTTCTCTATCTTCCTATATTGAATTGGACTGGAAAAATGACTCACTTTGATTTATTTTTCTTAGATTTCCTGTTCAGGACCAATTTTGGTGAATTTTTTATGCCTCTGTGGAATAATTGTACAAGAGAGAACCCTTTTTTCTATTATATCTTCTTGACTGATTTCTTATCTTTCTTAGGATTCTAAGTTAAACCATCATGTCATCAGCAAATATGAATAGTTTTATCTCTGCTTAGTCTATCTTTATACCTTTAACTTCTCTTTCTTTTCTTATTGCTATTGCTAGTAGTTCTAGGATTATATTGTCAGGGAAAACAGGCATCCTTGCTTTACTCCTGTGTTTATTGTGAATGCTTTTAGCTCATCCCCATTGTGTATAAGGCTTGCTTTTGTTTTTTTCAACAGGTATTTTCATATTTTAAAAATCCCTATGCCTATACTTTGTAAGTTTTTTTCCCCTTTACATAAATGAGTCTTGTCTTTTGTCATTCCCTTCTCAACCACATTTCTGGATGAAGGACTTCTAAACATGCTTTCTCTTCCTAGACCTTCCCTCAGAAACTGGTGTTTCCTTGCTCTGGAAAAAATCTAGCTTCCCCTGTGACATTCTCAACCTAAAACATCCCTCTGTAAGCCCTTCTTTCCTTGGCGAGTTCTTCTTGAAGTCTTTTCATTTTGTAGAGGTGCACATTTCACCCTTCATTCATATCCTAGCATTCTTCCTGATACAAATCCAATTTAGTCATAATCAATGATTTCCTGGATTAGTAATCAGGAAGGATTTAAGTTTAAAATTTTTGGATCTATATTCACTAATGATATTGGAATACACTTTTTCTGGTCTGCCTTATATCTGCTTTAATCCTGGTTTAGGTATTAGAAATATATTTGTTCCATAAAACTGATGTAATGCTTTCTTATTTTCTTAGAAGAATTTAATTTAATTTTAGAAGTATTTTTGGTTTCTAGTATACCTTTTCTTGGATTTTTAATACCTCCTTTTTTGTGATTACTTTTGGTTTGTATATTTGTTGGTGTTTTAAATTTTTAAAAAATGTGTATTTTAGTTCATAACTCCTCTCCTTTTCAATATTCTTAATATATGTTTTTAGGGATATAGGACTGTTTTAGCTTTATCTCATAAATTTGATGATGTACTTGCATCCTTATCAGTTTTAATATAATTATTATTTTTTTCTGTGACATTTATTGACTCAATTGTTATTTAGGATTTTATTCCTAAATCTCCTGTTTACTATGTGCCAGACATAATGTTTTCCATTTGTTATCCTATTTGGTACTCACAACAACCCAGGGAGGTAGGTGCTACTATCGCCGTTTTTTAATTGAGGAAACTGAGACAAATAGAGATTAAGTGACTTGACCAGGTCACCCAGTTGGCAAATACCTGAGACTAACTGTGAGTTCAAGTTTTCCTTATTCCAGGCCTGCCACTCCGTCCACTGTGGCACCAGCTATCTCAGGCTAGACTGGAGTGGGAGATTTGAAACAAGCAGTATGTTTAGGAGTCTGTTGTAATAATCTAGGAACCATGTGATGAGGGCCTCACGTAAGGTGTAGCTATGTTATTACAGAGAAGCCTCTGAATGTGTGAAATGTTATGGAGGTAGAAATGACAAGATTTGGAAACTGATTAGATAAATGAGGAGAGAGAATATGAGGAGTCAGTGATAATGCCGAGGTTATAAATCTGGGAAACTGGAAGGAAGGTGGTGCCTTCAATAGAAGTCAGGAAGCTTTCAAGGAATGGAGACTTGGGGTGGGGTGGGGGGAAGATATTTAGTTCTGATCATGTGGAATTTAAAATGTATCTGAGACATCCAAATGTTCAATAGGCAGATTTTTATACTACAGTCATCATCATTTGGCTAGAACTGAAGATTTTAATTGAGTTGACTTCAAAGGAGGAAGGTTGCTGAGTAATGGGGGAAGAGAGGTGTATACAGCAAGGAGTGTTTTGACTCACCTCCAGATTAATTTTTTTTTGAAAGAAGATTCAGCCAGTGCTGGATAAGGTGAAGAGGGATTTTGTGTCATGGAGAAGGAGTGTGGAGCCATGTCTCAATGACCAGGGATGGTTAGTAAATGGAAAGAGTATAAAAGGAACAGGTCCAAGATGGAGGACAGTTTGCTTATTATGGAATGAGAATTCCAGTATGCCAGGGGAAGTTTGGGCAGGGCTGAAGTGGAACAATGGCTAGGATTGGGAGTATGGGGATGAGACAGCAGGAAGTGGGAGTTAGGGATAGGTTGCTTCTGTATGGTAATTGAATAATACAGGGACAAGGAGAAAAACATGGGAAACTATGGGAATGGTAGCAGGTAGCAGGTGAATGCCAAAGTTCACAGTTTCCAAGGGGCATTGCAGAAGGCCTTTTGGACCTTAGTCTGGGCTTATGCCCTGCCTGCATTTAGTCCTCCTCCTCCTTCCAACATAGCTATGGGAGCAGAGAGGTTGTTGGAAGACAGTGTATGGTAGTTCTATCTCTTCTCTACCAGCACACTTACCCCTGTTGACAGGGGAAGCTGGTCACCAAACCTGGATATGGGTTGGATCTTGTCCTGTGGCTGTAGCTGATTTAACTCCTCCATGGGAATTATCACTATGACTTATAGTTTTTAAAGAATCTGAAATCATGCCCTTGCCATTCCTTCCCTATCCTTTCTAGTTTGATTTCAGGGAATCAAATATTTTTTATTTGGTATCTCATTGAATTAGGGGTTTGTTGAGAGTGATATTAATGAAGCACCATGTATTTATTATATGTGTATTTTGTGCAAATCACCGTTAAGCACTGTGGCAAGATACCAAGAAATATGTTTCCTAGTCTATATCCTTACCTATTTCTCTCTCTCTCTCTCTCTCATAATTTAAGATAAATACACAATTTGGTTCATATAAAAAGTTCTGTTGTTCAGAGGAGGAGGTGATCACTGGGCTGGGACTGGTTAGGCTACTATGCTTTATACAGGAGATGATACCTGGGAAGGACAGTGAAGGATATGTAAGACCCAAGGGTGGGGGGAGGAAATGGAGGGGGTAGGGCAGGGTAAGGTAGAGGGTATTCTAGATATATAGGTTCATTGGCAAGGATATGCAACATCTGTAGACCAAACTTATCAGAAGTTCATCTAGAGGAGTAATGGGAGGGAAGTTTGGCTTTTTTAAGCCCTTGTGAGTTAAAAAGAATATAGAGAAGAAAGGAGCAGGTGGCTCACTGGTGAGTGCTCTGGGAAGTACCATGAATGAGCCAGGAAACATTGGCATTTGTCCTGCCGTTTGCTGTTATGTCAGTCAACAATTCACCTCAGGGAGCTGTGTTTAGTTCTGTTTCTAGGAGGGCACCCAGAAACAGTGGCTTCTCCTTGTATTTTTGTACAAATAAGACTGCTAGCTCCTTTGATGTATCCTTTTATGGTGTGCTCTGCCCCATTTCTATTAGATTTTTTCCACATGCACCTGCATGCTTTCTGTACGTCACTCACATCCACATGGCATGTAGGTACAGGGCCCAGTCATTCCCCTTTATGTCCATCAAAGTCCATAAGACTCAGCTGGAGTCCCAGGTGAGAGTTAGATGAGAAAATCAGAAAGAACTTCAGTGAATACACCACCTGCTTATTTCTTTCTGTTGAATGAAGGTCGACCTTGTTCTGGGATGCTAGGTACATAGATGTAATGGATGCATTGACATCACCTGTCCTGTCAATTGACTCATCCCATCAAGACAAAGTGAGCTGTTCCGAAGACCTGATAATAGATAATTGCCATGTGAATCTGAGAGGCAATAAACCTTCTCCTGTGTGATCAGGCGTTGCCCAAGTGTTTACTTGGCACCCAGCAACCATTCATTCATTGTGACTACACTGTGCTCAGGTGGAAAGGAAGTCAATACTGTTCTGTTATTTAAGAATGCCCTTTTTTGGTAACTTAACATGCCCATGAAATTATGTTGTTTTTTTTTTTTGTGGTGACTGTTTTGCAGGTGTGTTAGTACACGTGTGGTCAAGGGGTGACACTCTTTCCATGCTGTAATGCTTAGTTAATAAATGCTGGCTTTTTTTTGGTTGTTGTGGAAACAGGGATTTATTTTAAGCTTTTCAATCATGTACTATACTTTTTTCCCCCCAGAATCTCCTTGTGTCTCTCCTCAACTTCATATTCTTTTAGGATATTTATGAATGAGGCACTTGTGGAAGTTTATTTTTTATTTCCCCCTCCTTTGAGCAACTTGTTCAAAATAAGAGCTCTAGGTGGTCCTTATGATCAGGAAGAAACTGGAGCCTTAGTATGAGGTCAGTGTGGTTTTGACCTAAGAAATTTTACCACCTTCCTCTTTACAGAGTCAGAATTGGGAATGCAGCCTGACATGAACAAAAGATATGACCCCCATGTCACACGTTGAGATTTCTTGGTTCATAAAATAGTGAAACATCCTGGCCAGAAGTCTCCCTTTTGGAAGGGTCCAGAAGTACCTGTTTGGTCATGAAAAGCAAGTAGTCAGTTACTAGAGATTTAGCATGCTAAGGAAAGGAGTAGGGTCTGGATTTAAAGTTTAGAAATTGGTGTCAGCTGATCAACAGAGTAGAAGGAAATGGTTTAGGGTCAAGCAAAAATTTTAACTATTGGGAGAAGAAGGAGTGTCTGAGTTTAACAAAGACCCTAAGACAATTTGGCAGACTTGATGTTTTGTGGGAAGGTAGACACTTCTTTTAGTCTGAGTACATGAAGCCTTTCTTTCCTTCTAGTTTCCCTTGAATAAGTTTTAATTGGAATGGTTTTCCCCAAACAGCAACGATGGCATTGATGATAATAGGTATCTATAAGTGGTGGCAAACATTCTCCTAAAATGTAGCTCTTGTATTATCACTGCGGTGGGGTGGGAGAGGCTTGCTTAGACAGTCATTTGATCTTTTCTTGTCTCCCAAGAAGAAATTTTTCCATAGATAGACAGAACAAGTCACCACATCAAAATTTCATAAAATGAATACGTTGACAACCCAATAAATATCACTCCTCTACTCAGAAACTTAACATGACTCCATATTGCCTATCAGATCAAATTTAAAGTTCTCAGTATAGCATTCAAGGCCACCCAAAGTGTGTCTCCATACTCTTCAAATTCATCCCCTGCTACTCCCCCATGGGCGCTACCTTGTTTAATCAGATTGTTCTGCTTACTGGCCCTGCATACTCCATCTTTAATTTCACCTCTCAAACTTCATTCTTGTTTTTCCCTCATGTCTAAAATATGTCCTTAGAACATTTGTACTCATAGCTTACTCATTTTAAAAATGTCTATCTCCTCTTGATTTCTATCTTCAAATTTTATTAGACTTGTCTGAAAAGTACAACTTAGCACTTTATATATACTGTATACTGTATAATCACCATTTATTCATTCAAAAATATTTATTGATAATTTCCTATATTTAAGGCATTGTTCTAAGCACTTGGGAAGGGGGTAGACACAAAGATAGAAAAGACAGTTTTTGTCCTCAAGCTTGTAGTCTAGTGAAAGGTAAGAGCAGCATACTAATAACTCCAATGTGAGACAAAAGATTAAAGCTATAAAGGGAGAGATGACATTGGTTGAAGGTTTCATGGAGGAAGTAGAATTTCAAATGAATCTGTAGGGATGGGTAGAGTTTTAATGGGCAAAAAATGATGGGAGGAGGGCATTTCAAGTCAAAGCAACAGGATAAAGAAAAGAATGAATGCGTTTGTCAATACCTTCCTCTTCAGTCAGGTTTCTGGCTTCGTATGCCTACATCTTTTTATTTTGTGTCTCTAAATATTTGTAGGCATGAACTTTGTTTCATATCTCTTTTGTTACAGTGATTGTCCTCTAGTAGTAGCTAACATAGTGTTAGGTTAGTAACAGGTCTGTGATAAATACTTACGGTTGATTGAGTTCCAATCCCAACTTAGCATTTCCACAGTTAAACATAAGTTAATAGAAGCCCAAGATTTTCAGAGATAATGTAGTGGGAGGAGCTCTGGCTGAAGAGGCATGATACATGAATTGTTATCCTGCAGGGTGGGGAGCCACAAGTGTCCTCTAGGTCCTAAGTGGGGTCATTTGACTGAATCCAAACTTCCCAGAACAAGTCCTTTTATGAAGGGGATTTGTTCTATGAAGTTTAGATTCGGTTAAAGAGTCACATTTAAGGACCTAGAGGATCACATGTGGCCTTGAGACCACAGGTTCCTCACTTCTGTCCTAGCTTGATCAATAATAACTTATATGCTGTTTTCATGTTTGGAAACTGTAGCATTTGAACTACACAATCTCTATGATGCGTTCTAACTCTAATTTTTGACTTCTGTGGTTGATCTGCCAAGTGAGAATGGTAATGTCTCACACAGTTCAATTCAATTAAGTTGCTTTTTAGCTACCTACTTCAGGATAAAGTCAGGACTTATAAAATTATTTAAGGCGATGGAATGAGAGAGGAACAGGTAGAACGTTTTCACGGACAAAGACAACCTATCTCAAACTTAAAGTGGAGTATAATTAATGGAATCATGTACGTATGTAGCAAAGAAGAAAATAAGTACTGGCTTACATCCCAAATGCAGGTCAAGGCTAAGGAGATTTAGGCAGAAGTGGGCTTACTCTAAACCAAAAGAAGGTATGATATTTTTCTATGTTCTTATTTGATTTTCATTGGAATTTGTATTTGTAATAGAATTCTGATTAGATTTACTCTAGACAGAATCATGTGACATATATCTCAACCTTGTATTGCAGAAAGTAGTGATGGGAATGTAAATGAAAATAGGAAAATCTGAAGAAAAATAAGCTAGATTGATTTTCAAAAAGAGTTGGATGATTAAAAAATCCTGTGGTTCAAGAAAACTAGGTTAAACTCCCATATTGCATAAGTTTCTAATATCTACCTGGCCTTGTGAGTCAGTCTAGTCTAAGGACCACAGATCTATGCTTTCCTTCCTCAGTGCTCTGTAAAACAGATGACCAGAAGAATACATGGCTGACTTAATATCACAGGATTTAAAGCTATGAGATACCTTCAACATTGCTGATTCAACCTTCTTATTCCATGGAGTGTAAAACCAAAGCCAAGAAAGGCCCAGCAATTTGCTCTAAGGCACATCGTTATCCAGTAGCAGAACTGGGGAATCAAACCAAGTTCTTCTGACTCCAAATCCAATGTTCTCTCAACTAGATCATATTCACTTTGGGAATAAAAGGATATCAGATGTTCATGTGAAGCAAAATCACCTTCTAGACTACTGGTTCCACTGAAGAAATACCCCATGAAAGCTAGTTTCATCTGCCAGGACACCATCCTAGATGTCTGGGGAACTCTTTCTAGCTCTGTGACTGCTCAGAAAACTAGGTTGAAAATCAAATTCTTTGAAACAATGATGAAAACTGTAATTGATTCATTTCCTTAATTCTTGGATTTTGAACACTTTCTTTTACCTCTGGAGTTGTTTGATGTCTTTTTCTTTGCTGTTTTGGTTTGGTTTAAAGAAGGGTAGAGAGAAAGAGAAGGGAGAGACTTTCTCCATCACCACTCTTACACCTCCCTATTTTGCCTATAAGGTTATAGCATCAAACCACAAGCACGTGACTATCAAACAGTGATACTACTTCGGTGTTAGGAAACTTGACAGAGCTGGAAATAATAACATAACTCTCAGAGTTTATGGAATTTTGTCTTGGACCAGTACAAAGGCAATGAACTGTTTAGTGGCTCAGAACTCCATTGTTTCCACTCTTCCTTCCTCTTCTTCTTCTTCCTGCCTAGTCTCCAGCCCCAGGTTCTTTCTCAACAAGAAAGAGTCATATGGAAACTTTTACTTCAATGTTGACTTGTTTCTGAACCTTTTGAATGGGTTGGGGAACACAATGAACATTTTAGGGAAGAAAAATATTCCCTTTTGGCTTCAGGGTAATTTAGAAATATGCAATGAAATATTTCCAAAAATTCAGACAGGAAGAGTAACACATTTTTATTTCTGGAAGCAGCTAGATTTTGGTTACACTATAGTCATGATGAGAGAATATCTTAGAAGATGATGACACTTTGGGGATAATCTTTATGGACATATCTTAGAAATACTTCATTCTTTTATGTCATCATCCAGAAAACACACTTCCTATCCCTATCCATTCAATCTATTTGTACCATCCTATCTCCATCCTTATTACTATAATCTATGAGCTTTCAGGTCTTTCCTTTTCAATGATTTTAGAACTTGATTTTCTCTCATCTGATTCCCTGTCATTTTTATGGACTTCAGTACTTATTCTGACCACCTCTGATACCCTGAGCATAAATTTCTTCAACTTCCTGAACTTCAACAATTGCCTTCCTTTTCTACCTCATTTTAGCCATATACTAAAGTGGCCATGCCTTAGACTTCACCATCTCTGAGGATTGTTCCATTTCCATGATATATAACTTTGACAATCCATTTTCAGTTACAACCTCACATTCTTTTATATGTCCCACTACCACACTGAACTTACTCTTTGCCCTTATTATGTATGACTCATCCCTATTCTTGCAGTTCATCTCCCATAATCCGATTTTAGTTGTCTCTGTACTTAGCCTTTATGTCATGGTTTTCCACTTTAATATCTCAGTAACCCTTTGTGCCTTGTCCCCTTTGTCCTTTCACTAATTCCAAGGTGCAAAACTGCATCCTTGGTTCATCTCTGTCATCTGATTTTTCCACTTCTGCTCCAGAGCTATGGAAAAAAAAATGAAATCAAGCCTATCACCCATTACAAATCATTTGGAACAAACTTAGCTGACCTTCACTACTGCTAACCAATTCCTTTATGAAATTGTTATTGATCCTTATCACATTCCTCATGATGATTTTGCCAAATCTTTCCTCTTCTCTCTACCAACCTTTGCTCTAGTCCCCTCACAGAATTAAATCCTTATCAGAAAATATTTGGAGCAAAGGGCTACTTAAGAAAAGTTTTCTAGGAAGAACTCAAATTGGTTTTCCTTACTCACTTCCTCAGCAGCATGGGTTAGGAAGCAACTCATCTAATTCTGCTATATAAAGCAGGGCTGTATAGATTCCTTGTAGGTTAGGCCTAGACCATGCTTCATATCCATCCACCTTGAGCATCCTACTAGCTTTCTTGGGCCGGAATGTGCAGCCTCTCCCAACTTTTTACCCTCTGTTTTTCTTCTTTGGCTTTGGGAACAGGGGTCAAATCAATAATATAATTGCTCTTGAAAAAGGTATGACAATAGGTTGCCCCATGGCTCAACTTATCAGTCTAGTGACATACCAGACAAAACCTCCTTTCTCTGTCCATTATTCCATCTATTTCTTGTTTTCTTTATTTAAGTGTAGCCAGGGACTTGAAGGCAGGGATTTTCTCACTTTTACATCCCTAGCTCCTACTCAGTCCTGGTTTATAGTAGGTGCACAATAAATGCTTTCATTCATTCATTTATTTTATACCTTTGGGATATGTCCCCCTGGAAATTTCTTCCTTTTTACTGATCATGCCAGAGTCTGTGAAGGGGAATGGTTTCTGTTGGTTTTATAGCAACATTTTCCTATTAGATTTTATTAGTATGATTCACTTGATTTCTGGTAACTTGTTTCCTCTGCATCTAGGGTTTGCACTGAAGAGCCACTTGAAAATATATTTTCCTTTCTAAACTATTGTAAATAGTCATTATTACTATCCAATTACTGGAGAACTGGTCCTTCATGGTAAAATGAGACCTTCAACAAAAACTGTAGATTTGGGGATGTCTTGATTTTGAGGATGATGTTGAAAGGATTTTGTGATATGGACCCCAAGAGAATAAAAGATACTAGGTAAGGCAAACTCCGAAGAGATAACTGACAAGCAGTATTCTTGAATAAGGATTACTAAACTTGTCCTGATTGAAAAAGAGTTGGTGAATGAGTTTCATGTTCTTTTAGGGAGAGCAGGATGGACTGATGACAATACAAACAGCTTGCTGACAGGAAACATGCCAACTTGTATAGCATCCAATGACATAGTACCAATACTGTCAGCATCCTGAGAATGAATACTAGTAACACCTTCTGCTGCAGCCACTGTCTCAGTAACAATATTGGTAGGGGTTAGTATCACTGTTAGTCAATGAATGAAGTTCCAATCAACTCATTATGCAAAGTCGTAGTCCTTGGGGGTAGGGGAAGACATTCTTTCTTCCCTTTTGAGTCTAGGCTACGATCTGTCACCTGGCATGTTACCAAGGTAGAGAAATTAAGCTCCTTGAGAACAAAGACTGTTTCATTTGTGTATTTTGTGCATGGTATAGATTCTTAGAAAAAAATAACACTCGTCTAAGTAGATTGAATGGAATGTAGCAGATTAATGGGGAGGCTGAGGGAACCTGAGTTTGACCTTATTCCTACTGTGAAAATGTGATGTTTTGGGGTCACAGTATTGTAGTATATGTAGATGATGAACAAGCTGGTTAGGTGGTACTCAAAATGTTCAGGGTAGGTAAGGGAAGTTTCCTAATATCTTCCAGCAGAAGGGAGAAAGAACCTCAGAGCTGGTATTATTATTGTTATTATTATTGGAATGACTGTCTCAAAGAGCAACAAAGAGTAATGCCTGTGGCCATGAGCAGTGCCTGGGAAACATGATTAGACTTACACGACCAGAGGATTAGCACCTACTGAAACCCCATGGTGAAGAATATCTGTGAGTGAGCAGCAAGGGCAACCTCTCAGATTTATTTTTCCTTAAACATAAATTTGCTCATTTCACACCTATCCTGAAAAATCATTAGTTCTTCCCTACTATCTCCTGAGTAAAGTCTACAATCTGAAGTCTGGCCTTCAAGGTCCTCCATAACCAGATGCTATACTGCCTTTCCAGAATTTCTTAATATACTCCCTTCTCCTTACTCTGTGCAATAGCTAACTGGATGACTCTTTCTTCCCTGAACTCTCTCATTCCACTGTTATCCATCCATGTGGACAGGCTATTCCCAGTAGGAAGAGTATGGAATTAGAAGTTGGAAGACCTTGGTTCAAATGTTGGCTCTTACTTATACTCTCTGTCTTCAGTTTTCCCACCTGTAAAATGGGGGCAGAGGAAAGGGTGGACCAGATGATCTCGAAGGTCCCTTCCCATGTTAAATCTCTTATTTGGTCATTTCAATTGTGTACAACTCTTTGTGACCCCATTTGAGGTTGTCTTGGCAAAGATACTAGAGCAGTTTGTCATTTCCTTCTCCAGTTCATTTTACAGATGAAGAAACTGAGGCAAATAGGGTAAAGTGATTTGCCCAGGGTTGCAAAGCTGGTAAATGTCTAAGGCCAGATTTGAACTCATAAAGATAAGGCCTCATGACTCTAGGCCTGGCACTCTATCCACTGTGCCATCTCCCTGCCCTGCTAAATCTATAATCCTATAATCTGGTACAACAGAACCCCATCTTTCTTCTTCTGCAGGTTGAATTCCTACCCTTACCTTAAAGTCTTATTCAGAAGCCATATTCTTTGGGAAGTCTTTCTTGAGTCTCTCCATCATTCTGCTACATTCAATTCAATTCAGTTAGACAAATGGTTTTGTTTTGTTTTTAAGAATCTACGCCGTTCTAGGCCATGTGGTAGGCGCTATGAGTAAAAAGATGCAAATGACACAGTCTTTGTTCTCAAGGTGCTTAATTTCTCCACCAGGGTAACATGCCAGGTGACAGACTGCAGCCAGCATCCTCTCCTAGGAAGGAGGGATGTCTTTCCCTCCCCACAAGGACTACAACTTCTACACAGAGGTAGTAACTGCAAGGTCTTAGCGCAATACCTGCTACATAGTAAGCACTATTCAAATGTTAGCTATTATTATTATTTCTCTGCCATCAAGGAGCTCAGATTTCTCTCCAATATATTATAGCCTTTGATGTATTGGTGTTGGTGTCTCATTCCCCTAATATTTTGTAAACTCCTTGAAGGCAGGGATCATGTAAAGGTATCCCTTCCAAATCGTGGGGACTAGGGATGTGACAACCCTGTGATCTGGAAAATCTGCATAAATATTTTGACCCTTCCTTCCTACCAGAGGAGAAGTCTGAAATTTTAATTTTTCTTTTTCTTTTATGGTTTGTTTACAGAACCATATTATAAAAATTGGGTTGATGTTATACAATACTATACATATTATTTATGCATTTCTGAGTTTCTAAACATTTTCCATGTCACCTACTGGCCTTTGTGTGTAATTTGTGGCTTCTGCAAAACTCCTCTAAATTTCACATTTAATTTCTTATGCTGACCTGTGATATATAAAAAGTCATGATGTGGAAGGGATAACTGTAGTTAATAAACATTGCATCTCTCCCAGCACCCAACTGGTGTCTAATAAATGTTTTTGGTATAGCTGTTCTACAATATACTACCATACCCCCTCACCCTGAAGACCAGCTCAAGGTTAAATACCTTGAAGCATTCCCACTGAAATGTAAATTGCTGATAACTCTAAGTTATTTTTTTCCAAGGGAATTTTAATTCAAATAACAAATAGTTCCTACCTATGTATATAGCGTTGAGCATAGTGGTAGAGAGGCAGCAGTGTTAGAGTAGAAAAAAGCAGCAGCTTTGAAATCAGAGGACTTGGGTTCCAATCATGACTCTCTCATGGCCTACATAACTTCAGGAAAGTTTAAATTCTCTAGGCCTCAATGTCCTCATCTGTCAAATGAAAGGGATCTATGAGGTCCCTTCCAGCTGTACATCTATGATATTAAGAATGATATAAAACCTTCTGTAATGTGAGTTAAAGATCTTCCCCTCCCCCATTAATAGGTCTCAGGTGGAGCCCATTAAGGGAAGCTTGATTGGGGGAAGCTTGTTTTGTAGGAAGGCCCACACCTTTTTGTTAATTTCTAGTGAGGTACTGGGTCATGAGGGTCATGCCCTCTGACTCTGAATGGTGTATATATACTCTGAGGTGAGGTTTTGCTTTGGGGTTTGGAAGAAGGTTCCTGTGTCAGATGAGACTCTGGGTAGACTTACCCACCCCACCTCTGTCTTTGAAAACCCAGATGTGGGTGCTTCTCTCTCTGGTAACTATGTATGTATGTAATGGTCAGACAGTTGCATCTGTCTGTTGATCTGTGATGTATGTATTGTTTATGGTCAGAGAGTTAGAAGTGCTGTCTGATGGTCTTTATTTCTCTGCTTGTATATGTGATTAAAGAAGATTGTTAACCCCTCAAAAGTTGCTTTCTTTTTAGAAAAGCAGATCTAAGAGCCTGTGCTAGCAGGTCATCCTGGATGTGTCAAGGTGCTTGATGTTACATCTTCCTTCAAGGCCTTTGCATTTTAACGGGGAAGAGATCATGAGATACATATAAATAAGTGTAATATAAAGTAGAATGTGACAATGGCAAAGCAGATAAGAAAACACGAATAGTAAATGTCATTTTCTTTTGGCAGTGAGGATTTGGAAAGCTTCACAGAGGAAATGGCTCCTGAACTTGGACTTTGAGAAAGATTTAAACTGTCTGAGATTTAGAGGGCATGCATCTCAGGCATCAGAATTTATGTAGAGGGGGAGATATTGGAGGCGGGAAAGCCAGTTAGAGGGTATTATAACAATCCATGTGAGACATGATGATGACCTGAATTAAGATTGTAGCAATATGCGTGTAGCAAAGGTTATGGGTTTGAAAGAAATAATGGAAGTATAATTAACAAGACTTGGAAACTGGACATAGGTAGTGGATGGAGAGGAAGGAATGAAGTAAAAAAATTTCAAGGCTTTAAACAGGTCATTGGTGAGATGGTGGTGCCAGGAATAGAAAATGGGGGAGCAGAATTTGGGGGGTAGTTGTTGAGTTGAAGGTCTAAAGGAATACCTAGATGGAGATGATTGACATGTTCTTTGAAATATATAACTGGGGCTCAAGGGACAAATAAGGCTGAATCCATAGTTATGGGTATGTTTCTATATATGTACCTGATTTCTCCCTCTCTCTCTCTCTCTCTCTCTCTCTCTCTCTCTCTCTCTCTCTCTCTCTCTCTCTCTCTCTCTCTCTCTCACACCCACCCACACACACACACACACACACACACACACACACAGTCCCTCCCCCCATATGTAATCAAAACTACAGAAGTGGTTGAGTTCAACAAGGGAGAAAATCTAGAACAGAGATTCTTATCCTGGGGTTCACAGGTCCCCAAAAGGTCTATGGATAGATTTCAGGGGGAACTGTGATTTTGAATGAGAAAAAACTAAATTTTAATTTCTGTACAATTGATTTCCTTTGTAATCTTTTGCATTTTTTGTATTTAAAAACATTTCTGAGGAGTCCATTGGCTTTCCCAGACTGTCAAAGGCACCCATGCCACAAAAAAGGATAAAAACTTCTGATATAGTGCAATAGGAAAAGGTTTAAAATGAAACGCTTTGGGGTACTCACTCGTAGAAGAAGGGGGGAAGAAAATGAACCAGTGAGGTACACTGAGAAACACTCATTAGAATTTCCACTTCATTAGGTATTAAGACCTTAAGCTTAAGAGATGAGGCTCTGAATCAGAATTTTGGGCACTTGTCAGTGAAGGGGAAACTATGTTTTTGCTCATCTGTAAAATGAGCTAGAGAAGGAAATGGCCAATCACTTCAGTACCTCTGCCAAGAAAACCCCAAATGGGATCTCAAAGAGTTGGGCATGGCTGAAATGACTGAACAACATCACCGGGGCAGAGGAGGGAGAGAAGGAAGAGATGTATGTGGGAGAGGAATCAAGAAATTTTCAGCCTTCTGAATATGACACCCTTCAGGTATCATATCTTCCACATATTCAGATGCTTGACTGTACCTAACTGATTCCCCTAACTTTCCTATTACCATGTTGGAGCAGACAGAGCTTGGAGAACTTGGAGAAAGTCTTCTGGGTTGATGGTAATGATGCTGATGCTGAACATCAGGAAGCTAAGCGGATGATATAGGCGTAGGTTATAGTTTATCTGCCGTAAGTAAATCCCAGTGATGATTTCTCCACCTGTGATATGAAACTTCCTTTTCATGTTTTTTAAGAATCATTGTTATCAGAACCTTAATTAGGATATGACTTTGCTTCCTCCACTTTTTACTTTGCATGTACTTTTCATCATCTATTTTATTTGTCTTTCTTTGAATCAGTCTATGATCTATTATCCTATCTCTAATCTTTCTCTATTCATCTATCATCTTTTTCTTAAACTGAAAAAAAATGCTGCATTTAGCTTTTACATGATATTCAATTCTGAATACATCACATTCTCCTCCTAAGCGAACTTTCCCCAGTAAGAAAGAAAAAGAGTAAACAAGTTAAAAGAAAAAAAAAACTAGTGCAGAAAAATAGAACAATGCATTTCCCTAATCTGACAGCATATATTAATATTCCATAGCCATAACTCTCTACTTCTGAAATAAAGGAAGGAAAACGAATTTACTTGACTTGCAGGGACAACCTTGGTCACCGCAATTACAAAGATTTGGTTCATTTCACTGTTTTCCCCCCTCTAACATGGTTTTTAACATGTATATTGACTTTTCTAATTCCATTCTATATTAGTTCATAAAAAGTCTTCCTGTATCTCTCAGAATTCTTTATATTCACCATTTATTACAGCAAAATAATATCCATTTATGTCATGAATTGTAATTTGTTGATCCATTCTGAAATTGATGAGCACTTACTTTGTTTTCGGTTATTTGTTAGCATATGAATTACTTCTCCTTTGGATCTTATTGAACCTTGCTTTTTATCTTGGACCTAACCATCAGTGAGCTACCTGGGTCAAAGAACACGGACATTTTAGCCTTTAAAAAAGCATACTTTCAAATTGCTTTTCAGAATAACTGAATCCATTCACAACTCTATAAAAATATAGAAATCTTTGTGTGTCTTTCTCATAGTCCCATCATCCTTGACTGTATCTTTCACCATCTTTGCCCATTTTCTGGGTATGAGTTGCTTTGATTTGCATTTTTCTTGTTAGTAATTTGGAGCAATTTTTTATGTGATTGTTGTTTTGAGAACTGTTTGTAACCTTTGACCACTTGTGATTAATGTTTTGTAACATAATATGTTCTGAGTGCTAGAAGTATTAACATCTACTCATTTCTATGGTTTTTTTTTATTGAATCAGTTGAGATTCTAGACCATTTTTCCTCTAAATACATTTTGTAATTATTTTGATTTGTTCTATAAAGTAACCATTTAGTGTCATGATATGGAATAAATCTGTAAACTAATTTAGACAGCTTCATAATTTTTATAGCATTGGTGCATCCTAACCATGGGTAATGAGTATCTTTTTAATTGATAATAAGAACTTATAGTGTAACAGGGAAGAAAATGCATTTACGTGGGTACCTATGGTATAAAGCAACATGTATCAAATATTAAAAGGCTTGTATAATCACAATGCCATAGAAGATCAGAGGTAATTTCTAACTAGAGAGATTATGGAAGGTTATCATTATCATCACGGTCATCTTTATCAAACAAGGGGCATTTTTTTATAGCTTTAAGGTATGAAGGGTGGCTTTTAAACTGAACTTTGAAGAATGGATATCATTTCAATAAATGAAGATAAGGCTTGAGAATCATTTAGGTACAGGAGCAGGTTGAATAGCAGTCCAAATAGAAGATAGTTAAAGGTAACTGGAGGCTGTCAAGTAGTCCCGCTTAGCTGCAGTGTGGGATAAATGAAAGGAGCTGGGGAAGATAAAGTTAGAAACGTAGTTGGGGCCAGATTGTGGAGGGCCTTGAATGCCTCGCAGAGCAGAAGGGACGATATTGTGTAGACCATGGGAATTCATTGGGCTTTTTAAGCAGGAAAATGATAAACCAAAGTGGTAATTTAGGAAGATAAATGTAGCAGTTGAACAATGACCTATGGGGTGGATTTGAGGGGGAGAGCCTGAAGGGACACAGACAAGCTATTAGGTTCTTAAAATAATTTAAGGTATTGAGGGACATGAGTCTCTGTCTCTGTCTCTGTCTCTGACTCTGTCTCTGTCTCTGTCTCTCTCTCTCTCGCTCTCTCTCTCTTTCTCTTCCCCAACACATGCCTAAACATATATTTATGTCTGATGTATATGCATGTATGCTATCCTTGTGGTGAAACTATATCCTCATTTTAGTTTTTTGTTTTATGACCATGTCTTCCTGTGCTCAAGGGTGACCAAAGATCTGATTCAACAATTCACCACAAGTTCACTATGTGTCTCTTTCATGGAGAAATCACTGTTCTGGCACTAGGAGATTAGATAAAGGTTTAGATAAGACACAATCCCTGTCATTATGGAATGGACAATCTAGTCAGGACTAGTTTCATTACCATTCATCTAGAAGCCTCTGTGAACAGGGCTAGACCTGGAGTCAAGAAGACCTGAGTCCTGCATCAGATACTAGCTGTATGATCCTGGGCAACTCATTTCATCTTTGTCTGCCTTAGTTTCCTCATCTATAAAAATGGAGATAATTGTACAACTCCCAGGAAGTTGCTGAGGATTTAAAGAAACATTTATAAAGAACTTTGCAAGTGTTATATAAATGCTAGCTATTATTATCCAGTAATTATTAGGACCCTTAGGAAAAATAACATCAGTTTGTGGCATCAAAATTCAAACTCATTCATATCCTGATTTATTTAATTTTTTTCTTTTTTGGGCCTTTGGATCCTTAGATTTCTTTCTGTTTGAATTGAGGTCATTCACTATTAGCCCCATTGCTGTCAAGATGCATGAACAATGGTAATTATTACACAAGGTTTTGAATGCAAAAGGGTACACATATCATGTTTTAGGTGTTCTCTACTGCCTGAGGCAAGGCATGATGTTACCTCTCCTTTCCCTTCCTTTTCCTTCCCCTGCCCCTTCCCTTTTCTCTTCCTCTTTTCCCCTCCTTTCTTGTTCTTTCTCTTCCTTTTCTTTTCCTGTCCTTTCCCCTTTCCTACCCCTTTCTTCCCTTTCTTTCTTGCTTCCCCCATGCTCTACATTCAAAGCCTTTCTCTGACACTTAGTGTATGATCATGGGAAAGTCACTTGCCTCAGTTTTATCTGTAAAATGGGGATAATACTTCAAGTATCTATCCCACAGGGTTATTGTGAAATTCACATGAGATGATGTATGTAGAGTTTTGACAAACTTTAAAACACTATCTGAATGCCGGTGTTCATTATCCTCCTCTTCTTCCTCCTCGTCCTCCTTGCCAACATTCTCTTTTTTTTATGATCACTGTGACATCAATGATTATTTTTCTTTCATATGAAAGGAACTCATTTGAGGGGATCATGGCACTTTTCAAAGTCTCATTTGCTGCTTTCAGTAGTATGTTTTGTGAGTCATAAACAGGTAGTGTGATTCAGTGGTCTGGGCAGTCGCTGAGTTTCAATCCCAGCTCTGCCAAAGACTTGTAATGAAGCCTGAGGCAAATTAGTTAACTCCAGTTTCTACACCTGTAAAATGGGAATAAAGATAATATTTACCTATCCCATGACAGTTCTGGGGAAATCTATTTAGCCTCTGTAAAGCTTTCTGAGAGTGGTAGATGAAAAGGGCAGAACATAGTATCAGGGCAAAGTATCTATGTTAGTAGTATAGATTGCTTGGCAAATCTCTATTAAACACATCAAAGGTATTCTCAACATATTTGGGCTCACCCTCAAAAAATGGGCTTTACTTTTGATATTCAAAGGTATGGGCATGTAAGAGACCTAGGCTGGGTGTGTCCAGGGGGAGCAGAGGTAGAGGACTGGCAAAAGTCTCGGAGCCTGGAGTAGAGCTGAACCTTCAAGTTAAATGGCCTCAAGTGAAATGATTCAAGGGACCTAGGAGTAGGCAGGCAGAGGCCCACAATATCTCAACATGATCATTCAGGAAATGGAGAAGCCATGGCCATATCCCAGCTCTAGACAGAATTGTCCTGAGGAGAAGAGAAGATTTATCTTGAAGCTAGAGGGGTTTAAGTAAATAACTTTCAAATAATTTTAGTTATTAAACACACTTAGGAAAGTGCTGAAGGAGATTTTGGAGTTTTCTTCAGGAATATATATATTTTTTTAAAATAGAGGGCATATTTATACTTAGTGTATGAACAAATTAGCTTGGCTCTATGCCCAAGAATGCTTAAGTTCTAACTAGCTGCTTTACAAAAGTACACTAATATTCAAAAAAGATCGAGAGAGTAGGTGTTGATGACTCAGGATAAATGCATTTCACTACTGAAAATGATTCTGCAAGACTGCTTTCTCTAGAAGAGGCCTTAAAGTAGATGATCATTAGTCTGTATCTGTAAATTCAACAAATTTAGTCAGCCTTAGACTATGTGCAATGCATTATATTAGGGGTGGGGGATCAAAAAGATAAAATAACAAAGAATACCTTCTCTCTAGGATCTTAAATTCCTTCTCCCCATCTTGTAATGTTCTTTACCTTTGGAAGGTGGTGAATATACTTTAAATGTTGATGATTAGGGATTGCTTGAAATGTTTCAGATGCAACTGGGCCCCATACCCAGCAAGCGAGTAGCTATATGAATGATGTCGCTGGGCAGGAATAATGGAGTCCCTCTCAGAGGTTCCCAAACTTATTTGCCTTATCACTCACTTCTCAAAAAAAAAAAAAAATTACTGAGCACACCCCTGGAAATCTACTTTCTTTAGCCCTTTTTTAAAAATTTGCATCATTTCAAAACTATATAAAGTATGTGTGTATGTATATATATATTAAAAAGACACATCTTAAATTTACCAATTTATTGTAAATTCGTGTTTATTTTCCCAAATTAAAGTTAATATGACACAATATTGTGTCATGTAACTATAGTATTGTGTTGTAAACAAGCCATTACACACACACATTCCTGCCTATGCATGCTGGACTTCCTGACAATACATATTGCTCTTCTGCCAATACTTGCTTGTTAAGACCTATCCAGGGAATTGACCACTGATCCACTATAACTTGCATTTTTTTGTGTTTATTTGGAAAATAATGTAATCACTATGACATTAACTCTGTTACACAACAGATGAAACAGGTACAAGTGGTTTTCAAAATTTTCTTCTCTTCTTTATTCTTCCACCATTCCTTATTTTTATTTAATACCCCACAATTATACCCAATGTTACTACTACCAGACCCCTGGATTGTTCCAGTACCCCACCCCGCCCCCTCCCACCAAGGGGCAGTACTGCTTTGGGAACCTATGCAAGAGAGCTGGATTTGAAATCAGGAAGTTTAAGTTAAAATCCTGGATTTGTCATTGACTGGCTGTGTGACCTTTCTGGGATTCAGTAATTCATCTGTAAAACGAACGAGATGGACTAGATGACCTATGATCAACGAATTGTTCAATCAACAAGCATTTATTAGTGCCTATTATGTATGGAGGCACTGGTAGGTAGATAAATGAAGCTGTCTTTGCCAGACAAAACATACCTCCTCAAGGGCAAAGGCTATTTTGATTTGGTCTACTAGGAGAGCCCCTAACAGAGTTCCTGTCACATGGCAAGTATTTACTAATGTTTATAGATTGATTTCCTTCAAAGATCTTATAATCTATCGGGGAAACAGTAGGTATGCACATATGTATGCATGCGTATAGACTCAATTCCACCTGTTAACTTCCTGGCCTCCTTTAAATCCCATACAAAATTCCATTTTTTTGCAGGAGAACTTTCCCAATTCCTCTTAATTCCAGCGCCTTCCCTCTGCTACTTATTCCCTGTATATAGCTTGCTTTGTGTGTGTGTGTATACATACATACATACTTATATATACACACTTATATACACTTTTTTTTGACATTCTCTCCCCATAGTTCAGCACAATGCCTAGCACACAGGAGGGGTTTAATAAATGCTTGTTAATAGATGAATTGAATATATACAAATTGATTATAAGATAATTTCTGGAGAGAGGCTCTGCAGAGGCTGAAGAAAAGTCCCATGTGGCACTTGAGTGGATCACTGTAGAAAATTAGGGTTTCTAAGAAGCTGCAGGGAGGAGGGAATGAATTGAGGCATGCAAGATAGTTCTGGAGGGACTGGCTACACATAACACTGTCTCTGGACTGCCCACCTTTTCACTGGTTGTTCCCCAGACTTTGAGTGTTTTTTTTCTTTTCATTTGTACCTCTTGGGTTTCCTGGCTTCTCTTGGGATTTAATTCAAATCCCACTATCTACAGGAAGTCTTCCTTGCCTCTAGTAGTGCCTTCCTTCAAAGATTATCTTCCATTGTAATTAATTGTTGATTCTTGTATTCAGATCTCCCCTATGTCATTTTCTTCATGTATTGCATAGTGCTTGTCATATGTCATTCTTTAGCCATTTTCAGTTGTCTGATTCTTTTCAACCCCTTTTTGGAGTTTTTCATTTTTTTTGTTTTTTGTTTGTTTGTTTGTTTTTTTTTGGCAAAGACACCAGAGTGCCTTGCCATTTCCTTCTCCAGCTCATTTTACAGACAAGGAAACTGAGGCAAATAGGATTAAGTGACTTGCTCAGGGTCACACAGCTAATAAGTGTCTGAGGTTAGATTTGAACATAGGTCTTCCTGACTCCAGGTCTGACATTAGCCACTCATGGCATATAGTAAATGTTTAACATTTACTTATTGACTGATTTTTCTATGTGAAGAATGATATGAAGGCCAGTTTGATTGTACTGTAGATTGTATGAAGAGAGAAGTAGTATGTATAAGGTCCCTCTGTCTTTAAATCTATGATTTGATGATCCATTTCAGTAATAAAAGCAGTGTGCGAGACTACATTCATCTCTACTATCTCATATGCCCCCACCCCACAAATGTTCCAGAGAGATAGTAAGGGATTGTCATTTTATGGTTGTGCTAAGTGTGGAAGTGAAGTAATTTGTTCAAGGTCCCTTAGTAAGTTTCAACTTAAGCCAGGAACTCAAAGCTGGGACATTGGACAGAGCATTAGATTTATAGTAAGAGGACCTAGTTTTGAGGCAATCCCCTTCCTCTCTCTGGGGGATACCCTAGGTCCAATGACCACAGTTTAGTATACTGTGAACTAAATAGAATGAAATTCAGAGAAAGTGACAGTAGTAAAATGTCTATGCAGTGAACAGTCATTTAAATTATGTTGAGAGAACATGAGGCTGCATTTTATTTACACACTGCTTAGTCTTCTCCTTGTCCCCCAATGAGGCAGACTTAGACTCTCCTGATAGATCCTGGTATCACTGATGGTGAGGAGAGGGTGGGAGGAGGACTAGAAGGCTCTCAATTTCACCTACTCCTGCAGCTGGCTTGTGTGTATAGGAGGGATCAGTCTTTTGTGGGTAGAGTTCTATGCTTTTCACAACCATTTTTCATTCAAAAGGATTTGAAAAATCAGCACATTTGGGGAAGAAATCCAACATGTAAAAGCATGCAGATGCAGTAGCTCTCACCCCAAAAGGAAAAAGGCCACTGGGGGAAAAGTTACACAACAAAGGACCTCATGGGACTCCAGTGTGCATTTCATTGTTTGACTTGACAGAATGCATGTTTCTCATCTCCAAACATGTTTATGATGAGCGCCATACGTGGTGTGCTACACTTGTTCTACATTAGGGAGAATAATCTGATAAAGGAAGTTGGGTCACAGTGTTCATTATAGGGTTCAAAACATTTAGGATTGATAACGTATAACATTTGCCATCTCTCAGATGTCTCCCTTTTAATAAAGCCAAAAGATTTAGCAAGTGCCGTTGAGAATGTGACAGCCCCATAGAGTTTGATGTATGTGTCTGGGGGAAAAAAGCCCACTGAGATGCCCAAGTTAAACCCATGTATTTAATGCCTTTGGTAGATTAAAATAATCCTTAAGGGAAATCCACTATGACAACAATCATTGCACAGGTTTTCCAGTCTCGGCTTCTATGTTACAACTATTCCTTGAAACTACTTATGTTACAGGGAAAGGCCACATTCTCAGTGTTGATTTTCTTTTTTTTTAAAGCTTCCTACCCTACATAAAAAGGAATTTTAAGTTCTCACTTTCATCCTTACACATTAGGAAAAGTCTTTCAATACTCCATTTACATTCTCCCCCTCCCTACACCCCCCCAACCTCTTTTCTAATTGGTGGAAAATAGTGTAGGGGAGGAAAGGAGCTTTTTCCACTCACAACCCAAAAAGTAAATGGATATTATCAAGTTGACTTGAGACCTTTGGTGCATCAGAGAATTATTTCTTGTAGGAGTTCCAGAAATAGCAAAGAATATAATCTACATTGATGGCACTCAGTTAAATATTGGCCCTCCCCCCTGGAAATCCAAATTCTCTCTCTCTCTCCCCCCCACCTCTCTCTTTTCCTCTCTCCCTCTCTCCCTCCTGCCCTTATAGACTGAGGAAAAAAAATCTGCTCTGAAGAAAATAAAACATCCGTTTTAATGATAATAACTACCCTTGGTGCCCTTCTCCATGAAGCTCAAAGGCTCCAAGTATATCATCTAATTAATCCTGGAAACATCCCTGTGAATTAGGAAGAGGCAGTCATCATTATATTCATTAATACCTCTTCACATATATTTCTGACATCTTTATGGATGGTGGACTTTAAATCTACAAGCCTGTATCTCTGAGGCATTCACATTAGGCATGTTTCCCAAGGTGGCTATTAAGTAAATCTCATAGAACATTGTCTCTAAACTCAAACGAAGGCTCTTCCCATGGTCCTTTAAAGGGACATTTCTTACCATAGGGTTCTAAATTGAATGTTTGCTATTTGAGGTCATTGGATGCTAGGTTATATTGAGACTGCATTATGAGACAGGTAGATTATGAGACAACTGAAAAGTCTCCTTTGCTTGTAAGTGAGTCTAATATTCAAGATCTCCAGAGAAGTCATCCATTGAATCAATAAGGATGAGGTGAAGTTGCTACTTAAATCTCTTCAGGGACTCATTACTGATGGAAAAAAAAAAACCCTATTAGGTCTAGGTAATTTATTTGAGAGAAATGGGTCCCAGGTTGCTATTGAAAAAAAAAAAGATGAGACTCAGGAGAGTTGGCTTATTAAATGAAATAAAGTATACTGCAGAGGGTATTCCTGCTTCTTTTTCACTGGTTCTTAAAGTGATCTGTTCCTGAGGTTTTAACAAGACTTCACAGGAGAATTAGATAGCTCAGTGAGATGGAGCATGTTGAATTAAGTAGTTGAACTGGAGATATCCAAAGTAGTTGGGCAGGGATGAGAGGCAAGCAATACAACCAGTATCCAGAGAATTCAGGATGTAAAGGGTCTGGTCACCAGTTAGAAAAAAGAAATACAATAAAAACTGGAGGGTCCTTTTAGTGCCAGAGCAAGAGGAAGAAGTCCAACTATAAAAGGATGCTCATACAACTAGATCATGACATCAAGATCTAGACACACTTGCCATTGTCTGTATAAATCAAGGCATCTCAAGGAAGATGATAAGGGCCAAGGGTTTTATATTGAGGGCAGACCTTGCTAGGTTATCATCTGATTCGTGTTTTACCTCTGATGTCACAGATGAGGAGTACCAATCAAAGAAGTTTCATGAGAGGCAGGAGCTTTTAGCATGGGAGATTTCAGGTACAGCAGATAAGAGAAAGATTGACAGGCAGAGAAGAATGAGGTATTTCTAGAGAAAATAGAGTGTATTTCAAGAACAGGCCTCAGAAAAAGAGTTTTATCCCCAACCAGTGCAGTCTCAGATTTAAGCCAGGAGTGAGCAGCCAGCACAAAAAATTTTGAATTCCACCCAAAGGTCATGTTAACTCTTTAAATTAGCATGATATACTTAAACCAAAACAGAAAGGAATTAAGTTAGCTGGAAGAGGGCAATCCTTGACTGGAAGGGTTAGCCTGGCATGGAAAACCTGCCACAATCTGGCTCTAATCTTCCCCCCCCCCCTTATTTCATTCTAAACCTCTTCATGCCTTCTACGTTTCTGCCAAACTGAGATATTTTCCATTCGCACCCTGCTCTCTCTCTGCTTTACATTCATACAGACTCTTTTCCCTATCTTGAAATGGATTTTCTGAACATTCTATTAAAACTCCTGTCTTCCTTATTAAAACTCCTGTTTAGGTACCACCTCTTCCAGGAAGCCACTCTTGTTCCCCACTCCTTCCCTCTATCCCTACCTTCTCACATTTCTTATGGACTTTGTTTAGATCTCTCCCTTTGCCTATGACATGATAGTCTATCTTACCTATGTGTTTTTGTATATGTATGTATCTATACATATGCATGTATAGATACGCCCACAAAGTCATCGTCTGTCTGTCTGTCTATCTGTCATCTCACAAACTCCTCTTCTTGTAAGTTCCTTCAGTGTAGAGACTGTTTTGCTTTGTTTTGCTCTGTTTTGCTCCACTTTATTCATTTTTGTTTCACCTGTACTCAGCATAGTACCTTTCTCATTGTAGTCACTTCATATAGGTATATATTTAATTGAGTATATTGGACACAATGGAACCTTATCATCAGAATTTAGTCAATTCTTTACCAGGAGAAAGGAGAATTAAAAATAGGAAAGACATCTGTTTGTTTGGAGCTCAGCATAAAAATAATAGTCCTGTCTTGAAACAGGAGGCTGGACTAGCTGGTAGCCCAGGGAGGTCTAGCCAGCCCCATGAGCCTATGGTTTAAAAATGTTTTGTTGGAGCAACATCTATAACGCCCCCCCCCCACCTTAAAAACAAACGCATTAACACTGACCAAAAGGGAATGTCCCACGAAGCCGTTCACAGTTTTACTTGTATTGCTGCTTCTGCGAAACAAGCCATATTTTTTTTGAAAAAGGCTACATTTTTGTAAAAAAAAATGGCTGCTTCTGGGATCTCAGCAGTTTCTTCGATTCTTAAGTACCTTCCTAGTTACCCTTTCTTTCTGGGATGTCTAGCACCTTAAGGGTGGGGACCCTGAATGGATGTATTGTACAGTTATCTAAATAAAAACTAGAAAGACAGAGAAATGAATGGCTGAGCAGAATTGAAAGATTCCGGATGATCATAACTTGATGACATTGAGGAGAGACTGACGTTTCCCCCCCGGTGAAGCAGATGACTGATGTCTGGCCCATCCTGCATTGGCTTGTCCGCCTGCAGGGAAGTCTTACTTACTGTCCCCACCCCTCAGTGGGAACGGCAGCTACATCCTATTTCTGATCTCTCAGGAATCAGTGAGGCAACCTGCAAGAATCTAAATCTCTCTCAGTGGCCCTGAAGGGGAATCGCAAGGCAACCTAGAAATGGAGATTCAATTTTTTGGGGTTGATTTGAGGAATATCTTATACCTTGCCTCTACTACTTGTGTGATGCTTTAAGATGATGAGACATTCCATGGAATTTGTGCTCTAATGCTTTATACCATTGTGAAACTAAATAAAAGTTTTACTTTACTATGATATGAAGTCTATACTATCTGTTATACATAGCTGGGTTATTTGTTAAGCAGAGCTGAATCTCATAAAGGGAGAAGTAACCAGTAGGTGGGGACAAATTAAATACCGGTGTCATTCCTCTCAATCTCTCCTCTCCCACCCTACCAAGGGCAGATAATTCAGACGCAAGCTCTTGGGATTCAAGTCTTAGAAGTAATACTATAAATAATGCATGTTATCAAGAAAATACCTCCAAGGACCTTTTAAGTTTTCTTTATAGTACTGAGAGCCCATATGGGGTAAAACCGTTCTGTTCTCAATACCCAAAGAAGGTTACTCTTCCCCCAGCTTTTCTCATTCTTGACCCAGTGTACTTCTTTGCCTGGGTTGGAAAATATTTAAGGAATGGATGAATGAAGTGGATTATAAATATACTGTTAATTGGTATCTCTTTAGGGCAGGGACTGTGTCTAACTCACTCAGTAACTTCTAGTGTCTGGCAGAGTGCCATACACTCAGTAGACTTTCATGATATATTTGTTAATATTTCTACTTCTTCTGGAGGAACTGATCAGATGACTGGAACTTTTCCTCCTCCTTCCCTATCTTCCTGTGGCCCACTCTCTAGCCCACAAAGCTTTCTCCCTGCTAGCTCATAGAGTTGAAAGAAACCTTAAAGACCATCCAGGTTCAATGATTCCCACCCTAAAGGCCAAGGAATCCCAAGGGACCTCCGAATTGTTGTAAAGGGTCCAAGAATACATCTACATGCTAAAAGCATTGCTATTTTGCTCTTTATCTCCAACAAAATATGTAGTATGACTGGATACAAAAAAGCAAACATTTTTGCAGCCTAAATTTTTTTCATATATACATATATGTTCTACAATTTTTCCAACGCTACTTTAATCAGTGAAATTTAAATTCGTTTAAATTTATTACTAAATTCAGTCTTATTTTATTGTTGCATGTATTTTGTCAGTTAATGGATACTAATAACATACTACTCTTAGATGGGAGAAGGTGGGTGGTGGTTTCTGTCATTATTAAAAGATGTCCTATTCAGAAATTTTGTAAATCGGTGATATGGTCCAATTTTACAAACAAGGAAACCAAGATTCAGAGATGTGAAATGAATTTTCCAAAGCAGTAAACAACTGAGCCAAGATTTCCACCTTGATCAAATATGGTTTTGTGAAATTCTCTAGTCTAATGTGTTTTAGTTTTTGCTTTTGTCTCACCTCTAATTCTTGATATGTTGCCTCTCCCTCCCGGGGAACCACTCCTTATATGAAAGAGGGAAAAAAGTTTCTAATTGTGTTTTAGAGCATATGCCTCATTTATGGGATGAAATGGTAAACTCTTTGAGGGCAAAAAGTCATAGAATCATTTTGTTTCTTTCCATGTCACTTCTGCCTACCCACAGAGCACCTACCAAAGTTGAAAATATAATCGTCATTTATCATGCTGAATCAAAATTTTGAATGGGGTCGAGGATGATGACACGGTATGCGATAAGCAAAGTTTTCTGCTCCTGGCTCTTCAGAGAACATTTATACCATGAGTAGAGATTATAGGTTTACTCAGGGATTGCAAAAGTAAATAGCTTCTCTCTAAGTTTATGGGAGTCTGACCTATGACCTGTAAGTTGGTGAATCAAGATGGTATATTGTACCAATAAACCACCTTTTCTCTCAAAGTAATATAGTATTTATTATCTTATTTATCAACCTGTAGTCAACAGGTACATGAATTATTATCCCCATTTTTGTGATAAGGAAATTAGAGTGCATAGAGGTTAAGTGATTTGCTCTAGGACAGACATTTAAAAATAATGAGCAGAAGGAGATTAGTGTCCTGGGCACCTGAATTATTTCTCTGTATCCTTTGTCCTCTGCTGGCTCCCTACTATCTAGAGTGTAAGAAATAAAACACTTTTTTAAAACTCTCACTAATACTATATTTTCTTAAAAACTGAAAAGGATGAAACTCCAAAGCGGTGATTATCACTCAATTCTCAGGCATTGGGTGTTTTCTATTTCTAGTAATTCAGTGAGTCCTTTGATATTTTTGGAGCCTCATGAAAGTATTAGGGTCAGGGCCTCTAGTCATGCCCAGTTTATAGAACTAATTGTGGCTATTATTCTGATGGAAGTCATATCTGTGGTATGATTGCCTTTATTTCAAACACGTTTTCAGGATTTACAAAAAGAGATGATGTTGGTGAAGTCTTCAAGAATTGAACTGAAGTACCTAGGTAACTCAGTCCTGGAGTCAGGAGGATCTGAGTTCAAATCTAGCCTTAGGCATTTACTAGCTATATGACCCTGGGCAAGTCACTTAACCCTGATTGCCTTTGCTCCCCTGGCCCCGAGCAAAAGAAATAAATTGGGCATGACTATCTGGCCAGCCTTGGAAGGGAACTCCAAGATGATCTATTCCAACCCCTCATGTTCCAGATGAGAAAGCTGAGGCCAGGAGAAGGAGAGTAATTTTTCCTGAAGTCATTCAGGTAATTAATTAAAGAAAGAGAGCATGTCACAACAGAGAGATTGCTGGCTTTGGAATCAGAAAGACCTAATTTCAGTTCCTGCTTCAGATACGTAATGGTTGTGGGACCATGGATAAGATGTGTAACCTCTTAACGTCCTCAGAAAATTCTCAGTCAGTTAACCCATAAATCCACCAGCATTTGTTAAGTACTTCTTACATATCAGGCACTATGTAAGATGTTGAGGACACAAAAATAACACCTCCCTCCCAAAAGTTTGAGACAATATCTGCCTTCAAGGAACAAATATTCTATTGAGGGACAAAAGTATGTACTAGCAGATATGAAGTATGAAAAAAATACAAAATAATTTCTGATGGGGCTTAGGAGGTGGAGAACTAGGAAAATCTTCATTTAGGAGGTGATATTAGAATTTAACTTTTAAGAGTCCTAGAGATTCTGAGAGGGGGAAAGTGAGGAGACATTAAATCCCTGTCACTGGAGACAACTTGTCCAAACCACAGAGAAGGGGAAGAGAATATCAGTTGTGAGGGCAATGTCCAGAAAGGGTAGAAAGGAGAAGAACCAGTAGAGAACAGTGTCCCAAGAGCTCAGAGAAAGACTATCTAAGAGAAGAGAATGGGCAACCATGACAAATGCTGCAGATGGGTCAAGTAGGATGAGGAGTGGAGAGAAAGGACTTTGGGTCTGGCTGTCAAGATCACTGGTAACTTTGGAGACAGCAATTTCAATTGAATGAATGAGCCAGATTACAAAGGGCACACATATATATACATTTATATATAATACACACAAGATACATATGCATGCATGTTTACATGTGTATGATATATGTATGTGTGCATATATACATACACATATATATGTATATCTGTTTATCTATATGCAGAGAGAGAGTGCTATGAAAGACAGAAGTGATATAGGATCCTTAAGGGAGAGTTGGACCAACTGAGTGTTTTTTCTTTTGTTTTGTAAAGATAGGGGAAACCTATCTTTAGCATGTTTGAAGACCGAAGGGAAAGAATCAATAGATAAGGAGAGATTATCGTCTTAATTTAGCAGAAGAGTTATTGATCTGTATTTGGTGGAGTGAATTTCTGTGCCAGGGAGTTACCAATATTGTTGAAATCACAGATTTACATCCAAAAGAATTCACTGGAGTCAGATACAGAATTAAAATCCAGCTCCCCTTAGACAATGCATGCTGTGTTGTTTCTACTGGATTGCACCTTGGAATGACTTTGTCTATTCTCTCTTGTACTTGCGTCAGTGTTGCTCAGTCTAATTCTTCTAGCAAAGATGTTAGGGTTTTTTTTTATTTGTCCCTCCTTTGAGTCTGCAGTTCTTTTGCGGTCAGGGGCCTGGGTTCCATTTCTAGTCTGGCCTGCTTGTTGCTTTTGTGTTTATGAACAAATCAATGCAACAAGTAAATTACTAGGAACAGAATCCTTTCAAGTGTCTTTAATGCAGTAACAAATAATAATGAGCCATCATCTTTGACAGCTTAATGAAGCTCTGGAGAGAGAGGTGGTGACCATGCGTGTGCATAAGAAAGCCAGATCCTGGCAAGCTTGCAGTCAGATAATGCCAGCTCCATTAGCAGAGAGGATGAGGAAATTGGGGTTTCTGGGAATTTTGTTGTTCACTTCCTGTGAATTTTTTTGCAATTATGTTGCTCCTTAATAAAACCTCCCTGTATCTGAAAGCAGCCTGCAGGTGCATTTCTGTAGGCACTTACCTCTGTGCAGGTCATGCATCTCAGGGGAGGCCAGAGTGGGCCTCCTCACAGAAGAAACGAACTGATGAAGCAAAGATCCCCTAAGATATGTAAGAAGGTAATGATCACAGGGACTGTTTATGAAGCTCTTTTAATATTTGTAAAGTCCTTTACATGTGTTATCTCCTGACTTCCTCGCAACAACCCTGCAAGATAAATCCTATTATTACCATTCCCATCTCTTTCAGATGAGAAAACTGAGACTCAGTGATGTGAAATGACTTGTCCAGGGTCATACAGCTAGTAAATTTCTTAGGATTTGAACTGCCTCCATGTCCTGTACTCTGTTCACTGTACTACTTGCCCCAAAATATTTCTTCCCTCCATCTATGCCTGATAGTCATTATTAAGGATTAATTCATTGGTACCCCCAAAACTTTTGGATTTATTAAGATAAACATAGCCCTATGATGGGTAACAGTAAATAGTTATCTCCTCCTGTCTTTGTCAGGAAATAATTTATAGCCACTTGTGAGAGAAATCTTTGGTTGTGGGACAAGAATAAGGGTTTGTGTGGATAAGATAGTAAGCACGATGTTAGGTGTGGTAGTAGGGAGCACGCAGTCATGGAAAGCCCTGTATTTGGAGGAGGACACGAGTTTTTAATCTGTTCCTCAGTTTCCTTATCTATCAAATGAAAGGGTTAGATAAAATCAGGTGTCATTAATTTAGAATCCATATTTCACTAAGGGGAAGCCCATGGATTGAATTCATGAAGTCTGTGAATTGAGATAAAAGAACAAAATAAAACATTGCATCTTCACTTTCCAATCTCTAAATTTAGCATTTCCTTCAATTATTTAAGAACACGAAGGGAAACATTTATATAGCACCTACTATGTACCAGGCATTGTGAAGTGCTTTTACAAATATTATCTTATTTTGTCCTCATAACAACCCTGTGAGGTAGGTGTATTATTATCTTCAACTTACTAATGTGGAAACTGAAGCAAGAAAAAATTCAATGACTTGCCCAAGGTCATACTGCTAGTAAGTGTCTGAGGCCAGATTTGAACTATGGTCTTCCTGACACCTGGCCAGAGTGCCATCTCTTTCTTCTGAGGTAGTTAGATCTAGATGTCTGAAATGTGCCATCTCCCTTTCCCTGTGCTGAAAAGATAAGTAAGCTTAAGAAAAATCCATTGACTAGGTGGGGGAGATAGGGGAAGGTCACTGAGAAAATGCTCATTTTATATATCCTTATTACACATAATCCTTACATAGTTGTATATTTTAGCCAAACTGCCATTATGCAAAGATTGATTGGTTGGTTTGTGTGAGAAGCATCTAATACTGCCAAAGATGTCTTTGAAGCAAAAAGTTAAGAACCCCTACAGTAGATGATCTCTAAAGTATTTTTCATCCTATCAGTTCATGATCCCGGGCCTGAAAGTAGATTGTAAAAGGCAACAAAAATAAATGCTTTCCAATCTTTCCTCCAGGTAGCCCTCAAAGTTCAGTGTGAAGACCTCTGAGGAGCGGTAGGCCCATGTTGATTTAGTCAACGATAAGCGCTAGTCTTTTGACAGTGCGTAGATTACACATCCCTAGAAATTTCTCATAATCGCTCAGAATAGAATCATGTGAACACATTGGATTGAGCTTTCATTAAGCAGGTACTAATTAAAAATTGAAAAAAATATTCTGATTTTTTATAGGATAAGGGTTTTCAACCTGGACTCCATTCTCCTACAACAGTCCACAGGGATGGGGAACCTGCTGTATCAAGGTCACATGCGGCCCTCTAGGTCCTCAAGTGAGGCCCTTCGAATTCAAACTTCCCAGAATAAATCCCTTTAATAAAAGGATTTGTTTTGCAAAACTGGAACTCAGTTAAAAGGCTGTACCCAAAGACTTAGAAGTCCACATGTAGTCTTGAGGCAACAGGGTCCCTACGCCTGGGACTCTAGGGATTGACTTAAGGGTTTCTGTGAATGCTTTTTAAAAAATACCTTTGATAGCTATATTTTAGTATAATCGACTATCTTTGTAACAGTCTATATTTTATTTAAAATGTTTAAAAACATTTTTCTGAAAAAGGAGATATGGTTTCTTCAAAATGTCAAAGGGATCCATAACACACAAAAAGGTGAAGAATCCCTTTCACAGACTGATATAGAATTTCAAAGGAACTGGATTCAAGAGTTCATACCTAAGGCCCAGTAAAAACCATAGCAAATCCATTGTGTCCTTGTCTGCCACATCATTGGCATAGTCAGTTGGTGGCTTGTTAGGACGAGATGGTTGAACTGCACCACTACCTACTGAAAAGGCAGGTGTGCTTACAGAAAATCCATCTGGGGTAGAGGAAGATCGCTAAGAAAATCCTTATATTTTAGCCAAATCACCATCATACAGAGGCAGATTGGTTGCTTTGTGTGAGAGGCCACCCTGGCATAAATGTGTAATCAGATGTGGAGCTGGCAAGAGCTCAATTCAAACTGACACGTACTTAACTGCACAACCATAGTTGGGTTATGTAACCCTTCTGGGCTTATTTCCTCCTCTGAAAAATTAAGGTAATGATGCTCATAGGCCTGAGTTTAAATCTAGCTCCAGATTCTTAGTAGCCGTGTGAGCTTGGACATGTCACTTAATCTCTGTCTCCCTCAGTTTCTTGAATGAAAATGGGAATAACAATATCATCTACCTTGCAAGGTTTTTGTGCAGATCAAATGAGATAATATTTGTAAAAGTAGTTAGCATAGTACCTGGCACATGGTAGATGGCATATTTCAGTGCTTATGCCCACCACCATCTTCTCCTTTCCTTTCTTTCCCTTCCCTCCCATAGGACCTACCTCAGAATATGATTGTGAGATTCAAATAAGATAATGTTGGTGGCAAAGTGGACAAAGTGCTGGCCCTGGAGACAGGAAGACTCCTCTTCCTGAGTTCGAATCCCTAACTAGCTGTGTGACCCTGAGCAAGTCACTTAACCCTGTTTGCCTCAGTTTTCTCCTCTGTAAAATGAGCTGGAGAAGGAAATGACAAAGCACTCCAGTATCTTTGCCCAGAAAACCCCAAATGGGGTCACAAAGAGTCAGACAAAATTGAAACAACTGAACAACAGTATGTAACTTTAACGATCTATATCAATGCCAGTTATTTTGATTGATCTCTGTGGTTGCTGCTTCTTTTTCTTTTATCTTGTCTCACTCTCATTGGAAACTCCATAAAGAGTAGATGGTGAGAGAAGGAGGAAGTTAAAGTACGTTTTATTCCTATTGGTATTAGTAGAACTTAAATGAGATGTAATGGGAAAATATGTAGAAACTTGCATAAAATGAATTTTGGGGAATTTCTATGGGATAAGCTTTCCACCCATTTTACGTATCCCTGCACTGCCTCACCCATCACAGCGACCATATTCATGACAAGTAGACTATATATTACTTCAATATCAGAAGATTAATGATTTGGCATAGAAACTCCTTCTACCAACAAAGAACTCAATCCCTCTGTGCCTTAGAGATTGTTTCATGAGTTGCTGTGGTAAAAAACAAACAAACAGAAACCTATCACCTGGTGACCGACTTTCTGGTGATTTTTTCTCTTTAAATTTAGTTAAGCTGGTCCTTGTATAACAGAGTTCATCTTGGGGTCTGTGTGCTCAAAGCCTTTCTAAGATATGCTAGGGCTTTTGCTCCACTAGTATAGCCTTCAAGACCCCAGTGGCATCTCCAAGTCATTGGGATATATCATAGTATGACTTCAGTGGAGAGGTATACTTTAGAGAACATTTTTTAACACAAGATTTAAGTATTCTCATGTATATTTTTCTCTATTGTTTTTTGAAAATGATGACCTCTCTGGTAATGCAAAAAGCATTTAGAAGGAAGGAAAAAACAAGAAATAAAGACTTGTTAGTAAAAAGAATTATAGAAAGGCTATTCTAGAATTTGTTCAGTTGTGTCTGACTTTGAGTGACCCCAAAGTCCATGATGTTTTCTTGGTAAAGGTACTGGAGCAGTTTGCCATTTCTCCCTCCATTGTGTCCCCATTTTACTGATGACAAGCTGAGGCAATTTGGGGTAAAGTGCTAGTAAGTACCTGAGGTTGGATTTGAACTCAAATAATCCTGACTCCAGTCTCAGTGATCTAGCCACAGCACCACTTAGCTGCCCATTATGTTTCTCAATATGGTAGGACCATAAAACACAATCATTCTATTTTTCATATTTTGTCATTAGACATCATGAGGACCAATTAACAAATGGCTTTTTATTTTAAGTAGGAATGTCCCTTTGATATTCGTATCGGATATTGTGGCATATTGTGGAGCTCTTTTTGGATTCAGAATGGGAAATCTGTGGATCTGCAAGTAGAGCTGAACAGCACAGGGGGCTGTAGAGGCTGTGGTCAAGTCATATCGTGGATTTCTTCATCCCTACAACCACTGCAATAATATTTCTATTTTATATATTATGGAGATGATTATTTCATTCCTGTATGAACGTTGCCCTGGAAGTATACGAATGGAACTGGAAGAAAGATTTTTATGAACTTCCATTTGAATGATAGCACCACAGGGGATATGTGGCAGGAAGTTAAGGTGCCCAGGCAGAAGTGTGTTAGAGTCAGCTTGAACCAGCTTGAGTGACCTGAATGTTAAATTTTCGGTGTGAGTATTTACATGTTGGAAATCTGGAAACATCACAATTCAGGGGTTGATGTGTTGTTTTGTTGATAGTCTAGATTTTACAAAGTGATGGAGAAAATGTTAATAATTCAGGTTCAACTTAAAAATGTGTCACAGGTACTTTCCTCTACCCCTCCCTGTGAAAAGCCAATTGTTAAACATTTGCCAGCACACCCTACAACATTCACCAGCATATCCCTGTGAATAAGGGAAGTAAATACATGCTACGTCTTGTTCGTAGATAGTTGGAAGGAATCTTAGCGATCGCCTACTCCAAGTTCCTCACTTTATAAATGAAAAAACCAAGGTTCAGAGAAGGCAAGGTAGTAACAGAGCCAGAAATTGAACAGAAGGCTTCTGGGTGGTTTTTTCACCTCACCGTATTGTTTTGTGTGGGATAAGGTACTGGCACATGATCAGACCACCTGAAATAGCATCTTTACACATAGACAGGCTGGAAGCATTTTTAGGGGAATTATGAAGTAGGGACATTCTGGGTAAGTCTATCATGTGCTGGAACCTGGCGCCTTTCCATTGGCTGTAAATTCAGATCTTTTGGAGTCTTTAAAATGGTTTGATTAAACATGGCTTTGGCTTCTGGATGCATTCACATCTGAGTAGCTTCTTCACTCACTTTGAGTGTTTCCCTGGACTCATTCAGGCCATAGCTGCTTAAGAAAGAGGCCTAGGTATTTGGTCTGTTTATTCCTTTTCATCCTAGTTATAGAGAATTGAGTCTTTGATCTGGGCTGGGAACACAAATCACTGTGATCTGGGTGGAATCCAGGAATCCTGGCCAAATGTTGCAGCCAGACCAGCAGTGACACTCTGAGGAACAAATGTCAGGGACCCCAGCATAGCAGAAGCACATGAGAATTGACCTACTTTATAATTTTAATCCTTACCAATTCCTACAAACTGAGGCAGTGTAAAGAGGGGATTATGTCCCCAAGGTATGTAGGGAAATGTTTGTACTTTATTCTTGTTTTATCTTTGAAATAAATATTCCTGCATAATAGTTACCCATAGTAAGTGGTTAAATGGAACACAACATGCTAGTTCGTGTCTGCTAAAATGAGGGGGCATAGCCAACTCTGGCCCAAGCAATGGTAGAGAAAAGCAATACTTAAACCGCATCATGGTATCTGAGAACTCTAAGTGGGAGTGAGATACATAACATGCTGGGTTTCCAGAGAGTAGGGTCAGAGTAAACCATGTGACCAGTGTAGAATAATCTTTTTCATTTTCTAGGATTTGGGAGTATCATTTACACTGCATCCTGCTACCTCATATCATGGCATAACTCCGCTTACCTGGTCTCTCCCCAACCAGTAGTACAAAGATGATTGCAACAATTTTACATGCTCTAGGAATAGTTTTTCCTCAGTCATCTTCATAGAATGTCCTCATATAAATGAAAGCACAAAATCTCTTTTTTTGCTCTTTTATTTTCTATTTTCAATTTACCCATGATGGAGTTGGGCATTTGCCCAATAAAAAAAACTTTTTTTTTGTTCATAGTCAGGAAGGAAGGAGAGATATAACAACTGTTTCTGAACCTTTGCTTACTCATGTAGCGTCAAGGGAATTTGCCCATGTTGTCTTGAAGAGGTTCCCTCACCTTAATTCTCTAGGCATGGAGAATTAGTCTTTAAATATCCTTCTCTCCTTTAACTTTGTTTATCTGGGAGTGCTAAAGCCCATATGGCAAAGGTCAGGTAATGAAGAGGAAATGTAAGTACCTTCTCATGCAATTATGAATGTGAAAACTCACTAAGAATATTCTCTCAAATGTATTAATTATAACACTAAAAACAGGAGTTATGAGGGAGCACATGGCCTCCTAGACATTAAAAATTCCAGTTGGTCTCAGCCAATTCCATCTGTAAGCATGATAAAAGAGGGACCTTGAAGAGTTGTTAACTAGTACAGTGCACTTGATTTTTAATGATTCTTTTGAGCAGAGGGTTCTTTTTCCCCTAAATAAAATCTTTTATTTGGATTTTTTTAAGTTTTTACTTTTTACCTACATACAAATAAATTAGTTGGGAAACTTAGCATTACCTCAAATAGTTAGAAGCTTGAGATCAATTCCTAGGATGTCTATAAATATTACCAATGTAACCAGTAGTGAAATTGAGATTCCTTGGCCTTACCATTCAACAGTATAGATGTAAATGAATGGAAATACATTTATTAAGCAGTTAATATGTGCTAGACACTGTGTTAGGTTCTAGGAAAACACCTACTAATGTGAAGCAGTCTCTGCTGTCAAGGAAGTACTATTCTAATAGAGGAGAACACATACAGGAGATAATGCTTAAGGAGTAGGAAAAATAATAATCATTGTGTTATGACTTAAAAAACCAATTTAATTGTTATGAAAATGCTTCTAACATAGTAGATATCATTTGTGTTTCTGTGGCTTAAAAATCTGTCATCCTGTGGTCATCTTGGTGAGGAGTTTTTTCAATTTATCTAGGCTGTTCTGTTAACAGCGGACATCCCTGGACCTGTATTGAAAGTTTTCCCAAGTTGGTAGGATGTATAAAAACTGGTCTCCATTAAAATTCCTTCCTATGATATCAGAACTCTTCCACGCTGCAATGAAATATCAGAGTAGGATGTTAGTGGAGGAATAATAAAAAACAGTAACGTACTCATTATCAACAGCCCCACTTTGTAAATGACCAAATTAACACTTCAATAAGCTTGCTGTGGTAATAAGGCTCTTCACTGTGATTTTCAAGATATGAACCCTTTTCTCAATTCAATTTAGTTCAATTAAACAAACATTTATTTAGCCACTGCTGTACTCAAGGCATTGCTCTAGGTTTTGGGAATGCAAAAAAAAAAAGGCAAGTAGCTCCTGTCTGCATGGTGGAAGGGTAATATATGATGGCAGCATACCGCATGCACAGAGATAAGTAAAGGTAAGCTATTTAAGGAGAGGAGAGGGTGCCAGCACTTAGCAATGTTAGGGGTAGAAGGTGGTTAGGAAAGGCTTCCCATAAGAAGAACCTGAGATGAGTCTTGCAGGAAGGTGGGATGCAAAGAGATAAAGGTGAGGAGGGAATGCATTCCAAAGTAGAGAAGCAGCCTGCCCAAAGGCACAGGAATTAGAGATGGCATGTGAGTTTGGGGAATAACTAGTAGTCCAGTTTAGCTAAACCAAAGATTGTATGAATAGGAACTAAAGTGCAATAAGTCTGGAAAGATAAGGGGAATTGTGGAAGATTTTAAATGCAAACCCATCTCCAAATACAATATTATTTCTACTTAATCAGAGTAATTAATTTCCATTCCTTGGAAGAATGTGGAAGGACTCTTAGTCTCTCTCTAAGATGCCTCAACACTCTCTACATATAAGATTCTATTTCGTGAAGTCTTTCTTAGTCATTCTAGCTGCAAAGTCTACAGAATTCCTTCCCTTGAATTAGGTAGGACCTATTATCTGTATCTCTCTTATAGCTCCTATATTTAGTCATATTAATTTGTATACTCTTCTCCCCACCTAGACAGAAACTCTTCAAGGACAGGAACTAAATATATTTCAGTACAGTTGCCAATGTGCCTACCTTAATGCTGAATTCAGAGTATGTGTTCAATAAATATTCAAAGTATAATGGTTTCCTTCTAATATCTCCCTAATGTGTCCCCATGGAAATAATATGCAATTAAAATATAGCTCTTCTTTATGAGCCATCAAAATTGGTAATTGTCCAAACTTGGACATATTCTTTTATGTCAATAAAAGTAAACTTCCATGATCAGATCAAATAGCCATCATTAAATTTTGATCCTGCTTTGCTATGTATATGTTTGTATGCATATATTATGCAAAAACACTTTAAAATTTAATCTGCATGTTCACATTTTCTCCATAAGTTTAAGTCTAGACAATTAAGCAAACAATAAATCAAGGTCTGATTTATAGTCCTTGCTTATTTCTGAGGTAGAAATGCTCACTCTGAAAATTTAAAAACTAAATTCATTAGTTAAAGGCAACTCTCACACACCCCTGGGTATTATACCTGTATTCTTTGGACTGAGAAAACAGAATTAAGATCAATAAGAGATAATAGCAAAGAGTTAAATGCAATGCTCAAAGAAACGTCCTAACAGAGAATTGTGTGAAAGGAGAATAACTGCCTTGAGAGCTAGCCAATTCTCCTTCACCAGAGGCCTTCAAGTGCAGACAAGATGACCCTGGGGGATCATGGTTGTAGCACGTATTTTTCAGGTATGGTTTGGATTAAATGATTGCTGAGCCCCCTTCCAACTCTAAAATCCTGTGATTATTTCTTTATATGGAAGCCTGGCAAAAGACTTGGCACAAAGTAGGTGCCCAGTAATTTCTAACTTAAGATCTTCTGGTATAGAATATTTAATAGCAAAGACTCTTCACCATTCATCAAGCTCAAGAGTGTCATCATAGCACCTTGGGAATGTGCCGCAATTTGATAGATAATCAAGGGCTATCATTGTGTCCACTAGGCTCAGTTTTTCTATGTTGTGTTGTCTAAAATGTCGTGCGTTCTCCTGTGGAGAAAGCACTAATTTCCTTAGATGTTATAACTAATTGTGAGATGTGGATGCAGAAAGAGCTGTGTTCAAAACCTACCTCAGACTTTTATTAGCTGAACCATGTGGCTCCATAGCAAGTCACAAATTCTGTGATTCAATTTCCTCATTTTTAAAATGGAGATAATGATATCTATAGTATCTACCTTACAGAGTTGTTATGAAAAGCATGTAGAGATCCTTACAACCCTATGCAAATGCCAGTTATTATTTACGTACCTAGGCAAGCAAGACAGAAATTTTATTTTTATCATAAAGTAACCAATGGATTTAGCATAGAAGGATGCGACAGCATCTTCCTTCTAGTGTCTGACCAAAGGAAAGTTATAAATGCCTGTTTACTATACCCTTTGTAGCTTTGGCAGCAATGCCCAGCCTGACATAATAGTTACTTTTGATAATACACCAAATGAGGAAAACCCAATTAGTGTAGAGGGATTAAGCCAAACTTTGCCCTTCTACTTTAAGGAGAAAATTAGAAAAACAGGTTTAAATAAAAGGGCCTGCCTTGGATTAGGGACTGGTGACCTTTTTGAGCAGTTAGCTGAAGAGGCTAAAGCTCAATTTTGTAGGTATTAGTTTAGAAGTTTTTTTTTTTATGTACTCAACTACAAAGACACTCTGCTCTTCCAGCAAATGACCACAGTTTAATCTGTTTAAAGAGCAAGAAAAATCAACGTCTCATAAAATTCTCTTGCTCACAGACACAGCTTAAATGAAATGACTGTCTACAAGTCCCCCAGCTTTATTGTCAATGTTTCAGCTGTCTTTCCTCTTCCCACACATCTCTAGCAGCAATCATTGCCCAGGACACACTGGCTGTCACTTACTGGGAGAAATCAAGGCCCTGAGTCTTAGGATGAGATACCGAGGAACAAGAAGATCCTGTGACCTATTACCCTGATGGGACTCAAGAGGATAAGGAGTTTTGAAATTAGCACAGTGCAAAGACATTGCTTTAGGATTGAGATTCTAGGGGACTGTCCACAATCCACTGGAGTTTTTCTTTCCACTACCTGCTTTACCCTTGAACACACTGTGATGCTTCTCTTCCCCATTTTTCTATTGTTGGCATACGACTGAATGCTCCATTTTCACACCCAGAGCCTAGATGGTGAGCTGGCTGCCTCGAGCTAGCCTAGCGGTTTTAGTTTGCTAAATATTTTTCTTGTGTGTCATGGGCTTGGACTCTGGCCATGCCCATAATTTCAGATTATCATGACTGAAGAACAATTTGGCCTTCCATGCTACCGCTGTGTCTATTCTATTTTCAAAGTTTTCTCTTCCAGAAGCTATAAACATCAGGGCTTATCCAGCAGGAATTCCCATCTCATGGGCTGCAGTACTGAGTCCTTTCTGAATTTTCCTAAATGGCTTTTGAGGAGAGGGATGTATATTTGGAAAGTTAAGGGGCAAAGGGAGATGGAAAGGGGCTCCTTTCCCTAATTAATGTGGAACCCACTTTTGGCAATTGATCTGAATTCAGGACTCAACAAAGTAAAATACTGGGTGTGATACGCATTTTTGGGAAATGATTCTGGGGCTCCTGGACAGGATCCTTCTTGTTAGGAGACTACATAAGTGGGGCTAAAGCAGTCAACTTATTTATTAACATGTTCTTCCAAATTTAGGGGAAGGTAATCTTCTGCTTACTATGGCAATATCACATAGACCAAATTACATGATGATTTTTCCTTGATGTTAACATTTGACTTAGGCTGCATACCACCTTACTCACAGAACCTAGAGTTTTGGATCCCTGGGATGGAAATTTTGGTCTTTCCAATCTGAAAGACATGAAGACTCATCACTAGAAAAGGCAAAGCCATGTATTGTTCCTATATATACTAATAATTCTATATTTATAGGCATTTTTAAAATAAAGCCCAATAGCTCTTATATTTACTATGGGCACGTATCCTATAATAGCAGACAAAAACTGCAGCTGGAAGAAGGCTTCCAGCATGTTGGATGTAATCCCTCATAGTGATTTTTTTTTGAAGTCGTGGACAAGATTTTGAAAAGATGGGCAGTAGTTGATGAGATGAGATCTATATGAGAGGAAGAAATTCCTCCATCACTGTGATCATAAAACCATCACTGAGATCATAAAGCCACTTGAATAATTGAATAAGCTGCAGCTATTCTATAGGTGACTAAAGATGTCTTTGATCTTGTCTATCATTTCCTTTCTTGTTGCATTCAGTTTTAATGTAACTGGATAACTCTACAGCTAGTTGGTGCAGTGGATAGAGCACCTGTCCTGGAGTCAGGAAGACTCATCTTCCTGAGTTCAAATCTGGCCTCAGTTACTAGCTGTGTTACTAAGTTACTAGCACAGTTACCAGCAGTTACTAAGCAAGTCACTTAACCCTGTCTATCTCAGTTTCCTCATCTGTAAAATGAGCTGGAAAAGGAAATGGCAAACCCCTCCAGTATTTTTGCCAAGAAAACCCCAAATGGGGGGGGGGTAGAGCCAAGATAGCAGAGTAGAAAGATGCACATACCACTAGCTCTTCCCCCACTGCCCATAAAATACCTCTAAAAAATGACTCTCAACAAATTCTAGAGCAGCAGAAGCCATAGAATGACAGTGAAAGAGATTTCCAGGCAAAGGTAACCTGGAAGGCTGACAGGAAAGGTGTATCTCAAGGGACTCTGAGTGGAACAGAGCCCAGCCCTGGCTACAAGGCACCAGGAGGAACAGGACCAGAACAGGCCTCCAGGGCAGAATCCCCAGCAGGAAGGGTCTCAGATCCCTCAACCCACAAGTGCCAAAGAAAGCTTCCAAGGTCAGTAAGAGGGTTTTCCTAGCTGGACAAGAGGGAGGCAGGTTCACCCTCAGCTCATGCCCCAGGCAGCATGGCAGCAGCAGGGTGGCAGCACTGCATGACAGTGGCCAGGTCAGGCTGCAGCTTCCATCTTGGGAGCACTTCAGCTTAAAGCGCCTGGGGGAATTCAGCAGCTGATCTGAATCTCAGCCCTGAGTATGGTCCTGGGGTGAGGAGGAGCACTAGGATGCTCCTCTTGGTAAAAGATTCAAAAGTCAAGTAACTGGCTGGGAAAATGCCCAAGAAAAGGGAAAAAAATAAGACCATAGAAGGTTACTTTCTTGGTGAACAGGTGTTTCCTTCCATTCTTTCAGATGAGGAAGAACAATGCATTCTGTCAGAGGAAGTCAAAGCTTCTGCATCCAGTACCTCCAAAATGAATATGTAATGGGCTCATGCCATGGAAGAGCTTTGAAAAGCAAGTCAACAGCTTGCTAAAGGAGACCCAAAAAATGCTGAAGAAAAAACACCTTTAGAAATAGGCTAACTCTATTGGAAAAGAGGTCCAAAAAGCCAATGAGGAGAAGAAGGCTTTAAAAAGCAGAATTAACCAAATGGAAAAGGAGGTTCAAAAGCTTGCTGAAGAAAACAGCTGTTTAAAAATGAGAGTGGAGCTGAGGGAAGCTAATGACTATATGATAAGCCAAGAAATTACAAAACAAAACCAAAATAATGAAAAAATAGAAGATAATGTGAAATAATGTGAAATATCTCATTGGAAAAACAACTGACCTAGAAAATAGATCCAGGAGAAACAATTTAAAAATTTTGGGACTACCTGAAAGCCATGATCAAAAAAAGAGCCTAGACATTATCTTTCATGAAGTTATCAAGGGAAACTGCCCTGATATTCTAGAACCAGAGGGCAAAATAAATATTGAAAGAATCCACTGATCACCTCATGAAAGAAACCCTAAAAGAGAAACTCCTAGGAATATTGTGGCCAAATTTCAGAGTTCCCAGGTCAAGGAGAAAATATTACAAGCAGATAGAAAGAAATAATATGAGTATTGTGGAAATATAATCAGGAGAACACAGGATCTGGCAGCTTCTATATTAAGGGGATGGAAGGGCTTAGACTATGATATTCCAGAAGTCAAAGGAACTGGGATAAAACCAAGAATTACCTACCTAGAAAAACTGAGTATAATGCTTCAAGGGAAAAAATGGTCATTCAACAATATAGAGGACTTTCAAGCATTTTTGATGAAAAGACCAGAATTGAAGAGAAAATTTGACTTTCAAAAATGAGAATCAAGAGAAGCTTGAAAAGATAAACAGGAAAGGGAAATCATAAAGGACTTTCTAAAGCTGAACTGTTTATATTCCTACATGGAATGATAAGATTTGTAACTCTTGAGATTTTTCTCAGTATTTGGGTAGGTGGAGGGATTACACACACACACACACACACACACACACACACACACACACACAGACAGAGAGCACAGATTGAGTTGAATCAGAAGGGATGATATCTATAAAAAAATAAAATTAAGGGGTGAGAGAAGAATATATTGGGAGAAGAAAGGGAGAAATGGAAGGGGGCAAATTATCACTCATAAAAGAGATAAGAAAAATCTTTTTCAGTGGAGGAGAAAAAGGAGTAGGTGAGAGGAGAAAAGTGAAGCTTACTCTCTTCACATATGGCTTAAGGAGGGAGTAACATGCTCACTAAATTTGGTATGAAAATATACCTTACACTACAGGAAAGTAGGGGAGAAGCAGACAAGTGAGTTGAGGGGGATGATAGAAGGGAGGGCAAATGGAAGAAAGGAGTAACTAGAAGTAAACACTTTTGGGAAGGGACAAGGTCAAAAGAGAGAATAGAATAAAGGGGGAACAGGGTAGGATGGAGGGAAATATAGTTAGTCTTACACAACATGACTATCATGGAAGTCTTTTGCAAAACAACACATTATTTAGTCTGTATTGAATTGCTTGCCTTCTCAGTGGGGATGGACAGGGAGGGAGGAAGGGAGGGAGAGAAGTTGGAATTCAAAGTATTAGAAATGAATGTAGAAAATTGCTATTGCATATAACTGGGAAATAAGAAATACAGGTAATGGGGTATAGAAATCTATCTTGCCCTACAAAAAAAAAGAGAGAAGATGGGGATAAGGGAAGAGTAGGGTGTGATAGAAGGGAGGGTACATTGAGGGAAGGGATAATCAGAATGCAAGGTGTTATGGGGAGGAGGGAGGGAAAAGATGGGGAGAAAAATTGGAACTCAAAATTTTGTGGAAATGAATGTCGTAATCTAAAAATAAATAAATAAGTAAGCAAATAAATAGATAAATAAATGAGAGAGTAAATAAATAGATAGATAGATAAATAGATGAAATAAGAAAACCCCAAATGGGGCCAAGAAAAGTTGAACACAACTGAAAAAACGACTGAACAATGACTGATCAACAGGAAGTCAGTCTAAAAAAAGGCTCTTAACCTGATTACTGTGCTGTCATAAAAAGCTAGTGAAAAAGCATCCTTATAAATCTGTTTAGGAAGATGGTATGTCATGGGTGACCTTTCCAGAGCATGTGATATGTTTGACAACTGACTTTGATGAACATGTGGGCAGCTGCATGACACAGTGGATAGAATGATGGATTTGGAATCAGAAAGAGATGAGTTCCAATTTGATATCAATCACTAGTTACTATATGATTATTTTGTCTCAGTTTCTTCATCTGTAAATTGGGGGTAATAATTAAACCTACTTTATAGGGCTGTTATGAAGATAAAATGAGATATTTGTAAAGCACTTTAAAAGTTTAAAGTGCTATATAAATGCTATGATGATGATAAGATAGATGCCACATTTGGTGGGGAAATCTATAAGCACAGGAAGAGGCTGTTTTCTGCTGATTCCTGTTGCACCTTTTCAGTATTAGAGATTTGGACCAAAGTTGACTTCTTTCTTAATAAAGACCACCACCACAAATACCAACATTTATGTTAGTGCTTCAAATTGTACAAAGCACTTTATGGACATGATTTCATTTGTGCCATATAAAGCTTTTTGAAGTAGGCACTACAGGTGTTACTATTTTTGTTATTATTATCATCATTATTGCCACTTTACCGGTGGGAAAACTGACTCAGGTTAATTTCCCCATGATCACATAGCGAATAGGTATTAGAAGCCAGGTTTTCCTGACTCTAAGTCCAGCTGTCTTTGCCCTTTGCCATTCACAGCTTTATTTCATGGATAAACTTTCTATGTCACAGGTGTGCTGGAAAAATGAAAAGAAATACTAACCTCATAACTAATATCTAGATCTTTGGTTATATATTCCATGTGGGCATAAGTACTGCTAAAATCATTTTAATACTCACATTTCTAAGAGGCTAAACTCTGAAATGAGAAAGCAAAAGAAAAAAATATACTCTGTCTGTAAGTCTGTTTATCTGCCTGTCTCCCTCCCTCCATTGCTGTGTCTCTACCTGCCTGCCTGTCTACCTCTCCCTTTCCCTCCCTCCCCTTTTTCCCCTCTCCCTCTTCTCCATCCCTCCACCTCCATCTCAATTTTGATGTCAGATTTGAAATTGAATGGAAATACTCTTTGAAATAATTTGAGATGTTGAAGACTATCAAGTCTTACTTATCAAATAAAGAAACTTTTCCTTATTCCATTCCCTATTTATTTGACTGGACTTCATAATTCCATGAAATGGAACATAGGACAAGGAATAGTAATGTATTCTGCGATGTTTGGGCATAAGAGGTTCCAGAGGACTGAATTTTTTTTTGGATATGTGAAGTTTCTCCTTTGTAAGTAGTAAATGACAATTTGGTTATGATAGAATTCTATACTTTCTTAAACATTATTTAACCTTTCCTTGGTGACTTAGATGCATCATTTATGAACATTATTTATTGTATTTTTTCATAATATATTGATGTCACAAGCTATTTCCTATTATAACAAGTGGTCCCACACTGCTTTGTTTTTTAAGTTTTTAATCCCTCTTTTTTAATAGTTTACTTGTTTTCTCTCCGCTTTCAGGTGGGCAGATATCATTTCACATTACTGTGCACCTACCTACTTGGTCCAAAATGGGTCTCCTTATCTTTTTCCCCAAGTCATTTGTCAACTTTTCCATTATTATTGATGGCACCACCATCCTCCCAGTACTATAATCTGGGTATCATGCTGGCCTCCTCACTCTCTCTCATGCCCCACCCCCTATCCAATTAATTGCCAAATCCTCTCAATTCTACTTTTGTGGCATCTCTTATATATTTCACCTTCTCTCCTCTGACATTGCCATCACCTCAGTGAAAGCTTTCATCACCTTATGCTTAGATTTTTTGCACTGGATGGTCTCACTTACATCTGTCCCCAATCCAGTCCATCCTTTACTCATATATCAGAGTGTCTGTTAAAACTCATGTTTGACCATGCCAAGTTGTCCCCCTTTAAATAAACTCTGATGGCTCCATATTAGCCCCAGATCAAATACAAAATCCTCAGTTCAGCATTTAAACTGTTCACCACTCCTCCCCTCATTTCTTACACTTTACTACACCTCATCCTGCATAAATATTCTGTAATCCAGTGATAGCAGTGTTCTTGCTGTTCCTTGTATGGGAAACTTGTCTCCTGACTCGATGTATTTTCACTGGCTCTCTCCCTATGCCTGGAATTTCTTTCCTCATCTTTGCCTTCTTGCTTCCCTGACTTTCTTCAATTCCCAGCAAAAACACTACTGATCCATCCTCTCTTGCATCTTAGTCTCAGAGGCCGCATTAAGAGCAAAATCACCCATGAACAAAAAGTTGAGCACCAACTCTCCCTTACTTTAGTCTGGGCTTGTAGCCTTTTAGTTAAGTAATTTACTGTCATTGCAGTAGCTGACCTTGATACCCTTTTCGTCCCCATTAAAGGCATCTGTCAATATCACTGAAAACATCATGTTAAAAAGCATGGCAGCAAGCACATAGCCCTGCTTCACTACATTAATGCCTGGGAAGGTGTGAGAGCATCATTCATTATCCAGAACCTGAGCAAGCACACACTCAAAGATGGAAGAATATGAATCAATTCTCTGTCACCTGTGCTACTTTTGGCTTGACAACACCAAGCTGAATTGCCAAGCATTCAAACTCTACTTCAGAAAGCACAACTGTGATGGTCTGGCAATGTTGTTTGAATGCCAAACATACATTTGCCTAAAAGACTATTTTATGGAGAACACATAAGACATGCTCACAGGGAGGTCAGAAGAAGAAGTCTCTTTGAAGAACTTTGGAACTGATTGTGAGACATGGGAATATTGGCAGAGGATTGTCTAGTGCGGTGTACTTACATCAAAGAAGGTTTCTGTGCTCTGTGAGCAAAGGAGAATTGCAGTAGCTCAAAAGAAATGTGAGATGTGAAAATTTAGACATCTCCACTCCATATGGTCATGTGGACTATTTGTGCCCTACTTATGGTAGAGCCTTCCAAGATTGTATTGCTCTGATCAGCCACAATTAGATGCACCTGACCCCAACATGGTGATGTCATTTTGGTCCTCCTTGAGAATATAGGACAAATAACCAAAGTCCTACCATCTACAAGATGTTTTTCCTAATCTCCATTAATGACGAGAGCCTTCGCTTTGTGCTTTTCTCCAAATTATCCCACTTACATTTTGTTTGCATATAGTTATTTGCATACTGTCCTTGCCTTTAAACTGTGAGCTCCTTGAGAACAGGACCTACTTTTTGCTTTTCTTTGTGCCTCAACTCTTAGCACAATACTGGATACATAGTAACCTCTTAATAAATGTTTGTTGATTGACTGACTAGCAAATCATCTCTTCTAATTCATGGATTGTAAACTGTTAATGGTCTAGAAAATTAGAACAGGAGGTTTGTTGCGGTTTTACATAAAGTGGGAGTAAATAGAACCTCTGCAAGTGCCATAATAATAATAACAGTAAATATAATAATGTAGAACTTTAAGGTTTACAAAGCACATTTCTTACAGCAGATTTGTGAGACAGATAATCTATTATCTCCTCCATTTTATAGGTGAGGAAATTCAGCATCAAAGTCATGATTTGAATTCAGACTTTTTATTTTAAGGTCAAAGTTCTTTATATATACTGCCATGTCTTAAATTCTATCTAGAAAGCATAGAGACATAATGACATCTATAATTCAAGTCAATTCAATAAGCAATTATTAAGCACCTACTATATATAAGGCAAAGCAATGGGAACTCAAATAAGAAAGATGGTGTCAAACTAACCAGAGCTACTGGGGAAAATTGAGAGTTACCTGCAAGTTCTGGAAGTTCAGAGCCCTCTGTAAAGGAAGACTTTGGGAGGAGCTTAATATTCCACCCTCCAGCTCTTCACTCAGAGGAGAGAGGCAACTGAGGGAATTGAGAAAGTGTTGAGTATTAAAAACAGGGGCAGTCAGCAGGGTGATGAGATTTCAGGTGATCAGCTAATCCTGGGTGAGTGAAACTGTTCTCTAGAGTCAAAACCAAGCAGAGTTGCTAATGGAGAATGGTGAGTTACCTGGAAAAGTTCTGAATATTTAGGGTCCTTTATAAAGGAAGGCCTTGGCAGGATTATAAGAAGCAATATGATGGAAGAGTAATGTTTTTTAGAAGTCAAAAAGCTGGTTTAGAGTCAAGATAATCTAGATGAATGACTCACCTATGACACATAATGGCCATGCTGGGCAAATCCCTTAATTTTCCCAGTGCTCCAGGAAGCTTTCTGGAATAATCAGTGGCACAGTAATTCCTGATGTTCATTAGTAGAGAAAGTTTCCTTACTGGAAATACCACATACTATTTTTTTTAATGGTAAGGGGAAAGATGTTAGACCTAAGAGTCAAGGGACATGGGAACTTATAATCATAGAATTTCAGAGTTGGAAGAGACCTTAGAGTAGGGGGTTCTTAAACAACGGCCAACAGACCCTTAAGAGATCCACAGATAGATTTTAAGGCATCTGGAAACTTGGACGGAGAAGTAAAATTGTTTAATTATCTTCACTAACCTCTAATTGAAATTTCCTTCTTTTAAGAATAATTTATTTTTTCCTAAAGAGCATATTGGCTTCACCAAACTTCCAAAAGGAGTCAAAGTCCCCCAAAAGGTTCAGATCTTCTGCCCTAGGGATAATTTAATCTAACTTTTTAGAAGATATGAGAATGCCCTTTAGAACATTCTTGAACAGAGATGATTCGCTCTCTGAGGGAATACCTGTAATTGATATAGTAGGCATTCCATTCCACTTTTGGAAAACAAATTTTTAGGGAGGTCTTCCGTTTATTGACATGAAACTGACCCTGCATAATGTCAACCATTTGAGTGTCTTTCTTGTCTCTGCAGCTACACAAAATAAGCATAGCTAGTTCTTCTTCATGACATAGGGGTGCCACCCTCACCATTTAATTTTAAACATAAAATCTAACAGTCTGCATTCATTCTCTTCCTAACTCTTGTTAGTAGTGATCAAGAGACAACACTTTATCTATTTTGATGATATCTGGCTAAAGGTACACTAGTGTATATATAAAAGAAAACCTTCCTCCCAATGTTGTGGGAGTTAAATGAAATAATATTTGTAAAGCACTTTGCAAACCTTAAAGTGTCATATAAATGTTAGTCATGGTTAACATCATCATCACCCTCATTATCATCCTCATTATTATCCTCTCTCTGTCTAAGAGACCAGAACCAGATACACAGTGAAACATGGACTATTTTCATTGATATTAAAAGCTACGTGATACAATGAAAGGATGTGAGTGAAAATAAATGGGTTCTAGTGCTTTCCTTGACAGTATCTTATTACATGACATGAGGCAGAGGGTAGGACCAGATGATTTCTAATTTCCCTTCAGATTCCAAAATTCTGAGTCTATAATAACGCTGCACTAAGGACCTGTAAGAATTTTTGACTTTATATAATGGCTAAGACAAATTTGGAGAAAATATGGAAATTACAGAGAAAAGTTTTTTCTAGATGAAGGGCCGGGCCAAGAGGGCTTGGAGAAGCCACATAGTTCACAACTTGGCTTCAAATGCCAGAAATTCTCTCGGTTTCTTTTTGCAGTGTTTAATCACCACAACAGTCAAGAAATCCCAACACGTGTCTAAATGAACTATCTCCTGCTATTGCCAAAGTTAATGCCTCTGGCCAGCCTGCTCCTTCCAAATTGATCTTTATAATGTCATGTAAGCAGGAAAACCAGGTAGCCAAATTTATTCATGTTATATAAAACAAATATATAGCACAAATAGTCTTTGGGAGAGAATCCTCTTTATCTTCAGCCAATTTCCTTTCAACATGTGTGCATAGGTTATTGATAGATAAGGAAGCCTTACTGAATGTAAGAATTGGAAGCCAAACCTTTATCTGAGCCAGAATCCCAATTTATTGTTAGTCTGACATAGGTCATTTACCCTTTGCTTGAAGGTTTCTCACAAGGGCCAGACCACTCCCTCCCAAGGTAGCCAACTTCATGTTCAGGAGACAGGGGAGCTTCATTCAGTAAAAGAACTGCGTTAATCAAGTGCTGTGAATGGGAAGGCTTTATTGAATGGGAGCAGAGAGAGCCAGTTTCTACCTACAACATAGATATTTGTGAAAGTCATCATTCTTTTAGGTCATTAGCATACCATTAGGGTGTAAGGGGTGTTCAGTGAGTACTAGTATCTCTGGTGTGAGGGTTTGCCTAACTTTCAGGCTGCTCATTTGCCACAGACCCATTGGTGAGTTAGGGAGATGTTTACCCCAAGCATGTGAAGACTTCTCCACAGGTAGAATGGGCAAATGAGAGTAATTTATTTTAATGACCACAAAGGCAGCTAAAGCAGGGGTTATGGAGTGCTTAGAATTTATTCAGACATTGAAGAGGCCATCCTGGGTCATCACCAGTCATCTTGACTTTTGTGTTGGAACTGAACTTTGATCACTGTGGAAGAGAGAACGAGGCTAATGATGTTATGCCACTCTGCCTCACTTAAATCTAATTCATACACAAGTCAAGACATCATCCTGTGATGTCTTTGATCCTCTTTGAAATCAAAGGACAAACCAAGATGCCACTGGGTGCCTTGTTTTATCTTATTGCAGTAGCTCAAGTCTGTGATTTGGTTTCTGTGGTTTCTTTCCCCATCAATGTATATTACAACTCCACTGTGACTTAATATACATACATATATACATATACACACAAATATATATGTATACATACTCATACATATATTTATGTATAGATAAATAAGTGTATATATACACATACGGGTATACACATATATGTACATTTATTACATGTTTTTACATAGTCTTTTGAGTGCTTATGCATAATTATGTATTTGTGTATATATACACATACTATATACACACATATTATATATAAATATAATTGAAGACTACATGTATATTTACATACACACAGAGTCTTTGTAACTAATGACCAAAAGATTCATCACCCTTTGGCCAGATTGGTGATGAACATCTTCAAATTTAGCTGGACTGGATCACAGAGTTAGAACTTGAAGTGACTTCAAAGTCCATGTAGTCAAAGGCCCCTTTATTTTATGGATGAGAAAACCAAGTTAAATGATTTCTATGAGGTCAAGTGGGCAGCTAGGTGGCATAGAGGACAGAGTACTAGACTTGGAATCAGGGAGACGCATCTTCATGAATTCAAATCTGGCCTCAGACACTAGCTGTGTGACCTTGGGGAAGTCACTTAACTCTGTTTGCCTCAGTTTCCTCATCTATAAAATGAGCTGGAGAAGGAAATGCCAAACCACTTCAGTGTATTTGCCAAGAAAATTCCAAAGGGGGTTACTAAGAGTAACACATGACTGAAAAACAACTTTAGAAGTGGGATTTAATTCCAAGTCCTTACCTCTTCAGCCAGTATTCTTTCCACCACACCATGCTCCCTAACAGCATTCCATCACTGGGGCTGAACATACAGCCTTTCTAGCTTTCCTGCAGCTCATGTATCACTGGCAGAGCCTCAAGAGCACAGGGCCTCCTCTGTACTTCAATGAGCCATCAAAGCAGCACTTTACAGAGGCAGGACTTTTTCTGAATAACTGATGTTTCCTGGAAGTGCAGGATTTGTCATCAAGTATGATTTGTCATCAAGCAAAGTCAGTTATCTTAGAGATATGAATGTTTTGATAGATACTTGTTAGATAACTTAAAATAAGAGGGTCATCATATATATTGTCATCAATTCAGAAATACCTTTCACAGAACAAGGACATTTTAGTGGGAGTAAATAATATTATTTGGTATATATGGTCATGATACATTAAGCCTTTATTAAGTCAAACAATGGGATTATCATCCTTATCATTGAGGATGATAGTGATGGTATAATAAGGATAGTAATAATGATGGTGTAGATTAGAGACCAAGATGCCAATCATTTGACTTTAACCAATAAGTGCCTATATTACACAAAATGTTAGGCCTTGGACATAGAAAATTAGAAAAGTCTCTGCCTTTCAGGCATTTTAATTTTGCTGGGGGGATGCTGCATGAGATATCCAGAGCTGGAAGCTTCATCAAAGACCATTTGATCAATCCCCTCCTTTGACAAATGAGGAAACTGAGGCCAGAAAAGTTAAAAAGACTCACCCAGAGTCACTCAGTTATTTTCTGAGTGTTAGAATTGATATACAAATATAAGTAAATAAAATTAAATAAAGCAACTTCCAAAAGGAGAGGGTAGTAACAGCTTCTGAGGTGGGATGTGTTCAGAAAAGGTAAAAGTGATCATGGGAATCCCTATTTATGTTTGTAAGTGAGGAAAAGAATTTGACTCTTCCTTCCTTCCCTCCTTCCTTCCCTCCTTCCTTCCTTCCTTCCTTCCTTCCTTCCTTCCTTCCTTCCTTCCTTCCTTCCTTCCTTCCTTCCTTCCTTTCTCCTTTTAAGGCCCTAGCATGAGCCAGGCACTATGCTCGACAGGAGACTATTCTCTCTTACAGAGTATTAGATGGTGCATTGGAGAAATGAACTAAATAATAGCACACCGCCAACAAGGCATTCACAATGGTTCGCTGATACTGCATAAGATGATGCTCTTAGTTATTTGCTTTAAAACCACGAGAATCCCAAGAACAGACATCAGTCCATGCTGTTGAGAGGATGCATGTGATTTATCTGAGTTTTAAAAAAAGCGAAATAAACAAAGCAACCTGCCTACTTCTGTAACAGCATTTCTATTTGTTTCGTTAGTTTCAGTGTTTTTACTTATTGGAATAGTTTTGATTCAGAAAGGAAATTATGCTTCCTTCTAAGGATGATGAGAAAATCAAGCTCTCAGTCTCTCCTTTTGGGCTTAAGGCACATACAGCAGTGAGCTGAAGGACAAGAGGGGCGAGCCATAGCATACACCAGGGGACTCGAGAGCTTTCCTTCGGCTTGGCCCGGCTAAAGAGGAGTAAACACTTCTTTGCTGCTGGCACCAGGGCCCAGAGAGCTTGCCCATTCTGGGCCATGTCCTCTCTCTGAACCCAAACCATAGGGATACAGTACATACTCAGACCCTTATCTGGAAGGAACCACATCTCAAGCCACACACTAGCTCCATTATATAAACAGGCTGTATGAAGTGGTCTGATCCTCAGAGGTTCTCCTCAGCCCCAGTGTAGGAAGCAAGTCGCATTTTGTTTATGTTTGGGGTGGAATTTTATGACCACATTACCAGATATTTTCCCCTCCCCCTGTCTTTGATATAATTGGTACGTTGAGAAAATCAAGATGGAGTTCGCCTCCAGGTATCTCTAGGGGAGCTACCAGGTTTCAGATATCTAAGTACAGGAATCATGAACTTCCTGCCGCACAGAGGCAAGCTGCATAGGGACACATAGAAGAATTATTGTTCCCATTTTATTTTTTTTTAAAATAATAGGAACAGAATAGGCTCTTATGCAGCCTCCTTGGATAAATGAAAACATCCAACCTCAGCTTTGACAGACTGGAGAGACTGATGCTTTCTGCATGAATAAGAAATAAATTAAATTTTAGGGGAAAAAATCCCTGGAGCCTATCCAGAGAAAGCCCCCAAAGCATTTGGCTTGGAAAATCCTGCCCTGCCAATCCTCCACTCTCACAATTCAACCTTTTCACAGTAGTATCTTATTCAAATGCTGGAGGGAGCATCCCTACATGTATCTCTCATGGGGATTTACCCCTAGACCGAGTCTGGATAGTTACCTCCAGCAGTAGCTACTACTGCAGCAAACACTTATTAGGGGGCATGCTCCATGCTAGGCACTGCTAATATAGTCATGGGGCTCACAGGCTCTCTGCTCTCTGAGTTTTTGTGACACTGTTCTCTCCTACTTCTCTTCCTGCCTGCTGGTTACTTATCTCAGGTTTTTTGCTCAGTAAACAGTAGGGGCCTCCTTTCCAATTCCCCTCCCCCAAGTGTTCATCAGGAATTTGTTCTGAATTTTCTCATCTTTTTTTTTTCCTGTGCTTTTTAATCTGGAGACCTCTTCAGCACTGCATATATCTTGTATATTCATGATACTTTGCATGAGGTTTCTGTCATTGAAATGTGAGCTCCTTGGGGGCAGGACCTTATTTTTTAAAAAAATTCTATTTCTAGAAGTTAATAGAGTGGCACATAGTAAAGAATAAATGCTCATTAGCTATGGGTTCAATATCATTGCTATGTTAATGACTCTCATATGTATGTATGTATGTATACACACACATACACACACACACACACACACACACACATATATATACATACACAGCCCTAATTTGTATCTCTATCTCTGTCTCCATCTCCATCTCCATCCCTCTCTATCTTCATCTCTCTATCTCCACCTCTCTCTATCTCCAGCTCTCTCTCTATCTCTCTATCTCCATTCTCTCTGTCTGTCTGTCTGTCTGTCTCTCTCTCTCTCTCTATTATCTCTACAGCCCTAATCTATTTCCTGAGCCTCAGGTCTACAAAATTAACTGTAGTTTACTGAAAACTTTCCTCATATGATGTAGAATAGTGGGGTAGCTAGTGTAAGTAGTACTATTCCCATTTTGTAGAGGAAGAGACTGAGGTTTCAAGACATAAGTCGCATGCTCATGGTTACACAACTAACAGGTATCCAAAGTGAGATATGAACTTAGATTTCTTGATTCAAAGTCTAGATCTCTTTATACTATGCCAAAAATATGGAGTCGTGGTTAGAAGAATCACGTCTCACAACTCAAGGGAATCAGAGAGAGCTCTGGGGAGTTTGACTTTTATCTCTCAGTGTTAAAAGATTTTCTTCTACTCATCCATCTAGAGCTGGGAGTGACCTCAGGGGCCATTGTAGTCCAACCTTCTTTTTCAGATGAGGAAACTGAAGGCAAGGGAGGATTAAGGGACTTGCCATAGGTCACATGTATAGTAAACATTAGAGGTGAGAGCTGAACCCAGGTCTTCTCACTCTAGATTCAGGGCTCTTTGTACTATATGATTCTGCCTTCGAATTCCTTAATTGCCAAATTTTTCTGTAAGATCTATAGCGACAATTATTGTGAAATTGTCACCTGCCCTTTCTAAGGTAAGAATGTGAATACATCTATATTTACACATATATATGTATGTATATACACATAGATACTATAATACATATTATATATACACATCTATATGCACATATACATACGCACATACATATATACATACATTTACAAATCTCTAGGTCAAGCTCTTAACTTTGACCTACTTTGACCTGGATTGTCTTTCTCATTCCTTACAAGTGATGGTTCTATTTTAGGAAGGATTATGTAAAGATAAATGTCCTCCTTTGCTTATAATTTGCTGGGATTTTTGTATTTGGATAAGTCCTCATTCCACCGCCCCCACTCCCCATGGGTGCCTGGAAGCATAAAGCTATGGAGGCTGCATGGCATTTTAAGTGGTTTGCCGATAAAAATCGAATGAAGGAAATTTTTGAGTGTAACCCTTTGCTCTTACAGTTCAACCTACTTATGAGCCATCAGAATAGATGGGGCCTATGAATCTGGGAAGTCAATCAATCAAGAAATGATAAGTACCTATTATGTGTCAGTGCTTAGCACAGTCTGGAACATAGTAGATTCTTTAAAATGCTTGTTGACTTGATAAGCATTTGCCATAGAATTGCCTTTTCCACTTTGAAACTGAGAGTAATTCACTTCCAGGTATTGTTGGGCAAAGAAAAGACCCAAGTGAGGATTATGTCTAGAAAGTGGAAATTTCTAAGCTTCAAATTTTAACATTGGCCCATGAACAGCTCTGAACCAACCTGGAAATTCAGACTTCGATGTTTTCCACTTATATTTTTGAGATAATTTCCCTTCCTATAAATCTTTAATCAGCCTGTGCCCCAAGAAAGCCCTCCCTACTCACTAGGTGGCTTTTGAATAGTCTGCCAGAATTCCAACTGTTTTTTATTGTTTCTCCACCTTTAAGCAGTGGTGGCTTGGGTAGGGGATAGAGTCCTGCAGTCAGACGAACTACATTCGGATTCTTGTTTTGCTCCTAACTGGGCTAGTGAATATGGAAAATTTATTTTCACTCTCTGAGCCTTAGTATTCACATCTGTAAAATGAAGGAATTATCTATGAAGTCTCTACATTGTTGTACTCTTTTTCTTTTTCTTTTTCTTTTCTTTTCTGAGTCCAGATATGCTCCTACATGGTGGTGCTTTCAAGATGATGATGATGTTGTAATAACTTAAGAGAAGAGTATGGGAATTTATTGAGTGGCCATGTCATCTTGCCAGATTGCCTTTCCCACCACTCTGGAAAGAGGGAACAGTGAGATGGAAATGGTGAGGCAGAGTAATGTAGTAGATGCAGTGCTGGAGTTGGAATCAGGAAGACCTTCATTCAAATTTCACCTCTGGTTTTTACTCTCTCTGTGATCATGGTCTTATCATTCTCAGCTTTAGTTTCCTCAACTTGAAACGGGAATATTATCATCTAAATCACAGAGTTGTTATGAGGATCAATGTAGGCAAAGCATTTTGCAAAACTTAAAATCCTGCATAAATATGAGGTAATAGAATGATTGGACTGATGTATTCCTGAATGCTGTTGCCTCCTGTGACACCAATTCCTCTGGGCTTCCTTATGTTGGCAGCTCAAGATTGTTGTATTCAAAAGCTACATGTGGTCCATTGATGTACTTGAAAAAGACCCCAGCTCCCTTTTAACTTCTAATATAATAATATAAAATAGCATCATCCTAGTCAATGTCACCATTTGGATCTTGTCTTAAATTTTGGCCAGTTCTAGATTTTCCGGGAGTTCTCCGCAGGGTGATCCAAAAGTCTTAATGTAGTTTTAAACTCTATTAACTTTGGGACTCCATTTATTTTTTATTTTGTCTCACAGGAGCCAGAACAGATAGCTGGAAATTGGATGACTGATAGAGCTGGTATATCCTTGTGTCCCTTTATGCGAGCCATCTATGGTTTGCATATTCTTAGTAAATCTGGTGGAGCTAGATTTAAGTTGTGTGTAGCTACATTTCTGCTTCTTGAGACTTAGAACTGGATTAATTTAATTGAATAAAGCAGTTGGGAAGCCTTCATATTTCATACTTTTTCCACCCCTAGGATGTTGGCATTACTTTGAGCAGATGCATACTCAGTCCAGTTGGCTTTATGAGAATTTGCCTGGTTTGCTTGATGGAAGTCATCCAACCCTAGTTTATCAAAAGAAAAATGGAGCTCAAAGTGAAACTGCTCAGTTACTCATATGGCTCTGTAGTCTCCTCAATGGGCAGCATGCTTATCCTGTGACACTCTTGTTAATGGCCTTTCATAAGTTCACCACATGGGATCCAGTGGTTGTGCTGTATATTTTCCTCACTCTTTAATCAGGAAGGTACTAATGGAATACCTATGCAGTCCATTGATTATTTCTCATTTCTGCCATGTGACTATCCCATCTTCTATTTTGATCAAACATTTCTTAGATGACATTATTTGCTTCAGTTCTTAATAGTTTCTTATTTGCCATGTGTTGGAATCTGCTCAAGTTCTTGACGAACTTCTCCTTAGCTTTCTGAGTGTTGCTCGTTTTTAATTCTCCAGAAGCTGTAATGTCCCATGGTGCCCTGACAAAGGGCCCAAATATCTAAGAAACTAGAGAATAGACAGCAAATACCAAAGACAAAGAAACCAACCCCCATAAGAGATCAGGAGCATAATTTCTTCCAAAAACTGTGCCTTTTGGCAATTCTTTGAACATCTAGTCATTTCTTCCCATGGCTTAAGTACCCAGGAGAATGCCTAAGTGTAAAGATTTATGCTTGATGTCTTGGTGTGAAGCAATATTCAGAAAATAAATTTTTTGAGCTGACATCTGATGTTTGTAATTAGAGTACCAGGGAGACCCCAGAAAAGAAGCAGTGAATCCAGAAACCAATCCGGCAGCTGTGAGTACAGCTCATTTCCTAAAGAGATTACTTAGGATACTTAGTATATAATATAAATATTATTAATAAAGCTTTGACCTGGTTCATCTCTTCTAATTCCTCATTTTATGAGGAAACTGAAGGACAGAGAGGTGAAGAGACTTGTCTAAGGTCATATGTTTAGTAAGAAGTAGATCTAGGATTCAATACTATATTTAATGACTCCCAATACAGCCTCTTTATATGATTACAATCATTGTATATATTTGAAAGGTGCTAAGAGATCGCTACAGAGAAGACAAAATCTATCACTAATCAGAAAAAATTAGTGAAGTGATCCAAAGATGGTGCCAACTCAACCAATAACCAACTTTTGGGAATTTTTTGGTATTGATTATTATGATCTGATATTAATGATATCATATTGAATATGATGTAGTGATGAGTGGATTGGATTCTCAGAGTCAAGAAAACCAAGATTTAGCTCTCACCTCAGGCACTTCATTGTGGAACATGGTTATCATTTAACTTCTCTGAGCGTCAATTTCCAAGTCTATAAAATAAGAAAAGGAGTGGTTGTATTATTTGTCATCTGTAATTATTGTGAGCCTTTTGTGCATAAGATGGTGTAGTGTTTACAAAATGCTTTGTGAATTTCAAATTACTACATAAATTCCAGTTATCATTATCCTTCCTAGCCAAGTAGGGTCCATGGCTTATCTAGTCTTTGCAAAAATCTATGTAACTGTTTGTTTGCTATCCTGAAACACTGACATAAAATAGAGCCATATCTCTACCTTACCGGTAGGGTAGATGAGACATAAAACACTTCCAAATGTGACTTTAGCTGCCTTTCACTTGACTTACTCTCCACCTTGCCTTCCACTTCTCCTCTACCATAGTCACAATACTATATCTTCTAAGTTTATTCTACTTATCTCCCACTGGAATATTTTGAGAAATAGGCAACCAATTCTGTTATTGTAGGTAGATACCAAATACTTGGGTGAGTGTGCAACAGGATTACAAATTGCAGAAGGCAAAAATTTTCATGATACAGAAATAAAAAAGTAAAGGAAGCTGAAGTTTTGGGCAGTTGAAAGCATCTTTACAAGCAACAGACACTGGGGCTCTTCTTGATGCATGTCTCTGCTAGGTTTTATGCCATGGCATCGGGTGGGATGTGCTATTAATGACAATATTTTGCCTGTTAGATAGTTGATAAGCTGGAAACACACATATGATACCAGAATGCTAGCCTTCCTAGCAGCATTGTGTCAATGTTATTCCAAAGTTGAATGTTCCATAAGCATTTCATGTATGCAGTCTGTCTAGTCTAGACTAGATACCATAAATGGTATGACCTAAGTCACACAGTCAATTAGAAGCAGAATAAGTCTTGGAGTCCATTGATTCTCCAAGAATCCATATATTTTGGTAATGTATAGGAATGTGAGATAGAGGATTGCCCAGTGCAATGAAGTGAGAATTATATTCTATCCCCACCCCTACCCCCCATTGTGCCTGGCATGTCGGAGACACTTAATACTTGATTTGTTGACAAGGTGCTATCCCAGATATGCTCATTTCCCTGAAAATTGTGTGTGGATGGCAAAGGGAAGAAAGTATGGACTGGGATAGGGATGTGTGGTTAACAGGAATGACCTTAGAGATTAACTAGGTAAGACCCCAAAACCTCATGATTTACTAATCAGGAGATCACCTCAAAGAAGCAACTTCAATATTATCACCCTCTTAGCCACCATAACTTTTTTTTTCAAGGGCTGGAGTTCAAGCCTGTGCTCTGATTGCTCTAAGGAACTCCTGATGTTGGAAACTCTTCACTAGTACAGATGGATGGCCCCTCTCTAACATTTTCAGACAGTTTGTCTGAAGCTACCTAGCCATGGGCACATGTGCCAGAGGCAAGACATGAATCCAAGTCTTCCTGATTCTAAGTCTGTTTATCTACTGTGTCATACTGTCTCTCAGTCTCTATGAGATCTTTACAAATTAAAACAACTTGATTCTCCAATCAGGTAAATTAGACTTTGTCCTTGGGGATACCAAAAATATATTTATGCATGTAAAAAGGAACTATTCCTTTATCAAATAATGTGGCTTCCAGACTTCTTATCTCTGGATCCCAGCAGATGTCAATTTGCATGTAATAATTGTTGGACTAACGATCTTTCTGGATGACTCTTTGTTTTATGGTTCAGTACAAAGAACGTTGGCCTGAAAATCCCATCACCCGGCCTTTCGTCCTTAGGTCCTGTCTCTTTTTACTAGCTATATAACTTTATTCTTTTCACCTCTCTGATATTCCATTTCCTCACCTGTAAAGTAGGAATAATATGTCATTTGTATTGTGGCATACAACACTTGTACATGAAAGCACATTGGAACTGCAAAGTATTCCTCACCTGTTAATTTTTTAAATACCATATTGTAAAGTATATAGGGCCTTTCTCCTATGGAGTTAAAAGCAATTTTGTCTTTTCTATGCTTATAGTATCACTTGGAATTTGGTTGCATCAGATACTATTAATTCCCATTTTCCAAGCACACCAGCCAGGAAAGATAGACATTTTGCCTAAGGGCACGTTGGGCAGAGCTGTAAGCAGAACCCAGGTTTATAGATCCTGGACTATTACTCTATTTAGTGAAATAATTTAAAAAAATGTTTTAATGATGACTTTTAAAAAAAAATGTAGTCAATATGTACCTCAGAGGAATATAATTTTAGACCTGTAAGGGATCTCAGAGGTCCAGCCCAGCCTTGTCAGTTTGCAGTTGAGGATCTGAGCCTTAGAGAGAAAAACATTTTTTGCAAAGTCACACATAATAAATAGCTGAGCTGAGATTTGAACCAGAACCTTCTTTCTCTAAATCTAGCACATTTTTCACTAAACTCCTCTGCCTCCCCTTCCAACATTGGCTAACAATGACCACATTGGACAGAGTATGCTCCATTGTGCTCCAGTAACACCTGCCTCTGTATTGTGGATTGTATCATCTGTTCTCCAGGAATGACAGGTCATCTAGGTTCAGTTGCTGTTCAATGCCATTTTTCATTTACGTTACTATAGTCATTGTGTAAATTGCTCTTCTATTTTGACTTCCTTCACTCAGAATCAGTTTGTATGAGTAAGCATCAGTCCCTTAAGCAACATTTGAAAAATAAGTTATCCCTTCTTTTCAAATTTCAAGGCCTCCTAGACTTCCAATATTCCTTCTATTAGGGAATTGGGCCCTTCAATCTTCTGCACCAATTTGGTCCACATGGAAAATGTAACTGGACAAGTAGGACCAGAGCAGGATGCTTCTGAGACCTTGCAAGGATCACAAGAGAGGTGATGCAAAGCTTTGGGCTGAACATCACAGCTGTTGACAACCACTGGCCAGTTTGTTTGTGCTCTGGAATCCTGGCATTAATTATGTAAACTAACATCAATGGGCCAGTGTTTCTTGTTCTAAATTGTTTTTATTAGAAAAAAAATGAAAGGGCACTATAGAAATAGAGAGAGAGAGAGAGAAAATAAATCAAACCCAGATTGGCTTGCATTACAAAGTGCACTATTTGTCCTTATGGGCCCGAATGCACCCAAGCTGAGGACCACCTACTTTGAGCACTCATCTCTTATCCATCTCCTTTAAAACCTAATAATTTGGTCAGTGTGAGGTGAAAGCAAATTGTGAAAAGTGAAAAAAGTCGCTGTTGGCCTGTCCTGTCATCTGGGGCTGTTTTGCCAGAATGGACAAAGTAGATATCTTATTGTGATGCTGGACAACAGCTTTTAGCCTAATTGAATTCAGGCAAGGCAAGTGCTCTAAACTGAGACTCAGACCCAGGTTAATCCTTTTTATTGGCTGGGCTACAGGTTATCAGACTTTCTTATCAAACAAGGCCACTTTCTTCTAGATGGAGATTAGTCCTGAGAGACAGTGAGAAAGTTCCTTTCTGAAAACAACAAATGGAAGCTTTGTCCAGTACGGACCTTCTTAGTGCTTTCCTCTGTCTCCTAATGCTCCTTGTGGGTCTTTCGGTTCATTACTTTTTTTTCCCATAAAGGTGAAATTCCTCCCTGCTTTTTTACTGTTGTCATTGCTTTTAGCTTATTTTGGTATCAAAACTGCTTCAAAGCCTCAAAGGATTTAGAGATAGAAGGGACCTTGGAGATCTTCCTAGTAAAACCTCCTCATTTTACAGAAGAGAATAACTAAGGCCTAGAAAAGTTAAATGATGTGTTTCAGGTGATACAGAAATCAGAGACATAGTGGCCACTCAAACTGAAATTCTCTGACTTCCTTTCCCACTACACCACTCTGTAGACTTGACAATTAATTCGGAACAGAATTGTCACTTGTAAAGATAACGTCAGATTCTATTTACTCATAGTCCACTTATTCTTGCTCTTTGAAGCCTGCCAACCTCCATTCCATCTTATTATGGAGAGGCACACTAGGAACACAATTTTCAGTGCATACCAGAAGGGATTGGGGGTTCTTATAAATATCTCTGCTCAAAGTCTGACAGTGAGTACACTTTGAATGGAATGTCATCTTAGGAAGTGAACTTGATACATATTTACAGACATTGAACACTTTCTATATATTGACTAAGATTAGGGATTGGAATAATTTCTGAAAAAGATAAATAAATATTTTAGATAATTGAATATATAGTTTATATTTGTGTATCAATATTTCTGATGTAGAAATATATTTTAGATAATTCAATATAAGGAGATTATGTTTATATATAAACATACTTAATACATAAAGATGATTAATGTGTATTTTAATATGACATTTTAGTACCTCTCTTCTTATTCCCCTTAACCAAATCTGATTGCAAACTTAGTAGGTAGTTTCATAAGTTTCTATCAACAAAGAAAAAAATGATCAGGTTGACAATCTATTGGTGATGAGATTCTTTGAATGTCCTTGAAGTATAGACATGATATCTGACAAGAGATCCATCCTTTCCAGCTTTAAGACATCAGTTAAAGTGTCCAGTTCTGTAGCATAGGTTTTGAAAGCCCAGAGTCTTCTTTCCCTTTCCATTGAGGGGGTCGGTAAAGGACTTTCAGAGTTTTTTTACTTCTTTCTTTTAAATACTTAAGTACTCTGACAATAATAAGATTTATTTGATATAGTCTTAAAATAGATTTTTCTTTTTAAAATTTTTCTTAATTTAATGAACACCACAAGAGAATAACATTTCCATTTACAAAGTAAAACAGAAAAAGAGCCTTATGTGAAACTCAATCTCTCTTAAGTAGTTTGCTTTCTTTAAAGAATTTATAATAAATTCAACATGTCACTTTCAATGCTTTCCTGCTTGTCTGTGTTTCTTAACTTCTTTCTCTTCTCTTTCATACATTTAAAAATGCTTCAATAACTCTTTACTGTGTTTTCTTTTTCTATTGGCAAGACTATTGCTAACTGTGTTCTTTCTACCAAATCTCACTTCTTCAAGAAAGAAACACACACACATTCATGTCACAAATGGACACAATGAAGAAAAACAAATCCACAATTTTCTGTGTACAAAAAATACGTCTGATTTTGTACCTTAGCTCTACCACCCCTCTCTTAGGAGGGTTAGGATGCTTCATCATTAGAATTCTAGAATCATCGTTGGTCATTACACTGATAAGAGTTCTTAAGATAAAGTATTTTTCTAATATCAGGGACCACAAGATCATGATGCTTCCAGGCAGGAGAGGGAGACAACTTGTGACTTTTCCCTCAGTCCCTCTGCCTCCAGTATTTTTAGTTACTTCTTGAACCTTTAATTTGAAAGCAACATCCATGGAGCAGGTTCTCAGTGTCAGGAACATAATAAGCATCAAAGGCAATTGTAAAACCTGGAAGCAATCTGAACACCCGACATTAAGGAAATGGTTTCCTACATAGTGGCAAATTAATGAAATCAAATACTACAAATAAAAAAAACAAGCATGAGGAATACAAAGATATTTAGAAAGAATTCTATCAAATGATGCAAAGTAAAAAAAATCAGAACCAGAAGAATGGAATACACAGTAACTGTGATTATGATTTTTAAAAAATTACTTCTCCATCTTCATGTTCTTTTCTTCAATAGAACAAAACCCTTGGAAGACTGACTATTTTGTTTCTTTAAGATTATCCCTAGTACCAGTGCCTGTCACACAATAAGTAGTAAATAAATACTTGATGAGTGATGTGAAAAAGGGACGTATTTGTAATTGCCAGATGCAGAAATATTACATAGATAGAGTGTGCACCCAGAGGAGAGAAAGATGTTAAAATAATTCACTTTTTAAAAGCTAGCATTTATGTGACACTTTAAAGTTTGCAAATCGTTTTATTTATTTATTTATTTCATTTGATCCTCGCAACAACCCTGTGAAGTAGGTGCTGCTGTTATTCTCCCATTTCAAAGATGAGGAAACTAAGACTGAGCGAGAGGTTAAGTGATTTTCCCAGTGTTTACACCACTAGTGAGTTATTAAGCAGGATTTGGTCTTAGGGCTTTCTGTCTCCAAAACAACTGATCTGACCCATTAAGGATTGAGGGCTTTGGACAAGGGGGGAAGTAAACAAGGTCTCCATAGCTTTCCAGATGTCAATTGCCTTTTTCATATTATCAAGATGGGAGGGATACTATAGGCTAAACTAAGAATATCAGAAGCTGTTTTCCGTAGTCCCAGGCATGTGGACAATGGTATCATATTAAAAGACTGTAACTATGAGGGAAAAGACCAGTGTCAGCAGCAGGAACAAGAGAAAACCTGAATTGAAGCACCCTAAGAAGGCTGAAGAATACCAGCATGACAGCAGCAGCAATCTGAAGAGGAAAGTAGAGCTTTGGCAGATTCTGTCCATAATAGACAGTATCATACTGGAGCTCTAGCAGGTGATACCTCTAGGCACACCGCTGCTAACATCCCAATCTCAGTGGCAGTGGATGCTGGGGAAAACTGAGAGGCACAAGAGTCGCTAGACCTCCCCAAGGAGCCATGGGAATCAGAACTATTTGGATTTAGGCAGGAGGGATGTTTTAGCTGTAGGGCAAAGACGATGACCTCAAATCCTTTAGGAGTGTCTGGGGATTTTTTGTGTCTATAGGAAATTTTATTCGTTTGCTTATAGATACAAATGTTGTTATTGTTGTATTGAGGGCAGGGTAAAGAATGGAGCCGTTGCTTGATTTTCCACTATTATCTGCTCTGATATTTTGTCCAAATTAGATACTTTGTTATTTAATTTATGGCTTCTGGCTGGTTTGTTGATAAAGAATAAAGTGAAGGGGATCATGCACTAAATATTTGTCCCCATATTGAACTTAAGTAATAGTGTTTCCAGAAAAGATACCCCATTACACTTAAAATATTTAAATAAAGTATTCATCACCAGTTCTCAGTTCTTCTATCTCTGTGCCCATTGCATAAAATAATAGATAGGATAGATTTTACAACTTCGATATGCCCACATCAGCTCAGGAGCTAATTCTATGTGAAATTTATTCAGTGTACCATCATGGATCAAACTAATATTCAAGAGAAAGAAACTAGCAATGCCCTTCTCACTCATAGAAGGATTGGGGTTGTTTTTCATTTTGGTCCTTGTATAGTTAGTTCCTACCACAATTTCTTACATATAACAGACACTTAATAACTACATGCTGATTGAATTGAATCAATTTATCTAGTGGTGTTAAAATGCAGGCACATTCACAGACAAACCAAACATACAAATTGATGTGTACATATCTGGTGCGGGAAAGTGTGTGTATGTATGTGGAGGTGGGGATGGCTGAGGGTAAGGGGTGATGTTGTTGGAGGTGGAGTAGAACAGAAAGAGATTATAGAATCAGATCTGGAAGAGACATCCATGACCACAGTCCAATTTGTACCCAGAAAGCAATCCATATCATAATATATCTGACAAATGGTTCCTTCAATTCCTACTTGAAAACCTCCAATCAGAGGGAGCCCACTGCTTCCCTAGGCAGCCCATTCCATTTTTTTTTCCTTATCAAGTTTTCCCTAATGCTGATCATCCATTTGCATCTTTTAATCTTCCATCCATTGATATTGGATGTGCCTTCTTGGGCACTTCTAATCCCTTTACACATGACAACTCTTCAAAAATCTGACCATGCTATTCAGTGCTCCTTGAATCTTATATTCTCCGGACTGAATGTCTCTGGTTCCTTCAACCATTCCTTATCTAAATGGATTCAGGGTGTTTTATTATTAATTACCTGAAATTCTAAGGAAAAGAGTTCCAAAGGGTTTCCAATAGTATAAAGAATGAGTTCTGGTTAGCACCCAAATATTCTATTAAAAACAAAACAAAGACAAAACACCCTTAAAGCATTTTGTCATTCAAGTAATCTCAATAAGTATTTATTAGGCACTTCCTACATGCCAAGCGCTATAGTGAGCCCTTGACAATACAAATAAAAATGGAAATAGTTCCTCTTGGCTAGGTGCTTACATTCCAATAAACATAAGTTACTATATTCTATCCTGGATTGTAAGCTCATTTAGGGAAGGATCATTATGTCTACCATAGTGACTTCTCCATAGTAAGTCAATAATAAAAGTGTATTAAGTTTAAAAAATGATTTACTCTAAATTGTCAAAGACAAAAAAGCTAAATACGTGATTGTTGTTATGTTTGTTCTTCATTGCCGAAGATGACCATGCCATCAGAGAAATGATGACATGACTTGAACTTGACTTTGTTTTGAGTGAGGGAGGGCTATGTAGGTCACCAGACTCATTTCTCTTCCAGAGTCATATGAATCCAGACATTCATCAGGATGATTCAAGATGATCCAGGATGCACTGAAAGACTTTGGCCTAAAGGGGCCTATTCAAGTACTCACTTGGAGTGAGGTAACACCCATTCATTGAATAGGCCTGTTTAAGAAGTAGCCAGGGCATGACCCCTTTAATGAGGCAAAGAAAAGGAAAGACATCAGGGTGGGAGGAAAACAGCAACAGTTACTATTGATAATCACTCTTAAATCAGGAGGGTCCAGAAGAGAGCCTTTAGGCAGGGGCCCTGTGGTGTCCCAGCTTCAGAGTACAATAGGTTTAAGGTTTTGGGAGAGGACAGGACAGGAAGAAAGAAGGGAAGGGAAGGGAAGGGAAAGGAAGGGAAGGGAAGGGAAGGGAAAGGAAGGGAAGGGAAGGGAAGGGAAGGGAAGGGAAGGGAAGGGAAGGGAAGGGAAGGGAAGGGAAGGGAAGGGAAGGGAAGGGAAGGGATCTGGCCAGTAAAAGCCAAGTCAACTGGGCATCTTTTGGCATCCAAATTTACCTTCCTTTGGAGAGGAGTAGGAAGGGGAAGGGGAGGCAGACAGGAGAGGAGGAGCTGAGTTACCCAGCTAGTTGGGTCCCCATTCAGACAGCTGTGTCTACTCATAGAATTGTGTTCATCCTTTGTTGCTGAAGCAGATCATGCCATCAGAGAAATGATGACATGATTTGCACTTGGCTTTGTTTCAAAGTCAAGTGAAATAATGATGTTATTCCAGTGAGCACAAAATTTCCACTTTTGGTATTCAGTTGATTTGCCTGATTCTCATGAGGAACAAAAGATATGAATATGATACACATAATAATAATTGATTTTCATGGAGCCCTTGACTTAGTTCTGTAGTTAGGACTTATTCATATGCCACATACAGGTAAAGCAGACCTCAGTATAGTACTGAATGATATGGTGGATAGAGAGCTGGACTTGAAGCCAGGAAGACTTGTATTCAAACCCTGCCTCTGACCTTCTGATTGTGTGATCTTGGGCAATTCTCAGCAGTCTGGGAAACCTTCTAAGACTCTGAGTTGCATAGAAGGTGCCAATGTACATTAGTAGAGAGAATTCTCATACCTGGAAGTTCCCTGTGTCAGTGAAATCACATGTTTAGTTCTATTGTTATCCAAGTATAGTGAGAATACTATGATTTTTGATGTCCCTGTGGAAAGCAGTTCTCTATTTAAACATACCAATAGCATATCAGGAACGACTGATATAATGTGGTCCTCTAGGTCCTCAAGTGTGGCCCTTTGATTGAATCCATTTTCCATATCATGCTACTGGGCCTCAAGGGTGTTTTTCCTCCTTCTCTTTTAAAATGTTGATACTCTTTTACATAACTGTCACTTTCCAGTGATTCCCTTGCCTCTGCCACCTTTCAGTATAGTCTCCCCTTATTACAAATAAGCAGAATGAAAAAAATACCAACCCATTAGCTATGTCTAAGAATTTATCCCTCATTCTGCCCCTCTCTGCTAAAGAAAGAAAAATATACCTTACCAGTCTTCTGTATTAACCAGAGTTTTGAAGTCTATCAGTGTTGTGTATATTGTTTCACATTACTGTTCATTTTCCCTCTGCCATCAGTACACAGAAGACTTTCATAATTTCTCTGAATTCTTCATGTTCTTTTCTTATAGCCCAATAACATTCCATTGTTTCCATATCCCATGCTTTAACTGTTTTCCAATTGATGAATACTGTTTACTTGCAGTTCTTTACTACCACAAAAAGTACTGCTATAAACATTTCTCTATCTATGAAATCTTTCTCTCTGTCTTTACCAGAAAGGTAATACTGAGTCAAAGGGTTTGTGTGATCTTTTAGGATAATTACGAATCATTTTTCAGAACTGTTGGACAAATTCACAGCTCCACCAACAATGTATTGGTATGCCTAGTCCCCCCAACATTTACCATGTTAATCTTTTGTTATATTTCTCAATCTTATGGGTATAAGCTGAAGTCTCAGAGCTGTTTTAGTTTACATGTCTCTTTTCAGAGAGTTGTAGCATTCGGTCATGTTTGTCGACAGCCTGCAGTTTTTCTGTTTGCAAACTGCCCCAGGGGTGGTTTTCAAACATTAAAGAAGACTTCCCATTTCCTGTCAAAGCAAAAACAGTTTGAAAAGGAAGAGTCGGTAGAGCCGAAATGCAGCTTATATTTATGTTGTGATGTGTAAAAATAAAAATATTGACTTTTCGGTGCTAAACAAACTACACAGTTCCATTGGGAAAAAAATAAACAGCTGCTTCATCTCATGGAATATTTTCTTCAGTGATATCAAAGTATCATGGGTCTTGTTATCTGTATTTATATCATCTACATGTATACCTGTCTATCTAAATTTCTTAAACCATATCAAAGAAGATAGGAAGGCAACTGTCACATATACTTTAGTTTCTTCTAGGCAAGATACATCAAACATAAAAACATCAAAGAGAAACCTGAATATGTTAACTCACTGGCATCCTGAAATCAAAGCTGAATGGGAGGAACACATTTAAAACAATTAGCACCTAATCAGTAGCTGTCCTAATGTGTAGACATGAAAATACAAAATGTACCATAATAGATTAGGAAAACAGCCTAATAAAAACCTATAAAATAGTAAAGCCAATAACCTAAACCAGTGATAGAAAGGTGAATTCTCCCTCACCGAAAAAGAGGAAGAGGATTAATATATATTCTTATAGCATATGACAAACAGTTCAACATCTATAAACATATTTTGGAAGAATTAAAAAGCACTTTACCAAGCAATAATAAACTATGATAAAAGGTATATGCCATTAGAGCTGTCAAATGCAGCCAAAATGACTTTACTCCACATGGAGCATATGAGATGGTTAAGATTTAAGAAAACACTCACAAAGCCCTACTGGGCAACATCTTAATGTACTAAGTTAACAATATGTTGGTGTAGAATCCTCAAAGAAATGTCTGAGACATAAAGATTCGTTGTTGGAAATGAAGGGGTTATAATAGCATTTTGGGGTCAGATCATTGCTGTCCAAATTTACAGAAGGATTTTCTTTAAGAAACCAAAATATAACTATCAATATAAATGACTCAAGAATATGGTAGAAATTCTGGAATAAATTAGTGAAGTCTGTAAAAATTTAGTGCCTACCTATAGCTAGCCATACACGACTTGGTGTTTAGAATTTTATATGTAAAAATTTACCATCCCTCATAGACTGATGCAACATCCTCCTACTACAAATTAAGTCCTCAGAATATCCTGGATTGTACTGAAATATCCTAGATAACTCAATAAACTGTATTGTAACCAGACTATTGTCACAAACAAAACTGTTTCCCCAAATTGTTCAGGCATAATATTAATCAATAAAAGCTTGAATGTAGCTTTTTAAAATGACATTTTCACACTGTCATCTCACAAATAAAATCTTCAAGCTACATAGAATAAGAAGCTTTCAAAGTATGGAGAACTAGCAGATGAGATTAAAATCATGTGGAAATAGGATAAAGTACATATCCTCCCTCTTATTATCCACTGGGGTTGTAGCTAAAGATGGTTTCCATGGTCCTGAAGAGGAAAAGCTTATGTCGCAATATTTTTATTCAACTATGAAAACTTATCTTTCTGCCTATGCATTAATATGTGAAATACTGAATAATGACAGCAAGATAACAGAAACATTATTATCTGAACCTCATTTAAAAATATGAGAATGAGATGATAACACTAGCAGCCTATTTTAAAGTGTTTTAAAATTTTAAAATTTACGGAATACTTTAAATGCTATCATTTGATCCGTAAAACAACTCTATGAAACGTAGCTAGAACACCTTTGAAAGCACATAATTTGACTATTAATGTCTCCAAGGAAATGTAAAATAATGAGCCATGTTACAATTTTAATATTTTCAAAATGAGCTTTCAAATCTAGGGTGTTTAGGTACAGACGGTACTTGAACAGAGATGGCTTAAATTTACTGACCCTTTGAGCATGGGGGTGGGAAAATGACCCCAGGGTGATATTGTGACATAGAAGTATAAAATAACTTAATGTGTAATCTGAGGAGAATATGAGAATTTTAGACTCAGATAATGAAAGTCTAAGTTATCTTGTACCTACTTAGGGGTAACTTCACTCATCTTTTTTTGTTTTGGGGGCAGTTTTTGGAGTTAACTTCAAGGTCTGTAGTGTATTTAATAAAATTTCAGATGAGAAAAGACACGTTCACTCCTAAATGTCTTTTGTAATCATAAGCTTGGAGATATTACTTTTTTTTTTTTAAAACAGTCCTCAAACTATATTGTTTTTTAGTAGAAAGCATAGTACAATTAAGATAAAAAAAAATACTGACAATACAGAGTGGACTGGGCCTGTGTATCAAAAAATACAGTTTATTATTGTGTAAAAGACTTTAGCGAGGAAGAGAAAAAAAATTTAATAAAGTGGATGAAGTGCCCAAGGGAAAAATTAGCACACAATGACTTCTTGTACAGCCAGTCAAAATAGCAGATTGGTGCAGTGACAGGCCTTACAGGAAATATTAAAAAGTACAGATGGCTCAAGTTTACATGTTTACGGAGAAGTTGGAAAAGGCAGTCAAAATCTGCAAGTGTCGTGCATTTTACTAGAAGGTTTTCAGCTCAGTAGTTTTAAAAAAAGAGAAAACCTGAAGACTATTGTAAATATACTATTAGGATTTTGAACAGCTTAATCTCTTCATTTTTATTCTTTTGTGCTATATTAGGAGCAAATGGCTTTGGAGGGATCACAAAGGAATACTTTGAAGCAAGTTAAAATGCAAGTCATTCCACTAGAAAATCTGGCTTGATGGTGAATTGGCTTCAGTTCCACTACACATGGGTGACTTTTATGATGTAATTAGGCTTGCTTTAGTATCAATTTGCACTCAGGTCTGAAGCATTTTTTTTGTGACCAAAAAATGAACAATGTAACAGAAAACATTGTTATTTATGAATAATGGTTTTAATATTTTTTTGGTAGTAGCTTCTCTTGCCAGAATGGAGCAAATGATCCAGAAGTCAGCATGGGTGTGAAGGAGAGGAATCTGTTGAACTGAGTGACTTCCAGGGGTCCTGACTGAAACTTACCATTTGATTATCTTGGCTTAAACTGGGCCTTACAAAGAATCTTAGAATCTGCCAAGCACCATGAAGCCTTTTTTTTTTTTTTAAAGTACTTCCCTATTGGTGCTTGCTTCTTGGCTTTGGAATATCTCTGGGAAGTAGGTAGGAAACATTATCGTTTCCATTTTACAGATGAGAAAAACAAGTCATAGAAGATTAAGGTGAATTGCTCATAGCTAGTTAATAACAAAACAAAATCTCAAATCCAAGCTTTTTGACTCATCACCAAACTAGTTTAGGAAGATGTCAAGCATGAATTAGATAGCACAGATCATCATCATTTCAAATAAAGATCCATATGTCAAAACTAGCAATCTTGTTTGGCAAATGAATCCTCTCAAATATGTACTATTTATACAAGATGGAAAAAAGGAAAAATTAGGAAAAAATAAAACACCAGGCACAGAATTCTGATGGTCAAAGAGTCATTTACCACAAAATTCAAAGTTTATCTACCTTGACCATCTCTCTATTCTTTTCTTTCTCCTTTCTCTCTCCTTAATGCACACACACACAAATGCACACACACACACACACACACACACACACACACACACTTATCATTACTTGCCTCTCAGGATGATTGAATTTAATGGGATGGTATAGCTTTAGTCTTAATTTTGATAAACTAACAGAACATATCTTTCTTTTTTTTGTTTAAGTTTTCAACATCCATTTCCACAAAATTTTGAGTTCCAAATTTTCTCCTCCTCTCTCCCCTCCCCCACCTCAAAATGCCTTGAATTCTGATTGCCCCTTCCACCAATGTGCCCTCCTTTCTAACACCCCTCCCTTCCCTTATCCCCACCTTCTTTCTTGTCCTGTAGAGCAAGATAAATTATCTTTCCATGTAGGAATGTAAGCAGTTCAACTTTAGTAAGTCTCTTGTGATTTCTCTTTCCTGTTTACCTTTTCAAGCTTCTCTTGATTCTTGTGTTTGAACATCAAATTTTATTTTTGGCTCTGGTCAAAAATTTACCATTAAAATCAATCAATTTTTTTTTTTTTACCAAAAAAACAAACATTAAGAATGCTTGAAAGTCCTCTATTTCATTGAATGACCATTTTTTTCTCCCTGAAGTATTACACTCAGTTTTGCTGGGTAGGTGATTCTTGGTTTTAATCCCAGTTCCTTTGACTTCTGGAATATCCTATTCCAAGCCCTTTGAACCCTTAATGTAGAAGCTTCCAGATCCTGTGTTATTCTGATTGTATTTCCACAACACTTGAATTGTTTCTTTCTAGCTGTTTGCAATATTTTCTCCTTGACCAGGGAACTCTGGAATTTGGCTACAGTATTCCTAGGAGTTTCTCTTTTCAGGTCTCTTTCAGGAAGTGATCATTGGATTCTTTTAATATTTATTTTGCCTTCTGGTTCTAGAATATCAGGGAAGTTTTCCTTGACAATTTCATGAAAGATGATGTTTAGACCCTGTTTTTGATCATGTCTTTCAGGTAGTCCCATAATTTTTAAATTGTCTCTCCTAGATCTATTTTCCAAGTCAGTTGTTTTTCCAGTAAGGTATTTCACATTATCTTCCATTTTTTCATTCTTTTGGTTTTGTTTTGTAATTTTTTGATTTCTCATAAAGTCATTAGCTTCTATCTGTACCATTCTAATTTTTAAAGAACTATTTTCTTCCGTGAGTTTTTGAACCTCCTTTTCCATTTGGCTAATTCTGCTTTTTAAAGCATTCTTCTCCTCATTGGCTTTTTGGGCCTCTTTTGCCAATTGAGTTAGCGTATTTTTAAAAGTGTTATTTTCTTGAGCATTTTTTTGGTTTTCCTTTAGTAAGCTATTGACTTGCTTTTCATGATTTTCTTGCATCGCTCTCATTTCTCTTCCCAATTTTTCCTCCACCTCTCTTACTTGATTTTAAAAATCTTTTTTGAGCTCTTCTATGGTCTGGGACCATGGCATATTTATTTTGGAGGTTTTGGATGCAGAAGCCTTGACTTTTATGTCTACCCCTAATGGTAAACATTGTTCTTCCTCATCTGAAAGGATGGGAGAGAATACCTGTTCACCAAGAAAGTAACTTTCTATAGTCTTATTCTTTTTCCCTTCTTTGGGCATTTTTCCAACCAGTTCCTTGAATTTTGGATCCTTTGTCAAGAGTAGGGTATACTCTGGGGACCTGTAAGTTCTCAGTTCTTCCAAGGTGGCAAAATCAAGGGAGAGGAGTTTACTCCTCAGGGGCCACCAGCTTCACCACACCCCAGGAACATAGTCAGGGCTGAGGTTGAGATCAGCTGCTCAGTTTCCCCAGGGGCTTTAGGTGGGGGCAGGGCCTACACTCAAGCCTGAGTTTGAGAGCAGCTACTCAGTTCCCCCTCTGGCTTTAAGGTGAGAGCTCCAACAATGGACCCTGGCTGCTGTTACAGTCACTGCAGCCACGACCTGCTGCTGCCTCTGCTTGGGGCCGGGGGCTAGGGGAAGAACCTGTTCCCTTCTCGTTCTGGTTGAAAAAGCCCTCTCACTGACCTTTGGTCCCTGTGGGTTGAAGGATCTGCGAACCTTTCCTGCTGCTGTTGGGGATTCTGCCCCTGAGGCCTGCTCTGGCCCTGTTCCTCCCAGTACCACGTGGCCAAGGCTGGGCTCGGCTCTGTTCCACATCTGGTGTGACAGACCTTTCCCGTCAGCCTTCCAGGTCACCCTGGGCTGGAAATCTCCACTCCATTGTTCTACAGCTTCTGGTGCTCTAGAATTTGTTGAGAATCTTTCTTTACAGGTATTTTATGGGCTGTGGGGGAAAGGCTAGAGAATGTGCATCTTTCTACTCCATCATCTTGGCTCTGCCCCTAACAGAAGATTTCAATAAGAAAATAAATACATATATATTGTTCCTAGGAAGATCTAGGGATTGTTTGTATGCACAATTATTATATCACTAGGATGGTGATGAGACCAGTCCTGTAGTATACCTTTGACTCCAACGCTTGATGGAGTGTCTGATTGTTATTTGAACAAGTAAGATCTTGTCTAATATTTTTCTTCAAAATTCTATAGTTATACTTCACATCAATGTACGTGTAGGTGGTTACCACTCAGACGTTTATCAAGTAGTAGGCACAATTAGGGAGCGGTTATGTGCGCCTAATATTCGCTCCCAAATGAATTTAAAAATAGAGTCACAGAATTAAAATCACAGAATTTCAAAATGGAGGAGGCCTCAGAGACCTTCTAGTCTAATCTGAATTTAGGAATCACTATCACAATTATAACATCATCAGGTCTTGCTTGCAGACCTCCAATAGGTAGCAACTTGAAGAAGCTGCCCATTCCATCTGTGCGGTTCTTTATTGATTAGGACATTTTTCCTTATCTCAAACCTAGATTTGCCTCTTTGCAACTTCCAACTATAGCTCTTACTTTTGCCCTTTGGGAACAGGTTTCCAACTACTAAGAGATAGCTATCTCTTTTTTTTTCTCCAGTCTGAATATCCCTCTTCATTCAGGCAATCTTCTTTTGAACAGATTTTGAAGTCTTTCGCTCTTCCTATTGTCTCCTCAGGAAGACTAATCTTCATGAGTTCAAATTTGGACATTTATTAGCTGTGTGACCCTGAGCAAGTCACTTAATTCTGTTTTCCTCAGTTCCTCATCTGTAAAATGAGCTGAAGAAGGAAATGGCAAACCACTACAGCACCTGTGCCAATAAAACCCCAAATGGGGTCATGGAGAGTTGGACACAATTGAAACAACTGAAAAGTATTGCTTCCTGTAGATGTATTCTAGCTTGTCAATATGTTTATTCATTTGTGGTAATCAGAACTGAACAGAATATCCTATATGTAATCTGTCCAGGGCAGAATACAGAAACCCTACAGCCTCCTAATTCTTAGATATTACCACTCTCAATGAAACGTAAGATTCTATTAGTTTTGTTTGATATCATATCATACTGAGGACTGATACTGAGCATCTCGTCCTTTAGAACCTTTTCATCATTTTCAGATGAACGTGCTATCTATATGCGCCTCCTCTAGGTTATACTTGTGAAGTTCATTTTTGAATCCAGTTATGACTTCATTTATGCTTATTAAGTTTACTCTTACTCCATTCATCTAGTTGACATTCTACTCTGTTCAAGATCTTTTAAAATCTGGCTGGCTAGAAATCTCAGAAAAACTTGCAAAGACTTACAAGAACCGATGCAAAGTGAAAAGAGCAGAACCAAGAGAACATGTACACAGTAGCAGCAACAATGTGCGATGATCAATTATGGTTGACTTAGCTCTTCTCAGCAATACAATGACCTAAGACAATTCTAAAACACTCATGATGGAAGATGGTTTTCAGATCCAGAGAAAGAACTGATAGAGTCTGAAAGCAGAATGAGACATACTGTTTTCACTTTTGTGTTTGTGTGTGTAAACTGTAATTGCAAACTATAATTGTTGTGCAAACTTTTTTCTTTCACAACATGGCTAATATGAAAATAGGTTTTACATGATTGCACATGTATAACCTATACCAAATTGCTTACCATCAAAAGGAGGGCAGAGTGTAGAGAAGGAGAGAGAAAATTTGGAACTCAAAATTTTATTTAAAAAAATGTTCAAATTTGTCTTTACATGTAATTAAAAAATAAAATTAAAATTTTTTTAATCTGACTGGTTAGGTAGTACATTAAATAGAATGCTGGACCTGGAGTCAGGAAGGCCTAAATTCCATCCTGGCATCAGATATTATGTGACCATGGGCAAGTCACTTAACCACTGTTTGCCTCAGTTTCCTCATCTGTAAAATGAGGGTGATAACAATAGCACCTACCTCTCAGGGTTGTTGTGAAGATCAAAAGGGATAATAATTGTAAATTACTTAGCACAGTGCCTGGCACATAGTAGGCCCTATATAAATGGTAGCTATTGTAATTATAATAAAAATCATTTCTGTCTCTGAAATCCATTCTGTTTGTTGTCCTTTCCACCTTTGTCTATTTTTGCAAACTGGGCAAAAATGTCATTTATGACTTCATCAAAGTAATTGATAAAAATGTTAAAGAATATATGGCCAAGAATGGATCTCTACAATATTGCACTAGAGGGGCTTCATGGAGGAGATTGAACCTGACTTGGAAAAATGTCAGTCTACAGAGATAACGGGGTAGTCCTTTTCAGGTACTGGAGAAGGAAATGGCAAACTACTCTAGTATCTTTGCCAAGAAAACCCCATTACAAGATCCTGAAGAGTTAGATACAACTAAATGACCAAACGTTTTCAGGTATAGGTAAAAGTATATGGGCATAGAAAGGCATGGGATGATATAACAGATCAATAGTTCTTCACATTTGCTAGAATCAACCAATACATTTTTATTAAATGCTTACTATGCACCAACCACCCTCCTAAGTGTTAAGGATACACCATATGAAATAGAACACTGTAGAATAAATTATGGAGAGTTCAGTTCAGTTCATTAGTGGGAGGACTCAAATGCCAGGCTGAAGAGTTTGAATTTTATTCAATAAGCAATGAGGATTAACTGTAAGTTTGCAGGGAGGGGAATGGTGTAACCACACATATATATTAGGGAGAGTTCTTTGAAGGAGCTCTGAAGGATTTACTGGATAAGGGAGAGACTGGAAGCTCCTAGGCTCATGGATTCAGATTAGGAAAGGAACATAGGTGGCATCAAGTCTAACCTATTCGTTTTACAGATGAGAGAACAGACTCAGAAAGGTCCAGCAACTGGTCCATGGTCACACAGGCAATAATATTAGACGTGGGTTTCAGATCTAGATTTTCTGACTCCAAATTCCTTACCCATTGTATTCCCATGCTTCCTCCCTGGCAAAGACCAGTTTGAAAGCTATTAAACAGTACTGATAATGAAAGTCTGAACTAATGTGATAGCAATGGGAGTGGAAAACAAATGTTGAAAGACATATTTAAATGACTGTTTGGGGCAACTGATTAGATAACAGGGCAAAGGGGTAAAGAAGATAGTATCAGTGGTTGTAAACTACATTGGTGAAGGGATTACCCATATTAATAATGTCAAAGATCCATTAAATTCTAGGGTAATGTTCACTAAAGTCATGTAGGATTAATTATCCAAATTTCTACTTTCCTGCTTATGTATTAAATGCATATTTCATAAATTTCAATGGAATGTTTGAAATTTTATATGAATACATTTGAAATACACTTCCACAATAAGTAAATATATAATATCACAAAAGCTGAGCAAAAATAATTGATTATCATGTAAACCATTTTGGACTCACAGTTGTTTATTTCCCGTTTTCTTCTACTTTGGTCATTTTAGACATTTCTAACTCTTTGTGACCCCATTTGGGGTTTTCTTGCCAAAGATACTGGAGTGATTTGCCATTTCCTTCTGCTGCTCATTTTAGAGATGAGGAAATTGAGGCAAACAAGGTTAAGTGACTTTCTTGGTCAGAGGATGGTCAGAGGATGAGTCAAAATTAGGATGCTGGAAGCAGAAGCAAGGGCAGCTAGGTAGAGTAGTGGATAGAGTGCTAGGCCTGGATTCAGGAAGACTTCAAATTTAGCTTCAGACATGTACTAGCTACAGGCAAGTCACTTAACCCTGTTTGCCTCAGTTTACTCATCTGTAAAATGAACTGGAGAAGGAAATGGCAGCCTGAGTTACTCTCCTATTCAGTAAATTCAAGTGGTTTAGTATTACCTCTAAGACCCCTTTTGTCATTTAAAGCCCTCTGCAACCTGATTCCAATATACTTCTTTCTCCTTACCATTACATTATTTCCTTTCACACACTTTATGGTTCAGCTAAATAGTTCCTTTAGCTGTTCCTCACAAAACATTCCATTTCTTGTATCTGTGTCTAAGCTTGCCACCTACGCATGGAAAGCATGTTTTCCCTAGTTTCCTTCAAAGCTTGGCTCAGATGCCACTTTTAATGCAAGGCCTTTCCTGATCCTCTCAGCTGCTAGCACACAGCATATCCCCACAATAATTTATCTGACATTGCCTCTCTATTTTATGGTTGTAGCCATTTATAGAAATTGAACCTTACGCCCATTTCTTGACATCACAGCACTGGAAGATTAGGTGTATTCTACTAGAAAAAAGTAGATTTCTTCTTCTGTCTTTTTTATGAATGGAACATCACATTGCCAGTGATCTGCTGGACATATAGGGAGGGGTATAGAGTGGTGACAGGTCAACAATTTTCTATGTGTAATGGTAGAGGCCCATCACTATCAATCACCACACCCCATTTAAGAGTAATTACCTTAAGTTGAGAACACTCTAATTAATCAATTAAAAAGCTTTACTAGATAGAAAAGTCATTGATTTGTTTGAAAGTCTTAAAAATCACTTTATGAACTGCAATGACTATGTACAAGAAGTGTATTTACATGGATTAAGGAGGCTTGATTATATCCTATGGAACATATATAACCAATGACTAATTTCAGAATTGAGGATTTGGGTATATGTCAGCACAGAGGAAGGCTCCAGAAAAGAAGGAGTTACTTGGGGAGAGGAGGAAAAGAACTCCTACATATGTCTCCTCCTTCCCTCTGGCCAGAGAAGGACCTTGTGAACTTTGAAGCATCCAGAAGATTTTGAACTTCCCATCATCATTTTAACAGTTTCTCAGGAACATCTGAAAGCAGTTTCTGTATTAAACAACAGAGACAGACTGGCTATATGTGATAAGGAAAAACAGACTCAAGGTTCTTCAAGGAGTACAGCAAAAATGCTATACTATACCTAAGGGGAATATTTTTAGGGCTTCACTAGAAAAAGGGCTTCCAAGATCTGTTATCTCCTTTGCTCCATGTCCTCTAAGCTTGAGTCCATTTTCTTCCATACTCTATATGGACTGATGAAAGAGTATATCAGACACTTTGGGGAGGATGTTTATATAAACTATACCACTACAGTAAGTATCCATTCTAAAATTTAATTGTCTGGCCAGCTAATTGCTATCAACAATTGATCAAAGAAGAAACATACTAATGGGGGCTCATGAGCTATAACGTTAGAACCATTTCTTCCTCGTCTGCCTTTGAATCCCTCAAAAGATACCACTAGACACTGAGCATATCAATAACTGCTTGTGCCCAATGGACAGATCCCACCAGCCATTTCAAGTAGAGTTTGGGAGACTAGCCCTGAACACTAATATGCTACACATAGTAAAATGGTTTAAAATTTGTCAGAATCTGGAAAGGCCTGGCCTGCATTTTGTGGAAGAGCCACGAATGTATGGCAGGAAGTATTTGAGTGAATGACCAGCAACTTCAGCTTTCCTTGTGTGAGTGAGAGCTCTGGCAGGGAACCCAGAGTATATTGCATTGTCTTTGTGAAATCAAGCAGACTTCTGAAGGCAAACAGAAATGACAAATTCAAGGGGAAGGGAGAAGTAGAAAATAAATATATACCAACTTGGTGTGACACCTAGAGGAGCAGACAAAGAAGACATGAAAACCAAGACAAAAATTTCAAGGGTGGAAGCCACAAAGAAACTAGAAATAACAATTAAAAGACATTGCTAAATAAGTGGTAAATAAAAATAATGATTTAGCATTTGTATTAAATCACTTTAGAGGTACCTATGATATGTGTCATTTGTCATTTGGGATAATTGTTATCTTTTCATCAATATTTCTCTAAAGATCTTATTAACATTTCATTTATTTGAACTCCCTTAGTTAGATGAATATAAATAAAAGCACATGTCAAAAATAATACAGTATAATATATACTTTTAACTCTCCTGGCCTGGCTTCTCTATCCAGTAGAAATTAAAACAGCTTGAATCAGTGAGACTTTTTTGGATTTACATGCTTGCTTCTGAAACCGTTCTAGTTTATATTATTTAATAAGATAAAAGTCATTCCGATATGAATTCATTTGAAGCAGAATCAAGATTCTGATTTCCCAATTGATTTTTGCACATTCTTCTCTCTGCTGTGTTCACTTTGCTGCACCTGTGTTTGAGTTACCTCACGCCTTCAGGGGGGCATTTGGGGGATTGTTACAGTACAGTATTGAAAAGTGCAGTGAATAAACAGCTCATATATCTAGTTAATTGCATGCTGCCCCAGATCAGGAAATAGGATGCGTAAGCAGAGGCAAAATGGCATCTTTGTTGTACAGATCCATTGACGGGCTATCACCTCACTGTGAGGCACTGGCATTCAGAAACCTTTACTAATGAGGCTTCTTTCTAATTATTTTTCCAAAATATGAAGGTGAAGTGGCCTGCCAAAGACAAGCCTCTTGCCACTAGAATCATGGCCCAGATAACTTTAGAGTTACAGAATAGTAGAAACAGAATGAGTAAAACAATGTAAATAGACTTTTAAAAGAATACAACAGAACCCTAATAATGTGTTACTATAATATATTGTTATTGTAACCCTGAAAGAGTTGAGAAATACAGTCTCCTCCTTTTTTCCCTTCAGAAATAGGAAACTATGAATGTGGAATACTGTATATGCTCTTACACTAAGTTAATGAAATTGTTAGTTTTTCTGAACTGCTTTTTTCTTTTAAAAATTTCTTTAAATTTTTTTTTTATTTTAAGAGATGACCCAATGATGAGTCATGAGAACGGGTTCTATCCAGACATGAAGGTGATGTAGAAACCAGATATCAATTATTAATCAAACAGAATTCTAGTGAATATTGGAAGGGACCATCTTTCTTTTAAAGTGAGGAAATTGGACCAAGAGAAATGAAATGAATTTTCCAAGGTCTTACAGCTGGGAAATGGAAGAGCTGGAATTAAAACTCAGGTGTCCTCATCTGGGTTTAGTTCAGTGCTTTTTCTATCAGACCCTTCCTTCAAATGTTTTGAGATGTGATTGTACTCATTTGACTCAGGAGTTCATGCATAGGCCAGAGATACAGAGGCTCTTAAGCCTTGTAAGTTCTATTAAAATCATGGTCTCTATATTGGAAGCATTTCCTGAATGCCAGAGGAAAGCATGTTGGCCCTGGACTTACAAAACTGTAGTTGTGTGATCTTCGTCTAGACACTTTAAATCTTCTGAGTCTCAGTTTCCTCAGATTCTTTGAAATAAGGATATCTGGAGCACCTACTTAAGAGAGCTATTTTTGAAGCTCAAATGAGCTAATAAAGGTAAAGTGCTTTGAAGCCATTAAAGAGCTATATAAGTGTAATTTATCATTATAATATTACTGATATTACTATTATATAATGCATGATCCATTATCTCAGGCTCTAAGCCTGCAAAGACCAGATTCAACCATTGGGGGTTGCTACTCAGATGAGTTGTTACTCTTTGGTTTGTTTCCTCTCCACTTTGAATTTCCTTTCAGAACTATAGAATAAAATTCATGTCAAGGTATCCACTGAGTAAGTGAGTACCCAGTTCCTATGTAAGCACTCAAGGTAACAAATACTTACTAGATATAGGACAGTATGTATTTCATACTACAGAAAATACTACAATAAATTCACAGTAGCCCAGCAACAGTTGATAATAGTCCTCTTTTGGTGAGTCCAGCCTTCACCACAATGAACCTTTATAGTTCTACTCTAAGGGTCTGGACTCTCAAAGGAAGGGAAATAAATTAGGTATTGCTAGAGAAGCTACCCTGTTCCCTTCAGTTCTGTATCACCCGAATAACTCCTAGAAGTAGCGGATGACAAAGTCTAGGATGTAAATCCCTCCCCTCCTCCTCTACCACCCTTATTATGCTTCTTCTTGTGAGAAGCAATATGGAACCGTGGACAGAGTCAGGAAGACCAGAGTACAAATCCTACCTCTGACATATTGACTTTGTGATGCTGGGAAAGTCACTTAATCTTTTAATGTCCCAGGCAATGCTCTGAGACTACAAGTTGAGGAACAATTGCCAATCTACATTAGCAGTTACTTTCTTCTACACCAATCAAATCACAGTTCTGGCTAAAGAAAAAAGATAACCTGGCTCAATCTTTTGTTATTTCTCTAGCTGCTGGTTGATTCTTGGTCCAGGGATTCTTGACAGTCCTTTAAAAGGTTGAGTTTTCAGGAATTCTCTCTACTCTTTCAAAAGGCTAAGGTTAAGGAACTTCTTGCCCTTTCCTGAAACAATGAGGTCAAAAGTGTAGCTACAATGTCTTTCTGCTACAGCATTTCCATGGCTGGGTCAAATCATCTGGGATCCAGGAACTTTCGCTACTCCACCATTGTTCTTTCATCACCTGGGCAGAGAGATTGTATATACTGCTTCTTCACTGCTGTCATGTGTGGGTCTGGTTGTTTTTTTGAGATGGTTAAGGGTTCAACCATCTTGACTTTCCATTCCACATCCCCACTGTTCCCAGTGACCAGAGTCTGTTCTCACTGACTCTCTGGAACTCAATGAGTGACTCTCAAGTCAAGTTAACAAACATTTAGTAAGTACTTACTATGTGCCAATCATTGTGCTAAAGCACTGGACTCTTCCTTTTGTGGGTACTGTTCAAAGGGAAGCTCTGAGTTATTATATCCCACATCATTCAAGTCATCCTCAGATACTGAGACTTAACTACTCATCCTCCATTGCCATTGGATAGAAAAGTACATTGGATAGAAAAATACCCAAACCTAAGAGATGTCTTCAACTCAAGGAGGTATTAGTGGTGATATCCAATCTCCTTCTTATAACTTCATCAAGTTAATGCATCTTCCCTGACCAATGCTCCCTACTTATATGAGAATTTATGTGATTGTGAGGATAAAATGAGATAATTTATATAAAGTGTTCTATAACTACAAAGTACTATATAATGGTGAGTTATAGAAATAATAATCATTGTTACCATTACTATTGACTTTGTGTTAAAGGGCATGTCTGAAGGTAAAAAGAGATTGACAATCACTTCCTAAGGGGTGGATATATAGCCTCAATCTCCCAGAACTCAGGATAACCAAGAGAGGAGAAAGGAAGAGAATGTCAAAACAATGAGAGAGGAGTTTATAGGAATATGCAGAAGTAGGCATACAAACAGAGGATATTTGTTGTGAGGTGTCTTCTAAAGGAGGAATATATGGCTAGAAGTTGGTGGTCACTGGAGCCCTGCTGGATGTGTTGCTCAGAAGGAGGCATTTGTATTCAGTTCTGACAGCTGTATAAGAAAAGCAATAGTGAAGATAAACACTGAGGACAAAGCACAGATTGGAAAATTCTGTACAGACAGTGCACTCATTCTTTGGGTTTCCAGAGTTTGTTACAGCTGAGTGCTTTTCAAAGAGTATCACATCTAAGTGGTAGATGTTGGGAGAGATTCCCAATAGAATGCTTTAGTGGAGAAAAAACACTTGGTTAGAAATCAGGAAACTGACAAGTGCTAGTTGTGCCATTAACTATGCGACCTTAGACAGATCAATTGACCTCTTGGGTGCTCAGTTTCCATATCCGCCAAATGAGAGATTACCTCTCAGGTTCTTCCCACCTCTACAATTATATGCTCTCTGAATGGTGAACATGGTGGCTTGTTTGTAAATAGACTGGCTGCCAATTGGATTCTTCAGGGGTGGTCTGCTTGACAAAAGTAATTTTCCAACCTCAATCACTTTATTTGGGGGTGCCTTTTATGGACTTATAGTGAGATGGAGAAAAGTATGACTATTGGATAAAAACAACCCTCATGATTACAAAGGCAGCATTTCTAAGGCAAGTATGAGCTTTGAGAGCTTGTAAGTATAGCTGTGTCAAGACCTACTAAGTAATGGAATGTTTCCTTAATGCATGTGTCTCTTAATTCAACTCAACTATTTGTGGGAAGGTCAAGATGGGGAAAATCTCAGCATCTGATTTGATCAATGTAAGGAAATCCTTCTGTGAAAATTTTCCTCTAATGCATATTAGCAATTCATTTATAACCTATAGACTTAGGGGGAAAAACTGGGAGGGAGCACAGAAAGGTCAAATGTTTTGCCTATTGCCACACAGCCCATGTGGGTCAGAGACTACACTTGAATCTAGTCTGTCTGCTCTCTATCTACTGTGCCATGATGCCTTTCTTTAGTCAACCCAATAATACAGTGAAAATTATGTTGTTGGTGGTGGTGGCAGTAGTAGTGATGAAGAAGAAGATGAGGATTGTGGTTATCATTGAATTGCCTTGAATTTAGCCCTCCGCTAGCTGCTGTGGAGTGTTTGAAAGAAGTCTTGTCCTCAAAGAATTCATAATATTGTCGAGAAGAGACTTATACACACAAATCAATTAGAGAATGATATCCAGAGAGCCTTTCTAATACAAGATGATCTATATAGAATGATGAATGAAATTGAATAGGATCAAGTGACAAAATGGATTGTAGTTGGGATTTTTGTTTATTTTAGAACTAGAGAAATTGAAACCCAGAAAAGTTAGATGACTATTTAAAGATACAAAATAAGTCTGTGGCACAACCAGAAATAGGACTTAGGATAAACATCTGTCTTGGACAGTTTAATCATAGATCTGTTGGAAGTTGGGGGATTGAACTGGACTGTTCTCTATATATTACATACCAGCTCTTGGACTCAGGGATCTTATAATTTCTTGGTTTTGCCTGTTTGTCTCTCCTCTGGCACCAGTTCTTTATCATATTACAAATGATGGGAAGCCAAAGTAAAAGGAGGGATGGGATCTCAAGTCTCATACCCACATATGTTTCCTTCATATTTCGTGTGAGTATTATATACAACTTAATTAAAAATTCTATCATAAGCTAAAGATTCTCAGGCCACCTGAGGGCCATATTTCATATGTATGAAATCATAGCTGTGAAATGGAACATTTTTCCCCAATGTGGGAAAGACCCAGAACAGCTGTTATAGTGTTTGTAACAATCTTGTTGGAGAAGGCAAACAAGTCAATTGATGTCATAATGTTACCTCCCAAGAATCAGCTTTGTGTAACCAACTTTTAGGGAATTGCTAGTTCAGAAAATGTCTTAGGTAATGTTTTTCTTCTTTTTCTTCTTCTTCTCTCTCTCCCCCACCCCCTTTTTGGTTTCCTTATGCCCCAGAATCTTATTAAAAAAACATCAATGATCCTCAAACCTCTAAGGAGGTAAAGGAAGGTAGTATATATGATTTTAATGAAAATAGAATCTAGCAATCAATCAATAAAATCGTGAATATTTATTGGTAAATTCTTGTGACTGACTTCAAATCTATGAAGTATAATGACTGTGTCAGTGTCTGCAGTCCTACCTTCCTTCTCCTCCTCCTAGCTACTATGTGTTGATTCTTTGTTAGGAGAAGCCACTGTTCAAGGGTAGAATTCAAACTAGTTCCCTTTCTACAAAGTATTACTGAGAAAAGAGAGAGATGTAAATGACTACTACTTGTAAAAAACAAGTGGGCCTGCATGTTCTAGCGCCCTTGGGGCCTCAGGGGTAGGGTGGGAGGAATGTGGCTCAAGTTCAATTATTAGAATACTATTTGAAACCTTTACTACCTATGTATTTTCCTTCATTAAAGCATCCACCCTTGCAACGGTCCTATTGATTTAATTGGGCAGATGAGATAAAAAACAGACCAGAAATAGAACATCTCTAATGTTTTGCTGTCATTAATAATGTTTGTAAACTTCTCTGTGCTAATTTACTCATATGCTAAGCAGAAGGACAATGCAGATCTCTTAATCCAAACTGGTCTACTCAGTCCAACTCAGTGTCTCTGAGAGAGAGAGACAGAAAAAGACAGGGATTTAATGGGAAATTGAGGTATTTGGATGACAGGAAACATTCTTTTTTGTTTTTGTTTCTTATTTTGAACTTGTAAAAGAATGAACAGGAATATTTTCATAAACAAAGAACAGGAAGAAAAGACTATATATGAAACTATAATCATTATATATTATTTTTCAAGTATATATTAAATTCAATATAATAGTATACACACTGCCCTGTCTTGTGTCCCCTTTGGAACTTCTTCCTGATTTCTTTCTTTCTTTTTTTTTTTAATTAAATTTATTTATTTAACTTTTAACATTCATTTTCACAAAATTTTGGGTTACAAATTTTCTCCCCTTTTATCCCCTCCCCCCCCAAACACCAAGCATTCTAATTGCCCCTATGACCAATCTGCTCTCTCTTCCATCATCCCTCTCTGCCCTTGTCTCCGTCTTCTCTTTTGTCCTGTAGGGCCAGATAGCTTTCTATACCCCTTTACCTGTATTTCTTATTTCCTAGTGGCAAGAACATTACTCGACAGTTGATCCTAACACTTTGAGTTCCAACTTTTTTACCTCCCTCCCTCTCCACCCCTTCCCTTTGGAAGGCAAGCAATTCAATATAGGCCAAATCTGTGGCCTATTTTGCAAATGACTTCCATAATAGTTGTGTTGTATAGGACTAACTATATTTCCCTCCATCCTATCCTGTCCCCCGTTACTTCTATTCTCTTTTGATCCTATCCCTCCCCATGAGTGTCGACCTCAAATTGCAATCTCCTCCCCATGCCCTCCCTTCTATCATCCCCCCCACCCTGCTTGTACCCTTATCCCCCACTTTCCTGTATTGTGAGATAGGTTTTCCTACCAAAATGAGTGTGCATTTTATTCTTTCCTTTAGTGGAATGTGATGAGAGTAGACTTCATGTTTTTCTCTCACCTCCCCTCTTTATCCCTCCACTAATGAGTCTTTTGCTTGCCTCTTTTATGAGAGATAATTTGCCCCATTCAATTTCTCCCTTTCTCCTCCCAATATCTTTCTCTCTCACTGCTTGATTTCATTTTTTTTTTAAGATATGATCCCATCCTCTTCAATTCACTCTGTGCACTCTGTCTCTATGTGTGTGTGTGTGTGTGCATGTGTGTGTGTGTAATCCCACCCAGTACCCATATACTGAAAAGTTTCAAGAGTTACAAATATTGTCTTTCCATGTAGGAATGTAAACAGTTCAACTTTAATAAGTCCCTTATGACTTCTCTTTGCTGTTCACCTTTTCATGGTTCTCTTCATTCTTGTGTTTGAAAGTCAAATTTTCTTTTTAGCTCTGGTCTTTTCATCAAGAATGCTTGAAAATCCTCTATTTCATTGAAAGACCAATTTTTCCCCTGAAGTATTATACTCAGTTTTGCTGGGTAGGTGATTCTTGGTTTTAGTCCTAGTTCCTTTGACTTCTGGAATATCCTATTCCATGCCCTTCGATCCCTTAATGTAGAGGCTGCTAGATCTTGTGTTATCCTGATTGTATTTCCACAATACTTGAATTGTTTCTTTCTAGCTGCTTGCAATATTTTCTCCTTGACCTGGGAACTCTGGAATTTGGCCACAATGTTCCTAGGAGTTTCTCTTTTTGGATCTCTTTCAGGCGGTGTGCTGTGGATTCCTCGAATATTTATTTTGCCCTCTGGTTCTAGAATCTCAGGGCAGTTTTCCTTGATAATTTCATGAAAGATGATGTCTAGGCTCTTCTTTTGATCCTGGCTTTCAGGTAGTCCCATAATTTTTAAATTGTCTCTCCTGGATCTATTTTCCAGGTCAGTTGTTTTTCCAATGAGATATTTCACATTATCTTCCATTTTTCCATTCTTCTCTCTTTGTTCTGTGATTTCTTGGTTTTGCATAAAGTCATTAGCCTCCATCTGTGCCATTCTAATTTTGAAAGAACTATTTTCTTCAGTGAGCTTTTGAATCTCCTTTTCCATTTGGCTAATTCTGCTTTTGAAAGCATTCTTCTCATTGGCTTTTTGAACCTCTTTTGCCAATTGAGTTAGGCTAGTTTTCAAGGTGTTATTTTCTTCAACATTTTTTGGGTCTCCTTTAGCAGGGAGCTGATCTGCTGTTCATGCTTTGACTTCATGTCTCTCATTTCTCTTCCCAGCTTTTCCTCTACCTCTCTAACTTGATTTTCAAAATTCTTTTTGAGCTCTTCCATGGTCTGAGCCCATTGGGTGGGCTGGGAGACAGAAGCCTTGATTTCTGTGTCTTTGCCTGATGGTAAGCATTGTTCTTCCTCATCAGAAAGGAAGGGAGGAAATGCCTGTTCACCAAGAAAGTAACCTTCTATAGTCTTATTTCTTTTCCCTTTTCTGGGCATTTTCCCAGCCAGTGACTTGACCTCTGAATATTCTCCTCACACCCACCTGGCCTCCTGATCCTCCCAGCCAGCGTTTGGGGTCTGAGATTCAAATGCTGCTTCCCGCCTTAGGGCTTTTGGCGGGGGCAGGGCTGCTATTCAGTATGAGATTAAGTTCAGGTGCTGAGGTTGGGGCAGGGCCGCCTCTCAGGCTCAGTTCCCTCAGGGGGTTTATGCACAGACCTTCCACAATGGATCCAGGCTCCCACCTCCTTGGGGAGCCCTGGTCTGCAGCCGCCTCCCAGCCTCTACCTCCCGGGGGGGCCTGAGTTATGGGGGCACCCCACTCCCCTCTCGACCCGCCAAAGAGACTCTCTCACCAACACCCATCACCTGTGGGTGGAGGGACTTGTGCGGCTGCTGGAGATCCCGTCCCTGAAGCCTGCTCGGATCTGTTTCTCTCGGTGCCGTGGCCACGGCTGCAGCAGGTCTGGGCTGGGCTCTGCGTCTGCAGCATGACGGACCTTTTGCGAGAGGTTTGCAGGTCCCTCTGTGGGTGGAGGGACCTGCGTGGCCACTAGAGATCCCGTCCCTGAAGCCTGCTCGGATCTTTTCCTCTCGGTGCTGCGGCCGTGGCAGGGCTGCACTCAGCTCCCAGTCCCGGCGCCCAGTCCGCAGCACGAAGGACCCCCCGCAACAAGTTTGCAGGTCTCTCCAGAACAGAAATCTCCCTCTCTCCAATGTTCCGTGGCCTCTGGGTGCAGAATTCGCCATGAGTTACTTCCCTGTAGCCGTTCTATGGGTTGTGGGTTCGGAGCTATGTGTATGTGCGTCTTTCTACTCCGCCATCTTGGCTCCGCCCCCCCCTTCTTTCTGCTTTCTTCTGTGTATTTCTTGCATATTTCATTGGTACTTTCTCTCTTTGTCTCTCTCTCTCTCTCTCTCTCTCTCTTTCTCTGTTTCTCTCTGTCTCTCTCTGTCTTTTGCTCTCCTTCTCTGTCTCTTGTTCTATTTCTCTTTTTCTCTCTGTTTCTCTCTCTCTTTCTCTGTTTCTCTATTTCTCTCTCTCTCTTTCTTTTCCTCTCTCTGTCTCTTGTTCTCTTTCTCTTTCTCTCTCTCTCCCCCTCTTTCTCTCTCTTTCCCTCTTTCCCTCTCTCTGTCTCTTGCTCTCTCTTTCTCTCTCTGTCTCTCTCTTCTTTTTCTTCTCTCTCTGAAGTGACATCATCACCACCCCATTCTGCTCCCATAATCTCCCTTTCCAAATAAAAACCTTTCTTTGTAACACTACATATGGCCATGCAAAACAAATCTGCACATTAATTGTATCTCATAATACATGTCGTTATGTACCTACAATTCATGACCTATCTGCCAAGAGATGCAAAGCATGCATATATAATGAATATACAAATTCAGTATAATCTATAACCCATCAAATTACCAGGAGCTAATCCTAGTTCAGTATAAATATAAAACTATCAGCAATAATGCCCTTATAATAAAAACAGGATAATAATACTAATCCTAAAAATCCTTAAAGTATATATTAAATTCAATATAATAGTATCATCATAATAATCCTAATAATAATGATATAATAAAATTAAGAATTCTAAAAATTTAAGACCTGCAATTATTCCTTGAAAGATAATGGCAATGGATTAACAATTCGCACTTGCCCTTGGTCAGCAGGTACTAGCCTTCACGTAATCAGAGATCTTAAGAGTTAGAAGAAACTTCATCGTTTCTTCTAATAGAATTTATCTGTATAAGAATCCTTTGTACATCATACCCAAGGGAACCCACTATTACCTGAAGTATATCTTTCTGTTTTTAGATATCTTTAATAATTAAGAACCTTGTCTTTCTTTACGTTAAACCTAAGTTTGTCTCTTTATTGCTTCTACCCATTGTTCTTACTTGTTCCCTTGGGAGCCAAACGGAATAAGATGAACCCCTCTTCTATATGGAGTTATTTAAATACTTGAAGACAGCCATCTTACCCAACTCCCCTTAAAGCATTTCTTCCTAAATCTAAACATTCCAAATTCCTTCAACTAATTTTCATATACCATAAAGTGCAGGCCCTTAACCAATCTAATTACTTTTCTCTGAATATTCTTAAGTATATCAATGTCTTATCTAAAATATGGTACCTAGAACTGGATAGAGTACTCAAGATGGGTTTGACTGAATATTCTTGTTTATCAATGTCTTAAGTAAAATATGGCACCTAGAACTATACAGAGTACTCAAGATGGGTTTAACTAGAAGAGCATACAGCATTACTATTTCATCTCAAGTTTTGAAGAACATTAAGAGCCTTTCTTAATTCAGGCTAACATTTCATTAGTTTTCTTGACTGACATTTCATATCATTGGTTCATTTTGGGCTTGGAGACTCCCAAAATGTTCAGGTATTTTTTAAATGAACTGCTGTCTATTAAGTTCAATTCAAAAAAATATTTGTTAAGCACCTACCATGTGGTAGGCACTGTGCTAAATGCTGGGGATAGAAATAATAATAAGAAATAGTTCTTGCCTTCAAGGAGCTTACAATATAAAAGGGAAGATAATGCACAAAAGGAAACTGAAAATCTGGAAGTGGTAAAGAGGAGGGACAGAGGATGGGAGGTTGACCAAGAGGTACTAGTATTGGCTGTCTATAAAGGAAGGCCTTGGGAGGAGTTTAGTGCTCCACATATCAGCTCTCCAGTCAAAGGGGAAAAGCAACTGCAGATGAGTTGAGAAAGTATCACAACCTGAGTCATTCTTCATGGTGATGATATTTCAGGTGATCTGCTGAAGGGAAGTGCATATTGTAATGAGTCAAAGCAATGTCTAGGCATTACTTTCCCATCTTACACTTGCAAAGTTGATTTCTTGGAACCTAAGTATAATAGGTCACATTTATGCTCATTAAATTCCATTTCATTAGATTTAGCTTGTAGTTTTAGCCTTTTGAAAACTTCCTGAAACTTTTTTCTATAACTGAATGCAAACTTGATAATACTGGATAGCCTTAGCATAAGGCCATGCAGGCTTCCCAGAGAGAAGAAAGAGAAGAAAAATAAATTTTAAAATGCTGCTCAATTCTCTCAAAAGAGTAACTTTCCATTTAATTATATAATAGGAGAAACTCCACTACCCTGCAGGAAAAGAGAAGAAGGCCAGAGCAGAACTAAGACCTACTGCCTTCCAGGTTAACCAGAGGGCAATAGGAAAAAGTTAAAGAAGAAGACCTTGGAAACTCTGAGTCTACCTATACTTACACCTGCTGGTCAGATGTGGTCACAGTTCCTACTTATGTTCATTATCATGTAGATCCAAGCCTGTTCTTTCAGTTTTTCTGACAGATCCATAAGCATTTATTAAGTATTTACTACATAGTAGGCATTATGCTAAGCACTTGGAGCACCAATACAAAAAAAAAAAGAAGAAAAAAAACCAGTTCCTACCTTTAAAAGAGTTTACATTCTAATGAGAGAGAAAATAAAAAAAAGGAAGCTGAAAAGTTTGGGAGGTAAAATACTTATGACAGGGAAGATGGATATGGTGGGGAAAGAAGTTCAGAGACTCAGTAGAAGAGCCTGGAGAGGAATTAAGGAGTGAATGTAGCTGGCCTGCAGCACATTCCTTAAAATGGAGATTCCAGGAGGAACTGGCCAATCAGAGGAAGGGACTCAGGGAGAGAGTGAACTTCCATATTGAGGAGGCTCTCACAAGGGTAGGACAGGATCTTAGTTGTATTTATTAAGCTCTGCTACTGAAGGGGAAAATTTTGAATCAAGGTAATTCTGCCCTATTAATGGGCAGAAAGCTGTCTCCCTAATACAGTCCACATGGCTCATTAGAGACTATAGTTTTAAATCAAGAAAGCCCTGTCCCAGTTTGTGCAATTCCAGGGATGACTCCTGAACTGACTGTAGCCATTTTGTGGAGGAGTGTGTTATTCTGTCTCCCCACTTTTCTCATTCAATAGCTAGAAAATGTCAGTTGTTAATTATGATCTTAACAAGAATGGCTAATCTGGTGATGCTTTATAATCTTCATCTCACTTCTTCCTGGGGATTGGTAGGTTACTGATATCCATCATATGGCCAACACATCATGGTTAACTCTTCACATATATGAGTGGGAAGGTTGTATAATGCACCATAGGCTATCCATTATATTATTAGTCTGGACTAATATTCTAATACTAATAGGTACTCTTTATATGCCTGGTTTTTTATATATGGACTAAACATTTTTTTTTTTTCATGATTATGTGTCTCACTTAGAGGTTCTTCAGTATACCAGGGCAATTAATATAATTCTGTCTTCATACAGGAATATCCAAAGTACTTTAAAATATAGAAAAAAAAACAAACCTATCTTCTGTTTGGATTCTGCTCTGGGCAACCTTACTGGCAAATACCTTTGGCAAACATATATCACCCAGTTTTATGCCTTACTTGATATAAATATATATATATGTATATATATATATACATACACACACACACATATGTATATATCTATACACACATACATATATATATCTATATAATCAGAAGGCCTCAAAACAAGGTTATCTCTGTTATTAAATATTTTAGAGAACCTTTGATAATCTTAATGCATGTATGGGAAACACTTTCTTGGAGGAGGAGATTTTGAGGTGATATTTAACTTTACCATATCAAATACTTTTAAAAGATAGTCAATGACCAAAAAGCTCACTGGGTACCTATGTCTGATCTATACTTTTCAGTCACCTAGTGACTAAAAAAGTGTGGTCTGTTGAATATGATTTGTGAAAGCTTGCCTAGTCATTCCTCTTTCAAGTGCAAATGTTTATTTCAGATAACTTGAGAAGTGATAACTCAACATTGTGTCACCTCCAGAATGGACATTTTCTGTGTATACTCGGTCTAGTCTAGCTGTTCTTGCTGTCTTTGCTTCTTTATTGCCGTCTCTGCTTTCTTGCACAGTACATTAGAAATCTAGATGTAAGAATCCAAGTGTCCTGGCTCCACTTTCATTCATAGAATGGTTTTAATCCTGAAGTTTCTTTTCAATTTTTTCTTCTGTTATCCTCTGTCTAGTTTTATCCTTAAATGCTATTTGAATAATTGGACTTAACCGGATTTCTTGCCAAGTATTTATGTATTTGTTTACATCTTTTTTTCCTTTACTGAAATTTAAGAGATGATACTGTTCATAATTTTTCAATATTCTCCTTTGTAATTTTTTTTTTACATATGAGTTTTTAATTCTAAATCCATCTTTCCCATCAGAACTTTACCTTTTTTCTTGATAAGGAGAACTTGTTTGTTGGTTATTGTGGTTTCTACACTTTCCTTTGTTCTCCTGGTTGTGTCAATTGATTAATATTGATTAAACTTCTTTAGGAAATAGTTAAAATTGGTGTTATGTGTTCTTCAATCCCTTTTGCTTTTTTTTTTTTGTAGCATCAACAACTCTTAAAAATACTTGAGGTTGGAATTGTTTCAATTGCATTGCAAATCATCTCATATTTATTCTTTCTTCTGATTTGGTATTATTTTGCTCTAACAAGTCAATGATTTGGTTCGGAAATGACTCTCACATAAATAACCAGTTATTCCCATTTGTTAATATATAATGAATTTTTTGTTATTTTATTTGGTGCTCACTATGTCTGGTTAATCTCAATTCTTTTCTTGGAAGAAATATTCATGTTTACAGGTACAAAGTTTTTTTGCAGTCTATAAGCCCTTGGCATTTATATAAAATTCTATTTATTAAACATTTATTACAGTATACTACATAGAATCTTTCTTCTGAGATGCTTAAGGGATTTCCAAAGCATTAACTCATTTTACCCTGCAAAGAACATGGATAATTCTTTCCCTTAATTAGACTTGTATCTTACATTTACCAAGGTTTTCTGTTTATATAATATCAGTACCTAACCAATACAACATTGTTCAGATGTATCAGATCTGGAATTTTTGATGGACTGAAAATGACTCAGAGAGTTAAAAAGACATTACATTTTTTTCTTTTAGTCTCATGACTGGAAGAAACCAAAGCATTTTGGAGAGAGACAGTACAGAAAATCTGATATCCTTGAAAAATCTAGATAAAGATTTAAAGATGCAAAAAAAGCATCCTTATTGATGGAAGGGATTGTCGTAGTAGTCTTCACAGATCTTTTCCATTTTTTTTTTTCCTAATATCCATTAAGGGATTTCACAAAGATTATGAATTGCACTTTAGGGAGCTTAAAATTTTGTCTCTTTATTGCTTGACTACTAAATCTTTAGATGATTAGTTTGGACTTAGGTGTGGTATCTCATGATAAAAGGAACCATATATTCATATATGGTCATTTCTTTATAATACAGTGAATGTGGTAACAATGAGGGCTATGTAGGAAATTTTGCTTTCATGTTTATTCACAGTTAATACTTGTTAAAATTCTACTTTGATTGTGATCTCAGGTACTAATTAATGACAGTGTCCAATGTTCTCTGTTACAGCTTTACTGTTATCTCAGCTCCCTCCATTTAATTAAACCCTAAAGCTTCCCTAGGGAAAATGTGAAAAATGATAAGCCTTATATCAACTGGCTCCTTAGCAGTCCATTGCCTGCATGGAAGAATTGAGTAGCGGGTGGGAAGGGGAAACTGAACTGACATTTATATCTTCGGATTTTTATAATGTGGTATAATTATTTTGTCCATTAAGAATTCCAAGATTAGTCATATTCTAAAGCCTATTTTTGCGTCATGTACTTAAACCTATTTCTGTGTCTCGTGTTCCTTTGGCAGTCTAGTGAAGCCTATGAACCGCTTCTTAGCCCAGTGTTTTTAATACATTAAACATACAGGATTGCAAAAACAAAACAGAAAACAAAGCAAAAACAACCCCTGCTCTCAAACGCTCCCCAAACCAAAAATAAAATAAAATAAAATATTTATATTATTAAAATAAAAAATCAAATCAATAAGTTTAATACACATACACACACACATTCACAAAACTCATTTTAAGAGTCCCTGTTCTAAAGTAAAGCCAACTATGCTTTCTCTGGCTAAATTTAAATGTCAAATTATCTTTTGTTTGGCATTATTCTGGCTTTTTACTCCCTTCCAATAGAGGGACTTCTCCGAAAGTTGACAATAATATTTCCTTTCCTTTAATAAGCTCAAAGTGCTATATTAGGAAGAATAAAGGCAGAGACACTTTACAAAAATAACACTCACCACTAACTAGTGGTGTAATTAATTATGCTTATATTTAAAGGTGGTCCTGACATGACTTTCTGTAATTGGCTGATTCTTCTATGCCTGAGCAGACTACAACATTAAACATTGCATGTATGGGACTGACAGCTTCTGTTTGGATTCAGTTACTCACCTTAGGGCTTAACATTTTATCTTGCCATTGTAAGTATCTGGTTGAATGATGATAAGGTCTCTTGCTCTCTTTCTTTTTGGCACCATTTCTTTCTCTTTGAATGCCAAAGGAAGTATAGTTCTTACCAAAATCTGTTTCAGACCACAGGGTTATGTTCTATAACATTCTTTCTAAAGGAGAGGAGGACAACTATTTTTATGCAAAGTTAGTAAGGCAAAAGGGAGAGACTAAACAAGACCATGACTGTAGAGTTAAAGAAGTAGTTAGAGCTGCCTGCCAATTTTGAACCTCCACTGCTCTCTGCCGTAGCATAGACTTTTCCTATATGCAATCTAGAGTATTTACTACCAGAATTAAAGACACATGTGAAAAAGGCAAAGTAGTTCAAAATTTTCTAGTGTAAAAGGAGTTTTTTTTCCCTTTAATGAGCTGGAGCCTCAAAATGAAGAAGTTACTCCAGAAGAGTAAATTAGCAATCTGGAAAACAGAATTAATTCTTCCAGGCCACCAAGGCACTGACCTGAAGCTCTCCTGTAGCATTGACTTAGCCCCTCTCCACAGGGCTATAGGCGTACTTCATACCAAATTAAGTTCACTCATTCATTTATCAGCAGAGCCATAATGATGTTAAGGCTACCAGGATTTTGACTCTAGGTGGAAATAATGGAGGAGTTGACTGGCATCCTTTCTTTTCCTCTCCTTTTCTCTCCTTTCTTTTCCTCTTATCTCCTTTCCTCACCTCTCCTTACCTCTTCTCTCCCATCTTCCTTTCAAACTCAATTACTTAAGAAGTCTGTGAAATGCAAATTAGTCTTGGTAAATGTAAAGAAGCATCTCATAAACCCAATTTGGAGAATGAAGGGAAAATTCTTGAGTCAAGTATAGCCAGGTCCCTCAGGTTTTCAGAGCTGTCTCCACACATTTAGCATGGAGGTGTTGTGTGGTTTGAAAGGAGGAAGAAGAAACAGCTCTAACCTGGCTTCTCTTCACCTTTCCCCAGAGGAGACTTTAATGTCTGCCAGGAGCAGAAAGATGGGCAGGACGCTACTCTATCAGAGAGAGATAGTACTAGACTAGAATTATATCTATCTGCTTCTTTAGATATTACTAGTCTGGGGGATATGATTGGGTTCAATGTAGCTGCATCAGTGGGGCAAAGGGGAACCACAAATTCTATAATCCCAGTCTTGATCCTTTCCTGCCAAATGCAGTCCCTCAATGAACATACATAGCATGTAGCCAAGAAGACCCAAACAGTAAAACAGGAATAGAAGAAAATATATGTAGGAGAATATATACCAGACAATACAGAGTGAAAGAGTGGTAACTCAGCTCAACCAAGAGAAAGTCTAAATCTCACTGGAGAGAAAATTCCCCAAAGTCTCTACTGTAGCTGGCTGGGAGCAGAGACATGTTGGAGACTGCCAGTTCCTCTCATGTCTTCCTAGAATCTTTTCCTTCAGCAACCCTGAAGTCCTTTCCCATCTTTCCTCTTGAAGCTGTAAGCATGTGAAGTGACTCAAAGCTTGAAAAAGTCCTGAAGAGAACTGAATGAGAGCTGAAACTCTTTTTCTCTCACTTACTCCACCCAATCCCCACCCAAGGCAGGGCATTCATCTCTACCAGTTAGGAAAGTCCCATGCCAATGGACTTTGGGACAGGGGTTACACTTATAATCTGAACTGTCCTGCCTTAGGATATGACTAAACCCATTTCCTGACATTGAGAGATTTATAGTCAGGGGGTTTCAATATCTACTTCAATACTTAATTCCTTAATGGACCTAGGATCTCCGAGATATGGGTTATGAAGATCATAAGATTGACAGTCAGTCAACAAGTGTGTACTAAGCACTTACAATGTTTTAGTAGGGCAGCTAGGTGGCACAGTGGATAAAGTGTTGGGCTTGGAGTCAGGAAGATCTGAGTTTGAATCTGGCCTCAGACACCTTTTAGCTATGTGACTCTTGGCAAGTAACTTCGCCCTATTTGCTAAGTTTCCTCATCCATAAAATGACCTGGAGAAGGAAATGGCAAAACGCTCTAGTATCTTTGCTAAGAAAACCCAAAATGGGGTCATGAAGAGTTGGACACAACTGAAATGACTCAGCAACAACATGAGTTAGCCCCTATACTACGTACTTGCAACGCAAAGAAGACAATAACCTGGTCCCTGGCCTCAAGGAGCTTTGGATATGCAAACATGTCATTAAAACTAAATGATATCAGAGGAATCACAAAAAATAGATACATGATTATACATGTCTTGAGAATGGTAAAAATAAAAGAGAGTAGTTGGAGTTTAGTGGAGTGAAGGAGAACTGATAGTTGGTGTGGTAAGGGAAAGTGGACAGGAACAAGTGAGCAAAACATTAAAGGTGTGAGCCAGTGTGTTCAGGTGAGACTGGGATAGCTCTGCTCCAGATAGCAAGAATGGTACTGGAAATATATCTAGGGTCTTGGATGCCAAAATACAAGGCTTGGCTTGTTTTCCATTTAGAGATAGAGAGGCCCTGGAGATTTTAAGCAGGAGAGTGACATGGTCACAATGATATTTTAGAAATTTAATTAATTGATCTTCTTCTATGTGCCAGGTGTTGTACTAAGAATACACAGACCCAAACCGAAGAGGCCCTGTCCTTAAGGAGCTCATATTGAACTGTAACATTAACTGGTAGACAGGTACAGGACAAATTAGAGAGGATAGAGACACGTTAAAGGAAGAACAGCTAGTTTTGTGCAATAGTGTGAGTATGAATTGAGTGCACAGTCTACATTGGTGCCATTACAAATGAGAGAGAAGAGGAAGAGCATATTATAAGAAGGATTGGTAAGATTGATAGCTGATTTGACATAACAAGGAAGTGTTAGACAGGAGTCAAATATGACTGCAAGGATATTTTAAATACAAGTAGGGACAGAGATTTTGATCTGTGATATCTTTGGTAAAAGGGAATTCTCAGTTGAGGAAACTCCTTTTATCAATATCTGTTGGAATCTTCTGAGCAACTTCTAATATTACAGAAGACAGAAAGATTTTGTCACTTTTCCAGACTCACCCACAACCAGTATGTATCAGAGACAAGGCTTGAACTCAGTTAGCACTCCTTCTGTCTTCTACAGCAGCCCATGGACATGTCCATAGTCTATGGCATGCTGCTTCATTTCAAACCTAGATATCTGGGGAAATTATACTACTGATAAAAATAGAAAACTATTTAGGAGGAAGCCTGTTTTGTGGGTAGACGATGATGTGTGAGACATTTATTAAATTATAGTTTCTTTGCAAGAATTGGACCCAGAAAATAAGAAGTTTAGAATATGCAGGTGAAAAATAATGCTTCAAGTCCATCTCAAACATTTTAATTTGTCTGCTAAGAAATCAGTCACGCCTTTTGTCTGATATGTCATAACAAATGAGATGACATATAGGGTACTTTGAAAATCTGGAAGCATTATATAAATGACTGTTACTATTAGAAGTTGTCATTTGTGTTGCTGGTTTCTCCCAGGGACCAAACTGCTCCCTGGAAATGTTAGGCATTTAGGGACCCTTCAATCACTCAAGTTACTTTTGAATATCTTAACAGCCAAGTATTTGGACAGACATTTGCATGTTTCCATAATGGTGCTCCCCCATGGAAATATTTGGCCATCCTAACGGCTTAATGAAAAAATGTTTGCTTTAGCTACAGTGATTGAAACACTTGCTTCCTGTAATAGCAAATATTTTCTTTTGGAACAAAAAGGTTTGTCTGTTAAAGCAATACCATGGGGTTGCTACCAATGTATTCTTTCCCCCTGGATTTGGCCTTCAAAAAAAAATCTACAGAAATCTGTAAATCCTACTCCTCATTATCTCACAAATTTTCTCAGATTAGTTTTATATTTCTCAAATCTATGGGAACAAAGACTAAAATGAATTTATAGGAGGAGGGGTAAGAACTGTTATGCAAAGTAGAATGTCTACTTTAGGAAAATAGAATTTTTATTTTCCCATGTGTATTCCAAATTGAGGCTACTATGAAATTAATTAGATGAAGAAATAAGATTATTATTAGGTCAATGACTTAGTGGAAAAAACCTCCAAATCAATGAAACTAACAATTTGGCAGAGAATTATGTGAAAGTGGATCAGTGGCTTAATATTTAATCTCTATATATTTGGTATTTAATTATCTATGTATATGTTGTTTCTGCCCAGTAGATGTGTCTTGAGGGAAGGACTACTTGACTTTCATGTCCATATCCCTAGAATTTAGCAGTGACTTACACACAATATGGCCACAATAAATATTTGAATGGAATTGAACTTTAGTTATTAAAGAAAATTTTAAAATATTTAGTGTACCCACTGTCATCTGATGTCTTTTTCATCTTTCTCAACCTATTTGATATCTTTGATGTTTAGAAGGATACACGAGGTTCAACCCTTGAGGACAAAATCTTCAAGGTAGGCTTAAATTTTTTTTTAGGCTTAACTATTTCAAAGCTGTTTTGAATTGTTTATCCCTAGTTTTCCTTTTCCTACCAAGTTTTCTTTTTCCTACATATGCAGATGGGTGGTATAGTGGAGAGAGCACTGGATCTGGAGTCAAGAAAGCTGCAGTGCAAATCTTTCCTTAAACACGTTATAAGCTGCGAGGCCCTGGTGAAGTCACTAAACCTCTCTTGGTCTCAGTTTCCCCATATCTTTACAAAGTACTTTACAAATCTTGAAGTACAATATAAATGCTAGCTATTATTGCTGTTAAGTTTCAGATATGCCAACTTATTAGCTGTGGGTATATAGCTATCCATGGGTTATATATCTATATCTATCTATCTATATATTTATCCATCCATATATATATATATATATACATTACATATATATAAGCACACACAAACATACATATGCGTATATATAAGGTTCGTTGTAATTATTATCATTAGGTAAAATTAGGTAAAAAATAAGACTGCCCTTACCTATATCACAAGGTTGTTGTGAAGATCTATTTGAAAATGCTTCATGACTGTAAAATGTTATATAAACGTAAATTCCATAGGTATTTTAATACTTCATCCTAGGGGTAGAGATGATCTTGGAGTCATGATGACCTTCTCTGGCAAGTACTACTTAGCACAAAGATGTCCATGTATATTTCTAGGGATAAGTTGAGCTTGTTACCTAGGGACTAATCTAACTAACTATAGAGAACCTCATCCCTAGGGGGGATGAATTCTTTGGTTCTAGCATCCCATAAAACAAGAAAAAACAAAGGATGTGGGGCTAAATATTCTTTACAAGGGGTTCTCACATCATATGTCTACCCTGGAAGTTAGGGATCAGTTTTTCTCTCTGGCTCTGTCCCTATTCCAGAATTAAACTAGAAGGAAATCTTTAAAGCAAAATGTTTGCATGGCTCATATCTAGGGTTTCAAATGTAGGATAGAGGTCCCCCTCCTACAGCAGCTTTCATTGTATAATACGGGTATTTGGTATGGGAAAACTTTTTATTTCCTCCATCACAGAAACCACATATGACTCAAAGGACTCAAAGGCATTTACAAACAGATACAGGAAACATAAAACCCTCAAGTAGCCCATTGCACTCATTATGCTTTGCCTGGAAGGTAAAGACTTTTTGTGGGAATGCTGAACAGATACTTTGCATTCACTTCAGTTCTGTGCTATCTGAATAGCCTATGATGAGTGTCATGGGTTTCAAAGTCCAGATTTCATGGCCATTCATAATATGGCTGTAGTTTTACACCTGTAGGTTCATATTGCTGAACATCCTCTTTTTTCAGAAACATCTGCTGTAATAGAAATCTTCTTCCTCTAAGTAATTCCCTTACTCTCAAAATTAGGAGCTCTAGACCCATTAAGGAAATCTCCTAGTTTGAAAATCCCTGTCTCTCAGGATTGATATTCACAGATGTGATCAGAAGAGAAAAAATAAAAGCAGAAAAAGACATCCAATTCTTAGAAGGCTTAAGGACTCAAGTCATAGGCTCACCTGAGCAAATTTGCTCCTAGAACCATGTGTTTCTGCTATAAATTGCCTTTGCTTTTGGGAGCTTTGGTCACAGAGAAATGTTCTTCCATTTAACTTGTTGCTGGAAGTTCATGGGAGAGGGAAAAAGTCCCCCCAAAGGTAGAATAATTTCAATAATTTATTTTTATAGGACCTAGGCAATGGAAGATCTTCCTCTTGATAAGTCTATCTCCTTTGACTGCATGTGGTCAATTGTCTGTGCAGACTTTAGTCATTAGAGCTCCCTATGTCATCTCAGGAAGGGGACAATGTTCATGTCTCCTATTCTGTTTCCTTTTCTGAGCATAAGTAAACAACAAATAACATTTCCAGTCTAGAATTCTAAGAGATGGGAAACTCTGAAAAAGAATCTTGAGGTTGGGCTACTCCTGAAGAACACAGAGGAAGCAACTACTCTTGATAAGTGTCAGCCTCTCCCGAATCTCAGTTTGCAACAGCCTCAGTCATCAGAAACCACTTAGAGTGTCATTATATCCTTTCAGTAAAGGCCCAATCCCTAAAGCAAGTGGCCAGGAATCATCTAAATCTCCATGCATGGTGCTTTTCCGCTGCTGTTCTATTGTTTCAATCGTGTCTGACTCTTCGTGACCCCATTTAGAGTTTTCTTGGCAGAGATAATGCAGTAGTTTGCCATTCCTTCTCTGACTCATGAGGAAACTGAGACAAACAGGGGTAAGTGGCTTTTCCGGGGTCACACAGCTAGTAAATACCTGAGGTCATATTTGAACTCAGGTCTTCCTTACTCCAGGCCTGGTGTTCTATCCATTGTGCCACCTAACTGCCCCATTTAAAGTTGGGTTACCAGTGAGGTGCTGAAGTTATGACAAAGATCCTTATCCCATATTCTTTTCAAGTGACTTAGGTGGGGTATGTTTGATCAGATGTTCTGCTATCAGAATATCCCAATAATCTAAGCTTTGTACTCTCCTCCCTACACATACACAATGACAGTAGTAGAAAAGTGGAGAAAAGTTGCTAAGAAGTATAATTTTTAGATTATCGTTTAGCATTAACTTAACTGTTGTTGGCTCCAAACGTGAGATTTTTATCTGATAACTGATGAGTTATATATCATGAAAGAACCGAATGATATCAATATTAACATGCTTGAGATAAATGAAAAGAAGACAAAGGGAAGTTGTAGTATGAAAGGTGAGTAGATAGAGGGGGTATCAAAGATAACATCCAGCTCAATTCTTCTCTTTTCCACAAAGACTTTCAGACAATTTGGATGATTTCAGTCTATATTTATTTTTCCCTTCTCTGAACTTCCCTTTGCTAAACAAAGTATATAGTTTGAACCACACAAATTTAGCATTTGATTCTATCTGAGCCTATCCAACAATGCTGTCCCTTTTCTCCCCCTCCATCACCCCCCAAATCTGGAGACAGATCAAAATCAGTAGCTGGGGTTGAGGGTGGGTTTCATATCACTCCCGATAGTTAAATCACTAATTAATGAATTTATTTTTGCAGGGGAAGGAGCTTTCTCCTACTGTACTAAGCACAGTGCCCTCTTCTAAGTAATAAAATAAATGTTTCTGGACAATTGTAATAGAAGATATTTGCCTTCCAACAAACAATCACTCTCATTTTCTTTGCTGAAATCAGTGGAGGGAGCTCCATCCCAAACTTGGGATCTCCATTATGTTTAGAGTCATAGAACTTATGTATCACCTCATTACTTGGTACTCTCCATGCATGGGGACTAAAAAATCCTACCTCTTCCTCCTCCTCTAATCTCTGTGATTCAGAACCATTTTCTACCTAGAAGTCTACGCTAAATCCTTTTCCCTTATGTCTCTTCCTATGCTCAACCAGTCCTTCCCAATCCCTACCTTCCTTCTTACTCCCTTCTCACTGTGCCCTGTGGAGCCTATATTATTTCCTGCAAATTCCCTTTGATCCTAGGTCTCTCCTACTCACCTTTCTTCCATATTTTGGTGCTCCTTGAAACTTAGATTTCTTTGCTATTTGTCTGGGCAAAGTCTTTCAAGGATGACCTCTTCCCTTACACCTACTGACACAAAATGCCAGGAGGAGTTGCTGACATGCTCCTTGCTTCCTATTGCCACCTTTAAATGCTTCCTCTGAAACCCTCACATTCTCTTTCTCTTTCTTTAAAGTTTTCTCTGTCTTGCCCAGACTCATGTTGTTGTCATCTAGGTGAAGATACATCTCATAAGCATGAATGGATATTAATATAGAGAAGTAGTGCTCGCTGATCAGTGGAAATCATAATTTCATAAATGAGTTTAACCTTAAAGACACAGTAAGGAGAACTGGCTCTGAGTAGACACTAACTGGGCAATGGGTGCAAGAAGGAAAGAAAATGTGATGAGAACATAAGTATAAGAAGAAGAAAGGGAATAATTTGAGTATCTCAGAAATGGACATATTCCCGCGGTCTATGGGGGCTGACTAGGAACATTGATGATTCTATAATATTCTAGAGCTGGTCGTGGGAAGGGGAAACAATGCAGAGCACCTATTTGTACCTGTGGGAGATTTCTAGTGATCAGTGTATCATATTCCTGTAGGTATTCACAATGTTCACTTTTGCTTTGAAGAAGATGCCAGGCTACTCCCTTGCTAGGATGCACAGTAAGTGGTAAATAAAGGAGTCAGTCAGAAAGTAAAGTGTTCTACATATTCTTGTCCCATTCCCTCCACTCGAGTCCCTATGACTATAATGAAGACAGGAAAGGTAACACCACAACTGATCCATCTAGAAATTCCCTTAAGGTAAGAGGTCACTTGGAGAGTGGACACCTGAGTTATAGCCTCAGTTTCCTTCCTGGATGGGGCTAGATAGGGCTAGGTGATACCATCCCTTGCATCTTTTAAAGTTGTATTAGAGCAGAAATGTCCACTTTAAACAGAAGAGGAAAAGCAAAGAGTGGACCCACTTTATTGAAAATGCCATTTATTTAGAGTTCTTGTCAAATGAGTTTCCATGAGCATTTTAATACTTTGACAACTAGAGACTGAGGCTTTGCTTCACGAGATTGAGGCTTCTTCTACTTCGCTTCAAGAGATTGAGGCTTCTTGTACTTCGCTTCAAGAACAAGAGGTTAATTCTCTGGAAAAATTTAAGGAAAAAGTGGAAATACTGTAAAAATGAGTTCTTTTTGCAATTAAAAAAATTAAGGTCCATTTTCTCTTGGCTGATACTTCACAAAAGGCTAACAGAAAACAGCCCACGTTGCCAGAGAGCTGCAATTGCTCACCACCCTAGCACTTACTCTCCAACCAGATGTTTTTAATTCTCATCACCTGCAAGTCTGGAGAATAAGCTTGCTGGGGATTGGCTCTCAAGAGTGATGAGAAAGAAATGAAGGAAACTGAGGCTGCTTCAGAGTTAGCTTCCATTCTTGCTGGCCTGAATTAGTTGCCCTTATCTATCCAGCGTCTTCATTGGTATCTAATGATCTATTGCTTGATGTCTGTATAATTGAACCTTTAGTCACCTGTCTTGGTGCAAATACTATAGTTCTTCCAGTTTCTTACTTTGAATGGAACTTGAACTTCTTGTTTCGGCCTGCCCTATGATGCTAGTCTCCCCCTGATATCTATAAGAGGCAGCTAGGTGGTCCTGTGTATTGGGCCCTAAATTGGGAAGCTCTGACTCCTACTAGCTGTGGACCCTGGGTAAGTCCCTTAACCTTTGCCAGCTTCATTATCTTCAACTCTAAAATGGAGATAATAAGAGCGCCAATCTTTTAGGGTAGTTGTAAAGATCAAATGAGCTAATATTTGTAAAGTCTTTAGCATAGTAACAGCATAGTAGTCTTTTCATGTAGTAGTAGGTATTTAATAATTATAAATTGTTTCCTTCCCCCTTGACTTTTTTTGGTTGGGGGGGAGTGGGGAGAGTAGGGGGAGTGGGGCAGCAAAGTCATACAGCAGATAGAATGATGAAATTATGAAGATCTGAATGCAAATCCCTCCTCACAGTTACTAGCTGTGTGATCCTGGTCTAGTCACTTAACATTTCAGCCTCAATTTCTTTTAAAATGGATATAATCATAGCACCTACTTTTCAGGGTTGTGTTCAATGAGATAACATAAGGAAAGTACTTTATAAACACTAATATATTATAGAAGTGCTAATTGTTACTGCTATTTTCTCTGTCTGTTTACATGGTTTCTGACCTTCCCTAACCTTCATATTTCATTTCTGCTTTGCCTCTGTTACTCTGTTCCCTGGATGCTGCCTGCTGTGACACTCACAGAACTCATGGCTAGAAAACACCTTCCTAAGAGTTGTCTCTCTGATTGAGTTTGATGGAAAGTTATAACATCTTGATTACTTGATGGAAATTGCTCCAGACAATGTGCTTGGCATCTGCTCACCTTTTAGCACACCCTTGTCCCTAGATGACATCAGAGTGGAGGGGAAACGCTTCGATGAAGACTTTGGGTGAAACAATAAGACCCTAGGCTCTTCTGGCTGGAAGAGTCCATCTGCTCTGGCTCCAGACAGGTCTTCCCTACTTCTAGCTCAAAAAGTTAATAGTTTCTCTTTCCTTAGAAGGAAGGAAACATTTTTGTTGAAGGAAACTCAGCAAAGAGCAAAGGTTGAGGCAACTAGATTTATAAACAGTGGATAGAGTGTTGGGCCTATACTTAGGAAGACTTATCTTCCTGAGTTCAAATCTGGCCTCAGACATTGACTAGTTGTGTGATCCTGGGCAAGTCACTTAACCCTCTTTGCCTCAGTTTTCTCATCTGTAAATGAGCTGGAGAAGGAAATGCCAAAACACTCCACTATCTTTGCCAAGAAAACCCTTAACGAGTCGGATAGCACTGATAAATGACTGAACAAAGGTGGCTATTGTTCATTCATCCTTTGGTTTTGTTTATTATCAGGAATGCCCAACTTCCTAATGTCTTATGGAAGAGTCTACTATGTTCAAACCAATGAAGTAGAATTCCTAGATAAACCTGAAGAAGAGCCTAGAAATAAGGAAATCTTGATTGTTTCTTCCCCCCCCGCCCCTCACCATAACAATTCAAATAACTGATATGGTGGTAGCGGAAAGAACTTTAGTTGTATATGCAGAAGAACTATGTTTGAATTCCCATCCTGCTGATTATTGGTGACTTTAGACGCATCACAACCTCATTTTCCTTATCAGAGGACTGCACTGAAGTCTCAGTTGCTGGTTGTGGTTTGGACTAGATGTTTACCTAAGTCCTTTTAAGGGGGAAGTTCTATGAAATTGTAGGAGAGATCTCTCTTTTTTTTTTTTTTGAGAGGAAGTGAGGTATTAGAAAATTCTCTCTCTCCATATACATATATATATAATTATTGAGATAATAATAAATTTTAAGGGGTTAATGAACCTCCTTCAGTATTACTTTATGTGGAAGCCAGCCTTTTGTTTGTTAGATGGTTGGTTGGTTTCTGTTATATTTTGTTTTAAAGCATTCAGTGAAAGGTATGCAGACTTTTCCTTAACAAAATTGTGAAGATTACACAACTTGTCTTTTGGGTTCCCAGATGCTTTTGTTTCTGTATTTTCCCAAGCCCTCAACTGTACCCGTCTGGCCAAAGAGGAACCTTCTCTTGGGTGGATAAAGAGCTTCCCATATTTCTCATTTTCACATCCTTTGAGACAGAGAAGGTTCAATTACAGTAATTTATACTCAGTTGATTTGCTGTTAAAATTTATTTAGAGTATTATCCCCACCAGGCATTTTCATTTTATTTCTAATTGTAAAATAAAAGGTTTCTTCTATTGTTAAAGGAATTTCCAGTGTCAGAAAATAGGTGGGATGTAATGGCAAACTTCATCTAAGTCTCTTGAAATACTATTAGACATACTTATTGGCCCTGAATGTAAAGATGATTTAAAGGAACCAGAATTATGATTTTTTTCATCCTTTCCAGAATGGATAAATATATCCCCTCCCCCCCCATGCATACACATCCCCACACACATAACCACCCCTTACATGTCAGCCCCCATAGTGAGTGGCACACTGCATCTCTTAGGCTGGCCCAGATGCCCTTCTTGGAAACCTAGTACTAAGAGCTGCTATTGGTGGGAAAGAAAGGCAGAACAAAAAACCTTCTGTGTTTCTTACTGACCTCTCCCAGGACCTGGAGCTCACCTTGCCTTGTATGTATCTACCATTAAGACTCTCACTCCTTTGCTGCCTGAAAATTACAACCTCCTCCCCCATTGCCCCTAACCTTAACCCAACTCCTACCCTTCCCTCCCTCTTCTCCCAAACTCCCCTATACATTTTGTGGTTTCTGGCACATTTGACACTATTTTAGTTATTAGTTAATTATTTTTCTTACCATAACTCCCCTTATCTGATGCTCTGGAATGTCGTGCTATGCCTCCTGTGTTATTTCTGTCTCTGATTATAAAGTTTCTGACAAAGAAGCCTGGCTTTGGAATGTATCCTCTTTGTTAGTAGAGGTATTAGCATATTTCTCTGAAACATAAATGCCATTAACTGCCTATGACACATTTGCTCATGAGTTTTCCTATCCCTCTCATTTGATCTTTGTGACTATTTGTTAATTTCCTTATTTTTCTAAGAGTCAGATGTTCAGGAACATTTTCTGAGGGGTTAGGAGCAGGAGTAAAACCTTAAAAAAATACTTGTGTAAACCACTTATAAATCTTGACATAAATTCTGTTGAAAGGCAATGAAATGAATATTTAGTAATATCCTACCGAATTGTAAGCTAATGATGGAAGACAGGAAGTGTCTAAATAAAAGCCATTTCTTAAATGTTTTTACTTTTAATGACTCATTTTGTCCCTAAGGAAATTTTTATTATCTTTCTTTTTTTTGGTTTGTTTCTTAAGTCTGGATCTCCCAATCCATCCCTCCCAGGATAGGCAAGACCTACTCAATGACTTGCACCCAATCTGATCAGTATGGGAGCTTTGACTTGCCCTATTTTATTACCTGGGCCAGTTCACCCTCTTTAGGTAACTCACTGATGCTCCCATTTTGGAAACTTACCATATTAATGTCAAATTTAGTGAGGATACTCGACAGACTAGTATATTCTGCTGTAACTCAGAACTTCAGAGTTCAAGAGATATTTCTTCTTACCTCCAACATAATTTTTAGATTATAGAAAACATCCCAAGTTAAGATGAACCATTAAAGGATTACCTAGTCATATAGCTAATATATGTCAGAGGTAGATTCTGAATTCAGTTCCCTCTGCCACCATGGCTGATTGTCTATAAACTAACTAACTTCTCTGTGATGCTGTGATCAAATAGAAAAGTCAGCAGCCCAAAACAGTAGTTGAAAAGGTAAGGAAAGTCATAACTTTAATCATAGCTTTTTCTGAAATTATCTGAAATCTGGATCTGAAAGACAGAAAAGAATATTGGGAGTCAGAAATTGTAAGATGTATGGAATTGAACTATTTTGACTATTGGTTTAAATTTGATTTCTGTGGGAAGTTTTTAGTGGAAATATAGTTTCCTCAAGTCACTTTAGACCTATTCATTGGACCTATATGTAGAATTGATTTAAAACATTTAGGGCAGCTGCAGGGAGAGGAATTAAAAGACTTGACTCACAGAATTTCAGAGTAGAAAGGGTGCTCAGTGATGATCTAGTTCATTTTGTATTATAGCAAGGATCCCTTTAATAACAGCAACATAATAATTCCATAGCATGCTAAATTTAATTCAGCGAAAATTCATTGTGCCTACTATGCACAGGGTGTTCATCTGTTTGCTAGGTTTACAAAGATGACAACATAATATTCCCTCAAGGAGCTTGAACTCTAAATAAAGCGCTTTATGATCTAAGTCTGGTTAGCTTCAGTTATTAGAGAATTTTCCCTTGCATTGAGCTTGCACCAATTTCCCTTGCACCAAGGCAATCAAGTTTGCCTGTTTGCAGTGTCAACTAATTATTCCTAGTTGTGCCCTGTGGGATCAAGCTAAACAAGATGGTGGAATTTCCCTGCCTTTTTCAACTACTGTTTTGGGCTGCTGACTTTTCTATTTGATCAGAGCATCATAGAGAGGCTAGTTAGTTTATAGACAATCAGCCATGGTGGCAGAGGAAACAATTCAGAATCTACCTCTGAAATATATTAGCTATATGACTAAGTAAATTACTTAAACTCTTAATTCCCACAGTTAACTTGCTAAATTGCAAAGTAGGTGGAAATCTACATGAGTAAGGGAAGTTTTTTTTTTTTAATTGGGAATGCATTCCCTATATCAATAAAAATTGTAGTCTTCCTACCCTACCTTTAATCATAAAATTGAATTCTAGGAAACACAGAGATTACTTAGTCTAATCACCTCATTTTACAGATAAGGAAATTTAGAGAAGTGAGGTGACACACCCAAGATTACTCAGCTAGGTATAGTTGGTAAACTGGAGGTTCTTCCTTAATTCCTCAGGATGTTTGTTTCCTTATTTATTGTTTTTTTTTCCCTAGAGGCATGGGTTATCTGAAATCATATAAAGCCTTTTCATTATCCCTGAAAATTATGCGGATCAAGTTGAGAATTGACTTTTGATATGTTTAAATTAAGAAGAGATTGATCCAGAGAAACCTTTAGTGCTTCATGGATCATCTAGCTTGTGGACCTGATAAAATGCCAGGCCTCTTCACCAGGTCCCATTCAGTGAGCAAGAAGTAATCTCCAGATCATGTGGAAGTTTGCTCTGGGTCAGCATCCACATGCTTGCCTCTAAGAACCTTATTCCAGGAGAGGCTATCAATTTACATGTTTCTGCCATTGAGAGCATCTTGTGAGGTCAATCTTATTCATCTGCCATAATTACAAAAGGGCAAAGCTGGGATATTGATTTTTTACACCCAGGGTACAAAGAGGGAAAATTCTCCTATGCCACCCAACTCCAAAGAAAACATCAAGTGAAAATGAGCTCTGTAGAAGAGAAAATATATATTGCAATTTCAATTCCATTTTCCATGGAAGCTTTTAACTTTCCCCATTGCTTCAAATGAAGTATGAGTTTTTCCTAATCCTCAACATTTCCTTCTGCATGGAGAGCATTCAGAGAGTGGATTAAGAAGAGTTTGGGGACATAAATAGTTGCAGTACAGACATTTTAAACTATTTCTGAGAGAGTTTGATATTGAAAGATTCAGTTTTAAACAAACTTACCAATGAAGTAGGGAAATCATAGAGACTTTGTAAAAAGAGACTTAGCTGTCAGGATAACTTTCCGTATTTTCACCCTTTAAATTCTCTTTTTTTTTTTTTAAGACTTCAAATGAGATTTAATTTGTTTGGTTTAAGGTTTGGTGAGTGTCAGTTTCTCCCAAAGGTTAATTTACACATTTTCTTTTTAATGACAGTTTTCTTAAGGTGGAAGCCTAGTTGTCCCAGCGTGTTAAGGAATGTTTGTGTCCTAGTGGCTCCGCTCTCATCACTCCTGAAATCTGTAGCAAGATGCCAGTACTTCACAACTGATTGTGAAGACTGTATACATAATGCTACTAGAGATCTTGTGCTCACCTACCATATATTTTGATTGGAATAGTCCCTGGTTTCTGGGTTTCAGGGATCAACTCAATGAAAACCAAGAAGCTGATTGCCCCAAGCTGATCCATTGATGATGAACCCTTTGACCATGTCAATCTTTGAAATTAAAATACAAAATGTTCCTTAGTCATATTCCACTTACTGAATGACCTTGGGCAAAACACTTTACCTCTCTGTGTCTCAGTTTCCTCATCTGTAAAATGAGGCTAAAATAGATGTATTCTAAGGTTCCTTCCAGCTCTAAATCTATGACCCCCTGATCCTAAAAAAATGAAGGACCTCATGGTAAGCACCTAATGAATTACATGCTTTAATGCCTATATCTATGTGGAAGTCTTCCAAATCTTTTTCTCTAGCCTTCATTTCTTTCCTGAGCTTCAACCTAGCTATTTCAAATGCCTGCCTGATGATGTCTCATAGACAGCTGAAACTCATCATCAGATCCCCATTTTTTTTTTACAATTCTTCCTTTCCCCCCATCCCCAAACAAAATTGATTCTTCCTCTTGACTTCTATATTTCTGCTAATAATCTCAGAATGATTCTGGTTATCTAAGTTCAAAAGCTTAAAACCCTTTAAGATATCTTCCTATCCTTCACCCCTTTTAGAGGAAATTAGCACATTGGAAATCGGCAAATGTCATAAATCAGGGGCTGATTGCTTGTTTTATTGATTACCTAGAATTAAGAAAGTGATGGAGAAAATGTTAATAAGGCAGATTCAGCTTAAAAGTGTGTTGTGGGTATGCCTCCCTCCCCCAAAGCTGGTTGTTAAACATCTACTTTTAGATGTTAAACATCTACTATTTTGTGAATTCTATCAAATCCACCTCTGCAATCCATCCCTTTCTCTGTATTGTGAAAGTTGCCACTCTAATTCGAGCTTTCATTAATTCTTATGACCTAATATCTCTTCTTTTCTTTAATGTCTCCCTGCTTGAATTCAACCTCTCTGCTCACTGCCAGATTAATCTCCTTAAAACCAAACTCTTTTAATGTCACTTCTTCCACTTAAAAATATTCAGTGGATCCCCCTGACTAACAGAAAAAAGGCTAAACTCATCATATGGCATTTGAGAAACTTCCTGATAGCCTCAACTGGTCTTCCTCATTTCACCTCTCACTTCTTACATAAACGTTACACTCCAGCTGAAGTGGATTGGTCTCTGTGGCTTTTATACACCTGTGTTTTCTCCCTGTGTTTTCTGGCCATGCCGTTTTCTTCTTTGACATCTGTTGCCTGTTGAAATCCTATCCATCCTCTAAGGCTCATTTCAAATGGACACTTTTAGGAAATTTCCCTGTATTTTCTGCCCTTATCCCAACCGATTAGATGGAATCTCTCCATCCTTTTAATACTTTTAGAAGCATTTTTGTTTTTTAATTTCATCACCTTTTATCCTTAGCTTGTTTATGTGTACATTTATTTCTTAATTTCAAGACTATATGGTGACTTCTTTCTTACTCTTTTTTTCTTACTAATTTTCATTTTGTTCATGATACACAGCACAGTGCCTACATAATAGTAGGACGGAATACTTATTCAATCTATATTTGCTGAATGTTATTGAATTGACATTGGGTCTTTTGAAGTATACACTATAGTGAAATCAAGAATTCTTTTAGGATAGAGAGAAAGGACAAATACATAATAATGGAAGGGATTTTATTGGAAATAAGAGTTCTGGGGAATGCTTGGGGATTAATTCATTTTTTCATTCATTTGAAAACGGTCATTTTGGCATGTGCTCATATCACCTAAGTTACAATTACCCATGTGGGAAGATGCTGGAAGATCTCATGCTGTGAGACAGGTAAGAAAACTATGACATGGGAAAAGAGTCTCTATTTGTCTATAATTTGGCTGGAAGCAGACTTTTTCAATTGGCTGAATAGCTCGAAGTGTCTTTAACATTAGCTGAGTGAACATGGCTTGAGCTTAACTTAGAAGATGCCAACCATGACAGGCAAATAAAGGGGAAAAAAGAGGAGAGATCATGCTGTCAGGTAATGTTAAAATGATAAATAGTCCTCACTATTCAGTGAATGAAAAAAGGCTGTTCCCATTCATATGATGTGCCAAAGGAGAATGTCTATGCATGAACCATCACCTCCTATCTCCCAGAAGCAAGTCTCCTGATGGGCAATTCCAAGTCTTCTACATGGATGATTCCATTTTAGGTCACCTGGGCATTGCCAAACTCCCATTACAAATTCGTTAGTTCTCTTTATTCATTATTATATTTATTAATTCAGCATTTTACCAAACATACATAAGGGCCACCTTTATAAAATTCTCTGATAATAAGCAACTGATTGTTATCAATCTAGGAAGGATTTATTATTTTATAGACACCATTTCTTCTTTTCCTCCCTCTAGAACAAATTGAATAAATGACAATTTTTGTTTATGGAGAATTTAATGTTTTAAAAGCATATTATATATATATATATATATATATATATATAAAATTTCATTTGAGCCTCATAGCAACCCTGTGTGGTAGGTATTAGTATTGTTATTAACTGCATTTTATAAAGAAACTGAGGCTCAGTCTGCCCATGTTCCCACAGCTAAACATCAAAAACAGGATTCAAACCCAGGTCTTTCTGACTAAAAATTCAGCTCTCTGTCCGTTATTCCACATGCAGGTGCTAAACATAGTCACTAACCTCATGGTAATTTTAGCAAGGCCTTTTCTTTGGTCTCCTACCTTGCTTGTCTTCTACCTGGTAGAAATGAATAGGTTGTTCGTTTTTTTCTCTAAATCTTGTCTTGTAGCTTGAGTATGGCAGGCTTATAATCCAGGTCCCTTAGTCTGTGGATTGATAGGAAATACTGAATTACTCACTCTGGCCAAGGCTTCTGAGGCAAGAATCCAGTAAAGGATTAATGTAACTTTGGGGAAGTCAGATAAAAATCCATTTAATCCAGATAAGGATCATGAATTGGAGAGGAAGAGCAGGTAAATCATCTTTTAAATTTCAGGTTCTTTTTTGTAAACAGATGTGTGCCATTAGAGATCACCAACCTGTTACAGAGTTGTGGAATCTAGAGTCCTGGTAAGCGCTCTGACCCAATAGGCTGGGCCAGAGAGGTAGCAAAATTAATTTACTTTTATAGAGTGTATAGACACACACACACACACATACATACATATATGTATGTATGTGTGTAGGTGTGAATATGGAATGAATTACTGGGGTGAAATGTACCTTGCTATATATATGGTGTGTATGTGTATATATATATACATATATATAATATTTTATTTGAATTCCCAGCACAGTGCCTGGCATAGAACTAGATAAACCGTCTCTGGCTCTGTGTGATCCAGTGACACTGGCCTCTTTGCTGTTTCTTGAACAAGACTGTCTCCTGACTCTTGGCATGTTCACTAGCTTTCCCTCATGCAGGGAATGGTCTCCCTCCTCATCTCCATTTCTTGGTTTCCTTAGCCTCCTTCAAGCCCCAGCTAAAATATCACCTTAAGGGGGAAAAGGAAGAAAGCCTTTCCTTATCCCTCTCAATTCTAGTATTCCCTCAATAACTTGTTATTCAGTAGTCAGTCAAATTTAATTTTTCATGACCCAGTAGACTATATTGTTTATGGGGTTTTCATGGCAAGGATATTGGAATGATTTGCCATTTCCTTTTTCAGTGGATTAAGGCAAACAAAGGTCAAAGTGTCACACAGCTAGTAAGTGTCTGAGGCCAGATTTGAACTCAGGTCTTTATGACTCTAGGCCCAGCATGCTATCTACTGAGTCACCTATCTGCCTCTATTCCTTCAATAGAGAGAAATAAAATTCCCTCTATTTTTTAAAAATCTAACATTCATATAGCTTTTTGACCATAATTCTCTGAATATTGTCTTCCCTATAAAGATGTGAGTTCCTTAAGGACAGAGGCTATCTTTTGTATTCCTCTGTATCCCTGGCACTTAGCAGTGGCTGACGCATAGTAGATATCTATTGTTGTTCAGTTGGGCCCAATTCTTCTTGACCTCATTTGGGGTTTTCTGGGCAAAGATCCTGGAGTGGTTTGCCATTTCCTTCTCCAGCTCATTTTACAGATGAGGAAACTGAGGCAAACAGGGTTATGTGACTTGACCAGGATTACATTAACTACTAAGTGTTCAAGGTCAGATTTGACCTCAGGAAGGTGAGTCTTTTTGACTCCAGGCCTGGCATTCTTTCCACTGTGCTGCCCATCTATCTACCATAGCACTGCTTAGCTGCCCACAGTAGATGCTTGGTAAATGTTTACTATCTATCTCTTTCAATCTCTATCCTTGTTTTTATGCCTGATTCCCTTTCTTCTCTTCCCTCAAACCTTCCCTTCCCTTCCTCTCTTTCTATAGGGTTACCTTGTGGTCAGGTCTTAGATGAAGATGACTGGTTAGAAGGGAACATAAGAGCACTATATTTTTAATCCCTGAGATATGACTATCCATTAAAATCACTCAGCATGTTTTTCCTCTGACTTCAGAGTAGAAAAGCCTCAAGTGAGGAAACCTTTGAGTAGCTTTAGCTACACAGTTCTCCAGCATGATGTCACATAAATCATAAATCAACACAGAACTAAGTTTGCCATTCTAACTGACTTCATACAGACACTTATTCATGTTGAGTACATTACCTTAAATAGATAAAAAGTTAATGGCTCATGAAGTTAGGACACTGCTGCTATGCACTGCGATATCTGTGAGCCCTACCAGCATTCATTTAAACTGAAATTAAATGTTTAATGTAAAGCTTTACAATTCGCCACCTTGAAAATAATGCTTAAGAAATATAACTATTCACTACCAAATGACTTTTTTTTCTAACAAATAGTGACGGGAGCTGAAATGGGATTTTTCCTGGCCTAGCCAATAAATCTAAGTGACAAGAGAGAGCTGTTGATGGAGACTGGCCTTTTTCCAAGGGAGGTGCAAATTCTTGACATGTCTTGGGTTATAGAGCAGATCTCGGGAGCTCACACTTGTCTATAGTCCTGGATGTGATGAACGGGTCATCTGCAGTGTCTGGGGGAAAAAGGGGTTATTTCACTCAGATGGTGGAAACCCAGTGGAGGTGAGTCAAGAAGCAGCATCCAAAGCCCAACAGGCTTTTGAAACAGTCTGCCCGTCTGACTCTGGCAGGGTTGAAGCTTGGTCATTATTAAGAAGTGAGGATGAGAGCTCAGCTCTAAGTTCATGTGGCATTTTGTCCTTCAGGGTGTAAATACCAACGTACAAAACAACTTGGCATTGAGAATATATTTATATTCCTGAAGCCACATGTGCCTAGGTTTATACACATGACTTAGCAGACATGATCTACTGGAATATTTTCTCAGGAATGTCTTCCAAATGAGAACCGTACACTAAATGCTCAGCAGACATTTGAAAACTCCGTCAGCAACTCCTTTTCCTATTCCATTAAGAGTGGGAGTTGTTGACTCTGACTTCTCAGCTTGGAATAACTTGGAAGTAGGAATCTCTCTTTGCAGACTAAAGCAAATGGTGGCATGTGCAGAGACCAAATCTATAAAAATGAATACATTTCAATAAGGCATTTTGTTAACAATATGACTTATTTCCTCCCCTTCTTTCCCTCTATATAGACTATCTATTCTTGAGTATCAGAGCTATTAATAGTATTTGCCTCTACATTTTTTCTACTTCAGGTAAAAAAAAAATCTGCTTTTGTATATCTTTCAGGGAAAAAAAAGTCACAACTAGAAAAAATGACCCACTTTTTTTTTGGTGGGTAGATGATGTGTCTCTTGTCATGTGTACACATAAACATGAAAGAAAGTGAACATTTTAATATACAACCTGCTTTGGGGCAAAGAAATGTATGTATATGCAATGTGAAATTTAGCAAAGTTGTAGCAAAATTGTTCTCTTTTTTTTGTCCCCTTTTGGTTTATTTTTGTGTATTTCTTTTTCTTTTTAAGCTCATTGGAGAAATCAGCTAGCTAGCTAAGGTAAGGGTGATATAAAGGTTCACATTTTCAGATACAAAGAAGGGTCTTTTTTCCTGTCCTGTATTAAACAAATTTCAGGGTTCTAAGAGACTAGGAATGACAGGGAGTTGGGAAATACAGCTAGCTGAAAGGTTGGGAATAAGGAGAAGGGAATCTGGAAACGTAGGACTGTGTCTAAGTAGGGGAGACAAGAAACAAAGTGGCTAGGGTATGAGTTGGCATGGTGGCATCTTGGGCATAGTAGCTATACATCCAGGTGTTTCATTAGGGGAAGGACTACCTCTGAGAAGGGACAATTTTAAATAGCTTCTTGTAAGAAATTATTTTAAATGTTTTAAAGTCACCTTTCATAGGAAAGCTGATATATTGGAGACTTCCATGTATCTAATTGGGTGTTAACAAAATTTTCCTCTTTGCCTTGAATTAATGGCTATGAAAACCACAATTTTATCAATCAATAGAATAGATAAATAAAGATAATGGATGTTTGGGGAGGGATGGTGAAGCAGGGTCTAGAGTTGTAATTTCATCCACAGATCAGCAAATTACCTGTAATTTACAGCCTTAGGGCTCTCTGCAGGCAGAGAGCCTTGATGATTTGTCCATGGTTCAAGAAGTTTCCAATTCTTGTGAATTATAATTCTGCAGCATATCTTTCATCTACTTACTTCTGTTTACTTGCCTAGCTACTATCCTAGTTAGTCTTCATTGCTTTTTGCTTTCTCTAATGCAATACCTTTCTAATTGGTTTCTCTTCCTTAAGTCTTTCCCACTCAAATACAACCTATATCCAACTCCTAATGTGATTTTCCATAAGAACTGTTCTGATTCCTGTTCAATAAACTACTTTGGGTTCTAATTACCCATAAACTCAAGTTCCTTTGTTTAATATTTAAATTCCTTAATAACCTAGCTTTATCTTTCCAGTCTGCTTGTATGTTACTTCTTTTCATAAACTCTATGATCCAAACAAACTGGCCTACTCACCGTTCCCTTACACCAGAGGTGTCAAACATACAACTCACAATGTCCCCTTTTCCCTCCCCCCACAACTAGATTGAAATGTAATTGGGAAATATTTAGCAAAATAAATAAAATACAAGAAAAAATACACAACATTTCTTAACACTAAGTCGATATCTGGCCCACAGGGATCTTATGCAAGAATTAGTGGTCCCCATTTCTTTTGGAGTTTGATACCATTATCTTACACGGACCACTCTATCTTTCATGTCTTTGCCTTTCTATAGGCTGTCCCCCTTGCCTGAAATGGATAATTAAATTAAATAAATCTGGTAGCTGCTGGATGAAATTTGTGGCTCTGATATAAAATTTTGCCATTAAAACAAAGCTTCTTAGGAATCGTACTATTATTCTAGTTGAGAAACCTGTCCTTAAAATAAAGGGGGCAGGAGATGTTTTGGTCGTGTTTGTGAATCCCCATAACCTAGTGCAGTGTGGAGCTTGTATTATATAACTAATAATATAGATTTAAATATTTGAATTTAATTTGTTTTTTTAAAACTCTTTTTATTCTGATAAAAAGTATAAAGTCATTCCTGTGAGAGATAGTGTGATATAGTGTGGTGTTAGACTTGGAGCTAAGAAGACTTGGTTACACATCCCACTTACAACACTTATTAAGTTGGTGGCCATAGGTGAAATGAACCTCATTTAACTTTTCTGAGCTGCCATTTTTTTCTTTGCAAAATAGGGATAACAATACCTATAGCACTGACCTCACAGTATTATAAAGCTCAGATCACATTAATTTGTAAAACCCTTTGCAAACATTAGAACACTATGTAAATGTCAGCTGATATTATTATTCATTCCTCTGATGCCCCAAAGTAAGTGAGATAGGGTCATAGGCTGGTGGGAGAATGCTGGTGTTAATGGACTTTCAGCAGTCAGGAAAATTACATAACAACTCCTCTTCATGGATGAGATGCCATACAATTGCTGTTTGAGAAAATAATGATACTTGTCATATATTTCCTCCAAATAAATCTGGTTTTAATACCCAAAGTCACTGTTTTCTTCACTTATATTTATTTTCAGTCACTCAAACTGACGCTTGCTGTCAATATCTCCTCACTATAAGTATAAGCAGAAATATTTAAAGAAAGCTGCATTGTTTTATTTTGGGGTTAGCAATTTTCCAAGGCCTACTGGCAGGAGTGCTTAGTGCTAAAGAATTACATGTGTTTGCTTTGTTCTAAATATAGGGCTAAACAGAATACTGCACAGCTTGAAGGCTTCAGACCGAGACACTTAGGACAACCCAAAACTGGGTGAACCAATATCTTACATTCAGAAATAAACAAATAGGCAAAATTCTGCTTAGAATGCAGGAAACAGACTGATGGAAATCAGATTTTGTTCTCAAATCGCCTGCTAGTCTTTTAAATTTATTTAAGGTTGGGAATTCAAAGCAATCCAGTCAGCTTTGCACTAGCTCATTGCCATACTGGAAAATTACATTTCGTGTGTGTGTGTAGTAGTAGTAGTAGTAGTCTCTTCATCGTACTTCATATATTAAGTATCTACTATGTGTAAGTTACCGTGTTAGGTATTGAATGAGAAACAAAACAAAACAAAAAAACAGGTCCTATTTCTTTCTCTACAGGAGTAGTAGGGAAAATAAGTGTTCTAATAATGACAGATTCTACTTATTTCTGCATTGTAAAGGAACACTGCTAGGCAGATCTGTAACTAGGAGAGAGTGATCAGTTCTCAGTCTCAAATTTAGAAGGCTATTCACACTTTCAGTACTTCATCAACATGAAAATGACTGAGTTAAGAAAGAATAATTAGTTAAAATGGGAAACTATGAGTTGATGGCTTCCCCTTCCTATCCTCTATCAAGAACCTCCATCAGAAAGATTTTTCAATGTCCTGGGGTCTTCCCCTACTCCTCCAGTGACTAAATAAAAGAAAAACTTTAAGAATTTTGAAAAATCAATACTTTTACTAAGGGACTGAAAATATTGCTTCCATGCTCTTTATACAAATAATGCTGTCTTTCAATTACCTTCCTACTTTCCAGATGTATTATAGCAATATGTACTTCTCCTTCTGCTGCAGTCTTGACCCTCCAGATTTTTCTTTCTCCTCACCAGGATACTCCTTCCCCACACTGGTGAGTTCCCAGCTGGGTCCACTATTTGCTGAAGTCCCCAAGAACACTTCACTTCTGGCTCTAGTGCTGAGTCTTTGGACTTTTCCATTTTGCACTCCTGATGGACCCTTTCTCCCTAAATTTCCCCACTTTTTCAGCTCCCTTTTGTTTATGGTCTTTCCTCCTCATTAAAATGTAAGCTCTTTGAAGACAGTGACTGTCTTGATTGCTTATATTTGTATTTCCAGTAATTAGCACAGGACCGGTCACATGGCAAGGACTAAAGAAAATATTCTATCATCTGTCTGCCTGTCTGCCTGCCTGTCTGCCTGCCTGTCTGTCTGTCTTCCTATCAATCATCTGTGCAAGAAGAAAGGAGTAATGACATAGAGTGGCTAATACAAAAGTCATTTACATTTGATATTGAAGAAAGATATTTATAGGTATGTATTTATAATGTCTATATGTCATGCAAATAAGTTGGATAACATCTACACACCTATCTGCTTGACAGAATCCATTAGAAAAAAACAATTAAATCCCGAAATATATTTCTTTAACTCTATGCCTCAAATGATCAGTTTTTTTTAACTTTCCAAGTTATTTTTACATTCTAGAGATGCATTATTCATGCATGTTTTAAACATAAATAATCTTAGAGCAATTTCTGCAGCTAAGGGTTCAAATGCATTTTGACCTGAGTTCAGGTAGCCAGGCGTTCATCTTTGCCAACAGAAAGAGGAAATTCATTTTCAAGGGAGAGGGAAGATAAGGGAGACATTTGAGCCTTTTTTTCATGGTTCATTTTTCAGAGATCCGACTCAGTGCTGAATTCAAGAGATGAGGATTTTTCAGTGAGCACATCATAGGCCTTGGCTTTCAATCCAGTGGCTTTTTTTCTCCCCTCTCTTTAAATCATGCAGTGTATCCCTTGCAAACTTAACAGCAAAGCACAATGAATCACCCTGGGTGAGGTCAGTGTGCATAGGCCTCCCTCAGAATGTAAACCTGAATGCCTTGCACATGGCCTCGAGAATACCAGAGACTTCAATGGACCACTGTTCCTGGAGGAGCTCGAAAAAGCGATGGGACAGCCCTAACATGATTAAGCCACATAAAGCCTCACAAATTTAGCACAAAAACAGAAATGTTGATATTGGCACCCCTGCCCCCTGCCCCCCAACCTTGGAAAAGAAAGATCAAGGGCCCTCTCTCCCCCTGAAATTATTAGCCAGGAGTTTGTTTTCAGATCTTGAATGGAAAGTCGCATTTGCTTTCAAAGTTTTCAAGGCTCACCACTGTGGCCTTATTGTTAGTTGGGTCAGCAGGGCTTCTGTAATCAGGGAGTGCCCTCAGATTTATTTAGCTAACGTTGCTTCTTGGGAAATTTAAGAAGATGAAGTCTGACAGGAAACTGATGGTTTTTTTAAGGGGCTAATTTCTTTGAGAATTAGACACTTACTATTGTTTATTGAACTGTCTCTTTGCCTGCCTCCTCTTCCCCCATGTCCATCCTGCTTGCTAAAATATTCCAAACACTGAAGCAGCCCCAATGCAAATCAGAAATGAAATTGTAGTTAAATGGTATACCCAGCTTGTTTCCATTTGGAGATAGTCCTTGATTGAAAATGTGCTTTGCAGTGTCATTTCAAAGATTTAGGTTCATGTTTTGCTTTGGCTGGTAAGAGCAAAGATCAGGAATTGCATATGCGATGTGGTATTTAACTTCTGCCCATCCCCAATCTGGCAGTCATGCCTAAACTGTTTCCCATCACTGTTGGTGTTATTTGGGAACCAGCAATGTGAAAGACATAATTTATTGTTGCTAAATAACTGCCTTATCTTATCAAGCCTCCCAGCATAGGAAATGTAGGGAGAAAGCTTGGTTATATCAAAACATACTTGGCTGGAGCAAAAGAATCATAAACCAGGGGAAAGAAGAAGAAGTAGAGGCTGAATTTTAATGACTTTTTGCAGCTTGTTTGCAATATACCATGGGATTGAATTTCAAGGATTTATTTTATGCTGTTCTGTTTTGACCTTGGCCATGGTGGGAGGGGGTGTATGGAGTGGGAAAGGATCCCTTCAGATTGGAAGAGTTTCAAAGTCAGGGGAGTGAACATGTCTTGGTCTGGGCTTCCAGAAAGCCTATCTGCTGTCAGGATGGGGTGGTGGTGGTGTTAATAGTGGTGGTAGTAATGTATATATGCATATATGAGGACATGTGAGCTCATGTACATTTTCATATGGGAGGAGAAAGGGGTTCCAGCCTATGCATCTACGGAAGCTAGAGAACTCAGATAAGGTTTCAGACACAATCCAACCAGCCAAGAGATAAGTCCCTTTGTGCTAAAGACAAAGGCAGAGATTTTAAACTTTCCATCCAAGTCTTATATGTCACTAGGACTCATAGGGATAACTAACTCAGGCAAAGTCAACCTAATTTGTCCTTAATGTCTCCTGATATCAAAGTAAGATTTTTATAGATCTGGCAGTATAGTTAAGGTCTTCCCCAAACCCTGTAATAAGAGAAGTGTTTTATATGATTGTAGAGAGAACTTTGCAGAACATACTTGGAAAGTGAGACTCATGTGGAGCCACCAAAAATATAAGCAATGGTCTCCATATCTGTTAACACTCTTCTGTGCTCCTGTATGATATTAACATTTGTATGTGGTGCTTCTACATTGAATTTATTTCTGCATTCATTTTTTGTTAAATCTGGAGACTCTCCTTCCTCCCCCCCCCACCTCAATTTCCCCAATCCTTTCAGACTAGGCTTAGTGGAGTGGAAAGAGTTGTAGGTATAGGAACAGATATCCAAGTCCAGCCTTGTCTCTCACTGTTCAAATATACAAGAGCAACAGGTTTCAGTCAAATGGTATGTAACATTAGTTCTTCAAACACCTTCCAGCTTTCTTGCCTTTGATATGTATTTTTATACAACCCCACACTCAACAATGTCTTTTTTTCTCCTTTCAACCTTTCCAAGAACAGTTAGGCCTATCCTTAATGGTTCAACTAACATTTCCCCTCTTTGTGGAAATTTGACCAGAGCACACCAGCTGCAAGTGAAAGCTGCTTCCTCGGTACTATTTCAGTACTTGATGTTTTACCCTTCATTCAGGCCTGAACGATTAATGCCTGGTACTGCTGGTAATCTTTTAATCTGGGGTATAGCTTTTTTCTCTAGTTAGATTGTAAGTTTCTCAGGAGAAGTCCTGGGTTATGTCTTACATTTCTTTGTGTCCTCCATAATGCCTACCACAGTGTCCTGCAGATAGCTGTTTCTCAACAAATATCTCTCGAAGATGATAAGAACTCAAATATATATACATATATGTATACACATATATGTATATATGCACATACATACATACATACATACATACATATTGTCCAATGGAGCTTTTTGATATACACTCTCTATGCCTTTGATATATATGAGAGAGAAATGTGTAAGCAGCTTTGCTATGAAGAAGGAATACAATGCATGTTGTTCAGATTAGCTGATTGGCGGGTGAAAATATGGAGAGCACTGAAATTAAGAACCTCCTAGTTCGAGTATTGTTCTTAAAACGGACAGTTCTAGGTAAATATGTCCTAGTTTCCTAGTCTGATACTTCGTTCCTTTCTGTATAATCTGTGATCCAGCTACACTGGTCTGACTGTAGTTTCTTGAACAGGATTCTCTATTTCCCATCTCCATGATTTTGTACAAATTATTTCTTGTGCCTACAATGCTCTGTCCCGTTACCTCCACCTCTTGGTTTCTCTGGCTTCCTTTAAGATTCAACTTGAGTCCCATCTTCTGCAGGAGGCCTTTCTTGGGCCCCCTCCCCACTTTCTCAGATTACCTCCCATAAACTCTTATTTATCGTGTTGTAGCTAGTCATTTACATGTTATCCTCACCCATTGGAATGTAGGCTCCTTGGGGACAGGCCTTTCTTTGTATTGCCAGAAATTAGTATAGTGCAAAGTACTTAACAGATGTCTTCTTTTTTCCCATGTTCTTCTAACTTTGTGCATATTCTTCCAGAGAATTTGGACAACACCCCCTCAGGATCCCTAAATCTGAAAGTCTGAAGAGGTCATCTAGTCCAACACGTACTTATACTGCCATCTCCTAAATAATACTGTCTTCAAGCAGTCATCCAGCCTTCATGTGAGGATTTGCAGTTATGGGTAAGCCATTAGCTCCATTGTATTTCATTCTAATTTTGTATAGTAGCTTTTGTTAAGACGCTTTTCTTAATAGAGAGTTGAAATCTGTTCCTTTGAAACTTCCACCCATTTTTCCAAGTTTTTCCTGTGAGGCAAAGATGAATGTCAGCATTCTATCTTCCACATACATTCAATACAGTCATCATCTCCTCTTTATGTTTTCTCCAAGTTAAAGATTCCCAGCTCTTTCAACTGACTTTTGTAGTTAAGATGACTCAATCAGCTCACATCCTAGTCACTTTCCTTTGTGGACACACTAAGCTTGTTCACATCTTTCTTAAAATGTGGTGCCCAGAACTGAACATAGCACTTTAGATGTATTGTGGGGCTGATCAGGGCAGAGAATAGCAGAAAAATCAATTTCCATGCCTGTATTAGCATTTTTTTTTGTCTAATAGATCATAATACTCACACCATTGAGTCATCATGTGAGAGCATAGAATTATAGGACTTAATAGTTGGGGAAGACCTTAAAGACTGGTTCTTGATGATAGGTTAGATCAGTGTTTTGGCTTGTTACCCTGTTCCATAGCTAAGGACTGCAATGCTGTCTTCAGCAGTCTCTGAAAATGTATGATAAGAAGAATACCACATAACATGCTTCCAGGAGCCTTGTCATCAGAGGCCTGCTTTTTCGGTTGCGGTTGGGATTATTCATTGGAATTCATTTGCTGCTGGAGGTAGAAGGAATTTGAGAGATCATCTGCTACTTGGTGATGACAACTCAGTTTCCTAGAACACTCATCTGAACTTGGCTTTTATGTTACTACCCCCACAGTCATATCACAGTCATTCTTCTTTTCTTGCATTTACATTTTCTTCTGTCTTCCAGTCTGAGGCTCAGCTAAAATGAAAAATTATAATCCGTCCTAATGGGATAGAGTGGGAGAAGAACCTTGCTTTTGCCACAGGTAATACCTACATTTAATTTCTAAAAAAAGTGTTGATTTCTTGTGTTTTATACATAACACTAATTTCTGAATTGTTCCATCCTCTTCCTCTTCCAAACTAGTCATTTCTTGAGACGAAGAATTAAAATACATAGGAAAATAAATTCAGCAAAATTAGTTCACACATCAACTGAATCTAAAGTATCCATGATGTTTCATGTTTACATTTATGATCCTGTATAGATGTCTTATAGTAACAGCTTCCCCCAACAAAGAAGAGATAGAAGTGCATTTTCATATCTTTTCTTTGGGGTCAAGCTTGACAATCATAATTATACAGCAATTTCATTTCATTTCTTCGTTTTTTTCTCTCTCTCTTTCTTTATCTGTCTCTCTCTTTCTTCCTTCCTTCCTTCCTTCCTTCCTTCCTTCCTTCCTTCCTTCCTTCCTTCCTTCCTTCCTTTCTCTCTTTCTCTCTTTCTCTCTCTCTCTTTCTTTCTTTCTTTCTTTCTTTCTTTCTTTCTTTCTTTCTTTCTTTCTTTCTTTCTTTCTTTCTTTCTTTCTTTCTTTCTTTCTTTCTTTCTTTCTTTCTTTCTTTCTTCCTGTCTCTGTCTCTGTCTCTGTCTCTGTCTCTCACCCCTACACCACCTTTTGGAGTAAAATCCAGTCTTACACACTAGCTGTATAAACCTGGGCAAATCACTTAACCTCTATCTGCTCAGGATTCTCAACTGTAAGATGGAGATAATAGCAGCTTGTGCCTCCCAGAATTGTTGTGAGGCTCAAAGGAAGGCTTTTTTTTTTTTTGGCGGGGGTTGGGGGTTGGGGGTGGTGGAGAAGAGAGACTGCCGGATACATTTATTTTCATTTAAACATGAAGGAAAAATGCCACATACATCCCTAATCTTACAAGCAACCCTTCCCTTAATCCTGTACCTACAGGTAGGTACTTGTGTACAAGAGGTTGCCTGTCTGTCCCAGTCCTTTCTCCCTTCTGAGTGATCCCTAGAAAGGAGTTAACAAAAGGTAATTAATGAATTCAAAGTGGGAAAAAATAGGTCCTAATCAAGGATGCCTGCTGGGGGGGAGGGGGGAGAGAATAAAGCATCAGGAGCTAGGAGTAAGCAGGTGAGGAGGTGAGGTCATAATTTTAAAACCATTTTTTTCATTTTGTTTCTTAAAAATCTTAGTAAGCTATGGAATGCAATGGTAAATTCCCATGATACAGCAGCCCTGACTCCTACCCTCTACAACAAGCTCCTACAACACAGCTCTTTGGTTTCTCTGGCAAAACAAAACAAACAAAAAATAGCCCTCCTAAACCCTGAGGGCATCTGAGAAAACCCACTGACTCCCAAAAGAACTTCAACAGTGTCTTTGTGGACCACTGAGATGACTGCTTCTTCTTTTATCGCCCAGGCTGTCTTCCCAGGCACATGAAAACAGGTGGATAGGGATGGAGGAAGGAGGAGACACCCACCACTTTCATTTTCTTTTTTGTCTTCTCCTTTAAATAAAGGGGAGAAGGAAGGGTATGGAGGAGACTTCCAAACAGTGGGTGAACTCCAGAGGCAGGTGCTGAGCAGTGTCCCAAAGAAATGAGAAAGGTGAGAGAGTCAGGGTAATGCTTCAGGAGTTTCTGTCCACCCAGCTCAGTCCTCTTCATCCACATTCACCAGAAGCTTGATGGTCACAGGCTCCCATGGCCTGTTTAAGTGAGTCTGTGATGAAGATGCCTTTGAGCACATCTAGGAGGGAATGATTGATGTAGTTGCTGGTTCCAGGTAGGTGAGCTCCGAGAATTTGATGTCACAGAAGATGAAATCCAGGTCTTGGGAATTGAGGATGATGTTGGCCTGGTTGAAACGCTCAAGTTGGTGTTCAAGTGGGTTCCCACTTGTTCGAGAGGACATTGCTCTGCAGAGCCGCCTCATGCTGGCAGTATTTGGCCCTCACCCAAGCCTGATGTCACAGGTTTGTTTGTCCTTGGGGTCCCCAATCCCTGATTTTCAGTGTTAACTCTAGTGGGACTCTCCCTCCAGCCAGTCGTTTGCTGCACACCGGTGGGTGGAAAGTTGTTCAGCAGACCGTAGTTTAGAGGGAAGCACTGATTTAGGAGTTTGGGAAGGTCTTCGCTTTTTGAGGGAGGGGAGAGGGGGTGTCATTTATCAGACTGATGCATCCTCCAGCTATTTCTCTACAAGCTGCCTTTCTCCCCTCGAATGTGACATAGGGCATCAGGTCACATCCAGCAATGGCATATGGCAGCTGCCAAAGTTACTTTCATCACACCAGCCCTACAGCCCCAGTGCTGACGGGAAATCACGTCCACTCTGGCAGAGGCCGTACTTGTGGTCCTCGATTACATCATCAAAAGGAAGGAGAGGGCGTGCACATACCGGGAAGGGCGTCCATAATGTCAAACGTGTGGCAGAGTCTGCAAAGCCCATGCTGTTGCTCCTGTGGCCATGCCTGGCTTGGTTAGTTCTCCGTGTCAAGGGCTCAGGGACACAATGTCTTCCAGAAGATCTACTCACTTGCTGCAGTATCCATTGGGAATTGGAGAGATCTCTCTCCTGACCCACCTCGAAGGGCAGCAGTATTCTCAGCTTGGGATCAAAGAAGATATATGTAAAGCACTTAGTAAGATGCCTGGCACATAGTAGGTGCTTAATAAATGCTTGTTTCCTCCCTTCCCGCCTCCCATTCTTCTGTCTTTTTCTTTCCATTGACATTGTTGTAATCCTTGTGTGGGTGTGCTGGGCTCAGAATGCATACTCTACCAGAGTTCAAATCCCATTTACAAACTATGTGTCCCTGGGCAAGTTACTTAATCCCACTTGCCTCGGTTTCTTATCTGTAAAATGGGGACAGAAATGGGAGACTGCTCAAGTACTCAGAACATGTGGAGTCACAAAAGAGTCCAAAATGACTGAACAATCCTTGCATAGATAATTTTTTAGTTTTGCTTTTCCTGCATTGATGTCTTCCCAGTATTTTTCTGAATTATCCTTTAGCCCAGTTGTAGTTCACTGCACTTATGTACAGTTCATTTAATGCTACTCTTAAAATATAGCTTTCCAGAGACAGTCATTTCCTTTCACTTAGATTTCAACAAACACGTCTATCAGTGGAACCCCTTATCATCTGGCCTGTGCATGTTCCTTCTGACTCCACATTTTTATTTCTCAGTGTTTTCAGTGAGAAGTAACCTGATGTAAAAACAATTAAAGAAAAGCATGGAGCCAGGAAGATCCGGGTTCAAGTCCTTTCTCTAAGACACAATAACTAAATGATCCATAGGCAAGTCACTTAAACTTCTCAGTACACCAGGCAAATTCCTAAGAGTATAAATTGCAGGGGAGCGGCCAATCTACTTATGTGGAAAGAAAGTCTCTAGACATTTACTGATGAAATCATGCCTGCCATCCCTCCTCTGCCAAAAAATCCGAACTTACTCCCCATGATCTAACTTTTAGCAAATGCCCTTAATTTCAAAGATTCTGGAACATTAGAAGAAACATATTGTGAATAATCTATCTATCTATCTATATATCCACATACATACATACATATAAAATCACAAATAGTACTCTCAAATTCTTTTCTTTTGAAGGTGAAAGCCTCATTTGCATTTTTAATAACCAATGTTGAAATTTAATTTTTGGCAGAACAATCTATACCAATCTAAATTTCTTGTGAATTTAATCTATTGGAATAAATTTTTTTTTTAGTAATCAATAACCTGAATGCATACTCTAAGAGAACTTGCTAACATAATCATTCTTTACACAAAAAAAATTTCTACCAATAGTAAATGAGATTATTATTTGGTATAGAATAACCTGAAAGACTAGAGCCAGAAATTTGGAATTGAGGGAAATATGTCAGACTATCCTGATTGCTTTTTACTTGCTGAATTGTCATGAATGAGCAATCGTTTAAGGCAACACTGCTGCCATTGAACTGCATTCTATTAACACTACATGATTTCATAAAAATTGGATTGAAAATTCCCTAGGGCCTTAATCTCAGACTGAAATGGCTTCAGTCTGGAGTCTTCTGTTTTGAAGTTGTAATCTCCAATTATGGTAAGTGGTTCTAGAACTAGGTGTCTCTCTTGAGACTTGTGGTAGTGATTTTTTTCTTCCGACTGAATTTTAGAACTTTTGTTAAACCTATGGACACTTTTCAAACACAACAGTCAGCTGGGATATTTACTGATCAACTCATTTTTCTTCTTTGTATATTCACATGTAGTTTTAGGTTGCTGTAATGAATGGGGGCAGAAATGGGAGACTGCTCAAGTACTCAGAACATGTGGAGTCAACAAAAGAGTCCAAAATGACTGAAAAATCCTTGCATAGATAATTTTTTAGTTTTGCTTTCCCTGCATTGATGTCTTCCCAGTGTTTTTCTGAATTATCCTTTAGCCCAGTTGTAGTTCACTGCATTTATGTGCAGTTCATTTAATGCTACATTCTACTAACATCTCTTCCTCTGCTTTCACCGAGATTCACCTAGAAAAGTCAAATAAGAACGCTATATCTGTGTGTATTTTCTCAATTCAAAGGAGAACAGAAATATAATCTTTTATAAAACTGAAGGATCAGAATGTAGAACTACATCCATGACCACTGTCTTAGTACAGACCACTCAGTGATACCACTTTATCTTTTTCCTTCAATGTATGGCTAAAATACAGTGTCAGGTTTTCTCTTTATATCATTTATATTATAAAGTCATTGATGAATGCGACCAATTTGTTTTGCATCATTTTAGAATGACAGGTTATATAATTTTTACTAGATTAATGTATCGATTAGTCTCCTTTAAACAGCAACAGCAGGTGGAAATTAACTTGGTGAAGATGAACCTTTTTATATTCATCTGACTAGAATCGATTAATTACATGATGTAGAATGACAGGCTTGGATTCAAGGACAATTGGGTTAAAATTTTCTCTTACAAAATTCATTTACCAGCTGTGTGATCATTGGTAAGGCATTTTTTTTGTATATCTAGAAACTTCCTAGGAGTATCTACTAAGGCTTATAGCTTGTGATTTTATGCTGGTGGAGGAAGTTCCCACACTAGGAGTTCCCTACTCTGACAAAATCACATACCTTTCCTGTATTTTCATTGGGGTCAACTGTGTGAATTTAGACATATGTGACTTCCTGATACGGGATTTTTTTTTTTGGAAGGGGGATTATATCTAGGATATTTGTAGGACTTACTCTCCCTACCAACACAGTACTGACCAAGCACAGATTGAACACTGGTCACAACTCACTATTGTCTACCAACCTAATTATTTTTCCTCAGCAAAATACTGGGTCTTGCTCATGCTGTTTCCATTGTAGCAAACAAAATCTCATGCTGAGAAAATGACTTTTATGTGGAAACCATTAAAACAATTGGAGGTGAAACTGCAGGCAATTTTGCTCTTAATAATAAAACTAGTAAGGGGAAAAAAAGGTGTTTGCATAGTTTCGTTCACCATGAAAAGTTATGCTAAGATATGGCCATAGATACTGTTTTATGTTCTGATGTCTTCATTTTATTATCATTTGAATTTCTGGTTTTTGATTTGGGAGAATAGACATACAGAGATATATACACCCTTATTTCCATAATAGGCTAGATTCAAGGAACATTCAGACTCCTAAAAATGTAGAGATGAACCTGGAATTCCCAGTCTCTGGAAGAGAAATAGATGGATGAAATTCCCCTCTCAAAATTTCCCATGTTTTCATGTCTCCTTCTGCCTCATTTCTCGTAAATCTATTCTTTAGCTTCACTGCAACTTCCAGTCTTTCCACCAAGTCCAATCAGTTTATCATCTTTGCTTACCCCACTTTCTCACTTCCATGAGCTGGACTATCTTATAACTAGTCCTGTAAGAAATATTCTTTCAACCTCAATTAATTTGCATTCTAGTTCTGCCATTCACTCACAGTACTGAAACTTAAGTCACATATATTATTAGTCATCAAGTCATAATACTGAGCTGTTCAATGTTATCAGAAGAAGACACAAAACTGTGATGACTAGGAGTACCACAGATCTATATAACTTAACCTCAACTGGCCCTTAATTACTGTATGACAATCATTTTACTCAACGGTTATCTCTATCACATCCTAACTCAGTTAGTAACAAAATCTCTAAAATCTGGCTTTTAAACTCACTGCTTACTGAAATTACTCTCTCTCTCAAAGACTACCAGTAATCTATTAACTGCTAAACCCAATGGCATATCCTCAGTCCTCATTCTCCTTGACCTTTCTGCTGTGCTTATCTTCACTGGAGTCCTATCTTTTCCTTTTCCTTCAGAACAGGCTACTCCTTAATCTCCTTTGTTAGCTCATCATCTTCTTGAGAATAGCTGTCCCCCAGGCATCAGTCCTAGAACCTCTTCTCTCTGTGTGTGTGTATGTAAGTGTGTGTATATGTATGTATATATATATATATATATATATATATATATATATATATATATATATATATATATATAAAAGTGTGTATGTATGTATATATATATATGTATGTATATATATATATATATATATACATACATACACACACACTTTTCTTTATTGATGTCACCTGCATGGTCTAATGATCATTTCTAGGAGATGACTTACAAATCTATATATCCTGCTGTTATCTCTCTACTAAACTCTAGTCTCACACTTCCAAATGCTTGCTAGATGGTTGCACCTGGCTATGTTATTAGCACTTTAAATTGTACATGTCCTAAATTGATTGCATCATCTTAACCCCATCTCCAAATTTCCCTGTTTCTTCCTTTCACTATCCTGCAGTCATCTTGGTTCATAGCCTAATGATTATCTCTGAATCACTCATCTTTTTCACTCTTCCCTCTCACATACAATCTAATTAGTTGCTAAGTCCCGTTGGTTATACTTCCACAAAAATCTTGCAATAGTTGTCCTCTGTGAAGGCAAAATATAGTAGAAAAAGTATGAAATTTGGAGTCAAAGGACCTGAATTCACATTCTTACCTCTGTCATTACCTGTGTAACTTTAGTCAAGTTATTTAATCTTTCTGGGCCTCAGTTTCCCCTTCTGTAAAATGTACGGGACCATATGTCTCCAAGCTACTTTTCAAGCTCTCAGTCTGTAATTCTTTTCTAACATGGCCACCAGACTATTTCAAGTTCTTATCATCTCTTATCTGATTCGTGGCAAAACCTTTCTTACTGGTGATTTCCCTATTTTTAGTTTCTTGTTTTTCTAACTGAGCCTTCACAAATATTATGAAATGAGTTTCCTTAGGTAGGACTCTGACCTTGTCCCTACACTAATCAAAAGGATTCAATGGCTTCTTATAAAGAACACACATGTATGTATATACACACAAACACACACACACATAACCTATCCTCTATTCTAGTTTTATTTCACATTACTGCCCTTCATGGATATTATATTTCCCACTCAAACTGGAATATTAGAGTTTTTCTCCAAAACTTTACTGTCTTTCTCCTACATCTCCTGCATCACTTCACTTTGCATCTGAAGTGCTGCCCAGTTACATCCTAATGGAACAAGATGCCAATGTGCGAGATATCCCACCATGAGGGCAGAGACTCGCTTTTAAAAAAATTGTATCCACAGTTCCTGGCACATAGTAGGTACTTAATAAATATTTATTTAATTGAATTGAAATACACATGTTTATATTAACCACTTTCCATAGCTAGAATAACTCATCTTCACCTTTTAGATTCCTTGGGTTCCTTGAAGACTCAATTCAGGTGCCATGTTCTTTGTGTAATTTTCCTTGATCCCTTCAGCTATTAGTATTATTTTCTCAGATATTTGTAGAGTATTTCTGTTACCTCTCCTTTATCCCTTCATTAACCTATCCTGTGTTGTACTATCTGAAGATATACCTTGTCTCCCTAGGAGTAATGTCAATGTTATGAAGGCAAATAATAGTTTCCTCTTTAAATGGGGGAGAGGGACTTGATGGGCTCCAAGGTCAATTCTGGTCCTAAATCTATGAACTTCTGATTCTTCTCTTGTTTTTATATTCCCAGTACTTAGCATTAAGACCTTACACATAATAAGTAGTAATAAATGTTTGTTGAATTAAGTTGAATGAAACCACAAAGTCATTCTAGTTCTAGATGTACCTGAAAAGGGGACATGGGGTATAAAGAGAATGACTTTCAAACTCCTAGGAATGGAACCCCACCAGATCAAAATATAATTGGGAAATGTTTATAAAATAAATAAAAATATAATACAACATAGATAAATGTCAATTTGTGGTTTTCTAAGTTAATGTGTAGCCCATATGAATCTTTATCTATCTGAGTTTGATCATGTTGCTCTAGATCATCTATCTATCTATCTATCTACCTATCTATCTATCTATCTATCTATCTATCTATCTATCTATCTATCTATCTATCTATCTATCTATCTATCTTAATATAGCTGTTGGTACCCTAAATATGAGATTTTTGTAGCGTTATAAATGAAATCAGAATAACAAAAGAAGTGGTAGATTGACGGGATACATTGCAGGTTCAGTGTGAAGGGACAAATAAAGGAGTTTGCAGATTTAATTTTCATGTGTATCAAGAAAAGAAGGAATATTATTTGATGATACAGTCCTTATTCATGTATTATAATTCTCCATGATAAGCATTTGAAAAAAAAACTATCTTGACATAAGTGCAGCTCATGGGCCAACATTTATGGAAGAAATCAAGGTAGAGACTTTATATGTATAAGTGAATATAACCTCCAGATTAAATCAGCAAATATTTTGATATTTGGTGAAATTAATTCAAAATTAGGTATGATGGGCAAGGATGGTCAGAAATACATTGGATAATATGAATCTGGAAGAAAGAATTATGGAAACCACAGACTTGTGAGACTATAGAGAAGTCTCATAAATGAATGCTTTCTCTGAGAAAAGAATAGGTAGAAAAGATAGATATAGTCATGGTGAGTATCAAGTTATGTCATACAATCAAAACTGATTATATTTTAATTTACAAGAAATGATATGAGTCATCCTATAGCAGTTTTCTGTTTACAGCTAACATCACTGACCTCTTTGAACAACAATCAAAAGCTAGGAGAATGAACAAAAAATGAGAAAAAAATATGAAATTGAAAAACAAATTGAAATTGAAAAATAAAATTGAAAAAATTGAAACAACTCAGTTCTTATCTATTCAAATAAGTTGATGCTAAAAATGGATTACACACTGAACTTAAGGACACAGAAACAGACTATAATAATTTCATACAGAAGTGAAATAGATATAAATCAGTTGTCATATCCAGGAGAGTAAAGGAGCCTTAAAAAATCAAGTGGAGGGAGGGAAGGAGGGAGGGAGGGAAAGAGACAGAGAGTAGCCAAGAGCAACAACAGAATATCAACTCATTCGTAAAATCTTATGGAGAAGTTTTATGTGTGAATATCAGTAGTATCACTTCACAAAATAGAAAAATGTGAAGGATAAAATAAATTTAAAGATACCTTGCAAAGAGACCAAAATAAGCAAAGTCATTCTGTGGGCATTTAAGGATGAGAGAACAACTGAAACAAAATGGAAAAAGTCTGTAAATTATTTTCTAACAAACTTTCTTGACCATAAAAGACAAAAGGCTCACCGGGATTCTAACACCAAGGTCTCAGATATACTTACAGACTTGACATAAATGGCACCAAAGAAAACAGAGATAGCTTCAGCCCCTGGATTAGACCAAGTGTGCTTAGAGGAGATCCATGCTTGGAAGCAACATAATTTTGAGAATGTTGAGGGATTAACCAAGAATAGAATCCAAAAGAGGAAATGTTCCAAGGATAGGAAATATTTCAGATCTTATCAATATCAAAAAGGTGACCAAGAGAACATCAGCATATGCTGGCCTAGAATATTTTCTTCTAACCACACATTGGGAGCTTCTTTGTAAGACATTCAGAAGTGATAGTCTTCAGTACATCACATCTTTACCAGTATTCAATTGACTAAAGATGTAGAAAAGATAAGATATCACTTCATAATTAATCTCTTAAGTTATGGGGTTGTTTATATTCAATATAATCATTGATTATTTTTAAAAATCTGATTCAGTGCAGTAAAATGACAACTTTTAAAGGTCTCTTTCAACCAGATGTCTCCCGTCCATCTTGAAATGATTCAAAATTCCATTAAAGCTATTACAAAGATAATCTTATTAGGTGACCTTTTTGCTCATAATTATCAGTAGAGGTGTAAAGCAAAAAAAATATGCTCATGAAAGGTGTTCACAGTTGTGATAGAGGAGTTCCAGTTGAAGGATTGTCTTTAGATAGTGTAGACACTCATTTATAGGTGATTTTATACTGATTACCTAAATCCCTGGGGTATTACAGGATCTCCTGGCTGAGATCTATAAGCACTTAAAGAGTTTTTCCTAATCATGGAAACAAGGAAAACTATGCTGATGAAGTCTATCTATTGTCCAGATTATGACATGCAGTTGGATAGACAGACCATAGGGCTCTCTCTCTCTCTCTCTCTCTCTCCACAATATATATATATATATATATATATATATATATATATATACCTTGTAAAAATAATACAAATGGACAAAATCTTGGGCTTGGAATTAAATGAGAAAAGAAGAGAAGACTAGACTGCTTTCAGGAAATCACAAAGATTCTTTAGCAACCCCAAAGTTCTTTCAGGAAAAAAAAGCATATTAAAATACCAGTATCTTACTGTGATAGTTGCATGACTGTGAGTCATAGAATACTATAGTCTCCGAAGAATTAGAAAAAAGTTTTACCTGTTGGGCAATAGAGAGGGCCATAGTGGATGTGAATAGATTGCAACATATAACAGTAGTCAATGAAGTTCATAGAAGAAACAGAATAAAGGGAGATATTAGAGAAAACTATGATAAAAAATGGGCTGCACGTATGGCAAGAAAAGGGATATTTGGTAGACAGACAGTATCTTTGATATCCTTTAAAAATTAGGATAAGGTGAGGAATTGAGGCAGTTTTTTAGACAAGCCCATTATAGTGAACTTCAGGACATGGACAAGAGTCCCCTATGGTGAACAGGCATGGGTGGATTATAATCTGCATCGTCAGAGGGAATGCCAAACTCAAGTCACTGATTGACCAATAAGCATTACCTAAGCACTTATTATGTGGCACACAGATTCAATGAAGGAAACAAACCTTATTCACACAGCACTCACATTCTGAGAGGGGAGATAGCTATACATGTAAATATATACAGAATAAATAAACACAAATAAATGTGAAATAAAATACAAGGTAGGTAATGTAGTTGGTGGTGTATTAGCAGCTGAGAGGATCAAGAAAGGCATCACTTAGAAGGTGGTACTTGAGTGGTATCTTAAAGGAAGACAAGGATTTTGAGAAGTGAGGTGAGGAGAGGGGATTTTTCAGGTATTGTTGACAGCCAGTACAAAGGCATAGAGATGGAAGACAATGGTGTCATGAGTGAGCCACAGAGAAATGCCAGTTTTTTTGGATCAAAAGTTTGGGAAGGGGAATAAGAGGGTCTGGAAGGATAAATTGGGGCCAGATTGTAAAGGGTTTAAAAAGCTAAATAGAAGAGTTAATATTTTATTCTAGAGGCAATGAATTTGTTTCTTGACATAGATCTGCACTTAAAGAAAATTATTTTGGTAGCAGAGTCTAGATGGACTGAAGCAGTGAGAGACATGAGACAAGGGGACCAGTTAGGAGGTATTGCCTCAATTCAGGAAGAGGTGATGAGAACCTAGACCAAAGGAGTAGTTGTCTGAGTAACAGATCGGACATGAGAAAATGTTGCAGCAGTCCAAATGGCAAGATTCAACATCTAATAGGATACGTGGAGTAAAGGAGTGTGAGGGGAAGATGATAATGCTGAGATTGCAAAACTGAGGGAGTTGAAGGCTGGTGGAACATTTGAAAGAATTAGTTAAGCCTGGCAAACAGAGGGTTTGAGGAGTGAGATAATGAGATCAGTTGGGACAGGTTGAGTTTGAGATGTGTCCACGACATCCAGTTTGAGATTCCAATTGGCAATTGGTGGTTTGAGACTGAAGAGCAGGGAAGATACTGAGATTTTGAATAAAGATCTGTGAGTATTCTGCACAGTTAAAACCACAGGAACTGGTGAGGGTTCCAAGGGGATTAGAGAGAAGGACCAGGACAACCTTGGGATATACCCACAGTTAGGGGGCATGATATTAATTATGATCCAACAAAGGAAGAAAAGAAGGAAGTTCCAGGCAGATAGGACAAGAACCAAGAGAAAGATGTGTCACAAAAGACCAGAGAGACAAAGGGACCTAAGAGGAAGGGATTATTGATAGTGTCAAATGCAGCAGAGAGGTGGAGAAGGATGAAGACTGAGAAAGCCCACTGGGTTTGCAATTAAAAGATCTTTGTTAGAAAGGGATTTCTATCCAGAGAAAGGGTTAGAAGCCATGTTACAAAAAGTTTAAGACAATGATCTGAGAGTAAACGGTGGCAGTAAGTATAGCATTTTCAAGAAGTTTGACTGTGAAAAGGAGGAGAGACAGAGGTTCATAGCTTGAGGGGATGGTAGTATCTAGAAAAACCTTTTAAAGGTTGGTTAGATATGGGCATATTTGAAGGCAGAAGGAAAGGGACCTATACAGAATAGATGGAGAAGCTAAAAATTCAAGAGAAAAAAAGTAAGGATGATTTAGTTTGCAATCTACTAAGGAAGGCTGGAAGAGATGTGATCAAGTGCACAGAGATCAATGAAATCATAGATCCATTTGAATATTAAATTATACTCTTCATATTACCTACAACTGTGGCCAAAGATTTAATAAAATATGTTGTACAAGTCTTAATATTCTCCAGGAAGAAATTATTGTGTATTATAAATAATTTAGAGCTAGCATGGTAAAGCCAAAAAACCTCTGGGCAAGGAGTTATGATAGTAGTCTGGGCTGAGTTCAAGTCCCAGATCTATAACTGATTATTTGAATGTAGGCAGTTTCAGCATCTGGAAAATGAGGAGTTTGAACTAGATAAATTTTGCCTAAGGTCCCTTTCTGACTCAAAATTCTATTTTATGTAAATAGCATGGTAATATTAAAAGTGATTGTCTTCTCTTCCCAGCAAGATGATTCCTTATCTCCCTTTAGAAATTTATGAAATTTCTTTTCTGAGTATGGTACTGGGTCTCCAATAGACCAAGTAGGAACCCTACATTTCTAGAGTATCTAATTCCTCTCTGGGTCTACCTTAGAAGATATTTGGAACTTTCCCCTGGTGGCATATGGGATGATTTTCATATTTCCATGTATTCATCAGTGACTGTGGAGCTTTGAATTTCCTAAGACCCAGCAGTATTGGTACACTCAAACTCTAAGTCCAAAGCAGTAGTCTAAAGCTGTGAATTCTTGTACAGAGATAATTCAGTCTTCCTCATCATTTGTCCCTCATCTTTTTTAACCTATATCTGCTATTCATTTTAAAGTCCTATCAAAAGAAAGACATTTTAAAAATTGTATAGCCCTCTATAAATATCAATTACCAATACTTTTAAAGATGAAATATCAATTACTTTACACAGAAAGGGAAAACAATGAAGTAAATATATGAATTAAGGTGATGTGCACCCTTTTAGTAATTTAAAAGTAAGTCTCCTGCTCTTAGTTAAGGTGACAACATGGGAAGGTTGGTTGAACCTTAGCAATGAGTTTTCCCTCCATAATATGTTACCTGATGAGAAGTACAGACATTTAAATACATATATGGCAATTCAAATTTGTTTTCATTTGCATATGTGTACTCCTGGACTTAATCAGCCTAGAACATCTTCATTCATGAATTTGCTAATGGTTCTTCCTTTCTGGAGATGTTAGGCAGGGTTTCTGTCATTAGTTTCTGCTAAAGCACCAGCATGGATTCTCATTAGCTAATATAAAAAAAGGTACTTTTAATGACACCACACTATCTATTAAGCTAAATTAAATTTTGGATGGGGGAAGAAGAGGGAAAGAACAAAAAAATTGAAAAGATCTTTTCCAGTACTGTTATTATAGATGGAGAAACACTACTTAAACCAAGCAGCCAAAACAGGATCTAGCACAAAGTAGACCCTCAACTACCATTTGTTTCTTTTTGTATGTCCAGAGTCTAGTAAAATGCTTTGAATATAGTGTCACTTAATCAAACTTGTTGAATTGCATTGGAATGGATTGGATTGGATTACAACTGAGTACTGGAAATTGCAGGACTATTGAATGAGGCTACTCTTGGGAACTGTATGGAGCAAAGAGTTCTTAACGTTTGTATCATGGAGCCCCTGCACTATCTTGTAAAGTCCATGGACCCCCTCTCAGAATAATGTTTTTAAAGGCATACATATAATATACAGGGTTGCTAAGGAAACCAATCATGTTGAAATAATTATTAAAATATTAAAAACAAAACAATAAACAAGTTCACTGACTCCACCTGAAGAACCCATGAGATAGAAACATGCACAGTGATGTATGATTTTAGAAGCTCGATTGCAGAGACATCAGCTATGGTGAGAGGAAAGCAGCTTCTTTTCCTAGCGAGTATCTAGACTCTAGCTAGTATCTTGTACTGTGAACTGGAAAGATAAAGCAATAGGCCCCATTGTTCTATTGTTACATTCTATTCTAATAGTCACAGTGACCATAATTGCATACTGAGTGGGCACATGGCTCCTGACCCACAAGGTCCAAGACGAGGGTCTGGTGTATAGTCTACCAACTAATAGAAGGTGGTTTATTAGTTTGACAACCTTCTATGACAAAGCCGATGTCAACATCACAATATAGATGTCCAAGTGACGATGTTTAATGTCAGTGTATCACTGTCATGATGTCTGTGCCAACTTCAATCAATCATCAGTTAGATATGAAGGGATAAATAACACAAGACAGTGTCTGATAATTGCTGAAGGAGCAGTACAGATAATAATGACTGGGGGAGTTCATAGGTTGCAAAGATCACAGAGCATGGAACTAGAAGACAGACCTGGTTTCTAGTTCTTGCTCTGACAGTAATTGGTTCTGTGACTACGGGGAAGTCACTTAGTTTCATAGACTGGTAAAACTATGGTCCAGAGAGGGAATTTGGGCAAAATGAGCTCCAAAGTCCCATCTAGTTTTAAACTTCCAGCTGGGGAGCTCATAGAAAGACCTCATGGAAAAAGTGCAATTTCAGCAGGGTATTGAAAGCTGGGTAGCATTTAACTAAGTGAAGAGGAAAGATTTGGCTAGTGAAGGTTATGAGGTACATTCACTCAAGGTATGTTTAGGTGATAGTATGACTAGTGAAGAGTAGTTTAGTATTTTTGTAGGCTAGTATTAATTATATGATGCTAATGGGACAGCTAGGTGGTGAAATGGATAAAGTGTTAGGAAGACATCTTCCTGAGTTCAAATCTGGTCTCAGACACTTACTAGCTCCATGACCCTGGGCAAGTCATTTAGCCCTTTTTACCTCAGTTTCCTCATCTATAAAATAAGCTGAAGAAGGAGCAAACCACTCTGGTATCTTTGCCAAGAAAACTCCAATGGTGTCATGAAGAGTCAAAATGTAACTGAAATGACTGAGCAACAAATGATGCTAATGCTAGTCCATTAAAATTGACTACCTCATTTCTAAGCAGAATACTTACAACTCTAGTTAGGAGGCATACAGGATAACAGCACACCAATGGTCTCCAGACACGTTCATTTATATCAGTAAAGGAATTGCTTCTTGCCAAAGAATATTTGGGGATTGGCCATTCCTTTTGAACTATTGAGATACTGGAGTTACTTAGTTTTCTTTTCTTCATGCAGCAAACCTTCACTGAATATCTATTTTGTACCAGACATTGTCTTCATCCATGGATTCTATGAAAGACACAAAGAAATTACTCTTGCCCTCATGGAATTTATAGTCTAATATGAGAGGGAAGGAGTAAATTAGTCTAAAACAAGGAAGAAAGTGATAAGTATTTAAGAGGAACAAAATGTTATAGAAATTTTGATCAAGCAGTGTTCATATCCACATAGAGGACAGATAAGGGAAGACTTTATGGATGAATTGGCAAATGATCTGGTGCTTGAAGGGTGAGTAGAATTTCAGTTGGCAGAAATGTGACATGTAAGTGTAGGTAATTGGTAGCAAAGATACACAAGTGCTTAATTGGAAATATATTTGGGGAATGGCAAGTAGCCCAGTTTGATTGGAATGTGGAGCATTCAAAGCAGAGTAATGAGGAATAAGACTGTCAAGGTAAGTTGGGGCCAGATAACAAAGGATTTTGAATGCTTGGGAGATAGGTAGGTGGTGCAGTGGATAGAGTTCTGGACCTGGAATTAGAAAGAACTAAGTTCAAATGTCTTATTAGTTGTGTAACCCTGAATGAGTCACTTGACCTCTGTTTTCCTCAGTTTCCTCAACTACAAAATGGGAATAACGATAGCACGTACCCCTCAGGGTCTATGTGAGGATGGAATGAGATAATATTTATAAAACGCTTTTGCATAGGACCTGGCACATAGTAGGTGATTAATATTTGTTTCCTTCCTTCCTAAGAAAAATATTCTTTGAAATCAGTTCACATTTTTCCTTTATATTCCTGGCCCTTAGAGATGATGTTATTGATTTTTCTTTGGAATAACTTTGAATTTTTTTCAGACCCAGTCAAACCTTCATCCTGAGAAAGTACATAGACAATGACTTGGTCCCTTTTGCCTGCTTTAGAACCACATATACGTACTTCTTAGTCCCATGTGTCCTGTAGCCCAGACTTCTGCTTTGGCAATGGAAGGACGTAGACATTAACTCCTCATTAAGTTACCAGCAAAATATTGTAATCCCCTTGGAATTCCCGACTATGGACAATGGCTGGCTGACAGCTTGGCCTCTCAGTTCCTCTTTGTGTTGTTTATTCACCCTCTTGTTGTAAATTCTCGGTGACAAGTGATTTCTCTTGGACTTTACTAATGATATGTTTAATAAGGGAAAGGATGGAAAACAAAGGGCATCGAGGATCACAAATATTTACATCTGGCAGGAGGGTTGGGAGGAAAAATGATTACAGCTGCCTTTGAAAGTTAATGTTATTAAAATGTTCAACATGAAGTTTCTATTTTAAATAAGAAACACTTGAAAGAAATGGTCAGGATTAACAGGAACTTAAATTGAAACCATGTTGGTTGGTAGGTAATAGAATGCTGGAGACAAACACTGCCTTGAATATAAAAGCATTCTTTTGCCCTAAGTTATGCGTCATGCGTGCGGCCCTGTTTAGGCCACTGGTATTTGATTTGGTTTGGCTTTTTCAGGAAACCAGGAGGAGGTCAGCAGCACCCACTTAAAGCCCCTGTTAAATTGTTTATTCCCTCCTTAAGCCTTTGTGTTGCTCACTTTATTAAACCTTTTTGAAATATTGGTCTGTAAATTTTGTTGATGATGCACCATCCCTATGCATGCCTTTTGGACTACTTTGCAAACTTGCATGTGATTGGGCCAACAATGGGAGTAACAGAGTCCGCTTACCATTGAGGACCTTGTTAAAAGCCCCAGTTGGTGGGTAACAGCTCATTGTTTGGGCCATAGATTGTTAGCAGAAACACTGAGTGTTCCCATCTGGCATCTCCTTCAACCTGCATCTGTGCTGTCAAAATACTGTAATTTCTCCTGCTGAACCCTAGTCTCTGGCTGTAATTTTCCTAATGTGCACTGGAGCGTCAGTGCAGCTTATTAAAAAACATACATATATTGTATGACTGTATGCTACTCTACAATGGGCTAGGATGAGCTGGCACTGACTTAGAGACCTTTCAGATTTTTCTACCTATGACTCCATCCTGGCAATTCATAGATTTCCTTTGTACAGGAACACTGTACAGGAACCTGGCTTTTATAGAGTTTTGTAGAGCAATCCATTTTGTCACTCCCTGCAGTGGATTCTTAGGTCCTGGCTAGGCATTTCTTTTATAATATAAAGTTAGATCTGGCCAGCATAAGCCTCAACTCTCTCTCTCTCTCTCTCCCTCCCTCCTCTTTCTCTCTCTCTCTTTGTCTTTCTCTCTCTGTCTCTGTCTGTCTCTGTGTCTCTGTCTTTCTCTCTCTCTCTCGGAAGCCATGATAAGGACCACTTGTTGTGTGACAACTTACCTTGGTTGGGACCAATGAGCTTCCTCTGTTTCTCACTGTTTTCTCATTCCTGAACCTCTGATCTTTGTCTCAATGCTTCCGTGTCCTTCTCCATCTGATTTGGAGTTGGGAGTTTCATGACCTCATCTACTCTGACTTGACTCATTTTATGGTTTCCACTCCTCCACGTTATTCTGGCTGTTGCATCTTCCAACTCTCTCGGCTGCCTATGGATCTCCCCATGAACCCAGACTAGCCTCCTGTTGGAAAGTCTGTTCTTTCCTTCCCTCTTTTCTTTCTTATTGTTTTCTCTTATCCCTCAGGGTCTTGGCTTTCTGGGTCCTCACCTCCTACTGGGGAACAGAAATGCTTTGACACTATGTGGTGTCACAGAGGTATGGAGATGCTGCCTCTTTTTACTTTGCATGGAAAACTCCTTTTGCTTTGCATGGTTCTATACAAACAGAATTCTGCCCAAAAGGCAACTCACTCCTGTGGCTGAGGAAAATGTGATTTTACGGGCAAGGCTGATGTACTTGATTGAGGATCCAGCTCCTTCCTATCTGGGTAGATCACACCAACTCTGCCCTATTCTTTCTTCCTCAATTATCTCCTAACCCATTAACCTCCAGATAAAATTTCCAGATTGATGGAGATTTTTTTTCAGACTTGCTTACTTAATACAATCTGTTTTTAATTCTCTGGCTCTGGGAGCTAATGTTGGAGGAGGACAAGGTAGAATTTCTACTGAACCATATATAAGGGCAGGCCATTTGTGATCTGTGTTAGAGAGACTAGCCCTTACTAGACTAGATTGACAAATTAACAGAAAAGTTCTAGCAGGCATTTGGCAATAGCCTCTAAAAGGAAGTTGGCAACCAAAGATTTAGGCAGCTCCAGCAGGGGTGGGGTTTTCATGAGGCTACACCTACTCATTTTGAGTGCTCAGCCAGGATAACTCCTTGGGGGATTTCTTTTAGGAATGAACACGTCTATATGTAGGCATTAACCACCATGCCTGAGGAAATGACTGAAGCAGTTGCTATCTTTGATGATACCCAGGACTTGATCAGCCCCAACATAGTCATTTTCAGCTACTGCTTTAGCTAGCCCTATTCCACTTAAACTAGGAAGCCCAAGAAATTGAGGTGGGGGCACTGACCCCCATGGATGGAGTGGATATGCCTGTTAGGAGACTTAATATTTATACTACAAATATGCTAATTGCTAATCTACTAGCTTGACAAGAGATATGGGAAATACAATAGAATCCAAGCACTTCTAATAGAATATAAGCTTCTTGAGGGTAATGACTTTTATTCTGCCTTTATATATTCCCTGGTCCCCGTATAGTGTGCAGTATGTAGTATATATTCAGTAAATTCTGGCATAGATAGATGTCTGCTCATTAAATTGACAAATGACACAAAGCTGAGAGGGATCACTAATATACTGGATGACAAAATCAGGATCGAAAGAGATCTTGACAAGGTAGAAGACTAGCCTGAATTTAAGAAAATGAAATTTACTATGGATAAAAACAAGTTATGAGCATTTAAGAAAATGTTTATCTGAATAGTCCCAACTTTCCATTAACAACCAGTAACAAGTATTTAGTTAAGGAGAAAATCTGGGAAAAATACATATGGATGATTTGAGGGTAGTGGGAGTTGGGAAATGGTAGTGGAAGGGTCATTCTTGAGTCATTCTTACAAATTACGTAGCTTCCTCTCTCAAAGAAATCTAGATAAGTAGAAATCATTGAATTTTCATTTTTCATTCTATATCTTCTGAAAGAAAAAAAAAGGAGGATGTGAACTATGGAGATGCTTAAGGATTAGATAAGCATTAGAAAGTCATAAACTACTCCAGAATTTGAGCTATGAAGAACTTTTATTTCTAAACTTTTAAACACGCAAAGTTAATTTCATTTTATGAAGGCTGAACCTGTCCAAACCAAATGTTTCATTAGATTTTTGATGGGGCCTATGAATGATCAAAGTCAAATTTATCTTCAGGGTCCCTCTAGTTTCATGTCTGTATATATAGTGCTTGTCAACTCTATGTATCTGGTACCTTGCTCTTCTAGTAAACCGTTGCTCTTTCGATTTTCATTGTGGTATGCCATCCAGAAAGCACTGCCTCATGCTCTTGACCTTTCTAATACCCTTCTTTTGCACTTATATTAGTGACCTTTCCATATTGATAGTCCCTCAAACTCCCTAACTGCATAATTCTCTAGTTTTTTTAATCCCACAATCCATTTCTACATTCTGCTTTAGCAACACACAAAGATGTCACAGAATAGATCTCACCATTATCCATGTGTTATACCTCCCTAATTAAAATCTCTGACATTCTTCTATCTGACCATAATCTATCATTCCATCTCTCTTTATGCTTCATCCTTCCTAAACAAATTTATCACCCTCAGCCTCTAATACCTTTACCCTTCAGTACATGTTCAGGCTATTACGCCTTCTCTGACTTAACTCCCTGTCTTTTCCAATCTTAACCCTTTAGGAGCCAATTCAATGCTACATCATTCTCTACTTTCAAATCCTTCATCCATTTGACCTATTGCTGCTCATCTTTTGCAAAACATCAGCCTTGTATTGCTTCCACTTCTTCACATTCTACCCATCTGCTTCTGAATAGAGAACTGCAGAAGTTGTATAATGATGCCAACTAGATACAATTTCATATTATCAAACTTCAACTGGGCTCTCACTGCAACAAGGCAGTTCTTTTTTTCTCCTTCTATTTATTCCCAATCTTACTCCAGGTAAAAGTTTTTTCTAAAACTTCTCTCTTTTTAAGCATTCTTCACTTTCCCTTATTGTCTCTCCTTATCAGTGGACCTCTGTTCTTACTTTATTGAGAAAACTGAGGCTGTTCAGTATAAACTTCCTTTTACCTTGTCTTTTTATTTTCTTGACAAGACATTACTAACTCTCTCTTCCTATACCCTCAGTCTCTGAGGAGATGTTCCTTTTCTTTGCGAAGGCCAATCCCTCTACATGTGCCCTTAATTACACTATCCCATCTTCTCCACCAGATTTCAAACTCAAAGTCCCCTCCCCTCTCTTGAATCTTTGATGTCTCCTTAAATCATTTCTCTTTATTTTCAATTAGGTTCTCATCTTCTCCATCCTTCAAAACCTTTCAGTATGATCCCTTCAAGCCATTGCCCTATATCTTTCATCCATTTCACAAAATAACTTCTAGAATAAATTGTCTACACTTGTTCCCTTTACTCCCTCTCCTGTCACACCTCAGTCCTTTGCACACATCTGTCCTTTGACCTCATCATTCAACTGAAGTTGTTCTCTCCATAGTCACCAATGGACTGAACAAATTTGCTTGTCTTGGTCCTCACCTCTGTCCACCTGTCTCCTGCATTTGACACTCAATCACCCTCTCCTCATGTATACTTTCTTCTCTGTGGGATTTTATCACAATACTCTCTGCTGGTTATCTTCCTACTTATCTAGTCACTCCTAATCTCTTACTGATTTTTCATCCAGATTATTCCACAGCATTTAGCACAGTGTATCTGTATCCCCAGCACTAGCTGTCTGCTTGCTACTTCTCAATTTTTTTGGCACATGTGTGGGTTTTCTTCAGGATGTCTGAACTAGATTCCCTGATATTCTCTCATTTCTCTCCTTATTCATAACTTTGCTAGTTTCCATGGGTCTAATTATGTCATCTCTATGTTGATGACTATATATCTAGCTCAAGTTTCTCTCCCAAACTGTAGTTTTACATCATCAGTTGCCTACTGGACATTTCAAAGTGCTTGTCCAAGAGATACCTTCAACTCAACATGTCCTACACAGAACTCATCATCTCCCCCCTCCAAACTTACCCCTCTTTAAACATTCTTATATTTGTTGAAGGTATCACCATTCATCCACTCTTCTAGGTTTATAATCAGCATTTTCTCTGAGGCCTAAATTTCCCACATCTCATATATCTAATTGCCAAGTCTTGCCATTGCTAACTAAACTCCACATCTTTCACACCTGAGTCCTCTTTACTTACCTATCTACCACCAGCTGTAAGGCCTTACTACTCCCTGCATAGAGTGTTGCAAGAGCCTCTAATGGTTTCACTGCCTTCAGTTTTTTTTCTTAACCCACTCTAGTCTTTTCCTTCATACAACATCCAAAATGTATTTTCTTAAGTGCAGGTCTAGCCATACCACTCTTCTATTCAACAAGCTTTAGTATTCTCTATTGCATCAAGAATAAAATATAAACAGAGATGAGGTGTGGGTGATAGAATATGTAGAAAGAAAGAGAGAGACAGAGAAAGGGCGATACGCACACAAAGAAAGACAGGCAGAGACACAGAGACAGACAGAGACACAAAGAGAGAATAGAAGGAAGGAAAGAAGGAAGGAAGGAAGGAAGGAAGGAAGGAAGGAAGGAAGGAAGGAAGGAAGGAAGGAAGGAAGGAAGGAAGGAGGAAAACCGAAAATAGGTGGAGGTCATAGTGGGTGTGAAGACCAGAGTTTGTAAGGTAGAGGGAAAGATAGAATGAGAAATGCCTATGATCAGATGAAGGAATTTTAGAATTCATGAACATGGAAGTGGAGTGCATGTGGGTGATAACAAATTCAGGAATATGACCATCTCTTTCATTACCTCTGTGTGTGAGGTAGAATAGTTCATGCAAAACAAACAAATTGAGGAACTGGGAATTTAGAGTATGTGAGGATGTGTCAGTACATATGCTGATATCCTCTAACATGAAAGCAGGAGTTGAAGAGGAGAGAAAGGTCATGAACATCAAACTTGTTAAGGAAGGTAGGAAATATCCAGGAGGTTGGTAGATAAGAGCTACCAGAAGTCTTGATTGGCTGATAAATATGTATTGAATGAACTTCAGAATAGGAGAGGCTGCTGAGTCATGTTAGTAGAGGGGAAGTCTGAAAATAGCAATGGGAAACAAGGAATATTCTGACTTTGGAAGGGAAAGTGGTATAATCAAAAGAAAAAAAAAGCAATGGAAATGGCAACCAGGAGTCCTATATCATCATGAGGGAGTCAGATCTCAGTCCATACAGAAAGATGGAAGAAGTCAGAAAGGAAAAGTTTTAAGATGAAAGACATTTTGTCATCTATGAAATAAGTATCCATGGTAGCACACTGGAAGAGGTAGGTAGATCTGGAAGAGAAGGTTGTGGGGAGGGCAGGTGAAGGGTAATGAGAATAAAGGAATGAGATTTGGACAATGGTAGTCAAAGGTTCAGAATCACTGGGTTAAGAAGACTGACAGCATGGCTCATCTTTGAGCAATGAGTTCAGGCAGATTATCATCCTCAGAGGGTAAGGCAAGTGGTGTGAGGTGGGGCTAGTTATTGTGGCACTATAGAGTTGGGTTCCAAAAGATAAGTAAACAGTATGGGTGGGACTTGGGATGATATGGTGGGTCTGTATAATGGAAACTTTTCCCAGGTGTAAGACAACTGATGGGGACTTTGAAAACTGCACTGAATTTGGGTATCAGAAGATTATTGATATAGTTGGAGAGACCAGTTTTAATTGAATGATGACATCGTATGCCAGATGGCAATAGGGTCAGAAGTGAGTATGAGGAGAGGAAGCAGGGGCAATAAATTTAGACAGTTTTTTACTATGAGTTTTACTGTGAAAGGGAAAAAAACTAAAGAATGATCACTTAAGGAAATGATGTCAAGTGAAAATTTATTGAGAATAAGGGTTGCATGGGCATGTTTGAAAACAGTAATGAAGGAGCTAATAAATCAAAAGAGTCACACAAAAGGGAACAAAGATTCGAAAAAGAGAGTGTTGATCTAAAGGGCAATATTCAAGAGGTGGGGGATAGGGAAATGGGGACAGGAAGGGATGGGATCAAAGAATTAGCCTTGGTGAAGAGAGGGGCTCCCTCTTTATCAGAAATGGGTAACTGAGAAGAGAATGGGAGATCATGGCAAGGTATAGACTTATAGAGTGAGGAAGAATAGAAAACTCATGGTGAGTAGTCTCTATCTGTTCAGTAAAATATGAGGTAAGGTCCTCTGCTGAGACAGTAGTGGTAACAGGTGCTTAAAGAGAGCTGAGAAATTTTGAAATAGTGAGACCAGTTTAGGTAATGCAAATGAAAGTCAAGGAGCGAAGAGTAAAAGGAGAGACTAGTTGAAGTTAGAATAAGTAAATTTATAGTGAATCCACTTAACATAGTTGTGTGACTTGTTTCTATAGCACCCAGTCAGCAACGTTTGAAATGGAGCTGAAAAGGTTAGTGATGGTAAGTATTCACAAGTTGGGGTTTGGCAAGACAGGGCCAGTCACAGGGCAAGGTGTGGGGGAGATAATAAAAAATAGAGCAACAGTGTCAAACTCATAGATATGAGAGGATGCTAAATCTTACATAAGGATTCCTTCAGGTCACATATTAACTTAGAAAATCACACATCAACATTATCTATGTTCTACTGTAATTTTATTTATTTTGTCAAGTATTTCCCAATTACTTTCTAACTTTAGTTACTGCTATTTGGGAATATTTTGGGTGCCAGTGCTGTTTTGGGGCTATATGTTTGACACTTCTGGACCTGTTGCAGTTGTTCAGTTGTTTCATTCATGTCTGATTCTTCACGACCCCATTTGAGATTTTCTTGGCAAAGCTACTGGAGTGGTTTGCCATTTCCTTCTCTAGCACATTTTTACAGATGATGTACTAAGGCAAATGGCGTTAAGTGATTTACCCAGGGTTACACAACTAGTAAGTGTCTGAGTCCAGACTTGAAATTGTGATGAGTCTTCCTGATTCTGAACCTAATGCTTTATCCGCTGTGTCATGATCAGTATAAAAATGAATTGGTTCAAATGAGGTATTTGTAAAAGCTCTTTGTACAGTGCCTAGCATATAATAGGTACCATGTGAATACTAGCTATCATCATCATTATTTGATAATGATAATGATGATGCTGATGATGATGTCAGGAACAGGAATGAAGAAAAGTGAAGCCAGACAGGTGATAGTCTGAGAGAGCATGGAAAGATGGGGGGGGGGGGAGGGGACAGAGATCACAGTGAAAATGAAGAATAGGTTAATAGAAAATCAATATCAATGAATTCACAAATCTTTAGTGATGGAGAGTGATGGTAGACTATCTCTCCTAGAGTAAATAATAAAGAACAGACCATGGTAATCATTTAATAAATATTTACTGAAAAAAATTAAGCTGCTGATTGAATTTTCTCCCTATTGCTTATACTGATTGCTACAAGATTTTTAAAGGAATGGATCATATTTTATATTTATCTGTACCCATAGTGCATTACATGTAGATTTTAATAGTCATGTTAAAAACTGCTGATAAGTATTGGTATAAAATAAGATAGGAACTAGAACTCAGATTTAATTAGCTTAAGAAATTTCCAGATAAGTTAACTCAAATAATGCAGTGTAAGAATTGCCCAGAGCTTCAAGAGGTCAAGTGACTTTCCCAGAGGGATCAGCCACTATGTGTGAGAGGTGAGACTTGTTCAAGAAACTGGCCAGAACATCTGAACGCAGAAAATAAAGTGCCATTCCAAAGAATTCAAAGATCACCTGCAAAAAGCAAAATAAAAGGAAAAAAAAAAGGAAATAGAAAAACCTGTGTTGTAAACTCCAAGACATATAATGGTTAAATTTTACAATTCTAATGGCATCTTATTTTCCAGGTTTCCAGGAGAAAGATCTTCAAATAAAGAGGAAAGGAAATTTGAACTCAGGCAATAATTATGTACCAGCCAGAAACTATAGGAAGGAATTGAATATAACTGGAAAAGCAATGGAGCTCAAATGCAACTCAAAGTGGCATTCTCTGCAAACCTGAGCCTGATCATCAATGAAAACAATAAATGTTCAATGAAGAAGCATTTGTAACATTCCTACAAAGAAAATCAGACCTGAAGAGATTATTTGCTCTTTAAGCATCTGAAGATCAAGAACTCACATGTGATTAAATCCTACTGGAAAAAAAAGAGGAAAAAAAACTAGAAAGAAAAGGATATCCATGGGGTTAAAAACAACAAGTAGAGCAGCAATAAAATAAAAGCAGAGGGCTGTTGAGAGATTTCTTTTCTAAAAGTGCACAAGGACACCAGGGTGAAAGCAAAATGTAAATGGGAGAACCAGAGAAGGAACACTAGGTCTAAAACATCACCTACTTAACACAGTGTGTATGTGTGTGTGTGTGTGTGTGTGTGTGTGTGTGGGTGTGTGAGTGTGTGGGTGTGTGTGGGTGTGTGTGTATGACTCATTAAGTTAAAGGTAAATAATGGAGGGAAAATAACTCCTAAAGTATCTCAGGAGTAAATGACCCTATGAGAGAGCAGATTATGAGGCAAAAAGAAAGACTGAACAAATAAAGAAAGGAAGAAATCTCAATTCAGTGGCAGAAGAAGATTCTAGTAAAGAATGCTACCATAACGACAGTGATATTTATATATATACATATATATGTATATGTATACACACATACATATATATATATGTACATATATATATATTCTATAATGGGAAGTGGCAATTTGTTGCTTAGAGGCAACACTGACTCTGAGAAAGTGTTGAATCTCCATGGACAAGGATCCTGTCTCAATGTAAGGGGAATCAGAGGTTGGAGTAGCAAATACTCATGACTGGAAAAACCTGAATCCAGAGAGGAACTATCACGGGGAAGGGAAATGAAGGGAGGGAAGGGATGGGGTGAATTTTAGGGAAAAATAGGCTTAGTACTTATGTTTATAAACATAGGTCCATATAACAAAATCATTAATGAATATCAATTCAAAATTTTATGTAAAATTCTCTCAAGCACACTACAGCAATTCTTCCAAGAAATCATTCACTATAGCCAAGCAGGATAGTTTATCAAATTAAAAACAAAACACGATTATTTCAGGAAATCCAGGAGAAGCATTTTGCACATACAAAACTCTTCTATGCTAAAAAGCCATAAACAAAAACATAGACACAGAGAGAGCTTTTTAATAGTTTAGAGCACCTCTTTAAAATCCTAGAGCAAGTGTTATGTGTAATGGAGATACCCTAGAAGCCTTCTCAATAAAGTAAAAAATAAAGCAAGAATGCCCACTTTCTCCACTATTATTTGATATAGGTCTGGAAATACTAGTGATAACAAGAAGACAAGAGAAAAAGGAATAAAGATAGTTAAAGATAAAAGAATTCCAAACTATACCTGTTTGCTGATGATGTGATTACATGGAAAATCCAAAGGAATTAGTATCAGTATATATTGAGATAATTAATAGATTCAGTAATATTACACACTACAAAATAAACGTTCAAAAATCATCCGCATTTCTATACAATAATAACAAAATCAGGAGACAATAACAGAAAGAGCAATCCCAATTTAAATAGCTACAACATAAGCCAATTATCTGGTGATCAATTTACCAAGCAAACAAAAGCTGGAGGAATATTCAGTGCTCATGGTTGGGCTGTGCCAATACAACACAAAAATGACAATATTATATAAGTTAATTTACAGTTTTAATAGTATACCAATCAAATTATCAAGAGAATACTTCATAGAACTTGGTAAAATAACAAATTCAATAAGAGAAACATAAAGAAAATAATATTGAGTTTTCACCTCTGCAAATTGGCAAATATGACAAAAATGAGAAAGTCAATGAGGGAACACATACTATTGTTGGTGGAGCTATGAATCAGTGCATTCATTTTGGAAAACTATTTGGAATTATGAAAATAAAGTTAATAAAACATCCACTTTCTATGACCTACAGATTCCACTGCCAAATTTAAATACCAAGGATGTCATTAATAAAAAAAGAAATATTTACAGCTAGGTCCCTATTAGTGTGAATAATGAATCCCATCAGGTAGTTGCATATATTCAAATTTGCAATATTGAAGTTACAATTATACAAAATATGGTAATTTTATTCAGACCAATGGAAATATTCAGGACAAATTTGAATAATGCAATTTCATAATATTCTTTTTGCAGTTATTGAGACCTAGCTCTACTATAAGAAATTTATGAATATAGAAAAACATGGAAATATTTACATGAACTGATGTCAAGTGAAATAGGCAAAGCCAAAAAAAATACAGAGATTACAATAACAAAATGGAAAGATCAAAAACCATTAAATTTGAATATCACAAAATTACAAAGAAGCAGCACAATTCCAGATAAGACATATGAGAACATTTCCTCACTTCACTCCTTTGTAGAGATGAGATGTCCATTAATGTGATATGTTGCATATTTTTTTTGATTCATTGATCAGTTTTGCTGATTTTTTCTCACATTTTACTTTTTTCTTTAACAATATTTTTTGTTATATAGATTGGTTTTCAGGGAGAAAGGAAAGGAATACTAGGAAATTTTTGGTGATGTTAAAATATATATCTCAATTAAGTGTATTTTTAAAATGATCAAACTTATTAAATAATTATTCATTTCTGAACACGAGCTTTACTATAACACTATAACATAAATCTTTAGAGCATGGAATACAATTTATAGTCCATTCGAACTTTTTCCCAAGAAATTATCAAAAGTACTAAAAGTCCTCTAAAGATGCCGATAGCAGTCCTATTGAAATGTTTTTCAGCTCAGATAAATTCAACTAATATTTATTAAGTTCTTTCTCTATTCAGAGCACTATACTAAGGGCTAGGTTCCACAAAACTCAAAGGTAACACTTACTATCCTCATGTATATTATTATCTAAAAAAGGATATTTACATATAGTACAGCACAATACAACATAATCCCATAAAAGGAGAGCCAATTTCTTTTGGCCCTGGGATTTGGGGAGCATGACAAAAGTAATTACCCATAGAGAGAACTGAGAGAGAAGTAGGGTTCTCAGAGGAAAGTATTTTCTGCTGTAAAGAGGGGGATTCTCCCCCTCTTCCCTTATTTTTATTTCACCTGGAGATAAGTAGGGCAGAAACTGTGTTTGTAGAACTCAGACTCAAAATGTGACTTGCTGGGAATCATATAGTTGAAGAAAATGGATGAAAGTTGATATTGGAGACTACATGCCCAAGTTCAGTGTATTTCCTATCATACTGTGCCATGTTCCTGGCTGGATCTTACAAAGTAATAAACAATAGCTAAGGTAGATTAATGCAATTAATTATTAAAGGAGTAATTCTTTGGGAAACTCTGAGATCCACTAGAGGGGAATGTATCTCCTGCTGATTTCCCTTAGTTACAAACAAAGCAATTTGTAGTTGAAACAACGCTCTAATCTTAGCCATCTACCTCTCACTCTGACTTTTCATTCCCCAGGACTACAAGTCCAAGCTTTAACACAAGCTAGATAAAATGACGCTCTTTGTATTGCCAAAGTAGGAGAGATTGTGCCAGAGATCTAATCAGGTGGTGACATGGAGGACTAGAAGAAGATGTTTATGGACATGGAAAAAATACATCTCCAAGTGCTCGGTGCCAGCTCTCTGTTTGCAGTCTAAGTTTCAGTAGTGAGCAAAAGGTAAAATTTGTTTGCAACTGTGCTAGTTCTTCAAAGAGTAGTGCAGATAATGCAAGATGGAAAGTCCTGCAGGGGCCCTGGAAAGACAGACTTTTTGCTGTGAAGTTTTCACATCATTTAGCCATTTACCAACATTCCAGAATGAAGATGGAAAGTCTGGGTTGTTAATGAATGTCAAGATTGAAACTGGCCTGTTAGGTTACTTCACATTGCACAATAGTCTGGAGCTACAAGGGCTGGGAATAGACTAAGGATCCCAGACGGAGATACTCTAATTGAAGATTAAATGTCATTGAATAATAATCATGCTAATCAGGAAGCACAATCTTATTTTAATAAACCTGGGTTAACTGAAACTCTAGATTAAGTTCTGAGACATCACAGACAGCAATTTAAATCAGTTTATTCGACAACCATGATAATATGATATTAATTATATTACCTTACAATTACATGGTAATCTACCATTTTAAAAAAATCTGTCATATGTATTAATTATCTCATTTGGCCAATGAGAACTGATGCAGAACCTACCTACTATGTTCCCTCACAACCTCTCTGAGCCTGTACACTTACTTACCTTTTCGGGTTAATATAAGGAAATATATTTTGTTAATTTTAAAGTGTCATAGTGAAAAGAATTATTATTGCAACTCCAGTTTGAAAAATTTCATAGTCATTCAAAAATGTTTTTAAAAAATTGCAAAGAGCTTTGCTATTATGTCTGTATCCTCTGTCGGTCAGATGTAAGCCCTTTGGAAGCAAAAATTACTTTCTATGACCTGAGTCCCTAAAATACATGTGAATGTCTCTGTATTTTTTTCACGGTTTGGCTTAGTATCTTTCTGTTTATATATCAGTATTGTTAGGATCAGACTCTAACACCTAAAGTTCAAGGTCTATGTCTAAGAAGTACTTTTTAAAATTATATGTAATTGAATGCCAAAGAAAAAGAGAAAAGGAAAGCTTATACTTTTAATAGGTCAGGAAGAAAGACCCAAATAATACGTGTCTGTAGTTAAGCAATGTGTGCAACAGCCTATTGCACACTGTCCTTGTGGTTGAGACAGAGAGGTATGGGCTAGATAATAGTACATGCTGGTAAATGGAGAACTAGACGAATGACTAGAAGACCCAAAGAGCAGTCATCATCAATCTGGGGGGAGTTCTTTAAAATGCCATGTAGAGCTTCCATTGACTCTAGGATGCTCAATATATTTTATTGTTGACTTGAATAAAGGGAAAGATGACATGGTGTGCATCAGATTTTCATATGACAGGATGGATGAATAACACATTCGGTGATGGAGTCAGGATCCCAAAATGGTATCATAATGCTAAAAGTTAGAATCAATTCTAATTAGTGAAGATTTAAGGAGGATAAATATAAATTCCTACAGTTGTGTTCAAGAAACAGTGTGATGGAGAAAGCACAGCTAGATAACAATTCATGTGAAAAAGATGAGTTATTAGTGTATTACAAGCTCAATATGGATCAATTTTCCTTGACATAGTAGCCCAAAATTAGCATATATTTGATCTGTATTAAGATAATTACAGTGTTCTGAATCAAATATTATTTCTATTACACTCTACCTTGGACAGATCGTATCTTGAGCATTGTATTCTAATCTGATTACCTCCTATTAATAATGACATTGATTGAACTTATTAAATCCAAAGGAGAGTGACTAAGAAGATGAGAGGTCCAGAGAACATGCCACACAAGAATTGGTTGATGGAACTGAGTACATTTTTTCTGGGAAAAAAGAAGAGTTATTGGGAAATGATAGCTGTCTTCAAAGAGTGTCATATGAAGAAAGATCAGATCTTTTTTCTCCTTTTATCCTAAAGGGCTTGGATCAATAAATGGAAGTAGGAAGAAGTCAGATTTTTGTTCTAGATAAAGAAAAAACTTCCTTGTGGAGCCTTGTTATGCAGTGGGTTCTCCTTTACAGGAGATCTTCAAATGGAATCTGCATGACCGCTTGTCCCAGATTCTGTAGAGGAGCCTTGTTTTACTCACCATACCCCATCAAGTCCATCCCTCTACTTCCTCACCTTTCTGTCTCCTTCCATGTGCTGCTATATTTCCCCATTAGAATGTAAGTTCTTAGGATAGTTAGGGGATCTCCAAAGTGCCTTCCAACTTCGTTGCTTTGATTTTCTTCACTTTGGCTCCTCCTTATAATAACTTCCAAGTCCAATCAACCCTCAATTCCTCTTAAAACATCACATACAATGTCTCTCCTTCAGTTTTTATTCTTATAACTGTCATCTTATTTAAATCCTTATTGTCTCATGCCTGCATTAATGTTTCCTATATTGTCTTTCTTTCTATGGTTTGTGCTCTTTCTGTTGCATCATTCATATTGCCACTAGGGAAATCATAAGATGCATTTTGCCCAGATCATTTACCTCCTTGATAGCTTTTAGTGACAACCCTCTCCGTTTACTCTTTGTGATGAAGTCCAGAACAGTCCAGAATGCTTAATTTGACATTCAATATCTTTACAATCTGTCCAAGCCTACTTTTCAAATTTCATTTTCTATTGAATTCCAATATAAACCCCATCAGTGTTACTGCCAGCCAGACTGTTCCATCCATTGTTACCTGTTTATGCCTTACCTTATATACTTGAAATATCTTGCCCTCTCTTCTATTCTACAAAATTCTTTTCTTCATTAAACTCAAATCCAATATCTCTTCCTTCATACAGCTTTTATTAATCCTTGCCAAGGTCCTTGGCAAGGACCATTGCTTAGAATGGAGGAATTTCAAGGAAGAATAAGATTACCCTGTCATTGTTTTAAAAAATAAAATAGGCCCTTTTAGTTGGCATATTTGGGGCCCAAAGGAGAGTCCACATTGCTTAAGTGGAGACATCAAGAGAACAGGAGGCATAAACAATAAGGGAAGGGTACTGGAGCAACTCACTGTACCCCCATTACATTGGTATCATGACTGATGCCTCCAAAGAACTATAATCTAGCAAGTTCCCTCATACATGGACTGGAACTGATATATCCAAAACAGGTCAGCATAAAGGACAGACATGTTACCAGAGAGTCTCTGATACAATAGCCTGAAACCTTGGAAATAAGAAAGAACCTATCTTAGTCTTTAAAGACACTGTGCCCAGGGCTTGGTGAATACCTAGGTTATGCTAAGCTTTCACTTGCCCTACATTTTTGCTTTAAGTTCAGCTCAGGTGTTTTATAGGGAAAGGACGGATCTCCATTTAAGGTGGGTCTCATTGATTTTCCATTCCTAAAGTTAGAAGTCTGGAGGCACCACATCAGTTAGTAACCTTAGAGTTTCTATCCTGAAATGTTCCAGATGTTCGGTAGAAGGTACAGGTATGGGGAGATACTAGGAGGAGTTCAGAATAGGAATAAAAGGGGTAACAGGCAGGGCACATGACTAAAGAATAATTGACTATTGGATAGAGAAAGACCAGGTTAGAAAAACCCACGTGGTTTTCTTTTCTAAAATGAAATGATTTTTTCTTTCTCAGAATTCTTTAAGTATTTATTTTATTTCCATACTGTCTACTTGGCACTTATCATAAATGACTTTATATTTTTCATAACCTATATATATATACGTATTTGTGTATATATACATATACATACATGCATACTTATGTATACTTTTATATAGATATATTGGTATATATGTATACATCCATACACACTATATGTATATATAAACATACATACATATATATATATATACACACACATACTATCTCAGGTGGTTTATAAGATACTTGAGTACTTTTTTATGTCTTCTATACCTCCAAACCTAGTTCATAATAAATGTTCAATAAATGTTGATTAATTTTGATATTTGTCCACATGCACATATGCCTGACTATCTGGGTATGAAGTAGGGTAAAGATCCACAGAAAGTCTTTTTCTCTGTCAGTCCACCCAATTTCAGAATAGACAATGAAAAACCTCTAACTAGATTTTTAAGCTCTTTGGATGTATGGATCATATTAAAATGATTTCCCTCCCAATTTATTTAGTTTTAGTTTTCAACATTCACTTCCATAAGTTTTAAATTTTCTCCCTCTCCCTTTCCTCTCCCTTCCCTGCCCAAGATGACATGCAATCTGATATGGGCTCTACACATACATTCCTAATAAACACATTTTCACATTAGTCATGTTGCATATAAGAATTACAATGAAGCGGAGAAACCATGAGGAAGAAAAACCAAAACAAAACAAAAAGACAATAGTCTACTTTGCTCTGCATTCCAACTCCATAGTTCTTTCTCTGGATGTGGATGATTTTATATAGAAACTCAGATGGTGCAAAACCATAAACAAAGTTAATGCTCTATAGATCTTGATGAATGATGACAGTCAAGTTAAATAACACAGTATTGAGTAAGCATTGACTACGTGCCAGGTGCTATGCTAAGCACTGGAGATAGTCTCTGACCTCAGGGAGCTCACATTCTAATGGAGGAGACGACACACAAAGAGCTATATTGTTTGCAGGCAAATTTCAGAGGGAAGGTAGTAGCATTAAAAGGAACCAGGACGGCTTTTTGCAGAGGGTAAGGTTTTTTTTCTGAGACTTAAAGGATGATAGGAAAGTCAGGAGGTAAGGACAAAAGGAAAGCACATACAAGGCATGAGCACTGAACTTAGAGTCAGAACACCTCCATTCAAATCCTGACTCATGCACTTACTGACTGTGTTTCTTACCTTGGACCTTGATTTACTCATTGATAAAATGAGGGAGTTGGATTGGATATCATCTAAGGTCTTTTTCATCACTAAATTCTCTGATCTTTTGGCTTAAGTCTGGTTAGAAGTCAGGTGATCTATAAGATTAAGGTAAGATTTGTCTGATGATATGTGAGTTATCCCTTATACCTGGAATGCATACTTTCCATCTATTCTCTTTTGAAATTCTTATTTTACTTCCTGACCTAGTTCACTTGTCATCTTCTCTTTGGTGAAATTCCTAATACTCTGTGAATCAGTTTCCAAATTTTGGCTCTCTCCTTTACCCTCATCACATTCTATCGTGTGACGGATGACAGATTTGTTTATATATATATGTACAAATGTGTCGATATAAATTTATATATATATATATATTATCATATCTACACAGTAAGGTCTTAGGGCAGGGAAGAACTATGTCATTTTTAAGATATGTATGCCTAACACTAGGCACAATATCTAGCACATTATAAGCACTTTATTAATGCTTGTTGAATGAATGACATGAAATATACACATTCCATTAGCTTTGTCTGTTGGTGGCTCCATTGTTTCTCTTTATGGCACCAGAATGAATAATATGAGTCTCATGAAAAGACCAAACCTGATCTTGTTCTTTCTCTGTAACAGAGTGTGTTACATGAGGCAAAGTGGGTTGGATTTGGAGTCAGAGAACCTGGGTTGAGATGCTGGCTTGCTAGCCATATGACCTTAAACAAGTCACTGAACTTCTCTAGGTCCAAGTTTCCTCATCTGTTTGGCATTATCAAGAGTTCTTAACCTTTTTTCCATCATAGATCCTTTGGACAGTCAGGCAAAGACTATGGACCTCTTCTCAGAACAATGTTCTTAAATATATAAAATAAGATTCCTAGGCTTAAAAAGCAATTCTATTGAAATACATAATATACATACATACATACATATAAGCATATATACTGTGTATGCTTGTTTAAATGTATTACAAGCTAATGCACCTTAGCTTAAGAACTACTAAATTGAATGAACTCTTTGGTTTTTGCCAACTCTCAATAATACAACCTTAAAATTCAGCCTTATCTTCTGTCACTTAATGTTATTTTAAAACAAACAAGCAAACAATTCTGTGTGTATGTGTGTGTGAGCATGTGTGTGTGTGAATGCCTGCATAAGAGTAGCTTTTCTGAATGGTTTCTTTCATTTCCTGACAAGCAATATACTTCCATGTTCTAAAAGGATTTGATTTCTCAGGTCCCACTCCATTCTTCTGAATACCAGGAAAGTTGGAAATTTAGTCATTTTTTTTTTTTTACCTTGAATGAACTTCTTTTTGTAGGGAGGCCCTACCTCTTCCATGACATTTTGCTCAAAAATTTTGGAATTTCCAGAAGAGGAGACATAAAGGAAGACAACAAACGGACACATCCTGCAGTGGTATCACTCCATTGCCACTTGTGATGGTGGGACTGGGTATACTTTGCCACCAGAAGCCAAAATCTACCTGGGATTTCAGTAGATGATAGGTTGGCTTAATTTTTGAGAGCAGATACCTTTAGAGCATACATTGTCACCTTTTCTTTGTGATTTCTAATTATTTTTGACCCACTAGACTCAAAATCATATTTCCCTTTTTCTTATTATACCAGGATTCTGTTTTGACCAGAGAGCAAATTATAGTGATTTTAGTGTAGAAGACCCCATATATGGTTTTCAAATACAGATTAAAGGTCAGTGATATCCTGGTCTATGTTCTCACAGAAAGTCTCTGAGCCATAACTTCCAACTCCTTCTATCTTTCCATCTTCCTGTGAATATTAGATGCAGTAATGGGGACCTATATAGGAGTCTGTTCCCATCAGCAAGAAGGTAAAGACTTTCTTTCTCTTCTTCTGTGCCCCCTCCCTCTTTTTTCCTTCCCCACCCCCAAATTCACTATGTTGGTGTACAAACTTGCTGCTGGCATCAGGCCTTGGATCTGTAATGCAGTATTTTGCTCACAGTTATTGCTTAATAATATGTGTGTGTAAATGAATGAGCACCTTTATATGATAGAATCATAGACTCTTCTTTTCTTGCTTTTTTTAAAGGAGCATTGGCACTAAAATGTATGTTAGCGAACATATTAGAATGTAGAAATCAATGAAGTAAAGAGTATAAAACTAGTAGACGGAGAAGTCTAGACTCAAATTTGTTTTACCACTAACTGTGCAGTCATGGACACTGAGTTTAAATTCTCTGAGCCTGGGTTTTTTGTTTGTAAAAAGAAGATATTACAGTGGATAGTCTCTAGGGATTCAATTTATTCAAACAGTCTATGATCACCAGAGACAGCAAGGATAGAAAGAGGGCTTCAAAACCAGAAAGACCTTGGTTCAAGTCCAATCCTCCACATGTACTGTCATCCTTTACAGGGCTGTGTCTTGATAGTTTCACAGAAAAAAACAATTTTTCTTTCTCATTAAAAAAATAATTTAATTTTCATTTTTTCCCAAGGTTTTTCCCTTCCCTCCTTGACCTCCCTCACCCATTGAGAAGGTAAGAAATACAAGGCTCATTGTACATATGAAGTCATGTAAGTCTGTAGGAGTTGTGGTGTATTGATCAATTGTCATAGTCTTTCACAATTCATCATTGTTTCTATACTGCTATTACTGTGTAAACTGTTTTCTTGGTTCTTCACTTGGCATCAGTTCTTATAAGTCTTCCCAGGTTTTTCATAAACCATCCTCTTCACAATTTCTTATAGCATGATAGTGTTTCATTACATTCGTATTCTGTAATTTTTTCAGCCATTGCCCAATTGATGGACATTTCCTCAGTCTCCAACTTTTTACCACCACAAAAGAGCTGCTGCTATAAATATTTTTATACTATGGATACTTTTCCTTTCTCCTTTTATCTCCTTGGAATACAAGCCTAATAGGAGTATTGCTGGGTTAAAGGGTATGAACAGTTTTATAGTTCTTTGGGCATAGTTCTAAATTGTTCTCTGGAATGGCTGGATGACTTCACAGCTCCACCAATAGTATATTATTAATAGAGAATTCTATCATAATTAAAAATACTATAAATACTTAAAATACCATAACATTTAAAAAATTATTTATTTTTAATATTTAAAAATAATTCAATTCCAAATTCTTTCCCTCTTTCCCACCCCTCCCCCATCTATTAAGAAAGCAAGCAATATGACATTAATTACACATGTGAGATCATGCAAAACATTTCCACATTGGTCATGTTACATTAAAACAATTAAGGAAAATGAATAAAATGAAAGTATGGTCCAACTCACACTCAGTTCATTAGTTCTCTCTCTGGAAGTGGATAGCATTTTTTATCATGGGACCAAGGGAATTATTTCGGATCATTGTATGGATTAGGTTAGCTAAATTTTTCATTATTAATCATCATTGAAATATAGCTCTTACTGTATACAATGTTCTGGTTCGTCTCACTTCACTTTGCTTCAGTTCATATAAGGTCTCCCAAGTTTACAAAAATTATTTTTAAAAATTTAGAATGAAAGCACTCTACCAGACTCTTTTTTTGTGAGACAAGTATGGTTTTAATGCCTAATATGTTAATGAGTACCAATTTTAAAAGTCTAGATAATCACAAAAGGAGAATAAGTAAATTCTTCAAGTTAAATGTAAATGGAACTTTACTTCAGTTCCTAGCAAAATTCTAGAATATATTATTAAAGGTATGATTTGTAAACATTTGGAGAGGGAGAAGACTCATAATTATTTTAATCATCTTTGGGCAGGCAATTCTCAGATCTGTTTCTGTATTCCTAATCTCTTTCCAATCTCACAACTCCAATGGCCTATCTTGACATTTGAAACTTAATGTCTTGTAGACATCTTAGAGTCAACATGTTGAAAACTGAACTAATTGTATTTCCTCAAAGAATCCTCTTTCTTCTGAAGGTATCATCACTCTCCCAAGTCACCCAGGTTTAAAATACATAGTCTGCATTTTGTCTCCCCAATTAAAATTTGAATTTCTTTAGATCAGGGATAATGTTTTTGCCTTTCTGTGCATCACCAGGACTTAACACAATGCTTCACACAGAACAAACGATTAATAAGTGCTTGTTGACTGACTACGAGGAATTAAAACTTGAACAATTATGATTACTGTATTAGTGTAGGGCCATCATGTGGAGGTGAAGAAGGTTGGCAAGAAGTTTCGTTCTATCTCCCATTTTGTTGTCTTTGCACAGCCTGATCCTTATTCCTGGCATGATCTTTGTCCTCAGCTCTACCCCTTGGACTCCCTAGGTCCCTTGAAAGTCTGAGTCAAATATGATGCTCTATAAGAGGCCTTTTCCTGATTATAACCAATTATTCCTGAAATTATCTTGTAAACATTTCCTACTTACATATTTATGCATGCATAGCTTCCTTTCAGGGGAATATGAATACCTTCAAGGCAAGGAGTATTTCATTTTTTGTTATTCTATCCCCAAACTCTACCACTGAGTTGATTTTTTCTTTTTGAGACCAGATATCACAATAACTGGAAGTTTAACTGCCATGCACAGGCCCAAATCCCGCTACTGCTTGGCCTGGGAACTTCGACTGCCTCCATTTCCAATCTACATTTGTTCACTTCTCCTTTGGCAATCTGGTAGACTCCCATCCTAGAGGCTCATCATATTGGTGCTAGACCTAGGGCAAATACCTGATAGCTTAACTTACTGCAGCTCAGATCTTCTGAGCTCATCTGTGAGCCTCCACTCTCCCTCTCCCTCAGTAAGAGATATTAAAAGCACAAACCATCATATCTGCCTGCATAATTAAATTTTAATCAATGCCTGTTGAATGGAATTGAAGTAAAATTATGGATCATCTAAAAGATGCTGTACTTTGGGAAAATAAGCATTTACTTAAAAGATGGCTATTTGGCTGACAACCAATATATATTTCTTCAGGATATTAATGTTCACAGATGATTTTGAGCCATGAGATGAGAAAATCTGAGACCAATTTTTTGGACCTCTTTGTCTATGGTTATTCTTTAAAAATTACTGAAGGTGAGCAGAGGAAGGGATCCAAGAGCCTACTTGGCCAAACAAATATGAAAATCCCTTTTGCATTACCCATGGTAGATGGTCATCAAGCCTTTTCTTGAAGACTTCCATTGAAAGATAATCCACTATTTTTTCCAAGTTGCCTCATTTTACTGTGGGGAAGTTCTTATGGTTGGGGAGAATTTTTTCTTCATAAAAGCCTAAATTTCCCCCCTTTTTGTGGTTTTTAGATCTGCCAGAAAAATAAACCTCATTAGGACAGTCCTTCAAATACTTGAAGATATTTATCATCTCTCTCCTTCCCCCATCTTCCACTCTCCAAATAAAATATCTTTAGTTCTTTCAACTCATAATATGACACATACTTGAGGTTTTATACCATTCTGGTAACTTTCCTATAGATATTATACAATTTATGAGTCTTAATGAAAGTATGGCATTGCAAACTGAGGATGATGATGACGATGGTGAATATAATGATGATGCATAGTACATATAGTGCTAAGCAGGCACTGTGGAGCACTTAGAGTTTGGTTAGACATCAAAGACACCAAATTTGATCATGGTATCCTGGTCCATTACCAGTTATTTTGATTTTTATCCTGCCTCTGAACTTCAGTGACTCTGGAAGAGAGGGTGAACCTGATGACTATGCAAATTTTGCCTCACTTAAATCCAACTCACATGCAAGTCAACACATCACCTGTGATGTCATTGGTCCTTTTCAAAAAAAGAAGGATGAGGATCAACAGAACTGCTTTAAGGGTGTAAAAATGCTTCATGTGTCATCCTATTTGATCCTTACAGTAACCTTGTGTGGATTCAGCTGGTAACTAGATGAGGCAAGATTCAAACTGAGATTCTCCTGAAGATAAGTCTACTGATCTTCACTGTGCCATTAGCCGTCCTACTGTACCATATTCCAGTTGTGATCTGCCCAGGACAAAATACAGAAAAGATGATTGCCTCCAGTCACTGAAAGATGTGGGCAGAGATAGAGAGTTTCTTTATACTTATTTTGTATCCTTGGACAGAGTACTTCTACAAAATCAGAGATAAATGGTGCATTGTGTACAGTATTGAACCTGGAGTTTGAATATGGCTGCAGACACTCAGTAGTTGTGTAACTCTGGGCAAGTTATTTAACTTAGTTTTCTCTTCTATAAGAGAAGGGTGATAATAGCAACTACCTCCCAGGGTTGTTGGAAAGATAAAATTATATAGCATGTAAAAGTGCTTTGTAAATCTTAAAACACTATCAGTGCTAACTAGTATTAGTTGTTGTGATTTTCATTAGCAGTAGTAGATGTGTTAGTGGTAGCAGTAGTAGAGCTAGCTGGTCTAATGATTTAGTGATTTAGATCTTTATGAGGATAACAGATGCTCTTCCCAGTTTTTCTGATTCTGCTTTTTCTAACATTTGCATTTATGAACTTATTACTTTTTATTCAAATTCTTCTTTTGGGTAAAGTCAGAAACAACCACTTCGTCCCGCTTTCTCAGGTTGCCCAGTTGCTCTGGGTGACGTCTGCCTGTCGCCACTTAAACTGGAGGGATAACAAGGTAGTTAGCCTAGAACAGGGAAGGTTGATAATTGCAATGTATTTTTGACTTGTTTTTGGAAAGATCCAGGTGTCTAACCTCTCCATCCCCCCAAACCATCAGACTAAATGCAGGGGTGTTGGCAGATGAGATGGCACAATGGGCAGCCTGCCCATCAGATTATTCAGCCTGCTGTTGAAGTAGCACCTGAAAGGCTAACATAACACATCAGGAATGCTTCATGGTCCACAAACACAGGAGATCTTCCTAAGCAGCAGCAGAACTGAGAGTATCTGAGTGGCCAAAAACTCTATTTGGCCTTAGAGTGTGTGATTTTAAGAGGTAGGCCTAAAGCCCCAAAAACATAAATCATATTCCTTTGACCAATTTTATCCATGAATTTTTTATAAGTAGACAAAAAGAATTTTCCTGGACTTCAGTCTGTTAGCTAAGAGTTTATACTTGAAATTTTGAAAACTAATCTCTAGAATATAGCTGGTTGGTGGGAAACACAGACTGGATCTTCTCAGCTTTCCTTTCATCATTTCAATATACTTATTGTACCCTGTTATACAGAACAGAGGCAGAATATGTCTTTTATTGCTTTGTTTAGTCAGTAGCCAAGACCCAAAGAACAGGGGAAAACCCCCCAAATCCCACAAAAAACAACAACATAAAAAAAAACTCAAGGCAGATAATTAGAGCAATTCCCAGGTCATCAAGAGAAGGGTGGCCATACTCTACTGGGGAAAAGCTAATAAACAAAACAAAACAAACCATTGGAATAGAAATCAGAACACTTTAGTTAAAATCTCAACTATTACTACTTGTGTTATCTTAGATATAACAGTTTACCTCTGTAGGCCTCATTTTCATCATCTGTTAAACATGGGAGGTTGAAATGGGCGATTGTTAATAGACTTTCTAGCTCTAAGTAATATGATCCCATTAAGCCCAGATAGGTGGGTCATCCAGAAACATGCAAAAAAGCAAAAGCTTCAAGAAGTGAAATAGTGTTAGCACATGTTTCAGAAGAGAATTAGGCAGAAGTCCAGAAAAGCAGGCAAAAGGTCTAAAGCAGTGGTCAATATGAACTCCAGTCCATTAAAATTAGACAGAGAACCCTCCTGTCCCTAGGAAAAAGTTATGAATGGAAAGGTAAAGATGAATCCTGGCAAAGATTCAGACACAGGAGAGATAAAAGGACTCAGTATTACAGAATATGAGAAAGAGACTTGAGCACAGTGGAAGGAATCATGACAAAAGCCCAGTTGCTATAGATGAAATAGAGAGCAAGATCAGCTGTCAGGGCTCTTTATAGTCACATCTAGAAGAGAATTGGTGTTGGAGTATGAAGCAGGTATTAAATCTCAGGTGAGATTTAAGTGAGGCAATGTAGGCAGGTCACAGGAACCTGAGGGCAGGAGGGAAGAAGGTCTTGCAATGCTAGTTGATAAATAGATAATAGAGTGATTCATGTGATAATATGTCTAGAGGGGTCATTGCTCTAGTGCTATCTACCTGTATAATTAAATAAGTGGACCAATACTCCAGTGGGTCTGAGATCTCATCTGTATTCAAAGATGGACATTGAAACTCAGTTATGCTTGCCTAGTCCCATGCAACTTTTGCCCCGTCTCCTGTTTGCCTGTCACAAAGGATTCATGCCATGTGCTCTCCTTCAAGTTCTCCTACCAGCTTAAAGATATGAAGGGAGCTTGTAGGTCATCCATCAGTTATCCCTCACTTTCACCATCTTTATTTTTAAAATCACCTATTTCTTTGACAACATCCTTTCACTTCTCCTTTGTAATTCCTTGTAGCCTAGCCCTCTCACCATGTTCCTCTCCATTGTGCTTTGAGTGATGGTAAGTTTAACTTGTTTAGAGTCTATAGTATTCCATATCTTTCAATCATGCACCATCACTGGAAAGAAAAACTTTGATATACAACATATAATTTGATAATTGTTTGGTCAATACAAAGTGGTCATAGTTGAGGACAGAAAAATATGGAAAATATGATTTGGAAAATATGATTCAGGAGTAAGGAATGAGAGGAGTCAAAGACTTGTAGATTAGACAGAAGCCTCACACCTATACTTGCATGAATAATTTCTTCAATAAAACAATCAGAATGCTTAGGACATAAAGAGTCTGAAATAACTTTACAAAAAAACGAATCTGATTATATTTTAAGAGACAAAAAGTGACTTATTATTGATTTGGGAAGGGAAGGGTACCTGACTCATCCTTCTCTTTCTTCTTGGCCATATTTTTTGCTTGCCTTTTTATTTCAGAGATATGGTCACTATATCAGTGACCTGTGGTTTCATCAGTGTGAAACAGCTCACAACACCTCTATAAGTTATGGTCTTATAAAGCAGCCTGAGAGTCAGAGAGATTAAATAGCATACTCATGTGTCAGAGGTGTGATAAAAACCCAGCACCAAGATGCTTCTCTTGAGGGATACATTAATGCTTAAATTCTTCTTAACATAGAGTGAAACTAGACTTGATGGCAAGTATATGGATTATCCCTGACACTGCCATTTAAACTAGTTCTTATGGATAAAAGGTAGCTGATGTCATGTACATTTATAACAATAGTCTGTTGCTGTCTTTGAAATATTATCAATGTGATTACAAATGGAATAGCATGTATATAGCACTTTGTGAACTTTAAAGTGTCATAGGAAACCTAGAAAATATTATTGTTGCTATAAAACTATCAATGTAATATTGAATGCTTTTTAAAGGGCCAGGGATTGTTCATTGATCATACAAAGTGAATCAAATAGTATTTAAAGAAATTCTAGGTAAACACAGGAAAAGGAATCTTTTGGAATCCTTTGATGGATTTCTTGCAAAGGAAAATTTTGACCTAGAGCACTTCAATAAATTCTAATAGAGAATTAGAAATATCACTTTCATTGGTTGCTTAAGTTTTTTTCTTATATGGGAAAATGGATGAAATTCTCTTACTTGAAGTTTTCCTCCTCCTCTTGCAAGAGGAGGTGTATTATCATGGTCTAACTAATGAGAAGAAAAAAGTTATTTACACACCCTGCTCTTCTTGTTAACTGGTTCAGTTTGTGACTGATACTGTATTTTGTTTTTCCTTTCTCCACCAGGATAGGTAGAAGAGGGCTGTGGAGAGACCCTTTGCCTCAATTATGAACCTCAATGGCTATCAACAGACCCCACTAACTCCTCTAACTCTTATGTTCTCAAAAACTGATTCAAGTTCTTTATGGATGTTTGGCCTGATAATTTGTTTGTGTCTTAAAAGTACAAAGGAACTACCATTCTGAATATGTGATACTGGGGAGAGAGATAACCAAAGACTTGCTGAATTTCCTGGTACTTTTCACCTAATAAATGCTTGGTGATTGATTGTTTGTTTCTGCAAAAAAAAAAAAAAAAAAAGAAACCAAATAGCTCCAGCTTCCTAATGAAGAAGAGAAGGAGAATGAAAGAAAAAAATCACAGAAAGAGAAATGACAGATATTTCAGTTTGTCTGTAAAGAAAGGAAAAAAAATAAAACACGTGGTATAAAATAACAGAGGGAAATGAAGGTGATTGTATTGTCCGAAGCTGATGAGGGTTACTGTACACTGTTAATCTACTCTGTGACAATGAGTAGCTAAGCAGCTGCTTCATACGTTGAAGCTCACATTTGAACACACACACACACACACACACACACACACACACACACACACACACACACACACACACACTGACTGGTGATGTTGTCACTTGACCCTTTTCCTTGTCTCTAAACAGTGGTTCATATTTTTGATGCTCATTACAATAAGGAAGACAGAGGTCACTGCTCAGGTTACCTTAGTTCTTTTTCCAGGTAAGTAAAAAACCAGAATTTCAATCTCCCTCCTACAAAAGGAGATGAGACAATTCTTAGTGAGTTACAATACCTCCTAGATGACTAGGGAAGAGGAGAATGTTCTTCAGCTTCTTTTCCTTTTGTGTATGAAAAGAAGAATTTGAGAAAAGTAAGTTAATTCATGGTATAACTACAGATAGAAGGCATTATAATTTAAGTAGCCAAATGGAAATTTCATGGGTGGTATAAACTGATCCTAGGACTACTTTATATTTGCCAAGCAAGTCATTTAACCTCTCAAATGTTGCTCATTTCCTCCTTCTGCAAATGGAAGGTGGTAGAAGAGCCCCCTTACCAAAATGCTCAGAGACTACAAATAAGTAGAACATTAGACACATAAAGACTAGATAATCATTTTCAAACAGACCCACCTTGGTCAAATACAGTGCACTCTTTTATTCAGAGCTTAAAAATAGGTCCTGAACTTGTCTCTGAGCTGCATTTGAATGGGTAATGTTTGGCTGGAGCATGAGGCTGGCCAGTGTGCCCAGCATTCCTTAATTCCTGGATAGTCTATCGATCGTTCTTGTCAGTATGGACATGGAAGAACATTCAGTACTTACTGTACATGTGGGATATTCCTTAAGAGGAAATGACAAAATAGCTTGATTAGAAAATTGTTCTCTTACCAGATGTTATGTATACAAGATGAAATATTTTTATGAAATGGAGCTGAACATAACTGCAGTATGGAAACAATGTGCTTTTCTGTGGCTTTTTCCTTTTTCTCTTTCTCTTTATTTTTTTTCTTTCTTCCTTTATCTCTCTCTCCCTTCATTTCTTCCTTCCTCCTTCCATCTCTCATTTCTTCCCTCCTCTCCCTCCTTCTTTTCTTCCCTACTCCCCTCCCACCTTCCTTACCTCTTTACTTCTTCCTTCCTTTCTTCTTCCCTCCCTCCCTCCTTCCTTTCCTTCCTTCCAATTTCTTACTGAATGGTCTGTATGTTAGGGTAGAGAACAGAAAGGGTTACTTCCCCAAAGGATTCCTCTACTTTGGAAATCTGAGGCTCAAAAATCAGGGAGCTTGAGATCGAGAGTTATATTGGGGTCAATTGTTTCTAAAACAGAGAAGTGCTTGGGTAACAAATTTAAGAATTCATATATATATGATGGTGAAGTGACATGGCGATAATCTCTTTTAGTTCACAGGGTGCTCCCTCCTTCATTCAGTCTCTTAGCATCTTGCAGATAGTGCCTTGTCCTAATTAAAGTGGCCTAATTAAATTATGCTGCCTTTGCTTTTATAGTCTTTTGCCCTAAAAAATGTTCCAATCAAGAACTCATCATTGCTTCATTTTTCACAAAGCCTGGAGCTTGCTTAACATACTGGCAAAAGCATTTAAGGAGTATGTTCCTGTAAAATGCATCCTTGGCTCTAGGATCTCATCCACCTGTCCCAATAGGACTGTGGGGGAGAGAAACTACACATTTTGAGGAATATAAGGAGACCCCTTTTTAGTCTATTACTGCCATGCTATTTGACCCAAGGGTTGTAAAGACGATAGTTTGGGTCCTGCTACTGTTACATATGTTCCAGAAGAATCTGACTTCTAAAAGGAAAAAAAAAAAGAATTCTCATTAGTTTCATAGTTTTTCCACTATCTGTTCTAAGGTATGAATTTTCCTTGCTATTCTTTCCTTCCTGCCTATTGCATTCTTAATCCTTTGTTTCATTTCCTCCAGGTACTCTTGCAGGTTACCTACATCCAGACATTTTTTTTCTCTGAGGCTTTACCTAGACTTGGGTTGGGGGCCACTAATCTCTTGGATGTTTACCCCACAGGACTTCTTTCAAAACAAGTTATTTCCTTATCATATGTAGAGTTTGCTATGGTTGGCTTATGAGTTGACTGTACTTGGGTCAAGCTCAATTTGTCCCAGCTGAATGGGCAAAACCTGTCTGGTCCTTAGTCAGACCAGTCCCCTCCCTACCTTTTTCAAAAGACTCTAGGGATGCTCTTTTGCTTGCTTCTATCAGAGGACTCACCTCTCTAAACTCTTCCTCTGGATCTCTGCAAGACCTTTGGGGTCCCATTATTCATTCTTAGGTTGGATAAGACAGTTTGGAGATGATTCTTTCTACCTATTAGAACAACAGTCTATCTCTAATCCCCAGTGGAGAATTTGAAGGAGATCTTTGATCCTAGCACATGCCATCTTTTCACTCTTACAGAGAAACCATATTGGGAGAAGATGTCATGGAACAGTTGAATGCTGTAGCTGTTATTAATGGAGTAGCTTTGAGGGCTCCTAAAAATACCATGTTTTCTGTATTTAAGGAGAGATAATAAAGGAGTACAGGCTATGACAAAAACACAACCATTCTAATTTTGTTTTCATTTATTGTTAATTTAATTTAAATAGTAGAGTGTGAACATTGCCTATTAGACTGGAAGGAGGGAAAGATAAGTCAATAGTAAGGGCAAGAAGGAAAGATTATGAGTCAAAAAGACCACTGAAGTATACTTGTATGTGTTCGTCCTTCGTTATTGAAGAAGACCATGCCATCAGAGAAATAATGACATGACTTGCACTTGACTTTGTTTTGAGTGAGAGAGGGCTGTGCAGGTCACCAGCCTCACTTCTCCTCCAGAGCCATCTGGATCCAGTGACCAGATGTTCATCAGGATGACTGGAGATGACCCAGGATGAGACAACTGGGGTTAAGTGACTTGCCCAAGATCACACAGCTACTGGGAGTCAAGTGTCTGACGTGAGATTTGAACTCAGGTCCTTCTGACTCCTGCAGTGGTGCTCTATCCATTGCACCACCTAGTTGCCCCAAAGTATCCTTGTAGTTGTAATAGAAAAGTCATTTCAGGAGATTTCTTTGCCAAAGGGTTTGCAGAACCACAGCTCGATGGACAAATTCCCCAAAGAGGCTATTTCCTTTTGTAGAAATCAATATCCTTTTCAATGTTCCATGTCCTCATTCCTCTCTCCCTCACAAACCAAGAGCACAGTTTCAGAGAAAACCAACTGGCATCCCAATGAGTCCTCTCAATTCCTCCTGTTTCACAATAAATGGGAGCAGGGTAACAGGAGGAAGCTGACAAATGGGCTATTTTTGAACAAGAAGTTGGCTCAACTGTCAGAAATAATAGCAGCCATGTAATGTTTGTGGGATAGCTCACTCATGAAAGATGACTTTATAATTGGCCTTCCAGATTTCTAGGATAAGAGCACATGTTGAAATCAGCATAACTTTTGTGGGTTTTCAACATCTACAATCCAGAGACTCAAAGAATGTCCTGGTGCATTTTACCCCTAATTGCCAATATCATGATGACACTGTTTGCTTACTTTCAATTGTTCTGCACATCTTTATTTGACATTCATTTATTTTCTTGTCCCTGTCCTTTCAGAGATTAAATAACAGAAGATAATTCATCTTGACATCTCTCCCTGACTCTTATTATTACTTTTACTGTTTATCAAATTATTTTCTGTTTAATCCTCTACACTTTCTTTTTGAGGAGTGGTATGGAAGAAAAGAAGTTTTCCAATTACATTGTATACCATGTGGGTTTGTACATTACCACTTGACTATTCCTCAAATGAAGACAACTGATTATTCATCTGACTGGATATGTCTGTGATTTGACCCAGCTTTTGAAATCCTTTCCCTGGCATGGGCTACTAGATTTTTTTTTTTTTTATCAAGGACAGTTACAGAGGACTAGAAAAAAAAAATTTGCATTCAGTTCAAGAGAATTTAATTTCTGCATTGTTAAGTATTTGAATTATTCTCTGGGCAGAGATCTCTAGAGAACCTATTTATGAATCTTTAATGTAAAAGGCTAGATGAAATTTGACATACCCTCTTTTCTTTGCTAGAAAGGATGAATTTCTGATTATTTGTTTCACGCTGGTATTCTTGGCAAATTGTGTTGTTTGTTTGCTTTTTTTACCATCAGGGATCTGACAGGTTCTATCTAATCTCACCTTTCTAAGGAGAATAAATTCTTCGTTCTGAAAGTTGATTTAAAACTGACAAATAGTATTAGTACATTCATTTACATATGGAGTACTTTAAGGTTTACAAAGCGCCTTCCTGACAGCAATCTGCTAAAGTAAGTGGTACAAATATTATTATCTCCATTTTATAATTAGCAAACTGAGATTGAACAAAAATGGCAGGACCATGGTCATATCTAGGAAGCGTCAGAACTAGAATTGGAGCAATGTTCTTTTTTTCAGGGCCAGCAGTCTTTCTTCTATCCTTTATCCAAGGATAAAGGATATTTATTGCTTTATCCAAACAAGTTGCCTTACCCCTTCCCAAGTAACAAGGATCTAAAGCAAACAAGCAATCAAGTCGAAGTTTATTAAGCAACTACTATGCCCGTAGTACTATGATAATCACTGCCCAAAGACAAAAGCCAAACAGTCCCTCCCTTTAGAGAGCGGGCATTTACTCCGGGTTTAGGACCGAATGATCAAAGTGGAAATTAGTGAAAGCAAATTTTTCTTCTCAGATCACAGTGTTTTCATTTTTGTTAATATTCTATTTTATTGAGACCAAGATTATGTATCAAACTGATTTATATGAGATAAAAGAATGAATTTTTCTCTCCTTTCCACCTCGCTGTCAGTCTTTCTATCCCTCTCCCTCTCTGTTGCTGTCCCTCTCTCTCAATCTCTTGTCTATCTCTGTCCTGCTGCCCTCCTTTCTCCCCTCCCCTCTTCTCTTCTTTCCCTCCCTCTTCCTCTCCTTCTCCCTCACTCCCCCCTCTCTCAGGAAGAGCCAGGTTGCGTTTGTATTTTTCATCGTGCTTTCATTTTATTTCCAAATGATCCTACCTGCTTGTTTAAAGGAAGCAACATTAACAATAACGATCTCTTCTTGCCAAAATGCCCAGAAGGATCTTGACTAACCAAAGTGCTTAAGGGAAAGGGTATTGTGGTTACTTTATTTTTTTTGGTTAACCGGAGGTTAGCCAGAGAACTGTTCTTGTTTCAACTCCTAGCTGTTAATTTATTTAAATAAATGTCCCCTTTTCTGTCTGAGTCTGTACAGACCACTGAAGAGAATTTAATTTTCCTTTGATAATTGTACAGCATATGAGAATCTTTATTCCAAACAGAATTTTCATCATATAGGACTAGAAATATGGACTTTGGGGAGTTAGGCAGAGTCCTCATGGCATATTTTAAGCTAAAAATGTTATCACTTGTTTTTAAAGCTTTCTTTCCTTAAAATTCTATCACATAAAAGCTTATAATAACTACTGATATTCTCAGGGAAGTTTAGAGTTTAGATATAGTGAGAAGTTCACTGACTCTGAAGTCAGAGACTCCAGGTACAAATCCTGCTTCCTGTGTGACTTTGGGAAAGCCATTTTATCTCCCTGGGTCTCAGTTTCCTCTGCTGTAAAATGAATGGGTTCAATTGTATGGCCCCTGGGTTCCTTTCTGACTCTAAATCTGTGATCTCATGATCCTCACCACAGATCTGTGAGGTAGGTAGCAAAAGTATTATTATCTCTATTTGATATCTAGATGATATACTTGATATAATTTTATATCTAGATGATATAATTGAGGCTCAGAGTGGTGAAATATGAAGAGCTAGCATTTCTTTGGCATTTTAAGGTTCTCAAAGTGCTTGACACATATTTGTCCTTAACAACCATCTGAGGTATTTTGCAGATTGGGGAAACTGAGACAGAGAGGTTAAGTGACTTGCCCAGGGTCATACTGCTGGCAAGTGTCTGGGGCTGGATTTGAACTCAGGTCTTCCTGACTCCAGACCCTGGGCTCTGTCTACTGCATCACCCAGCTTTCTATGGTCACTTACCTAGTGAATGTCAAAATGTTAGAATCAGTGTCTGACAAAAGTCACATCTTTCAACCTTAAGTTAAGTGCTCGTTTTTGCTGAAGCTTGCTGGGTAACTCTGGGTTCCAGTTAAGTAAAGTGTCACTGTTCAGCAGGATAGAAAATTTTAAATTGGTTGAGAGGCAGCTGCTTTGAACCCAAGGGTTGGAATTTGCTACCTCTGCTGTCCAGACACCTTTTCTTCACTCCATGCAACAGAAAACAAACCAAAGGATTCAGGATTGTGGCAGTTTTCATTTTCTTTCATAGAGTATTCCCTTTGAGTCAGTGATTTGTCTGCTCTCAACTTTTCCCTCCTAGGTCTTTGAATCCCGACAGGTGTTTCACAAACCTTCTAGAACTAATAGCAGTGCTAATCTTTGCCCTTCACAAACGGATCTTTTGTGCTGCCTGCTGGATTTGGATTTGAGTCTTTCATTTTCCTTCTTTTCTTTTTAAATGAACAATGAGAGCAAACAAGCTGAGGTGGTGGGGGGAGAGAATGGGTGGGGAAGACGAAATGGGCAGCTCTGGTTGGTTGATCATGATGACACTCTTTATTTGGTGTAGATGATACAGTACTCAAGGGATGTGATGAGGGGCAGGCTCCCCTTGTAAGGAAATAGTGTGGTTATATGACCAAGGGCTAAGTATGAGACAGACCACAAGGTATCTGCTACCAGAACAATGAAAAGTTCATGGGTGTAGAGACCTTGGATCTCAGGTGCAGTGAAAGAGAATAGGCCTTTATTGTTAGGGCAGGATCAGCACCCGCCTTTGTTCATTTTTTCCCTTGGCACTACAATAATGATATCTTGTCAATCTGGAGACATGTTGGCATAGATCGTAACCACTGATGGATATTTAGCCAGTCAATGCACTAAAATGGCTTGTCCTTGTTGATGTGTGTCTTTGTAGAATCCTCTAATGGGCGTATAAATAACTGAAACCTTCAGCAGTTACTGCATTTCAGCATGTCAGCTTTAACCCCTTATCTGCCTTCTCCCTTTGACAAGATGCTATAACCTTAAGATATGATAATTTTTTTGGTTATTTGTTTATGGAAATTGGAATTTCAAAGTCTCTTTCTCTGAGAAACAAACAAAAACACACTGAAAAAACAAAATAAATTTAGGAGACCTAGTTTGTCCAAATTCTTAGATTAGTTGAAAATATGAAAAATAAGAATATACTATTTTTGTACTTATGTCCCACTGATTCCAAAGGACATAGTGAAAGAATAGGACAAAAGCCTATGAGGGGCTTCAGTAGCTAATGGCCCAGCTGGCACAAAGAGAAGAGATTACCATTAAATTTTAAATTATTTTCAAACAATATAATTATTTTTTAAAATCAGAGAATGAGCTGCATATCTTTCAGTTTAATCATCTCAGTAGATTTGTAAGTGATGGGCAAAGCTGCAGGTGTGAAATACCAGTACTGCCTTACATTATAGATTGAGACTGTTAAATTTCATGAATACCTGCCTCCTGTCATGCTAAAGGAAGGAAGGACAGGAACAGGGCATTACACTGATCTCTATAAAATTGTTTGGGATACGTGAAACCTTAGAAAGGGAGTCCTGTTTTAACTTGGAAGAAATTTTAAGCTCTTTTGAAGCATCTGGTCATTTCTTCTTGACCACCATGAAGACACAGAGAATGTAACATTGCCTCCAAGGAGGACAATGTTAATACCTTTTATTTTGACTTAAGTACTGATGATGATTTCAGTGCTTCAATGCATGATGGTTTCAGCTAGGTTCAAACCAATGCTTTGGTTTGAACAACCTCTGTGTACCCTAGCCCATTGTCTTTATGAGTTTCTGTGGCTGAAAAACAAATCATGTGTTGGCCAATAGATTAGTGGTGTACCTCTCTGAACCTAACTCAGGGAGGCCTCAGGAAAGATTTCAAAAGACATCTGAGAAGAAATACTAGGAGCCCATAAACTAAAAATTCTACCAAGAAAGTCAGCCCAGGTGGGATAGAGAGTTCTTAAGAATAAAATTCTGAAACATATAGAAAAACAATTCAGATGAGGAGCAAAATGAGTTGTCTAAAGAGACCAGTATGGATACATAGGAAACTCACCAACCAATATATGTATGCAAGGTGGAAACAAAGACAAGTAAATGATAACGAATGCTAGTAAGTAGCAAGGTCATTTTAGAAGAGTGTTGAAGATATAAAAATTCAGAATAAAGTTGATAAGAAATACTAAGAATGTACTTTTAAAAAAATTATATTGGGAGGTCAACTAGGTGCCATAGTGGATAGAGCACTGGTTCTGGAGTCAGGAGGACCTGAGTTTAATTCTGACCTCAGACACTTACTAGGTATGTGACCCTGGCAAAGACACTGAACCCCCAATTTCTCTCTTCCCCTCCTCTCTCCTTCCCTCCTTCATACACACACATGAAAGAATATACATGTGTACACATATACATATGTGTATATACACCCATATATGAATATATATAATATGAAAAAAATGAGGAACATAGTAACATAAATCTATAACCGGAAAGAAACATTAGTTTCCCTCATTTTTCTTTAAAAATTATTGATAATATGTTTTTAATATCACTGTTATTTATAAACATATTCTCCCTGAGAGACATCACCTACAACAAAGTACAAAAAATAAAGAGAAAAAAACAAAACAGTTCAGTCAAATGTCTTAAAGCATTGACTGAGTCTGACAGCATTCTCAAACTTCAGTACCAACAGTCTCTTACTTTTGCAAAGAAGATAGATGCATGTTTTTCTTTCTTCTTCAAGGCTAAGCTTGGGCATTATATTTATACAGTATTGGGGTTTTTTCTATTTTTTTTCTCCTTTTTCGTAAAACGTTGCCATCATTGTGAATTTTCTTGGTTCTGCTTACTTTCCTTTGTGTCAGTTTTGTCTTCCCATGCTCCTCTATGCTTGTCTTATTTACTGCTTCCTAATGTGTAGTATTTAATCTGCTTTAATTAGACCATTTCCCAGTTGGTGGGTACTTACCTATTTTGTTTCCAGTTCTTTGCTACTACAAAAAGTGTTGTTATAAATATTTTGGTCTATGTGGTACCTTTGCTTCTTTGATCTCTTTGTCTACCAACGGGATCTCTTGGTTATGAGATATGAGCATTTTTGTCCCTTTCTTAGCCTAATGCAAATCATTTTCCAGAATGGTTAGATCAATGTGCAGCTCCACGAGCAGAGTGTTATTGCGCCTCTCTTTAATGTTTTTTATTATGACCTAGGCATTGTCAAGTTGCCAATTATGAAATTCTCTCCTTACTCTCTTCTTTTTCCTGGTCTCCTTGTTTCCTTTAAATATCAATTAAAATCCTATTTTCTACAAGAAGTCTTGTGCAGTCCTGCTAAATGTGAATGCCTTCTTTCTGAAATTATCTCCAATTTATTCTGCATATATCTTGTTTGTATGTAGTGGTTTGCATGTAGTCTCTCCCATTACATCGTGAGTTGCTGGAGGGGGAGGGACTGTTTTTAATCTTTCATTGTATCTCCAATGCTCAGTAGTCTCATAAAAAATGCTTGTGACTTGATCTTAGCAAATATGAACACACATACCTGCATATATGAGTGTATATTAAATGCAAATCTATAATATCTAAATGTTTAGCTTATCTTGTTTTTCTCTTTATTTTTAATGTTTCATTAATATCCTTGTCTTTCTTATCTTCTTTTTTTCAATTACTATAAGTACTCCAACTACTCTCCCCCCAACAAATAGGATTCTCCTTTCTAAAAAAACCAAAACTAAATCAAGAAAAATCAACACATTGCCTATGACTGAAAAACAATAACAACAACCTCTGATTTCTTCATCTCTAATTCATTACTTCTTAGCCAAGTGGGGGAAACATGCTTCCTTATTGGTCCTCTGGAGTCTTGGTTGGTCTTTAATCAGTTCTTAAATCTTTCACAACTGCTTTTTTGAACAATGTTAGGGTAATTGTATCAGTTCTCTTGGTTCTCACTTCCCTTTGCATCAGTTCATACATATGATCTCAGCTTTTTATGAATATATCATATTCATTATTTTTTATGGTACAATGATATTCCGTTAAATTCATATACCATAATTTGTTCAGTTATTCTTAAATTTATGGGTAACTTTTTTTCTTAATTATTTGATACAACCAAAAATGCTGCCACAAATGTTTGTTGCACATGTAAGTCTTTGATCACTTTGAGCTAGTTGTCTAATAATGGTATCCTTTGGTCAGAGGGTATGTACAATTGAGTTTTTTGGAGGGGGGAATGCAAGGCAACTGGGGTTAAGTGACTTGCCCAAAGTCATGCAGCTAGTAAAAGTGTCAAGTGTCTGAGGCCAGATTTGAACTCAGGTCCTCCTAACTCCAGGGCTGCTACTCTATTCACTGCATCATCTAACTGCCTCTTGTGCAATTGATTTTGTGGAATATTTGGAGCAACTGAAAATTTGCCAGTAGTTATATTCTTTGGCAGTCTAGTGGGTATGAGAGAGATCCTCAGAATCATTTTATTTTCATTTTTCTATTTAATAGTGATGGAGCATTTTGCTGTGTTTATTGATAGATTCTCTTTTTTATCTTGAAAACTTCTTAGAAGATATGAGAACATACTTCCAGAAGATGGACAGAGTATTAGGATCTAAAGGAGATCAGATCCCCCTCAAATATTCCAGAAAATTAAAAATTTGCCTGAAGTAATGGTGACAAAGAAAAAGAAAGAGAAATAATGAAAAAAAATCTTTCATTCAGTCCAATACTGTGCAGAGATGACCAACACTGTGAGGAAGCTCTGCTTTAAGGTAGACTGAAGGTAAAGTCCACAAGCAGTATAGAACTAGAGATGGAGATGAGGCCAACAATCTCAAAGGAGGCATAGCACGGCAGCATCCAGATTAGCTGCCAGAAACCCCTGCCTTGGAATACAGGAGGAGGCAAGGCTAGACCAGTATATAGATAATAGATCAATCAGGCAGCTCCATCCATGGTACCACAGGAGAAAGGGCCAGAACAGCAGCATAGTCTAGGCAGAATAGCACCCAAGTAGTTCATGTCCAGGCCACAGTAGGAACTAGAAATGGAGAAAGAGATAGGGGAGCATTCAGAAGGAAAAACACCTAGGAGGCCTGTTACCAGCACAAAATAACATCTGTCAGAGTCACAGGGAGGAATGGGGCCAATTTCAGATATAGGGCTATGAAAGAGTAAGGATACAAAGAATGAACTAGGCCCTAAATATCAAGTAACCAAGAAACTGATTCAAAATCCTGAAATTCTTGCAGAAGATGGGTCCTAGTCTTAGCCAAGATATCCAGAACAAAACAGAACTTGCCCACACTCTTTAGGACTATGAGAAAAAGCAGAATCAGACTCAAACATAAAGCCCCAATCCAGAAATTAAGGCTGGAGATAAGAGTAGAGAGAAGAAAATGCCAAATTCAGTGAAGAAAATCATGGACTGAAGAAAACCAAGAGATAATCTCAAGAAGAATGTAATTTCATAAGTTGAAATTAAATCTTCAGAGAAAGAAGAGACTGGCCATAAGGACTATAAAAATACCTGGGGGGAAAATGAAATATAAAATATTATGTTAAAATAAAATGCCATGTAGGGGAAGAAAGAATGGCCAGGAAAATTAGTATTCTATAACAGTGGTAAACCTTTCTCAGGAACTGAACTTTGTGAGAATTAGAATGGGTCATATAGAAAACAATGACTCCATGGAGCAAAAAAAAAAACAATTAAAAAAAAAATCAAAGGATTAAAAAAACGAAGGCAAAGTATACAAGCATATGTGAAGTGATGGAAGAATCCTACAAACCTCATTTTCAGCTGAAGTGGACAAAGATTGAACACAAAAACACAATTTGACACAAAGGAAGATCTTGGTATACAAATATACAAATTCAATGAAGAATAGCAGGAACATGGAGAGGGAAGTTTAGAGGAAGAGTAAGATAGGGGAAAGTGTAATCTTTAGAAAAGTGCGTACTCTTCCTTGTGACCATTTATCTATTTGGAAATAGATTTTTGTTCATATTTATATTAATTCATTATATATCTTAGATATTAGTCTTTTGTGTACAAATATTTTTATAGATATTTGCTACAAATTATTTTTCTCGGTTAACTCTTTCCCTTCCAGTTCTAACTACACTGGTTTTTCTTGTGCAAAATCTTTTCAATTTTATATATTGATATTGTTCATTTTATCTTCTATGGCCACCAGAACTCATCCCCTATGTGTATAATTGTGAAAGTTATCCCTTTTTTCCTTTCTAATTTGCTTCATGATATCACCTACATGTATCCCTTTGGAACTTATGGCATGTGGTGGGATTCAGATGGCTCTGGAGGAGAAGTGAGGCTGGTGACCTGCACAGCCCTCCCTCCTTCAAAACAAACTTGCACTCAAGTGCAAGTTATGTCATCACTTCTTTGATGGCATGGTCTTCTTTGGCAATGAAGGATGAACATGATCCTGTGAGTAGATGCAACTGGTTGAATGGGGACCCAGCTAACTGGGTAACTCAGCTCCTCCTCTCCTGTCTGCCTCCCCCTCCTCTTCCTTCTTCTCTCCAAAGGAAGGTAAATTTGGATGACTAAAAGATGCCCAGTTAACTTGGGTTTTTACTGGCTAGTTTCCTTTCCTTTCCTTTCCTTTCCTTTCCTTTCCTTTCCTTTCCTTTCCTTTCCTTTCCTTTCCTTTCCTTTCCTTTCCTTTCCTTTCCTTTCCTTTCCTTTCCTTTCCTTTCCTTTCCTTTCCTTTCCTTTCCTTTCCTTTCCTTTCCTTTCCTTTCCTTTCCTTTCCTTTCCTTTCCTTTCCAAAACCTTCAACCTACTGCACTCTGAAGCTGGAATGTCAATGGTCGGGGCTTTTCTGTTCCCTCCTAGCTTTACAATGATTATCAGTACTAACTGTTGCTGTTTCCCTCCCAGCCTCATGTCTTTCTTTTTCTTCAGCTCATTAAAGGGGCCATGTCCTGTCTACTTCTTAAATAGGCCTATTCAATAAATGGATGTTACCTCACCCTAAGTGAGTACCTGTAAAGACTTTGTCCTAAAGGGTCCAAGGTCTCTCAGTGCATCCTGGGCCATCTCCAGTCATCCTGATGAATATCTGGTCACTGGATTCAGATGACTCTGGAGGAGAAGTGAGACTGTGACCTGCACAGCCCTTCCTCACTCAAAACAAAGTCAAGTGCAAGTCATGTCATCATTTCTCTGAAGGCATGGTCTTCTTTGGCAACGGACAAACACAAACACAATGTATGTGACATGTAAAATTGGAATAACGATTATTTTCTAACTTTTTCAGTAGTTTTTGTCAATTAGGGAATCCTTACTTGTTGGTATCCTTGAGTTTATTGAACACTATGTTGCTATGTTGGATTACTTCTGAATCTTACTTATTTATTTTACTATCTTAATCAGCTAATACTAAATAATTTTTAAGATTACCACTTGATGTGTTAGTTTGAATTCAGTATTGATAGATTTCTTTCATCCTACTTTTCCTCCCATTGTTTCCTTCAAGACTCGTTATTTTTTGTTCCTCCATATAGATTTTGCTATTATTTTGTGTAGTTCTAGAAAGTAGCACCTTAATAGTTTGACTATTATGACACTGTATCTATACATTAATTTGGTTAGTATTACCATTTTTAAAACATTAGCATAGTCCAACCATGATGATTAATCTTTTTAAAATATTTGTCTGCCTTTATTTAAAAAAGTGTTTAGTTGTTATAGTCATGTCAATTTTGAGCATGTCCTGGGCAGTCAACAATTGTATATATTTTATAATTATTTTCGATAGAATTTATTGTTATATATTTCTATGTTTTTGTATTACAATCCAATAATAATGTTCTGTGACTTTTATTGATTTACTCACATTTTATATGTTCTCAGTGCTTAGTACAATGTCTGACATATAGTAAGCACTTAATTCAAGCTTATTAGCTGAATGACTGACCTTCTTTGTTTCCCCAGGTCTTAGTACACTGCCTGGAAAATAACAAACACTTAATAAGTACCTGTCTACCAACTAAAATTATTGTTAATCCTGCTACTTTACCAAAGCCAGTTTATTTCTTGATTTCTAGTAACTTTTTGGAAACAAAAAGCATTTCCCCTTTTTTATCTATGCTTATTTCCTCAGTTTCTTTATTTTGTATTGGGGCCATCTCCAGTCATCCTGATGAATATCTGGTCACTGGATCCATATGGCTCAGGAGGAGAAAGCGAGACTTGTGACCTTCCTTCACTCAAATCAAAGTCAAGTGCACGTCATGTCATCGTTTTCTTGATGTCATGGTCCTCCCAAATGGACAAACACAATTTTGTGTTATTGAAATATCTAGAGTTTATAGAACTACATCAAATAATATGATGACCATGGGCATCCTAGTTTTGTCCTTGATCTTGTCAGAGTTCTCTAGCATTTCTCCATTGTAGGTCACAGGTAGATACTTTAAGGAAAAGCCCATTATCCTTAGCTTTTTAGTTTATTTTTAGACGTGGGAGGCAAGGCAATCCAGGTTAAGTGACTTGCCCAAGGTCACACAGCTAGAAAGTGTCAAGTGTTTGAGGCTGGATTTGAACTTGGTTCCTCCTTACTCCAGGGCCAGTGTGCTATTCACTGTGCCACCTAGCTATTTATTCCTATCTTTTGGTTTTTTTTAATAAATGGATGTTGTGTTATTATCTTTTATTATCTTTTCCAACTTCATTCTTGTAAAGTATGACCTCAATTTTTTTGAAATGTATTTCTTTAATCATTTGAAGCAAACCTTCATGTAGTTGTTTATAGTTAGCAATTGCTTTGAGAACTGCTTGTCCATATGTTTGTGCATCTCTCTCTCTATATATATATGTATATATAAGTACATATATATGTGTGTGTACATATGTGTGTACATATATATAGCTAATGCTTTGGGATAGGGTCCTTATTCTTAAATATTTGTGTTAGTTTTGCAGGTATCTTGGGTGTTAAGACCTTATCGCAGACATATGGCACAACTACTTTGCCTTAACTAGCTGCTTCTTTTCTTACCATAGTTGCATTGACTTTGTTCATGTAAACGTTTTTCAATCTTCTATAATCAAAATGACTAATTTTATCTTGTGATCACCTCTCTAACTTGTTTGATTTCTACTAATGCCACCTCCCTCAGCCATAAGTATGAAAGGTACCTGTTTTTATTCTCTTCTACTTTTTTTATGGGGGAGTGTGGGGTGGTATGACTTGCAATCTTCAGTGACATGACCATTTTGAGCTTATTATGGTATTTGATATATGATGTATTTCTCAGCCTAATTTCTGCCAAATTTTCTTTCTAGTTTCCTTAACAGTCTTTATCATATAGAAATTTCTTCCATACTAATTTATATTTTTGGGCTTATCAAAAACTAGATTATTGAATTTAATTGTTATTTTTCCTTATTTCTTTATCCAAAATCACTGATTCACTTTTCTATTTTTTACTAGTAGGAAATAGTTTTGATAATTACTGATTAATAGTTTAATTAATTAATTAAATTAATGATTAAAACTTGATGTCTAAAACTGCAATTTCCCTTTAATTCCTACCCTTTTGTCATCATTTCTCTTGCTAAGACCTTTATTTTTTCCTTTTCATTTAGTTACTTACTTTTGAAAAGAGAATATTTCCTAAGAAGACATAGCAAGAACAGAAAGACGAGCATTAGCTTATCAACTCCTGGGCACATTTCTACTATACCATCCTGATGCCTAGAGAGAATGGGCTTATACTCAAAGTGATTGCTACAAGGTGTTTGCCCTACGGAGTTCACTTCTGAATGTGGCATAGCTAACCGATGAATCACTGTCACTCTCTTTGGCATGCTTTCCATCTATGTTGGGTCAATCAGGATGCTTGAGACTTCACTCCTCACCATCTCAGCTGACTGCAAAAACTTGTATGAATGCTGGTTCCCAGGCCATTTGTAGCTTGCCATTCTATCCTTTTTTAACTCACATAGTCATAGTTGCCTCTAGTATTCCTTCACCTAAAACAAGAGTTCTTAATCTGGGGTCTATGAGCTTAATTTCAAAAAATGCTTTGAAAATTATATTTCAATATAATTATTTTCCTTTATAATCCTCTTAATTTTATTTTCTACATTTAAAAACATTATCGTTAGAAAATTTTCGTAGTCTTCACCAGACTGTCAGTGGGGTCCATGGCACAAAAAAGGATTAAGAACCCCTGAACTAAAATCAAAAAGAGCTAAAGCAAAGAGGTAAAGAATAGAAGTCTACATTTATGGGCCCCATGTTGGAAACAGGTGGGAGGGGTCTAAGGCCTATCCCTATCCAGAGGTTCATAGATGTCTCTTTCCTTCTTGAATGCATCCAGGGAGGAAAGAGTAAGACCCTCATTTTAAAAAGTTAAGAACCCTGAGGACTAGAGTAGTTACCTTATCCATCATCACAGGGGCTAGGTCTACTGCTTAGAGTAGATGACATTATGATAACAGATGACAGAGAACAGCCAGAGCTTCTGTGTTCTCTGCCAAGAGGAATTATTCTGAAGCTGACAAAAGACAGAATATAAATGGATAATAGGGAACTTATACTTTAGAGAAATAGAAGCACAATAAAAGAGCATCTTGCTGCCTTTAATCAATCAATCAGTAAACATTTATTAAGAGCCTACAATGTACCAAACACTGGACTAAGCGCTTAATGGGTTCAAACCATCAGGTCCAGAAGAATTAAATGCTCACATACTGAAAAATTAGGCAGATATGATTATGGAGACAATGTGATCTCTGAAAGCTCATGGAGGATGAGCAAGTTGCTATAATATTGGAGGACAAATATCTTATTTTTTTAAAAAAAAGTGGATGAAAATGAAGTCTGAAAACTGTCATTGATATTACTGGCAATTTTTTTCCCTATAATTAAAGAAATTTTTACTTAGGATCTAGTAAATGATGGGCCAGAATGAATTTGTCAAGAATAGGTCAGATCAAAATAATGTCATGTCTTATTTGTTTGTTTCTTTTTATAGGTTGACATCATGGTAGGTCAGGGAAGTGTGATAGATAAGTTTACCACATTTTTAATAAAGCATCTGATAAAGTTTTTTTTAATATGGGAAATATGGGGAGATGTGGCCTAGACAATGATATATTTAGGTGGTTTCAGACCTGGTTGAATGGCTAGCTGCAATGAGTAATTATTTATAGTTAATACCATTTGGAGCATTCCCTCCCAGTGAAAACACCAGGGCAATTAGGTAGTAGGTGGCAGAGTGGATAGAACACGGGGGCTACTCAGGATGACTCATCTTGCTGAGTTCAAATCTGGCCTCAGACTCTTACTAACTGTGTGACCCTGGGCAAGACATTTCACCCAGTTTGCCTCAGTTTCCTCATCTGTAAAATGAGCTAGAGAAGAAAATGGCAAATCACTCCAGTGTCTTTATCAAGAAAACCCCAAAGGGGTCACAGTTAGACATGACTGAAATATGACTGAACAACAACAACCATTTGGAAATATCCCATGAAGGGTTCCAGAGATATGTGTTTAGTATTGGGGTATTCACCATTTTTTCAATGTTTTGAATAAAGGAATGAATCATATGTTTACGAAATTTTATAGATTGCACAAAGATAGGAATGATATGTAAAATACTGGTTGACCAAGTCAGGATTAAAAAATGTCTCAATAGGCTATAATGTTGAGTCGAACTACAAAAAAATACATAAAGTCTTGTATTAACAATTTCAAAAGTATACTATGGGGGAAGTATCTGGTGATTTTTGTGACCTACCAATTTATTATGAGTCAATAGGAATATGAAAACTAAGAAAAATAATTCAATTTTAGTCTTCATTGAGAGGCAACGTATCCTGGACTAGGGAGGTGATAGTCCTGCAATACACTAGGTAAGACTAGATGACATATCTCATAAATAGCTTTCCTGGCCATTATCATGCTTAATATACTGGAAACCTTTCCAACTTGGTAGAACCTTGTAGATCAAAGACACTTAACCTTTCTGTTATTATCCCCTTCCATCCAATCAATAAACAATTATAAAGTACCTATTATGTGCCAAGCACTGTGCTGAGCTTTGGGAATACAAAGGAGACGTAAAATAATCTTGTTTGTAAGAAGTTTACAATCTAATTGGTGGGGAGGAAGAGATAATATGAAAGCAAATATATACAAAGTAAGCTGGATAAATAGGAACAAATTAACAGAGGAAAGATACTAGAATTAAGAGGGGTTGGGAAGGACTTTCTGCAAAATATAGGTTGTGAGTTGGAATTTAAAGGAAGCCAAGGAAGTCAACAGTTGGAGTGGAGAAGAGAGAACATGGCATGGGCATGACCAGAGAAAGTTGCCAGAGCGAGGAGATGAAGTATCTTGTTTGTGAAACAGGCCTGAGACCTGGATTGACTATTATTTGTCGGGGAAAAACAGAAAGGTAAGAGGGGGCTAGGTTATAAAGGGCTTTGAATGTTAAGCAGAACTTTTTGTATTTGAACCTGAAGACCACAGTGAGCCACTGTATTTTGTTGACCGCAGAGAGTGACATGGCCTCTTTAGTAGTCTGATGCTTATGGACATCTCAGAATAATATTTATAAATGCATAAAATAAATGCATAGGATTACAAAGGAAACCAATGATATTAAAATATAATTATCAAAATACATTTTTAATTTTTTGTTAATTTGTTGGTTTTCAGTTTTCTACAATCACTTCCGTAAGTCTTAGATTTTCTCCCCCTTGTTCCCCACTACCTCCCTGCAGTCTTATATGGTTTCTATACATACATTTTTATTAAGCACATTTTCACACTAGTCATGTTGCATAGAAGAATTCAAATGAATGGGAGAAATCATGAGAAAAACCCAAACAAAACATAACACAAGAGAAAATATTCTGCTTCATTCTGTGTTCCAGTTCTGTAATTCTTTCTCTGGATGTGGATGGCATTTTACCCCAAGAGTCCTTTGGGAATATTTTAGGTCCTTGCATTGCTGTGAAGGGCTAAGTCTACCAGAAAAATTCCTTGCACATTGTGGTTGATACTGTGTACAAGGATCTCCTAGTTCAGCTCCTTTCACTCAGCATCAGTTCATATAAGTCCTTCCAGGCCTCATTTGTGGTATATGAATGTAATGGAATACTGGTGTGCTATAAGAAAAGATGATCAAAATATATTTTTTAGAAACACTAAGTTCATAAAGCTCTAGGGATCCACTGGCATAGTATGAAAGAACTCATGGTCACTTTTACATTATGGCGAGCCATCAAACGAAGACTTGAGCAGAGGTTCCTGACGTTATGTCCACTCGTGCAAATGGCTTTTTATTTGACTTTTCCACCATTTCCTGGACTGGGTAACTTCCACCCTGCCCTCTGATTTTCAGCTTCCTTTTGTGTGTGACCTCCCTCTATTCAGTTGTAAGCTCCTTGCGGCCAGAGAGCCCCTTTCTTTTCTTTTTCTTTTTCTTTTCTTATATTTGTGTCCCTAGTGCCTAGCACAGTGCTAGAACATAGTAAGTGCTTAATAAATGCTTATTAACTTGAATTGAGCTGAGCATTTGGAATCAGGGGCCTACCCTGGCAAAAAAACTATATCTGCCATGTCAGATATGGACATTATAGCAAGGGTTTTGGTAATTTTATTTCTTTGTTACACGAAAACTCTCAAACTAGGGGGTATTTTTTGCTCTCCTAAAAAAGATTTGATGTACAAAAGACATAAATTTTAAAAAACTCAAGCTTTTTTAATAAAAGAGAAGCTACTTTTTCTCTTCTTAGCACAAATTCAAGATCAGTTTGAGGAGAAACTGAATAAAACCGACATTTCTATCCTCTTATTACGAAGGTGTCCTGACCTTTCCTTCCTTCCTCACCAGTTCTATTTCAAGGAAAATGATTGCAGTGAATTTTCATTTTGATTGAGATTGGTGTTGCATTCTGCTCCTGGAAAATTAACTATTTAGAACAACAAATGTTTGCAACATTTTCATTTTCTTTAAGGCGGCTCCACACTGTAGCTCCACACGCTCCCTTTTCCTTCACATTCTGTATCTCTCTTCCCTGTTTCTCTTGTCTTTTCTTAACCTTTTGCTCTGTCCCTTTGCCTTTTTTCTTTTGGTGCTAATACTAGTTCCACAGTTCTATGGCTTTCTCTATTCTAAGTTTTCCTAAGTCTTGAGGACTGTTTGGGCAATGATAAGGTTTCAAGTCCAGAGATTTCAGCCCCTCGAAGCCATTATCCTTCTGAACCAAAATGAGTCCTGATTTGATTAGTTTAAAAACACTTGTTGGGCTGTGTCATATATAGCATGGCTAACTATTTTGAATTCGATGGTTCTTGGAAGGGCTTTATGGAACAGAATGACTGTGAGAGAATTTAGAAAGGGCTATGTTGCCTATCCAATCAGTGGAAGAGATAAAGTTTAGCAACAGTCTGCCCTCTGGGTCAACGGGTTAGCCTAGAAAGGAGCACTTTAAAGAGTCATTGAAGAACCACTTGGCCTTTCTGTGCCCTTCTTGAGGTGCCTCTGGATATAGGCCTATCAAAGAGTGGGCTGAAAGAAGCAAGAATACAACAGAGCTCATTGGCTCTAATAGTGGGCCCCTAGGGATGTCTGCTTTTCTTATGTTTGACCTCATGAGCATACCACCATTCCTAAACCTGTGGATGTCCAGAGAGAAAATGATTGCTCTACCACCAAAACTGAGCCAGTAGAAAGAATAACATTATAATATCATAAACTTAGAATTGAAAGGGACCTTAGAAGTCATTAAGCCTACATTGAATACTGAGTCATAAAACTCATATTTGATTTATCTCCCTGCCTTTTATTAGGGGTACATAATCTCAAGTTCATTGCCTCAACTTCCTGGGTCTTAGTTTCCTGTAAAATCATAGCATGGGGTCTGGATGACCTCTAAAGTCCTTTCCAGTTGGATAAGACCAAGTTTTAATATGATATTTTGTAGCTAGATTTGAGGCTCTTGGACTCACTTTCTGTTTTACCTAAATGCAATCTGCTTTGACTGTGTCTTATTCTGACATTCAAGGCCTCCTTCAATCTCTCTAATCTCTCCTCCAAAACATCATGCCTTGCTAGTTTACTACATGCTCTCTATTCTAGTAAGACTAGTTTCTTCAGTGACTCCTGAATAGAACTTGTACATTTTTGACTGGGAATTTGACCATGGGGTTCTCCCAACAATTCTTTACTTTGGGTTGGCTCAAGTACTTAAAGGCTTGGCATAAGTTCCACCTTCTCCAAGAACCCTTGATCAGTCCTGCCCACAGTGATCTTTCCTATGAACTCCTGTAAAGCGTATTTCCCTTTTTTGCCTAGATGGCCCTTTTAATATAATGCATTGTATATATAAAGGATAATGTAGTTAAAATGCTCCATGTAGAGTCAGAAAGACCCAAAGTTCACATCCTGCTTCTGACAGTTAAGTGTCATAAAGGATGGAGCACTGGGTCTAGAGTCAGGAAGACTCATCTTCCTGAATTCAAATCTGGTCTCAGATACTTACTAGCTGTGTGACCCTGGGCAAGTCACTAAGCTGTTTGCCTCAGTTTCCTTCTTTGAAGAAGGAAATGGCAAACCACTCCAGTATCTTTGTCAAGAAAACCTCAGATAGGGTCATGAAGAATTGGGCATGACTGAAACAACTGAATAACAACAACAAATGATGTGGCTGTGGGCAGGTCACTTAATCTCAATCTCACTTTCCTTATCTGTAAGATGGTGGATAATAACACCTGCATTACTTGCAATGGGTTATTTATTCTGAGTCTCACTACTTGTCTGACCCTGGGCAAGACATTTATCTCTGTCTGTCTAAGTTTCCTTTTCTGTAAAATGGGGATAATAAAAGCACCAACCTCACAAGGTTATTGTAAGGATCAAGTGAAGTAATATTTGCAAAGCACATTGGCAATGTTTAAAGCACTATGAATATGCCAGCTGCTATCATCTGTATCATCATCATTATCACCATTATATTAGTAGTGCCTTTAAGAACCTTAAGAATAGAATAGGCATTTAAATGTCCATTGATTAGTTAATGGAAAAAGTCATTGATACAAATCAACTGATCACAATTTCAGTTCACTTTTCAGTTCAGTCAGTTTAGTCATATTCAATTCTTTATGACCCCATTTAGGGTCTTCTTGGCAAAGATAATGAAGTGGTTTGCAATTTCCTTCTCCAGCTCATGTTACATATGAGAAAACTGAGGTAAACAGAACTAAATGACTTGCCCAGGGTCATATAACTAGTAAGTGTCTGAAACTAGATTTGAATTTAGTTCTTCCTGATTCCAGGCTTGACACTCTATCCACTATGCCACCTTGCTGTCTCTCAGTTCACTAGCCATGCTTAATACATACTGAATGGTATTTTTAGGACTATGAGTTTTTTCTGTTTTGATTGATCTCATTGCCTTTGTGTGGAGAATATTTTGCAAGTAGCATACAAAACTTCACAAGTGTACTAGAATCCATTTTTTTTTTGTCTAGTGGATTTATGTTTAAAAGTTATGGGGAAAGGAGGCTCCATTTTGTAGTTATCCTTGATTTTATCTGTCTCAAATAATTTCACTCACTGTATTTCTATTTCAGGAAATCAAAATTAAATAATAAATGAACTCTTCTGAATAATACAAGTGAGTCTGTTTAGTGTCTGGGACAGTGGTGGGAAACCTGGACCTTGAGGTGCCATGTAGTTCTCTAAGTCCTCAAGTGCAGTTAGAAGTTTGGATTCAGTCAAACGACTGCATTTGAGGCCCAAGAGGGCCACATGTGGCCTTGAGACCACAGGTTCCCCACACCTGGTCTGGGAAGTTTTGTTAGATCCATGATCCATGATGTTAGAACATAACCTCAAGCATGCTCCATTTCCAATGTGATGAAAGGCTACTTTTTGAACCTTTCATTCTAGAGACTAAAGTTATAACACATCACTTGGCCACCATTCTCTGCACTCCATTTTCTTGCCCGTTTTATTTCCTTTTGATGTGCTTCTTTCTTTCTCATTGCAACTTAATTCAGTTCAGTATCACCAATGACTAATGTCATGCTGATGACCAGGAGAGTGATCTCTTTTCTTTTCTCCACAGATTTTATCTCTGGGGTTTGGGGGCTTTCATGTGTGTTGGGGAAAGAAGGTCTTTGCTTTAAACCATGGAAGACCTAGTGTCACTTTGCACGTCATTGTCAGAAGTGACAATTTATCTCAGCTTACCTACTCCCAAAGGACTCAGAGAGGACAGAGATAGGAGAGTTGCTGGGGCAAGAAAACTATGTCAAAAGTAGGGGCCTGGGTTAGGCAAATTGTTTTATCCCAACATGAGCAAGTTGTGTGAATGCATGAGCAAGTCTGGGGTGCATCCACAGCTCCCTAATGAAGGCACAGTAATTGGTCCTGGAAAGATGACTTGTGTAAACAAACAAGGCAAGACAATGGGGCTCAGCTCCATAGAACACATTCACAACCACGAGACAGATGAGCCGTTTAGAAGGCACTTGGTGATTCAGAATCCTGGGGCACAGAGGCAAAAATGTCATCCTCCAGTACCCTGACCATTCTCTGCCAAATGATTACCCACAAATCATCACTTGATGACTCACCAATGTGAAGTAGGTCACAGAAGATCAATAAACCCTGCACAGTTCACGTCAGAAGTCTATGACTCTCCCTGGTTTCATAGTAGCCAAGATCTTTATTAATGTTTTCTGGAAAATGATAGATATTTATTTAGATATACCTTTGAAAATCACTACAATTTTTGTTACACACTTTGTTAAGGAGTTGAAATAGAATTGCCATTACTTAAAAATATTTCCTTGACACTTACAGACACATGATGTCATTGGTTTGAATACCCCTCTCCACCCATACAGATGAAAACTTTTCTATACTTTAGTAAAAGGTCTTTATGAGTTGCTATGACTGAAGAAAATAAACAAAACATCATTTGATCAACTTGGTGATGATCTTCCTTAAATGGTAGCTTCTTTCCTCCCCATATGATCTTAGAACTGAAGGAGATTTTAGTGATCTACTAGTCATTCCCTTATTACTACAATTGAAGAAAATGAGACCCAGAGAGATGAGATAATCCACCCAAGATCAGACTACTAGTTAGGGGTAGAATCAAGGCTAGAACAGAGCTCTCTTGATTCCAAGTTCAAAGTTCTTTCTATTGTACCATCATGGATGAAATAAGTCACCCATCATCAAAAAGAATCATGGAAGTACTTACAGCAATGATTCTTCTTTAACATGACTACCCTTTGGTCCACTTAATTTTCCAAGCAACTAGCTTACAAATCATTCCTTGAACTCAGCCAGACATCTTCCACCTTAAATATTGTATGCCATGCCCAGAATGAATACTCAACTCAACTCTATCAGACAAACTTTCTGATTTCCTTGAAAGTTGAACATAGGTACCACCTTCTCCAAGTTGCTTTGCCAGTCCCTCTATATTTCTTTCCCCCTCCTCAACTACTTCTATATACCTGGCATAATTTTCTTTGGCCACTCCACTCCTTGCTTTTTGTTACATATCTTTATGTAAACAAGAATACATATCTTTATATTAACTCCTTGAATGAAAAGACTGGAATATTTTTATCTTTGTATTCAAGTGCCTTATGCTCAAAATATGTTTGTTGAATTGAATTTTTAAAAATGTCATATTTAAACATTCTCATGTAATGTATGTAAAGACTTATGTTTACATCTGAGTAAGATTCCTGATGACAGAGAGAGAGAGAGAGTTGAGGATGGGATCATGGAGAAGGGAATCTTTACTCTGAGTGATTCAATAGTTAGTAATGAAATTTCTAATTATTGTCTGACTATCTTGCCACTGATGCTAATAAATTTCATTCAGTGGAAAAGGAAGTATGCTAAGTCTTATGACACAAGTTCTTTTATCCTTCTGAAATGGTCAGACAACCAGAACAACAAGGATTTCTAAGCAAAGCAGGCAATGGACATCCAATGATCTCAAGGTATGGATTGTAAGTTCTGATCCATTGAGTCACTCAGAGTAAAGACTACCTTCTCCACAATCCCATCCTCTACTCTCTCTCTGTCATCAGGAATCTTTAATATTATTCTTTAATAAGGGACAAAGCCTTTCATTATGTTGCTGTAGAAAAGGTTTAAAGTAAAAATATTTTTGATAAACTAAGTGAAAATGTATTATCTGATTGCCAGTCCATTCCTGAAGGTAAAAGAATAAGGAGGAAGGCATGAGAGCACAGGGCACTTGAAGGTAATCAATGCCATGGGAGAAGAAATGTCAAGGAAGTAAAGGGGGAAAAGATCTGGCACAGAACATCTACTTTTTTTATAGCACAATTTTATCTGGGACTAGCCTCTATTCATGATCATAACATAATTATACATACACTTTGATGATTCTCCAGGACCCTTTTATTCTCCTTCCTTTCTCAGATCAACATTTGGCTACTTTTTTTTCCTGCTCATTAGCAGTGTCACTAGAGCATGGGCAGGAAGAAGAGTGAAAACTTAAACATGGGCAACAGGCTGTTTTAGTTCATTTAGTTTCCTAAATAGCTCATAATGAAGCAGAAGCCTATTTTTGTTTCAGTGTCCAAATAAATCTTTTGAAAATTTAAACTATTTTCCTTTCTAGTCAGCACAATATGAAACAAATAATTGACTTAATCTTTAATGACTGAGGGTCTTATAGGCTTAGGACATCTACTGGACCAAGGTCAAGTCCTTTGCCTTTGTACTTGGCAAGCTACTTTCTGTGCATGTGATAGTCATTTAAATGTTTGTTTGAGTTCAATTTAATCAATTTCCAAAAATCTAAGTTTCTTCATATGAAAAATAAGCGTGTTAAACTAGATAATGCATAAGATCATTCTTGTTCCAGATTTAAGTGTCTATGGGGTAGTATCTGTTAGTCATTACCAAACATCTAAATGTAAATATAATAGATCAAGCAGAATCAGTAGCAATTCTAGGATATACCTGAGTATATGCTGGTCAATGTTTAACAACCATCTTTCATGGGTGGGGGGAGGATGTACAAACAACATACTTTTTAGTTTAATATTCACTATTAATATTTTCCAATCACTTTGTTATATCTGGACAGTCAACAAAACAAAAACCAAAGCCCTGGTTTGTAATATTTGCCAGTTTCCAAGGTATAAGTGCTTACACTAAATATTTAACAATAGTCTCTCATGAGCCAGTTTGAGGTGACTCTAGCTAGTTGATTTTTTTTATTGGATTCCTCTTATCATCTTGTTTCTTATAATCAATAATAAATAAATAAATAATAAAATAAAGTTTATTTAGGGTGAGGAGGAGTGTTCTGTAAGGGATTGAAAGCTGGTTAATTGAAAGATCTTGTTAGATGAACTTTGTTAAGTACCATTTTTGCCATAATTTCAATTAGCTATGTGTTAGCAACCTTGATTGATGGGGAATGAGATTGTATCTTGACTGGTCCTGAGGAACTATTTGTGGATCTCAGCGTTGTAAACTTTTAATGATAACTGGTATTTCAGTAGTATTTTAAGGTTTTGAAAACACTGCACATATATTAACTCATTTTTTCCTCATAACACTCTTGTGAGTTAAATGCTATTATTATCCCAATTTTAAAGTTGAGGTAACTGAGGCTAAGAGGTTACATGACTTGCCCTGGGTGACACATCTAGAATCTAATCTAAACTCTTGACTTCCTTACTGCAGTTGATATTTGAGAGTTTGCTATGCTTATCTTATGCAAGCAAATATTCTCTTTATTTGGGGGGATACCAAACACTTTGCATAGATAAAAAGAAAAGTAAGCATATATTGAAATCTTCAGAAGACATAGATTAAGATGACTTTGGCAGCTCAGTCACCCTGTTGTATCAGTCAGGTCAATATGCCTTTCAGGTATTGGGGACGAGCCAAGAAACATTCTGCCACACTTGCCGTTAACAGGTTGAATCAAGGTATTCATTAGGTAGAGTAGGTGTATATGTTATATAAACTACATAATCACTTCCAGATACCAGGATTCATGAGTTCTAGAAAAGCACATATGTCACCTGAGAAAAATAAGAAGACAGAAGTGGCATGGCAGTGATGCCCAGGCATACTGTTCGCCCAGATTAATCTTGAAACCATTCTCAGTTCTTCACTCTCCCCTATATCCCCTATCTAACCAGTCGCCAAGTTCTGTCAATTCTTTCTCAAAAACATCACTCATATTCATTTCTTTCTCTACTCACACAGTTACTTATTTAATTAAGGGTGTCATCACCTCTCAGTGGATTATTAGAGTGCCCACAGTAAATAACTATTCTTTCTGTTTTAGTCAAAAACCCTGAGGGTCTTCTCCTCCCAGACTGATTTTTTTTCTACTAGATAAAAGAGAGGCCTTTTTTTTTTTTGCCTCATTTCTTACTTAGCCTTAATCACTGACTAGGCATTGCTTCAGTTAAACTGAGACTTGAAAAGGCCAAGGTCTCCACCTCTTCTGGGACCATCTCCAGTCATCTTGGTCTATGTCTTACCACTAGACTCAGATGGCTCCAGAGGAGAAAGTGAGACTGGTGACTTTGCACAGCCCACCCTGACTTACATAGAATTTACTTACAAGTCATGGCATCACCTTCCTGAAATCATGGTTGTCTTTGAGAATGAAGAACAAACAATAACAACAGTACCAACCCCTCAATTGGTGTGCTTGCCTCTTGTCTCCCTCCTCTCTACAACACCCTCCACATATTTAAAGAGTATTCGTTTTGGAAGTCATGATCACTTCCTCTTTTTTTTCCCCAAAGGCATTTAAATCAAGAAGGGACTTTTGTTGCCAAGTGGATAGTCTTGAAATAGAAAGTTCAACCCTGTCATTTCTTCAAGGGCTCCCTGTTGCTACTGGGATAAAATGCAAATTCCTGGTACATTTAATTACCTTCACAATTTTACTCCATGATAGCTTTCTGGTTTAATTTTACATTATTTTTCCTCTTACCTTCTATTTTCTTGCCAAACTGCCCTGCTTGATGGTCCTAATACATAACATTGCATCTCCAACCAGTGTATCTTTGCACAAGTTACCTCCCATATCTGAATTTCTTTCTCATCTCTTCCACCTTGGAAAACTGTCTCTGTCAAAAGTTCAGCTCAAGAGGTACCTCTTATGTGCACCCTTCTTTGATTTTTACCCTCTAGGTTTTAGTGTTCTCCCCCCCCCAAAAATTTTAAATTGTATATTTATACATATGTGCATATATGTATACATACATACATATATACATATATGTATTACATTTACTTACTTGCGCATATGTTATTTCCTCCCAATAGAATGTAAGCTGTATAATGACAAAGGGTGATTAGTTTTGGTCTCTGTATCCCCTACATTTAGCACAGTGCCTGGTACATGGTAGAGATTTTTTTCCCCTCTGTTTCACTTTTGTTTTCTAATTAAATATATTTATTTTTACTTTTTGACATTCATTTCCACAAAATTTTTTATTTCAAATTTTCTCCCCAAGACAGTGTCCCTCCCTTCTATCACTCCCTCCTTTATCCCCTTCCCTTCTATTTTCCTGTAGGGCAAGATAGATTTCTATACCCCAATGCCTATATATCTTATTTCCAAGTTTCATGCAAAAACAATTTTTAGCATTCATTTTTAAAGCTTTGAGTTCCACATTCTCTCCCTTCTCCTATCCCCACTGCAATTCAAGTTAAAGATCTCCCACTCATTAATAGGCCTTAAGCGAAGCCCCTTAAGGGAAGGTTGATTGTAGGAAGACCCACACCTTTTGTTAATTCATGAGGCACTGGGTCAACCGGATCATGATACCCTTTAGCTCTGAAAAGTGTATATATGCTCTGAGGTGAGGTTTTGCTTTGGGGACTTATAAGAAGGTTCGTGTGCTGGATGAGACTCTAGGTAGCCATTAAGGAGCGCCCAGGGCTTTGAAAACCCAGATGTTGGTACTTCTCTCTCTGGTAACCATATATAATGTAATACTTAGATGGTTGGATCTATCTGTTGATCTGTGACATATGTATCGCTTAAAGTCAGACAGTTAGAAGTCCTGTCTGTTGGTCTTTATTGCTTTGCTTGTATTTTCTCTGTTGGTATATGTGATAAGATTCTTGACCCCTCAAAAGTTACTTTTATTTTAGAAAAGCAGATCTAAGAACCTGTGCTAGCAGGCCATCCTGGATGTGTCAGGGAGCTTACTGCTACACTCACCCTCATTGAGAAGATAGGTTATTAGATACAGGTTATACATGTGTTGTCATGCAAAACACTTCTATAATAGTCATGTTGTGAAAGACTAATTATATTTTCCTCTATCCTGTCCCACCCTTCATGTATTCTAGTCTCTCCTTTGACCTGTCCCTCTACAGAAGTGTATACTTCTGATTACCACTTCCCCTAATCTGCTATCCCTTCTATTATCACCCCTCTCTTATCCCCTTCCCCGCTACTTTCCCATAGGTAAGATAAACTTCTATACCCAATTGAGTGTGTATGTTATTCCCTTCTGAAGCCAAATCTGATGAAAGTTAAGGCTCACTTATTCCCTCTCACCTTCCCCCTCTTCACCTCTACTGTAAAAGCTCTTTCTTGCCTCTTTTATGTGAGATGATTTACTACATTCTACCTCTCACTTTCTCCTTCTCCCAGTACATTGCTCTCATCACAATTTTTTTCTAATTTAATTATTTTTAGTTTTCAACATTCATTTCCACAAAATTTTGAGTTCCAAATTTTCTCGTCATTTCTCCCCTCCCCTCACCCAAGACATTGTGCATTCTGATTACCTCTTCCCCCAGTTTGCCCTCCCTTCTATCACCTACTAACTCTTCTCTTATCCCCTTCCCTTCTACTTTCTTGTAGCACAAGATAGAGTTCTATACCCCATTGCCTGTATGTCTTATTTTCCAGTTGCATGTAAAAACAATTTTTAACATTTGTTTGTAAGACTTTGAGATCCAATTTCTCTCCCTCCCTCCTTCCCCACAATACCCCCAATGAGAAGGCAAGCAACTCAATATAGGTTATACATGTGTAGTCATGTAAAACACTTCCAAAATAGTCATGTTGTGAAAGACTAACTACATTTCCCTCCATTCTATTCTGCCCCACCCCATTTATTTTATTCTCTCTTTTGAACCTGTCCCTCCTCAAAAGTGTTTGCTTCTAATTGCCCCTCCTTCCTTCTATCATCCCCTCAACTCCTTATCTCCTTCCCAACTACTTTCCTGTGGGGTAAGATAGATTTTCATATTCAATTGAATGTGAATATTATTCCAAATCTGATGAGAGTAAGGTTAACTCTTTCCCTCTCCCGTCCCCCTCTTTCTCTCCCTGGTAAAAGCTTTTTCTTGCCTCTTTTATGTGACAGATAATTTGTACTATTCTATTTCTTGCCCTTTCTCTCCCGATATATTCATCTCTCACCTATTAATTTTAAATATTCAACTCACCCTGTGCCCTCTCTCTTTCTCTCTCTCTCTCTCTCTATATATATATATCTATATAGATATAGATATGCATAAAATCCCTCCAACTACCCTAATTTTATGGAAATTCTCAAGGGGTACAGATATCATCTTTCCATATAGGAATGTAAACTGTTCAACTTTAGTAAGGTAAGTCCCTTATGATTTTTCTTTCCTATTCCCCTTTTCATCCTTCTTTTGATTCTTGTATTTGAAAGTCATATTTTCTCTTTAGCTCTGGTCTTTGCATCAAGAATTCTTGGAAGTCCTTTATTTCATTGAATGACCATTTTCCTCAAAGTATTATACTCAGTTTTGCTGAGTAAGTGATTCCTTGTTTTAATCCTATCTCATTTGACTTCTGCAATATCATATTCTAAGCCCTCTAATCCTTTAGTGTAGAAGATGCTAAATCTTGTGTTATCCTGATTGTGTTTTCACAATACTTAAATTGTTTCTTTCTGGCTGCTTGTGATATTTTCTCCTTAACCTGGGAACTCAGAAATTTGGCTACAATATTCCTAGGAGTTTTCCTTTTGGGATCTCTTTCAGGAGGTAATTGGGGGATTCTTTTCATTTCTATTTTAGCCTCTGGTTCTAGAACATCAGGGGAGTTTTCTTTGATAATTTCTTGAAAGATGATGTCTGGGTTCTTTTTTTGATCATGGCTTTCAGGTAGTCCAATAATTTTTAAATTATCTCTCTTAGATCTGTTTTCCAGGTCAGTTGTTTTTACAATGAGATACTTCACATTGTCTTCTATTTTTCCAATCTTTTGGTTTTGTTTTATAATTTCTTGATTTCTCATAAAGTCATAAGCTTCCATTTGCTCCATTCAAATTTTGAAGGAATTATTTTCGTCAGTAAACTTTTGGACCTCCTTTTCCATTTGACCCATTCTGCTTTTTCAGGCATTCTTCTCATTGACTTTTTGGATCTCTTTTGCCATTTGGTTTGCCATTTAGTCTAATTTTACTAGTGCTATTGTCTTTAGCATTTTTGGTCCCCTTTAGCAAGCTGTTGACTTGTTTTTTCATGATTTTCTAGCATCACTCTCATTTTTCTTGCCAATTTTTGCTCTACTTCTCTTATTTGATTTTCAAAATCCTTTTAGAATTCTTCCATGTCCTGAAACCAATTCAAATTTTTCTTGGAGGCTTTAGATGCAGGAGCTTTGACTTTGTTGTTTTGTTCTGGTTATATGTTTTGATCTTCCTTGTCATTAATGACATAAAAAAAATACCTTTTCACTGAGGAAGTAAGAATTTATATTCTGCTTCTTTTTCCCCTGTTTTTCTCATTTTCCAACCAATTACTTGACTTTTGATCCCTTGTTAAGTGGAGAGCTCCAGAAGCAACCTTTTTTCTGTGGCTGCCCCTGCCCTGGGACTAGGGCTGGACCTGCATCGTGCTCCTTTCTCATCCAAGTGAGACACCCTTCCCACTCACCTTCAAAGCTATCTTGGTTGAGAAGTCTAGAAACTGCTGCAGCCATCAGCACTTTGATCCCCTAAGACCTGCTCACTGAATCAGGTTCAGCTTCCAGCCCAGGTGCTATAGACTCTTCCTATTGACCTTTCAGATTGTCTTGGCCTGGAAATATGCTCCAGTCTGTCATTTTGTGAATTCTGCTGCTCTAGAATTTGTTTAGTCAATTTTACAGGTTTTTTGAGGAGCTAGGGGAGAGAGCACAAGCAGGTCTCTGCTTCTACTCCACCATCTTGGCTCTGCCCCTCATGGTAGATATTAAATGAATGCTTATTGACTTGTATTGAGTCTTACCTAGGTTAAGTAACTTAGCAATGGACACAGTGGCAAAACCATGACTAGAACCTAGATTTCTTGCCTTACTGACTGAGATACTTCCTGCTCTATCATGAAGTTTTCTCACAGTTCTAGCCAAGCTGTCAATTCACTGCTTTTGAAACACACCTAGATGATTTATCAGAGATATGGAAAAAAAAGATGTTGTAACTGTAAGCATAACTCAGTGGCCCCATGGAAAAATGGTTGAATGGGTACATACTGTATCTACGAGCTCACTCACTGTGCAGTCTTTCCATCTTGCCCTACCCTTCAAAACCAAATATACTCATCTGGAAACTATGCATTCATTCTATTCATGATGTCCCTCTAGTCATCCTTAGGACCAGGATGATTGTTTGCCTTATTCTGACCATTACACAGGATTCATTCATTTCTTTGTTTAAGTGAAAAGCTGTATGGAGTAATGGAATCAGAACTGGGCTGGGTGTTAGGAGACCTTAGTTTTATTTCTATCCTGGTCTTTAACTATCTGTGTTACCCTGATCAAGTCATTCAACCTTTTAAAGCTTTAGTTTCCTCCTTGAATATTCAGCTTTATGCCATTATGGAGAATTTCACATTGTAGTCATGTTAATCTATTTGTTGAATTGACTTTTTCCACTTATAAAATAATGGAGTAGGAATATATGATTTCTAATGTCTCTTATAAAATCAGCTGGTGGCAAACTGGTCCTGGAGTCAGGAACACCTTAGTTCAATTCCTTTCTCAGACGTTTACTAGCTGTATGACCATGGGCAAGTCACTTGACCTCCTTATGTCTCTCTTACTTCAAGTGGAAAATGTTAATAAGACTGTCTCCTACCTCAAAGGGTTGTTGAAGGATCAAATGAGATAATATTAGTAAAATATTGTGCCTATCACATAGTAGGCACTATATAAATGTATATTCCCTTCCCCTCTTTTCACTTTCCCTTGTAGTTAATCAACAAACATTTATTAAATACTTCCTGCGTGATAGGTACTAGCTGTAAGAATCTATGGAAAGAGACAGAGGAAGAAATAATGACCTCCAAAATGAGTTTGTCCATGAAGTAGTTCATTTTTTTCCTTTTGGTTCTAAACTTCAGAGCTTGTTTGGGTCTTGGATCCTCCTAGCTTAAGACTTCTTAACCTTTTTTGAATGTGTCATGGACCCTCTACTGTGCTAGTAAATGTTTAATAACTGGCTCCTCAGGAAAACTTACATATTTGTTTTTGTTGTTCAGTTGTTTGGGTCATGTCTGACTCTTTGTGACTGTATTTGGAGTTTTCTTGGAAGAGACACTGGAATATTTTGCCATTTCTTTCTCCAGCTCATTTTACATATGAGAAAACTGAGGCAAATAGGGTTAAAAGACTTGCCTGGGGTCACAGAGTCTAAAGCTAGATTCAAATTTATGGAGATGAGTTTTCCTGGTTCAAAACTCAGTGCTCTATTCACTGTGCCACCCATACACACATGTATATATGTATGTATGTATACTCATATATAATGTATATATCCATATAACATGTATATACATAGACATACACACTTTAAAATCTAATCTACATTATTAACATTTTCTATCCATTTATTAAATCCAAATAATCATCAAAAAATACGTCAAGCCCTGATGCTTAGTTTTTGCCAATTTCTGAGATGTAAATGCTCACACTAAAAATGTAACAGTCAGATTTTACAAGCCAATTGCAACTGGTTCCATCACACCCCTGCATGGACCTCTTTGGTAATCTGGTAAAGTCTGTGGACACCTTTTCAAGATGATGCTTTTAAATTATTGAAGGAAATGAGAAATTTCATTTAGAGGTTAGTGAAAACAAAATTATAATTTTTTTCCTATCCAAGTTCACAATCCCTTTGAAATCTACCCACAAGCCTCTTGATCCAGGGTAAGAACACCTGTCTTAGCTGTTTCTAAATATTAAACTACATTGGAAGAATGTTCTTTTGGGGGGAAAAGTTACATAAGAATGGGAATTCTGTTGTAATGGTATAAAAGCAAAAGGAGAGTTTTCCATTTTGACAGACTGCTAACACATATCCAGAACACATTTTATGTGGTTAACTGTTATAACTCTGGTTGTACACTGATGAAATTTACTATGTATTTAAATGAGGAAGTTATAACTTAGGCAAGTATAAATGGAATTTTGAGTGGAACACTTGAAGTGATACAGAGATATAACAGAAGTGAGGACATACTCTTATAGGTTTAGAGAACTTTCTCCCTCTCCAATTACATAAGCATAAGAAAAAGGGGTAGTATAAAGTAGTATGGGTTTTGGTGGGCTTTGGGAATGACATTTGAGAAAATTATATCTCATCAGGAAACCCCAGGCATTTTCACCCTCTCATTGTTCATCCTAGAAGTTACAGGAAATGTTTTCAGATCTTCCTCTTAGGGAACCTTTTTTGAGTCTGTGTTCCTCTCATCCCCTCTTCTGAAGAAAGAGCAATTAAGTGATGTTTTATATGTCTACATGTTGTCAAATAGATTGATTAAAAAAAAATTCAGGCAAGCTAAGAATTTGGTATTGGGTAGTCAGTGACAAACCCAAACAAATAGACCTAGATGTTTTATAATGTACTAAAACTTTAAAAACATTGTAAATACCTATACATAGATATAAAATTAAAACATGTAAAATTTGAGGTCTGTATAATAGTGCAGGTTCCTATATAATGTGGTTTTTAAGCTGTTAGACACTAAGGTACCTTATACATAACCATGTTCCTTGAAATGTGGTATCTCCAGGAAACAATATGGGTCAATGGAAAGAACAAGGGCTCAGAAGTCAGAGGACCAAATTCAAATCCTAGTTCTATAACTTATTACTTGTTTGACTTTAGTCAAGTCACTCTGGATCTGTTTCCTTTTTTGTAAAATTATGGTGAGGGGAGGGAGGAAATTTGAACAGAAAAGCACAATTTCATATGTCTATGAAACATAGTGATAAAGCCTGCTCATGGAATATATGTGCTTCAAGGCATATACTAATCTGATTTCCCAATATTTATGTTTTAAAAGAGTCTCACAGTATAAAGAGTGGAATTGTTATTAATGTCTGGTATCGACCAAATGTGCGATTGGTCATTTAATAACACATTTTAAAAAACAATTTGTATTACTGTTACTTTAAAATATGATAATATATCAAGGACATATGAGGCAATTGTAACCCCTTGATTGCCTAGTCAATAGTTGCATGAGTTTTTGCAGCCAAAAACATTGCATCACCTGTTGTCCAGACCTCTGGTGATGAGCCTCTGTGACCTTAGATGGACTGCTCTTTGGATGACAGAAACAGTCGTCACTAGAACCAGATTCAAAGCTTTTCCAGCTTGGTAGGACCTGTCAGAGCTTGAATTCTTTTGGCTTGGCCTTTGAGAATCTGTGCTTTACTTCATGGCACACCAAGGCAATAGCTCATGTTTATAAAGCTTAAAAACACAGAAAGACTTTAGGGACTCCATGGATTCATTATATTGTGAGCTCCTTGAGGGCAGAGACTTCTTTTAATTAATTGTATTCTCAGTGCTTAACACAATGCCTGGTATGTAGTAGGTGCTTAATGTCTGTTGGATAGAATTTATTGGATGGGTGTTTCATATTTAATATAAAAAAATTCCTCCTTAAATCCTTTGATGTAGGTAGTGAAAGAATTAGTATCTCTATCTTCCCGAAAAGGAAAAAAAGCTACAGAGGGGACATCTTACTTGCCCGGTGTCACAGAACTTAAATAATTATTATAGCGACTACCAGAATCTTCTGTAAGCCTTTGAAACTTCTCCTCCATTTGGCTAATTCTGCTTTTTAAAGCCTCTTTCTCCACATTGGCTTTTGGGACCTCTTTTTCCAGTTGAGTTAGCCTCTTTTTAAAGGTGTTATTTTCCTCAGCATTTTTTTGGTTCTCCTTTAGCAAGCTGCTAACTTTCTTTTCAAGCTCCTCTATTGCCTGAGTCCAATTTAAGTTCACTTTGGAGGCCCTAAAGGCAGGGGGCCTTGACTTCCTGTGACAATGTGCCTTGTTCTTTCTTATCCAGAAGGGTGGGAGGAGATACCTGTTCACCAAGAAAGTAACCTTCTATGGTCTTATTTTTTCCCCTTTTTTTGGCATTTTCCCAGCCAGTTACAAGACTTCTGAATCCTTTGTCAAGAGGATGGTCCTATTGCCCCTCCTCCCCTCAGTACCATGTTCAGCTGCTCAATTCCCCAGGGCTTTGGGTGGGTCTGGGGCCATCACTCAGGGCTGAGGTTTAGATCAGCTGCTCCCTACAACAAGAGGTTTTTAACTGAGCTGCCTGCAGTCTGCAGCTGCTGCCATCACCTGGGCTATTGCTGGAGGAACCCTGTTCCCCTCTCACCCAGCTGGGAATGCCCTCCCACATTGACCTTTGGAGCTTTCTTTGTCACTTGTGGGTTGAGGTATCTGGGACCCTCCCTGCTGGGAACTCTGCCCCGAAGGTCTGTTCAGGTCCTGTTCCTCCCAGTGCTGCATGGCCAGGGCTGTGCTCCACTCTGCTCAGTGTCCTGTGAGATAGACCTTTCCTGTTGGCCTTCCAGATTACCTTTGGCTGGAAACCTCTTTCTCTCTGTTATTCTGTGGCTTCTGCTGCTCTAGAATTTGTTGAGAGTCATTTTTTACGGGTGTTTGTGGGCTGTGGGGCATGCGCTAGAGTATATGCATCTTTCTACTCTGCCATCTTGGCTCTGCCCCCTACCAGAACCTTCTGAAGCAGTGTCCTGAAGGCTGGGTAGTATTTGCCAAGAATTTTCCTGAAACTCTATCTTTCTCTTGGAGAAAAATAAAAGAGAACCATAAATTTGGACTTGGAAATAAGACTTCCAGGCAAAACATTCAACTCACTGATTTTATAGATGCATGATTTAGAGATATAGAGAAAACTGAAACAGAGATATATTAGAAGACTTGCCTGGGATCATACAGCTAAAAAGCATCTAAGGCAGCATTTGAACTCGGATCTTCCTGATTTCATGTACCACTAGCAATTTAGGATTTACTTTCATCCATATATCACAAAATCCCAGGAAAAGACTATTCCCCTCTGAATCTTTTCTACTACATATAAGAAAAAGTTATTTAGACTTAGTTAAAGACCTCCAGGGAGAGGAATCCCATTAAGCATAGTTCTAATTAGGAAGTTGGTTTGTTGTGGCTGTTTTTTTTTCCCAACATCAGGCCAAAATCCTAGTTCTCCCCTGTAGGGTCAAGCAGAAGAAAAAAAAAATCTTGTCATGCTTCCAGATGATTGCTTCAAACACTAGGCAGCTATTGCATATTTCCTTCTCTAGGGTAATCAGGTCTAATTCAAAAGATAGCTAATATTACAGGCCCACTATTACTAGGGTATGCATTCTGGATCCTGTTTCTCCCTTCTTTTCTATGAGTATCCACCAAGTCATCTGCACTTTCTTGCTTAATGATTATTGACTTACATCTCTAAAGTAACTAGCGAGGGATGCATTGCTTGGCTGTATAACAGAACAAGATATTTCACATAGAGATCCAAACTATTATTGGACTTGCTTAGCAGCATTCCCTAATCAACTGAATGAATTGACCAGAGACTGAGGCAAAACAAAACAAACAATTATAATAACAAAATAACTTGGTACATTGCAAAAGCTTCCCATCACATCATCACATCCTAAATCCAAAGAATCTTGAAGTCTGCATATATTGAAATATCAAGCCATCAATTAATCAACAAAAACTTATGAAGTGCCTTTCATGTGGGCAGGCACTGAGCAGGGTGCTGCTGATACAAAGACAAAAATGAAATTGTTTCTGCCCTCAATGACCAGGTCCCCAGAAGGTAGATGACTCTTTGTTCCTTTATGATTCTAGGGATAAGTCTGAGAGCTTGGGGTTTTCTAGTGCATTTATTCAAAAGCACCTATCTGTTAGTTTCCACTATTTGTCAGTTAATTAACTTTCTGTAAAGCAGAAACATGAAGCAGATATAGCAAGGATAGTTGCTACAGACATAATGCATTTTTCCCATCCACTTCCAAATATTTTCCCTTTGAATATATGAGGTCCCTGGGAATAATGGCCCCAAACTTGGATAGTAGATGTGGTCAAAGGATAAGCTAACAGCTCTGGGATGCTGGAAGTCCTTTTCTCCCTTCACAGAGTCTTCATATTTCTCTTGGATTTAGCTCTCTACTGGATTTGTGCCCTTGTAGAGACTTGATGTTACCTTTCCTTGGTGCATTTAATTTTTGTTCTCAGGGTCCCTCTCAGCATAGATTCTTTTGATGGGAGCACAAAGGTTATCTGGTCAATGGTGGTGAAGGGAGGAAAGAAACTCTACTTCCTATCTGTCCCTCTACGGGGCAGTTTCCTTTCAGTAATAGTTCAACATGGATTCAACCAAAACCTGACTGATCTGTGTAATTTTTAGGCTAGTTTACTAATCTCAGAAATGTATCTGATTCTTCTAGCCAATCACAAGGCATTTTCTGAATGGTATTATCTTTAAACAATGATCAATGCATTTAAAGCTTCCCAAAATGACTAAGGACTATTTTCAAGCTTAGTTTATAACTTTGATTAATCCATTGATTTATTTGAGAACTCTAGGTCTTCTGTTTTTCTTTTAATTAAGATGAGGTTTCTACCCCAACCTGTGTGCAATTAAATACAGAATTTAGTCAAAGTAAATTTAGAGGGGTTGCACTATAACCTCTTATAGGAAGCTGAGCTTGAGCTGAGTTTTGAAAGACAGTAAGGCTTTAAGAGGTAGAGGTGAAGAGTTGGTATATTCCAGCATAAATACATGGAGATGTGAATAGGTGAAACAGTAAGTAAGCCAGTTTGGCTGTAATGTAGACTGAAGGAAAGAGGCTAATGGGTAATTATCCTCAAACCATGTGGTGAAGGACTTTAAATGTGAGTTTGCATGTTATCCTAGAGACATTAGGGAACTACTGAAATGTTTGACCAGGGGAATGACTCAGTTGGAATCATACTTGATAGTTATGAGGAGATGGAGTTAGAGAAGGGAGAAGAGGGGCACCAATTATGAGACTAACACAATAATGCAGACATGAACTGATAAAGGGCTAATGTGAGTGGAGGTGAAGAGACAAATGCAAGGGGTACTATAGCAGTAGAATAAATAAGACTTGGCAGTTGACTGGATATGGACCATAGACAGAGAGAGTGAAGAGGTGTGGCTATTCCAATGTGCATACCTGGGTGAAGATGAGGAGAATGACCTTGAGGTGACCTTGATAGGGGAAAAAAAACAGGAAGAGGGAAAAGAAAGGTTTTAAGGGAAAGGTAAAGCTCGATTTTGAACATGCAGAATGAGAGATACCTGAAGGATATCCATTCGTAGTTGGTGATGTTTTCATTTGCACTCAGCATTCCCTATTTCAGGCCTTCATTACCTTCTCTTGTCTGGATTACTCCAACATCCCTTTAAGTGGTCTCTCATCTTTCATTCATTGCCTTCAAATCAATCTAATGCATGGCTGTCAGATTACTCTTCCTAGAGTAATCACTTTCCTTTATAAAAATTTCCAATAATTTCTATCTACATTTATATAGCAGTTTAAGCTTTACAAAGGGATTTTCTCATACAACACTGTGAAGTGGTCAGAATAAAGGAAGGCATTCAAGACGTTCCAAAATATGATCTCAGTAAATCTTTCCTGACTTATTTCCCACCACCAACCTACATGTAATCTGTGCTCAGGCCAAACTAGACTACTTACTCAAGGTTCCTTCTTCCAAGGCTTGTATATATTGTTCTCCCTGCCTAGAATGTGTCTTTTTCCATCCTCCACTCCCCTCCTAAGTTCTCTTTACTGAAATCTTACTTATCCTTTCTTGTTTAGATCAAATACCACCTACTCCATGGTGACTTCCTTGATGCTCGCAACTAATGAACTCCCAATGGAATTCCTAAGGCGTTATTTCTCTCTAATTGTAGTCAATCGTTCTGTGTTAACATAATAGTTATTTCTATTTACTTGTGTTGTTATCCTTGTTGTTTAGTTGTCTCAGTTGTGTTTGACCCTTTGGGACCCCATCTGGTGTTTTCTTGACAAAGATACTGGAGTGGCTTGCCATTTCCTTCTCCAGCTCATTTTACGGATGAGAAAAGTGAGGCAAACAGGGGTAAATGATTTGCCCAAGGCCAAGTAAGTTTTATGAGGTCAGATTTGCATTCACAAAGATGAGTCTTTCTGACTCCAGTCTGAGGGCTGTATCCACTCATTTCTACTAAAAAGACTGTGTGTGACCTTTTCTTCTTTGTATCCCCTGTAGTTCTTGCACAGTGCCCTGAATGTAGTATGCACTTAGGAAGAAACTGTTGAAATGAATTAGCCCTGCTCTTTCTTCCATTCACCATACTTGGCCTGGTTGGCTCATGTACAGACGTCTTAATGTGTATTTCAATGAAAAAATGTTCTAATCCCAAATTTCTATTAAAGGAAGGATGACTGGTGATTATTTCTCTTTGTATTCCCACGTAAAAGATCTCTAAGGCTGCCTACCCTGATAGACTGTATCTATGTTAACTTCCCTTTCCAGGATTGGATAGATAAAGTCAAGCACCTACTAATGTACCCGATTTGGGTCGAGATAAATAGAGGCCTGGTGATGTAAAAGCACAGCCATTAGCACCCTCACCTTGGCAGGAAAAGCCTAAGCAATTCATCATGTACTACTTCATAATCTGAAACTTCAATTATCCCTGTTTAACTGGAGCTCAGCTTGTCCCATGCCTGCTGAAGTGACATAACCTTCTATTAGCTCAGATACAGAGAAGGGCACCGAGTCCATATTGGCTAAGAAAAGCTGCTGTTGTCGGCAAGGGAAATGACACCACCTTGGAAGCATTTTATCACAAAGTGTGTATGGACGTCTGAAAATTCTCTCATTGACACTTCCGTAGCCCCTCACTTCTCCTTCCCTCACCCCCACCTTCCTGAGGTGCCAGCCTGGTTTTTAGCTGTCTCTTGCTTTCTCCAGACTGAATGAAGCCCAGAACCATTTTTAGATGATGTCAGTAGGCTGATAAGCAGGCAGCTGTTAGGAGGATGCTGATTGTGCTCAGGAGCTATAGAGGTGCTTCTCGAGGGGCTGTTTCTAACTTAGGCTTGGGTAGTGGAAAGGGGCAACTGAGATGTTCATTTTTGTTGTTGTTGTTGCTAGTTTCTACCTCAGGGAAACATGTGATTCCTTTGGATAGTAAACCTAAAAATCACAATGAAGATTCTTTCACAATCTTGACCATAACTCAATTTCAGAATTGAAGGAGACGTGGTTGTACCTACACATGAATGAAACCTCTTTTCTTTAACAAGTGGTTAGCCAGGCTTTGTTGGGAGGACATCAATGAGGGGGGAAGCTACTGTCTCCTGGTGTAGTCTACCCTACTTTGGGACAGCTCTAATGGTTGACATTTGTTTTTATCCCTTACCCTCAAGATAAAACCTGCTTCTATGCACTTTCAACCCATTGCTCCCAGTTCTCCTTGAGGTCAAACAGTACAAATCTAATCCCTTTCCTACATGTTAGCTAAATACTTAAAATACCTACCATACCCTCCCATCTCCCACCTCTCTCAGTTTTCTATTCTCTAAACTAAATATTTCCTTTGGATCTCTTCAATTTGTTTGTGTATTTCCATGCCTTATTCTCTCTGTGTTTGCATGTCTGCACCTTGGTTAGAGTTATTTCTTCCACTTCATATCTATCCACCCTACTGCACCCCCTCAACCACCCCAGCAGATACTACACATCTATCAAAGCCCATTCAAGTTCTTCCTCCTTAAAGACTCCCTAGTCCATTTCAGGACCTAGTCATTATCTTTTCCATTGAACTCACAGCACTAAGTAGTTTACTAACATGGTAATCAATTCTGTATAGCTTGGGAGACCTTGTAACTGTAGGATCTTAGGAGAGTCACTTGAACTTTGATTTCCTCATCTATAAAACTGGGGATAATATCTGTACCTATGTGGCAGGGTTGTTGTACAGATCAAATAAGATAGATGTAAAGCATTTTGAAAATTTTAAGCTACCATATACTATTACTACTCTTCATTGTTATTAAATTCATATAGCTATGCTATTTAACTTTTCTCATCTTATTGCATTATTTTTTAAATCATATTTTAATTTTCTGGGAGATAGGGCACATGTCTTAACATTTTTGTTTCACATAGGTGAAAAAGCAATTAGTATTAGAAGACTATTTTATTTCTCTTACCTCCCCCCCACCCCAGCCTCAATTTCCTTAATAACGGTGTTGTTATGGTTGGATCATGTCTAACTCTTAGTGACCCTATGGGTCAAATTGTCCATGGGGTCTTGAGAAAGATACCAGAGTGGTTTACCATTTCCTTTTCTAACAGATTAAGGCAAACATAGGTTAAGTGACTTGCTCGAAGTCACACAACTAATAAGTGCCTGAGGTTGGACTTGAATTCAGGTCTTTCTGACTCCAGTTCCAGAATTCTATCCATTGAGACATAAAGCTGCCTCATCAAAGATATTAATGGCTTTAATTTTGTATCAATGGAATAGGTGATCAACTAATTTTTCCTAGCTCCAAAGATCTATATTTAGAATAGTGCTTTCAATATTCATTTGTTCATTCATTCATTCATCCATCCATCCATCCATTCAACAAGCATCTATTAAACATCTCCTATGTGGAAGGCATTGTGTGTGATGCTGTCAAGAAGATCCTATTGGAACTGGGCAAAAATATGTATTGTATTGATTTGATCAAAAGTACTTAAACATTTTTAAGACATCCTGAGTTAATTAGCAATAAACCATGCTTTTATTTGTTTTTGCTTTTTGGATGAAAATTCATTTCTATTTAAACTTAAATATACTTAAAACAGAGCTGTGCATCTCAGACTTCACATTTTATTAGTATAAATAAAAGTTCTAGTACTATCTTTTCCCGGTGTTGACTAGAATCCCATTCCTTAATTGCTTCTTTCCATGTTCATCAAACAAAAGAAGTTCATTTTCATGGTCCATCTAATGGCATGAAGAAAACCAAGAAGGCTTGGGATATCACTGGAAAAGATACCCTGTGGAGTATACTTCTTCAGTCATGTAAAAGATTGAGGATGAAACATTCTCTCATTTTCAAATTATTCTCCATGTTGAAGGGGGAGGCATATTGAATGCATATTGAAATCACTGCTCAATATCATCATCACCTTAGGGCAAGTTTGCCCTGGGAAATGACACAGAGCTGTCAATCACTGGATTAAAGGTATAGAAAGCCTGTTTGTCAAATTTGTAAATGACAAAGCTGGGAGAGATGGTTCACTGAATCCAGTGCAATTTAATAGGCATAAATGAAAAGTTCTATGCCTGGGTTTCAAACAAAATCAGCTTCACAAGTTCAAGATGAGGAAGGCGTGTCTAGACAACAACATCTGTGACAAAGCTTTGGAGGTTTTATTGGTCTGTGGGCTCAATATGAGTCAACAGTGTGACATGACAGCTAAAAAGCTGATGTTATCCTAGGCTGCACTGAGTGAAGCATAATGTCCAGAACGAGGGAGGAGATAGTTTTGTGAGGCAGATCTCTGCCCTGATTGGGACACTTTTGTAACGTTAAGCTCATTTCTGGTCACTGTCATTTTGAAGACATTGATGAGCCCTACCTTTTCCTAATGACCTTTAAGGACACCAGATATCCTTCCAGTCACCAAGGTTCAAAACCTCTGGTATTGTCCTAGACTCTTCACCCTCTCCGCTCCATATTCAAACAGTGGTCAAATCCTTTTTTTTTTTTTCCTGTCTTTACAATACCTTTTGTATATGTGCCATTCTTTCCCCTGACATTGCCACCATCTTAGCACAGGTCCTTATTATCACACTACTGTAATAGCCAGCTGCTTGGTTTCTCAGTTTCAAGTTTCTCCCCACTTCAATCTATCGTTCATTTGACTGTCAAATTGATCTTCTAAAACAAAAGCTCTGGTCTGACCATTGCATTCCCTCTGCTCCATTCAGTAAATTTCTTGTGGCTGCATATTGCTTCCAGAATCAAATGCAAAATTTTCTGTTTGATTATCAAAATTTTTCCTCACCTTCTTACATTTCCAGTTTTGTTTTGACCTTATTTTTTTCCTTGTATTTTACCCTTCATTAACACTAGCCTTGCTGTTGTTCTTAGAACAAGATACTCCATGTTCTGATTATGAACATTTTACCAGTTTTCACCCATGGCTGGAACACTCTTCTTCATCTTCATCTCTGAGCTTCCATGGTTTCCTTCAAATCTAAGCTTAAATACTTCTGTAGAAACCTTTCTCCACCGTCCTTAATCTTACTGCTATCCTTATGAGACCACTTCCAATTGTTCTGTGTGTGTGTGTGTGTGTGTGTGTGTGTGTGTATACATATACATATATATTATTTCTATACAGTTGTTCACATATTGTGCCTTCTATTAGCCTATGGCCTCTCCAAGAGCAGAGACCATTTTTTTTTTACCTTTCTTTGTATCCTCACTGCTTAGCACAATGCTTGGCACATAGTAGATTAGCACAGTCCTTGGCACATTGTAGAAATTTAATAAATTCTAGTTAACTGACTAGCTGCAGCAAGTATAGAAGACAGTAGTTAGAATGATGAACTAGAATCTATCTCATAAGAATGAAACAACTTACAACGTAAAGCTCAGAGAAAATTTAGAAAGGCATTTTAGTTTGCTATGCCCAGGTATTTGAGTTGTTGTCACGTGGAAGAGGGAATGGTCTCATTCTGCCTGGTCCTGGAGGCCAAAGCAAGGCTCAATTGGTAGAAGTTCCAAAGAGGCAAATATTGGCTTGACTTAAGGAAATAGATTCTGAAGTCAAATGGGTTGTCTTTGGAGTTAGGGGAAAGGATTCCCCTTCACTGGAAGAGCTTCACTGGCTTTCAACAAAGCCTATTGAGTTCATTTCAGTGGGGAATCTTTCTTAAGTATAGATGGAATTAGATGAGCTCTCATATCCTGACCTAGCACATTTCCTCCCTACTATCTTGAGAGGAGATCCCTAAGTGTTTGTGGATTGGTTGCTATCCCGTCAGAGTCAGATTTTGTGGCTCTTTAAGTAAACTGTCCAATTGGCTAGCTTTCTCAATGCCATGAGGCAGAACCAGTTCTAGAAATGATCATCTTTTATTCTAACTCAAGCCCCTAGAATGCTTCAATAGTAAAACAGCCACCTATCCCACAAAGAATACATATTCTTGATTCTAGGCGTAGGAGGAATGAATGTTTAAAAGAATGACATGCATTTTTTTAAACTTAGCATACATAAAATTTTGGTCTTCCTCTCTGCTAAGTTTTGATGTATTTAAAGTAAAAATGTTTGCAAAACAAATGAATCAGACTGGAGAGCACCAGTTTATCTGAGTATAGATGGGCATTAGCCAAATCGCCGCTTTTCTTTTAATAGCAGCTTCATTCTTATATTTAATAGTGGTAGCTCACACACCGCCTTGCATCCTGGAGTTTGTTTTATTAAGGAATGTTTGGAACTAAACAGTTACTCCATTAATTCCTTTAAATTGGCAACAGGTGATCTTAAAGGCTTGTGGACTTAATTTGAAAATGTGAGCCAACATTTTAGCATGCAAAGTTAGAAAGCTCGTGCAATGCTTTAAGCCCATATTGTTTTTTTTCCTCTTGTCTTGGGGGTATGTTCCTTTCATCCCTCTTTGCCATGACCTTTTCCTCCCCTACTTCTTCCTAGTAGGATGAAAATTTTACCTTTCCTCTTCACTCCTTCAGCCTACCTATGAAAATGTCAAACTATGTGCCGATGGCTCAAAGACAATTAGTTGTACAGCTGCCTTATAAGGAATTTCATATACTTGGCTCCTCTCTTTTCAATTCATTTTCATAGGATTCCACATGTAGAGCTCCGGGTGAACTTACCAAGGGCAGATGCTGATATCTGTTAAACTGTATAAGGGAGGAACATAAGAAGGAAGTGGAGATGCAGAGAAAGGTAGAGAGGCCATTTGTAAATATGCACAAGTTCAACCTAACTTTTAAAAAAAAACACACCAGAATGTCCTTTTACACACTGACAAAAAGCATTTGGAGTCAGATTCACCATGTTGATACTACTGAGTAAATATTGTTAGAAAGTAGTTCATATTTAAAAGGATTTAGGGACGCTAGTGAAGGTCCCCAATAAGCAAGACCTGGTTAGTAGCTGGGGTGTAAAAGGGAAATAACAACTTTATCTTAAAATCTTAAATATGACCTCCCTCCTCTCTTTATGGAAATGTCAGCAGGACAGGATATGGAGACTCCTGTGGTCTCTGGGTCTCTACAACTGTGAGAAACCCAGTCTCTGTGTGGGTGGGACAGTTTGTGCCCTTGGGTGATCATGAAAACAGGTCAATAGAGCAAGAGGCAGGGTTCAATCAGGTCTTTAGGGGTAATTTTATTGCTTTTCAGTGAACATTAATCCATATTGGAGGGTTAGGGGTGTGTATAGGCATAATCCACATTGTGTGTGTGGGTGAGGGAGAACATGTGTGCGAGGCATAATAATTACTGGTAGATATTAGTCCTGTCACATACTACCCCATGGTGGTTAAAGACAAGTATCTTCTAGAGATGAAGTATAATTGGGAAATGTTTAACAAAATGAATAAAAATAAAATACAACATAGATAAAATTATATTTTAAAACTAAGTCAATATGTGGCTTGCAGGAATCATTATGTTTAGTTTAGTGGTCCCAGTTCTATTTTTTGTTTGATGCCACTGTTCTAAAGGATCTTTCACCATTTAAATGCTTTCAGGGTGTTTACTAGATAATCTTGCAGTCTGGGGCAGCAAATTAGCGAAAAATAAGGAAAAAAATACCTTACCATATATCCCATCCCCTTCAAATCTCTACCAACCCTGAGAAGGAATCACCATAATGAAAGAGACAAAGAAAGAGAAAGAGACAGACAGACAAAGAACAAAAATCAGGGATCTTGTTTTTCTTCCGGTGTTCAAAAAGACCAAGTCTCAGGTTTCAGTAGTCTGATCCATGTGGCAGGTGATTTCTTCTTTTGTTGTAAGGTGGTACTAAGGAGCAAGAGCAGCCCCAGAAACATCAGGACCACAGCACAGACATTTCTGGCACAGTCAACAATGCATCATGCTTCAAGAACATTTGTAGTCAAGTGGCTAAGAGGTCGTAAGTTTCTTGCATCCAAACTGTTCTGGGATCTAAATTGATAATTGGCACTCCCTGTACCACTCAGTGTTTCTTACTCTATCTACCATAATCTTCTCCTTCTGGGAACACCATCAGGTGGATGAAACCAAATGTGTTCCCTTCTAGAGGCCTCTGCTAAAGTTCTGCCCTCTATTTCCGCAGAGGGAGTTAAAGGACTCTTCCTCACCTTTATGCAGGTACTCAAGATTGCCACCAAATGGACCAAGAGATATTCTTTTTATCATGTAAATTCGCAGTCCCCATAATTATTCAGAGACAGTGGAGCCTCCCCCATGACATCAGAAAGCAGGACTTCTCCTATCAATTCTAACCTATGTTCCCCCAAACTTTCTACATAAAAGAAGCATACATACCACCCCAGGGGCAAAGACATCTGCCATTTGAAGGAAAACCTGAGACATTTCACCAGAATATACAGAACCTATCAAGTGAAAAGAGATATTGAGACCTGGGTGATGTCATTTAGGGAATGGGACAAAGAAGGACTTGAGAAGGTGAACTAGAACCATGTCTGAAGGTAGCCTATCTTTATCTAAGTCTGGAGGCAAAAAAACCCACTAGAATGAAGACCCCTCTCATTTCCTGGGCTAGGGTTGATGTGTTAAGCACACAGCCTATGGGGAGTGGGGCAACCATGATAGTCAGGCTAATGGTGAGGAAATTTTTTCAAAAACCTATTTTGATGTTCAACAGTGCCAACATGTTGAGAATTCTATAGAAGGAGGAACTGATGAGATGGCAGTGAATCCAATCTGAGATCTTCTTTACTGAAAAGCAGGTCTCTTGAGCAGAAGAAATAGTGAGGGGGGCAGGGCATACTGAAGGAGGCTATGCTCTGTAAGAGCTTGATGATTTCTGCCTAAGTAGGAGATTTGACTGGAACCACAAAGCCTTAGCTATCAATTGCAGTAAGACAAACCTCTTGCACTGATATTCTGGAAGAGGAACAATATGTTAAATGTGCCAGTTGGAGGTAGGTTGTGATCATGTCATTCTGCTTTTCCTCTACCTCTCTAACTTGATTTTCAAAATTCTTTTTGAGCTCTTCCATGGCCTGAGCCCATTGAGTGGTCTGGGACACAGAAGCCTTGATTTCTGTGTCTTTGCCTGATGGTAAGCATTGTTCTTCCTCATCAGAAAGGAAGGAAGGAAATGCCTGTTCACCAAGAAAGTAGCCTTCTATAGTCTTATTTCTTTTCCCTTTTCTGGGCATTTTCCCAGCCAGTGACTTGATCTCTGAATATTCTCCTCACACCCACCTGGCCTCCTGATCCTCCCAGCCTGCGTTTGGGGTCTGAGATTCAAATGCTGCTTCCAGCCTTAGGGCTTTTGGCGGGGGCAGGGCTGCTATTCAGTGTGAGATTAAGTTCAGGTGGTCAGGTCAGGGCAGGGCTGCCTCTCAGGCTCAGTTCCCTCAGGGGGTTTATGCACAGACCTTCCACAATGGATTCAGGCTCCTGCCCCCTTGGGGAGCCCCAGTCTGCAGCCACCTCTCAGCTTCTACCTCCGGGGGGGGGCCTGAGTTATGGGGGCACCCCACTCCCCTCTCGACCCGCCAAAGAGACTCTCTCACCGACCCCCGTCACCTGTGGGTGGAGGGACTTGTGCAGCAGCTGGAGATCCCGTCCCTGAAGCCTGCTCGGATCTGTATCTCTCGGTGCCGCGGCTGTGGCAGGTCTGGGCTCCGCGTCTGCAGCATGACGGACCTTTTGGGAGAGGTTTGCAGGTCCCTCTGTGGGTGGAGGGACCCGCGTGGCCGCTGGAGATCCCGTCCCTGAAGCCCGCTCGGATCTTTTCCTCTCGGTGCCACGGCTGCAGCAGGGCTGCACTCAGCTCCCAGTCCCGGCACCCAGTCCGCAGCATGAAGGACCCCCCGCGAGAGGTTTGCAGGTCTCTCCAGAACAGAAATCTCCCTCGCTCCAATATTCCATGGCCTCTGGGTGCAGAATTTGCTGTGAGTTACTTCCCTGTAGCCATTGTATGGGTTGTGGGTTCAGAGCTATGTGTATGTGCGTCTTTCTACTCCGCCATCTTGGCTCCGCCCCCAATCATGTCATTCTGGTTTTTCAGATATAGATATTCTGATTGGCCTAAAGAACATAAGCAGAACATAGCTGCCTCATTCTTTGTCAAGGGAATTATATTGTCCTGTACCCACTACAACATAGCATCACCCATCCCTCCACCCCATGTCTAGATTGGCAGTGGGCTCACTCCCTAACCTCTACTATTCTCATTAAGGGCATTAACCACCTTACATAGTTTAGCTGAAGGTATATGTATGATGTCTCTGATAGACATTGATATGCCTATCAGATGATATACATTAGCAAAATTTCTCATTGATCCCAAATGGAAGAACTTTTGATTTTCCAATCTATTTTTCCAGGCTCCAGACCCCCCTACCCAACCCATAGCCACTGCTTGGGAAACAGTGTAGGTAAAATCTGATCTGCCTCACTATCAAGGTTCTTTTACTTGCAGCCGTAGAGCTTGGCTCAGCCCACTGAGAGGACTTGACAGGATGCCCATCCTTCAGAGGATCCCCTATTCCTACATCAATGGCTACTGAAGTCTGGTTTTATGTGTATCTCTCATAATGGGCTAAGCTATAAGTAAATCAAGCCAAATGAAGTTCCTCAGGGAATCAGGTTCTCATAGGCAAGAGCCCATTCATCTAGCAGAGAAGATAAAGTGTCAGAACTTGACTTAGAAAATTTAGTGTCTAGTAGAGTTGTAATGTGTTCATTTACTACTCCAGGAAACTGAATGAACTCTTTCTTGAATGTATCATTTAACCATAGAGGTCTTTTGTGACTGTCTCCTTGTTGGAGGACCCATCTTGTATCACTCAGCTTGTAACAGGCAACTCTGGGTGAAGAGGCATAATAAGGCCTTGTGTCCTCTGCTCAGTGGAAATTAGGGCCTAGTAGTAGGAGAGTAACTGCTTTTTATGCCATAGCAAATGACTGTTTTGAGAACTTTTGCTCAAGAAACCTAGATAATGGTTGTAGGGTCAGGACAACCCAAGGTGTAAGGCTCAACTTCATCTAATCTTTGTGGACTGAGACCTCTAAAAACATGGACCCCACAGAGTCATGAGGGCTCCAGGGGGGAGAGATTATTGGGCAGCCTGCTTTATATCTTCTAGGGCTTTGCTCATTATGGGTTCCACTTAAAAGAGACAATCTTGCTGCATATTCAATAAATGGGGATCATTAGGATATCCATGTAGGAATTAAGGGTTCTCTTGAACCTCCAAAGTCTAAGAAACCCCTTGATTTCCTTCTTGGATTGTTAGAAAGAAAGTACCAGTAGCCTATTCTGAACTGTGTCTGTAATAATTTGAGTTGTTCCTCTAAACTGAGCAGGCTGGACCCTGGATTTTCTTGGCATTAATTTCTCTCTTTTTGTCCCTCATATGAGGCTGATGCAGTGTATCATTATCCAGCACAGTCAAGGTTATATCATCAATGTAGTGGTATGCACCAATGCTCTCAAGAAAGGAAGCTCTTTCAGATCCCAACACACCATACAGGGTGTCCAAGTTACTCTGGGAAAGCACTGTATTCCTTCTAATGTGAAAGCAAACCATTCCCAACTAATCTTAGCTTCAGTAAAAAAGGGGAAAAAAAGCATTGGCAAGGTTGATAACCCATACCATTCACCCTGGACTGCACTACCTGGTCTACCACTTCAACAAGGCAAGAATAGCTATAGAAGTGGGTATGATGACTTTTCTTTAGTAACTTGTAGTTCATTGTAAGCTTCTAGGTGCCATGTGCATCCTTCACTGGTTGTACTGGATATTAGTAAGAGGAGATGGTGTAGCAAAGTATTACAGTCTCCTTCATCCCCATCACCAGAGATGAAATTTATTTTGCTACCTTCTTCGAAGGATAATACATTGTCTGATATTAACTATACTAGATGGTTTGGCTGACTCCATTTACACTTTGTCTTACCAGAATGGTCTTGCTGATAGGACAGATATTGACTTCTAAGAGCTCATGATGCCCATTTCCACAATTCACTTCCTGTGATTACTTATCATCAATGACACACAGGTGCTCCTTTGCACACTTGAACTTGAAGATGCCCCTCTAGTGTTCTGTCTTCTGAAGCCCACTTTGGAAATCAGTGAGTTTCTCTGTAACTATGTGTGGTCCACTGGTAGGATAATAACCTGACTGTCTGTGCCTAGAAGTCTCTTGAATCCTTGAAGTCTGCCCTCCACTTTTTAGGTTACCATAACTCAGGTATATGGTCTCTCATCTTGAGAACTTATAGTTAGGATGATCTAAGACTTAGGGGAACCTCAACCTTGACCCTAGATGAACTCATCTCCTAAGTTTCTCAAGTCTAAATATAGAAATTTGAATCGCTTAGGTTTGTCAAGTGGTGTAAGAGCTTTAGGGGATGTCTTAAGCTTGGGAAGGATTGAAGGACTAGTGTTGCTCATGCCCTAAATAATATAATACATTTTCACTGAAATTCCCATAGGCTGCTGATCAATTGCTTTATCAACTCCATGTTTCATAAACTATACTCAAAACCTTCTATTATAGGAGGTCATCAACCTCTGCATGTGGTGGTTATAGGTCTTCTTTTTATCACCCCCAGTCCCTTTGTACTCACAGCTATATTTTCCCTGGCCTAATCTCCCACTCAGATTTCACCATTTGATCTACCCACACCTGTACAATTGTGTGATGAGGAAGACTGATAGCTAAAGCTTGGTGAGGAGCCACCCAGGAGTGGAAGTATAATTGCCCCTGATGCAGACTAGTCATAGAGTGTGGTAGGCCATAGAGGAGTTAGATAGATCCAATCTATCAAATCCATTTCCTTTAGGAACTTCACTTGCTCCCTTGGGGATCCCCATTGATGAGCCAGGTGCAATAAGAATTCATCTTTATAGGAGCAGGTATGAGTAATTCCCCATCTTAGCCACCTTTAAAAAAAGGACAAATGTAATCCCCATCTGGATCCTCTAATTGATTTAGCTGACTATATAGAAGTAAATCCTCATAGACCTCTCTAAGCCTATGGAACTCTGCTGAAGAGAAATTCTCTTAATTGGTTCCATTAGACCATGCCCTCAGGGACTGCTGCTCTAGTTATTCATCAAGTTACTCTTTGAACTATTCTTGTAACCTCAAATGTTTCTGGGTGGTAAAAACTGGCTCACCCCCTCTCCATCCATGGAGGAAAGCATACTAATAATAAGGATAGCCCAGGGCTGTCTTACCCCCGGTTGCAGTTCCCAGTCTCTGCTTGACCTCTACACTGATTCTCCTGTCTTATGGCTCTGATTCAGCAAGATGAAGCAGCACTTCTGAGCAAGAGACCTTCTTTCCATCCCCAGACCCAGAGGTTGTTGGTTGTAACCTTTAGGTCCACAAACTCCATCAGAAGAGCTCCCTTCTCTTGCATGGTCCTCAACTTTATTAATTTTCCTTAGTTCTTCAATGAAGTGTCCTTAACAGCTGAGAGCTCTATGTTTACTTGCTGAATTTGTTGTTGTTGTTCAGCTGTTTCAGTCATGTGTGACTCTTTGTGACCCCATTTGGGGTTGCCTTGGCAAAGATTATTTTCAGTATTATTATGCTGACAGAGCAACTTGGGCAAGATGGCTAACAGCTACCAGGGAATGCTGGACCTGATTTTATCAGCTCTGTCAGTTTCCTCCAGTACCCTCTGAGACAATTGCTCTACATCAGTGGGAGCCTGCTGCCTATTCTCTTGGGAGAACTTTTAAGGCCCTAGCCACTGGATGCCACTGTGGCATATCCAGTCATATTAATATAACCAGTGGCTACCAGGAAGCTTTAGTGTAGTAGGCAGGGGCCAATGAGATCTCAAGAACATGGAAAATTAATTCATGTCACTCAGGAGGGAGAAGTGGGAACTCTAAGCCACTGTGCCCCTTAGCATATTGACAAAATGGATTAAATCCAAAAGATTGTAAAAAGACTCAAAACCATGTTATGGGAAGATTGGTTCAAAGAATGGGGAATTCTTAGTTTGAAGATGTCATGGCATTGGGGTGAAGGAGGGAAAGGTCTTTATATAAAGAATGGATTAGACTTGTTTTGTTTTGCATCTCTGATCAGCCTTAGGAATAATGGACAGATAATAGGGAAAGATCTATTTGGGATCAATATAAGAAAAAACTTTATAATTATTGAAGCTGACATGAAATTAGATGAACTTTTTCAGGTGATATTGAGTTCTCTGTCATTGGAAGTCTTGAAAAGAAAGGTGGATGACACCTCTTTGGAATGTTGTAGATGGGAAACAGGTCTTGGTTAAGGGTTGGACTGGATGACTTCTGAGTTTCCTTAAGTATTATGATTATATAATGAATCTTGGAAGAGTTGACAATGACTTACAACGACTTTCCAATTCCTTTTCTGAGTCATAATTGATCAGATTATTTATAGAGTAAAATAGGCTACCTCACTGTGCTGTGGAGATAACACTAGAGTCTCAAAATCTGCGCCAACAGAGTACAAGCTCCAACAGGTCCTTTCAAGTTCAAAAGACTTCAAGTTCAGGTCTAGTTGTGGACTGCATGTTTGCTAGCCAAGAACCTACCTAACCTTTGAAATCTCTTCATAAGAATGCTGGTGATAAGATGATTCTTTTTGGACACAATAATATGTCAAAACTGTGTGACAAAGTTTAGGAAGGCTGTAATCTGCATGAAGAATAGTACTTCAGTGAATTCAAACAATGAGTTGACCAACAAGCACCTACTATGTGCCAGGAACTATTATTAGCTAAAGATATAAAGATAAAAATAAGAGTCCTGACCTCCACAAGTTTATAATCAATCCATGGGAGATATATACATGTATAACTACATAAAAACAATAAAGAAAGATGCATGACAGTATTGTGAAGGAAAGCATTAGCAGGTGGCACTCAAGCTGACCTTGCCCATAAGCTAGGGATTTAGAGGTGGATGTGAAGGAATGATCCTCAGGCATGGAGATGGGACATGAATCTCTGTGTATGAGAAACAGTAAGAAGGCCAATTTGGGTAGGCTTCCACGTGAGTTAAAGAGAGTAATACATCTGACACATAGTATGCATTTTAAAAATACTTGTTGACTGACAACAAGAACGTTGCAATCTATGTTTATGAATAGCTTTCATAAAAAGAGTTCCCTATTTATAAAGTTGTGGATTCTTTACAAATTCATGCGTGTAGTCCTTTAAAATGTACAAAGTACTTTCCTCACATTGCCTTGAACTTATTAGGCACTGAATGAATGTGTTTTTGTTAATTGAATTGCGGTAGATTGTGCAAGTATCAATATTCTGGTTTAATAAGACTGAAGCTCAGCAGGTTCAGTGACTCATTGTAATTGAATAGGGATTCAGGTAATGCCACTATTTTCCTTCTCAGTGCAATAAAAAATAAAAGTGAACAAGAATAAGGTTTGATCATCATGGCACCTGAGCACCAAAAGTACCCAGGAGAACTGTCTACAATCTTTTATTTGTTATATTTTATCATCTCTGACACAGAGAGTAGCAAAGTACATATATCCTTTAGAGGCAAAGGAGACTGATGAGGAATGATATAAGGTAGTGGAAAACTTGACCTAACAGATTGGTATCATCTCAGGTTGACTAAGACAAATATGTGGGATCCAGGCTTGTCAGATGGTACATCAAGTACCGGCTGATGCAATGTAATAGAGCAGAGTTAGTTACCCTACAGAACCCAGGGTTATGATGGAGATTTGGCAGTTCACCGCTGAATACAATGCTAGGCATTCCAGGTTCTACTAAGAAAGATGGAGAAGATTAGAATTGAATAAGTAATTTTAAAAAACTGACTTAATGAAGATAAAATTCTGTATTCATTTGAGAAGCAAAGATAAAAAATTAACATCTGTTAGAGAGAGAAATTCTGTAGTTTCTAGTCAGGTTAAGAAAACAATGATTTATTAAGTATTTATTGTATATCAGACACTGTAGTATTTCCCAAACTGATAGTCTAGTTTCATAAATTGATTATTCAGAAAATCACTGTATACCCAGATTATCAAAATTTTCAGATTTTTAAATTTTCTTGTGGTGAATAGCTCCATTTCTTTCTTCTCGGTGCAGCTACTATACTTTCCCAGTAGAGGCAAGAAAAGAGGGCAACATAATAAATAAGTTACTTTTAAGATACTAGAAATTCAACAAACATCCAAAAATGTTTACTAAGTGCCTACTATGTTCTAGGAATAAACAGGAGTTACTTAAGTAGCACAAGCTCTGGGGCTCCTATCCCAACTCCCACTTCCACTGGCAAATCAGATTCCAAGCTTGTGGCTGGCTATGTCCTCTGAGGGATCTAGAGGTAGCCCTGAGGGGTTGTTTCAGCTCCCTACTTGCATTCTGTACCTATGAGTATCAGGTGACATCAGTTAGTCCAGAGTCCAGGGAAAAGTGGGCTCAAACTTAGAGCATATATGACAAAAGGAGTCACTCATAGTTCTAGAAGTCCTCTTTGTGTTCCCCTTTCCAGTCCTCTGGAGCTAATGAGGTTGTTCTGTGGTCAATAGTCAGGAGGAAAGAGATCTAGGCTGAAGATGAGGTCAGGGTCCTCTCCTCCCCACTAGTAGGCAGGAGGCTTCCACCACAAAGAAGCCTGATAACCACATTTTCAATTCCAATCTGTTTTGCAGGGATCAAATCCCTCAAGCAATCTGAAGATACTTCCTGTGCAATGATTTTTTTGCACTTCATCTTAAGTCTACGAACAAACCATTGATTGATTTAATGTAGATATCCAGGCCTGGTTTACATCCAGTGAAAAATTAAAATATGTTCCCTCCTGGTTAAATTAGCTAAACATAACATTGTTTTGCATACTTTGAATAAGTGGGTTAATTGTCTAGATGGACCTATATAAGGTACTGTTTTCCCATTCCTGTCTCCATGGCCAGACCACACGACTGCTGTTCTAAAGAATAGTAATTGAAAAACACTATCCTTGAGTTTTTGACTGTGGAAAGTCAGAGGCAAATCAAAGTAGAGATGTGAGAATTGGCTTCCGTACATTCTTTGTGAAGCTGGGGAACTACAAGACACATCAAATACTGAGCCTCCCTCTATACTCTTGAACTTAATCAATCGGTTGGTTAGTTTTGGTGAACTTTTTTCTTTTTTATTATTTGTAATGAAGGTAAAATGATAATAATAACTAATAGCTAACATTTTGTGCTAAGAATTCTAAAATTACAATGTCATTTGATCCTCACAATTCTGGGAGGTAGGTGTTATCATCCTTATATGTAAATATGAGGAACCTTAGAGGTTAAACGACTTGCCCAAGGTTACATAGCTAATAAGTGTCTAAGGCCATATTTGAACTCAGGTGTCCCTGACTCCATCTAGTGCTCTATCTATTGTGCCACTTGGGGGGCCATCTCCAGTCATCCAGATCTATATCTTGTCACTGGACTCATAGCTCTGGAATAGAAAGTGAGGTTGGTGATCTTGAACAGTCCCTTTTCCTCACACTTGAATGTCATGACATCATCTTCCTGATGTCATGGTCTTCTTCCAAAATGAAGGACAAACAACAACAATATTGTGCCACTTAGAAAACAAACATATGTGTGTGTGTATGTGTGTATTACACATACAAGCATATATGCACACACCTATATACATATATATAGGTGTGTGCATATATGCTTGTATGTGTAATATATAGGTGTGTGCATATATGCTTGAGTGTAATATATATAGATATAGGTGTATATCTATATCTATATCTATCTATCCATATATATATATATATATATATAGGTGTGTGTGTGTGTGTGTGTGTGTGTGTGTGTGTATTCCTTTAAGTAAACTTCCTCTCTTGGACAATTATCTGTACATTTCTTCATTCCTGAAATCAATAATTTTGTTCAGACACATTTGGGGCCTTATACTGATTTCTATTTAATTTTTTCTCTTATAATGCCCATAAGTAGTAACTGAGGCAATAGTTTCGTTTTCTTTGTCCACAGCTTACAGAAAGTATCTGAAAGTCTGTCTAAAGTCAGTCAATTTTCTTCCCCTCCCTAACCCTCAGAAGAATATTTTTAAAAATGGAAACTTAAAGATAAAGATCAGCCTGAGTGGTGCTGCTACCCAGACTCAGAATGGAAACCTACTGCAGTTATTCTGAGTGCACTTTGGAGGAAGCCTGTCATAAAGTCAGAGGATCCTAAAAGAGACCCAGTGTGGCTACAGAGCCATTTTTATAGTTAGGACCACCTGGATTCAAATCCTGCCTCTGATCTTAGCCAGCTGGATGAGTGGGCAAATCACTTACTTTCCTAACATCTTCATGCTTCCAGGAAAATCATTAGCTGTAAATTATTTTTTAAATTTTCAAATTACATTGTTAGAAGATTTCCATACTGGAAATCACAAATTTAGACCTTCTCCCCCAAAAAGAGTAGGAAAGAACATTAGATGTCTTTGAATACAACCTTTCCTCAAAGTAAAAAAAAAAAAAATTCCTTCTAAAAAATCCTTTAGAATTATCAGACTTTGCTTTGAAGTTCGGAATGATGGAGAACTCATTACTTCTCAGAACAACCCATTCTACTTTTTTGGACAGCTCTAATGGTTATCAAGTTCATCCTCGAGTCTAAATTTACCTTTCTGCAATTTGCACCAATTGGTTCTAATTGCTCCCTTGCTGATTGTTGGAACCAGGTTCTCTTTGATTTTGTAATGAGAATTGCTCCTGGTGAATTAGGTGGCTCTCCGTTTTTCTGGTTCTAAATCAGGAGATTGTAATATGAAGACAATCTTTGGTTTGTTTGTCTTAAAGGAAGAGTGACAAAAATTAGTTTGCCTATTTGGAACTATGCCCAAAGGGCTACAAAATGTGCATACACTTTGACCTAGCAGTATCGCTTCTAGGACTGTATCCCAAAGAGATCATAAAAATGGGAAAGGGTCCCACACGTAAGAAAATATTTATAGTAGCTCTCTTTGAGGTGGCTAAGAACTGGAAATCAAGGGGATGCCCATCAATTGGGGAATGGCTGAACAAGTTGTGGTATATGATTGTAGTGGAATGCTATTGTGCTATAAGAAATGATGAACAGGAAGACTTCAGAGAGGCCTGGAGGGACTTATATGAACTGATGCTGAGTGAAAGGGGCAGAACCAGGAGAATGTTATATACAGTGACAACCACAGTGTGTGAGGAATTTTTCTGGTACACTTAGCCCTTCACAGCAATGCAAAGACCTAAACCATTCTCAAAGGACTCTTGAGGCAAAGTGCCATCCATATCCAGAGAAAGAACTATGGAATTGGAACACAGAATGAAGCAGAATATTTTCTCTGGTGTTATATTTTGTTTTATTTAGGTTTTTCCTCACTTTAATTCTTCTATGCAGCATGACTAATGTAAAATGTATTTTAAAAGAATGCATGTGTAGAACCCATATAAGATTGCATGTCATCTAGGGGAGAGAGAGGGAAGGAGAGGGAGAAAATCTAAGACTTATAGAAGTGATTGTAGAAAACTGAGCATGAATAAATTAGTATAGTTGAAAAAAATAAAATGTTTTTCCAAAAAAAATTAGTTTGCCTGATATTGTCTTCCCTGGGCTAGGGGTTGCTGGTATGGGTTGGACCAGATGAATTTTAAGGTCTCTTCTAATACTGAGATCCTGTGTTTCTTTGACTTTAAGCATCACTATGTGAATCCAGCTGATTGGTTGATTCCAATCAGGTACATCCCATCTGCCTTTCTGAATCTTGAAAAAAGTTTTTATAAAGTAATTTACAAACATTATCTAATCTGACCTTCACAACAGCCTTGAGAAATAGGGTTATTATCTTAAAGTCGCACAGCTACTAAGTGTCTGAGCTGGGATATGAATTCAGCTTTTCCTGACGAGATCCAAGGTTCTATTCACTTTGCCATCTAGTTTCAGTAAGCTCCTATGCAATTCCTGTACAAAGAATGATGCCATGGGCTAGAAATATAAAAAAGAGAATTACATAATCCCTGATCTCAAACATCTTGCAATGTACTAAAGAAAAAAGGGAGGAAACTAATAGACATTTCCTTTTTCAAATACATTTAATGAGATCTTTTATTTTTACATCTCCTTTATTTATGAATATGTCCCTTATCCCCTTCTCTACTGAAGAAGCAAAAATGACTAGAAATCACAGATATAATAAATAATAAGTAACAGAGAACAAAATCATTTCAGTAAAACCATAATATATTAATCATGTCTGACTGAATATTCAGTATTTTATATCCATAGATCCTCACCTTTTGCAATAATGTGAAGGGAAGAGATAAAATTTCTCAGCCCTTCTCAAACTTAGCCAACACAGTGTTTATTTTGTTTTTGGAAGCCCTGAGTATTAGAGCTAAAAGAAAACTAAGCTATCATCAGTTCAATCCTATCATTAACATAGACATAGAAATTGTGTCTTAGGATTAATGAGTTATCCAGGTTCACAATAAACTCACTGACAAAACCAGTGCTTGGACCCATCCTGACGTCCAGTATAGTATTCTGTTTTCTGGAGTACATTAGTCCTCAGAAGTAATTTGAACAGTTTTAGGGGATAATTTTGGATCAGGAATTGAGGGAACAAAGTTATAGAAAGATCCTTCTCATGTTACCCAAAATTTCATGTGAAGACAAAACCTGGACCTTTTTACCTAGTAAGATCAGGGTCATAGAAGACACCACCTTTGAGTTTTCAAAAATGCCCCAGTATTCTTGTCTCCTTTAGATGGGTTGTTTTCTTTTTCTTTTTCTTTTTTCTCTCCCATGAGTTTACCCACTTTCCTTTCTATATTCTCCCCAGAATATCTAAGGAATACTATTACTGCTGACTCTTGTTTAAGAAGAGAGAACATATCTGAACTCTGTGTGGCCTGCTGAAGAATGTGAAGATAGCTGCTGACAGCATCATATCTAGCCTGTTGAGAATGAGTATCTGCCTGCAGGAGGCCGACATTTGAGTGGGATTATGGTCCTTCCGGGGAAGACCTGCATCTTTTTCATAGCCAGAGCTGGCCCTATGCTTTACCTGGCCTTTTTTTCTCCTGATGCAACTGAACCAACTGTCCTCTGTTCTGTTGCTGCCCTCATTCTCTCAACTTTTTTTGCCTTACATGAAGATGTTCTAATTATGTTCTCAATTTCTTCAGTGATCCTGGCATCTTTAACCTTCAAGCTGTTGTAGCCTTCATGAGACTGTTGAAGCTGTGAATTCTTATAAAGAGATCTGTGAGGACTAGGGAGTATTAGGCATTTTTTCCACTTTGTCCATTATAGTATTATGTATATATGACATTGTGTTTAAAAATTTTAAACACAATGTCATATACTTAATACGTTATACATTTTATGTATGAAATTTTATTTGAGTCTTATAACAGTCCTAGGAAATATACATGATCCTCACTCTGTGAACCTCAGTGCCTTCATCTGTAAAATGAGAATAATTTTATAGGGTTGTTGTAAGGCTCAAATAAAATTTCACATATAATATATAATGGTTTATATGTGTGTAGTATATACATATATATGTACATAGTTTACACGTGTGTAATATTAGATGTATGCAATTACATGGATTTACAAATACATACATGAAATTTTATTTGAGCCTTAAAACAACAATATGAAATTATCCTCATTTTTACAGATGAAAAATTGAGACTCAAAGACTGATGTGGTCTCATAGCTAGTAAGTGGCAAAGACATTTACGTAGTTAGAGGCAGGATTTGGAACCATGATTTTGACTCCAAGTGCTGTGCTCTCTTTTTAAAGAGCTCCTCTCAGAACCCAGGGCTTGCTCTTTTCATTCACAGGTGAATTGAATTTTCCATCCCTACTAGTACAATCCTTTTTTCCAGGCATTCTGAATTCTCCTCCTCTCCTGTCTAAGCTGAGGAAAGCTTGGCTTCCATCCTCTAAGCCTAATCCACTTTTGTTTTCATGTCCTTACTACTTTTAGGTTCATGCATATTTGCCATTATGTTTTATTGGATATTTAACATCCTTCCCCTTTTTTTCTGATATTTGGAATGTGTTCCTCTGCCCCTTATATTATGAAGAAGTAGCATGGTATGTCAAGTAAAAAGTCAGTCAGTTGACAAGTATTTGATAAGGGTATATTTTGTATATGTCAGGCATGTGCTAAGCTATAGAGGTATGATGAAAAGGGAAAAAAGACCTGGAATTAAGACCTAACTCATGTTTCTTAGCTGTGTGCCTCGCTCAAATCATAGTCTTCCCTTTTGAGGACTCAGTTACTGCATTTGTAAAATCAGATTCTTAGACAAGATGATCTCAAAGATTTCTTCCTCCTCTAAAGGCAATGAGCCTACATATTCCAACAAATGCATCATACCTCTGTTGACAAAGATACACGGCGCTTTCTATTGTATTAACAATGTTAATGTTAATGTCATACTTAATAATGTTAAGTATGATGGTCTTTTATTTTATTTTGTTAAAACAGTTTGGTCTCTGGACATATTGAGCAATTATTTCATTCTCTACCAACAGTGGGGACGACAGAAAAGGAAATGGGTCATGACATAAAATCTTAACCATACTCCACTCTGACATTCCTACAGAATTTCCAACTGGGACACATTTGAAGAAGATGGAAGCTAAACAGCAGTAGCCTGACTTTTTAAAACAGGTTGTTGACTGACTGACTTGTGAGAACACTAGCATTTCAATGAAACTCTTAGGGATACTTCAAATTGGTGGATTATATGGTCCCTTGATTAAGTTTGGGTTATATAAACAGAAGAGTGTTTAGACTTAGCCTTTGCAGTTGAAGTCTAGGCAGCTGTTTGTACTTAATTCCAGCAAGAAGCTCTCTTAATCAAAGAGCTGACTAGATTTTTTTTTTAATGGGGGGGGGGGGGGGTTACCTGTGTTATTTTTCCTTCTGTCCCAACACTTTCTGTTTAAAGATTGTTGGGGGGGGGAAGCAAATCGAGTCATTTTGAATGCCCCTCTAAAGACTGGGAACCTATTTTTTTGATTATGTGATGACGTGCCTCAAAGATTTTCTCACTGTGAGGTAATCACTTCATTTATCCAAGTTTTACAAAGCCTTTATTATTTTGGTTAGTCCATATTTTTGAAGTTAAGTCACCAGTTTGATGCATTTGTTGTAAAATGTGGTTTAACAGCTTGTTAGCACATTTATTTTTTCTAAATGAAACCCAAAGATATTTTATGCCTGAACAGCAGCAGATTTAAGAGCTGCTGAAAAGCATCCGAGCGTTGGGCATGTCAGCGATGTAACAATGGCCCTGGAACATTGAACACGCGTGGTAGAGGTTGGGACCAGCAGCAGAGGGAGGCACAAGGCATCAAGTCTTCGTCTCTCTAAGGGTGCCTTAGAAATCATCAGAGCTGCATTGTGCTTACTGGTTTCAGGTTGTCTGGGATGCACTGAACCATTTTAGCAGGCTGAGTTCATGTGGTTTTCTACCCACTGAGATGATTTTTTTTCCTTGTCCACAGAGCAAAGTAGGAACTTGCTCTGTTGAGTTCCGTCTCCTGCATAGGGCTTTGTGAAGTTGTCTCAGAGCTACTGGAATGGAACGGAAAGCTATTATGGGTCTCAGTGAGTACCGGAGGTACTTTGGAAAGCAAATGTGGGAAAGTTGACTATCTCCCAAGTTAGAGTTATATCACAAATACACACTCAACCTCTTTCTTCTGAGGCAGGGTAGTGAAAAATGGACATCTTGATTTTCATAAAAGAAAACGTGTGTGTGTATGTGTCTATATAGGTGTGTGTGTGTGTATGTGTGTGTGTGTATTGTGGGGTATGCAGGATGATGTGAGACTTGAAAACCTTGGGAAGAAATTGAGATAGACTCTTCTAGGCTTAAATCTAACACTAATTTTGAATTGAGTTTGCTTTTTGGGAGTTGATCAGTTTTCAGAATGTGAGAAACAGCCCCAGGAAACAAACCAATTCTTTCTAAGGATTTTCAGTTGCATCTGAAATCTGTTGCCATATTATTCTCTCCTTCCACATGCCTCTATTACTATTGACATCAAGTGGTCACCAATCTCTATCTTGCAAACCAAAGCTTGTAAAAAACCCATATTATGTTTAGGCCATGGCAGGGTAAAGGGAGGGGAGTTGGCAGGGGCTGGGATGTTGAGAGAAGGAAGGGAAAGTTTGTTATTTAATAGTATATATGAGTCACACATGTTTTCAAAGATGGGCTCAGTACTGATAAGCTGTCTATAATCTAACTTCTTTTTTTTTTTAAAAAAAATTATATTAAACAAGATTGAAGCACTTATGTAGGGGGAAAGTCCCATATGTGAAAAATTACAAGTTACTCCACCCAGTGATTACTGAACAATGAATAAGATCCATATTTCCGATCCACCCACTGCCACAAATGCCCCTTTGAGGTTGAGAAAGTTAAATAGAACCCTGTGTGGAATACTTGCTTTTTACTTAAATATATTGGTGATGAAAATAAAAGCCTGTCTGGAATAGTAATAGGGCTGATTCATAAGACCACAGAATTTTAGACCTGGAAGGGACTTTGGATATCACCTAGTCTAAAACCTTTATTTTATGAATAAGGAAACTGAGGCCCAGAGAAAAGCACATTTATTTATCTGTGATCACACTTCTTATTCCTGAGAAAACATGCCTAGAAGTCAGGCATTTTTATTTGTATAGTATTCCAGTGCTCCTTCTAATAAGCCATATTACATCCTTTGGATATCAGCCTGTGAATATGTATTTTGTGAAGATTGCTACTAAGCCCACATTCAATCAAGCCTGCACTTTGAATTGTTTTTCCAATAGCAGCAATAGATGCACTTTTTATTTGTGATCAAAATGCAATACTCTTTATTTCACTTGCTTAGAACAGTGACCCAGAGGCTCTTGTTTCACATATGATATGTGGTCCTCAGGATATCTTTCACTTATATATTAGAATACTATTCTGATTTAACCTATCAGCATGCACTGCTAGGTAAGTACATGACTTAACTCAGTTATGAGAGTCAGGGTGCTAACTATATAAAATTCAGCAAAAGGTCATACATTTTACCAGAGGATACTCAGGGAAATGTCAAGTTCTTTCTGGTTCTCTGAAAGCTGCTACCTTTTTGTGGATGTCAGGGCTCATCCCATTAACCCAGAGGTATAGTATATGTGGTTTTAGCTAAATAAACTTTTGTATCAACTTCCTTAACTTATTCTCTGTTTCAATGGCTTCTAATCATGGGAGCATAAGATAGAGTGAACCATATAAGTTGAATTTAACTTTATACAGTCTTTTCTTTCTTCCCTCCTTCCTACCTTAATTCCTTCTTTCTTTCCTTTTTTCCTTCCTTCTTTCTTCTTTTTCTTCTTTTCTTTCCTCCTTCCTTCCTTCCTTCCTCTCTCTCTTTCTTCCTCTCTCTGTCTCTCTCTCTTTCTTTCTTCCTTCCTTCCTTCCTTCCTTCCTTCCTCTCTCTCTCTCTTTCTTCCTCTCTCTGTCTCTCTCTCTTTCTTTCTTCCTTCCTTCCTTCCTTCCTTCCTTCCTTCCTTCCTTCCTTCCTTCCTTCCTTCCTTCCTTCCTTTCTTTCTTTCTTCCTTTCTTCCTTCCCTTTCCTTCTTTCTTTCTTTCTTTCTCTCTCTCTTCCTTCCTTCCTTTCTTTTTTCTTTCTTTCTTTCTTTCTTTCTTCCTTCCTTCCTTCCTTCCTTCCTTCCTTCCTTCCTTCCTTCCTTCCTTCCTTCCTTCCTTCCTTCCTTCCTTCCTTCCTTCCTTCCTTCCTTCCTTCCTTTCTTTCTTTCTTTCTTTCTTTCTTTCTTTCTTTCTTTCTTTCTTTCTTTCTTTCTTTCTTTCTTTCTTTCTTTCTTTCTTGTCTCTTTCTCTCTTTCTCCCTTTCCTTCATGTTATCTTGCCCTCTCCCAAGCTAGAAATGAAGCAGTTGCTCCCAGCTGACACTCCTGATCTTACTGCTGATTTGCATGCGATCTTTGAACTGCTCCATTTCTAACTTGGACTGGTTTGTCCCCCTCAGGGAACCTGGTGGGCTCTGCTCCCATAGATTCCGAATATTGATGCCCTAGTTAGTACAGGCACCTGAACAACTTTTGCCTACTGCAGCTGAGAACTCCTGAGCTCAAGCGACACCATCAGCCTCAGCCTACCTGGTAAAGGGATTACAGGTGTATAACGTGACCTCTGATCAGACTGCATATGCTTTTACATATTACCATAGGCACCTATCCCACATAGTAATGTGATATTTGCATCCAGATTTTTGGAACACCCTAATTAAGCTACCATACAGTCTAGGTACCTGCTGTTTTCACCTTTACCTGTCTACCAACACACTATAAAACTCCAGAGCCATGGATTGTTTTTGAGACAATTCAGGTGCCTAGATTTGGTCAACCCATCAGCGAGTCTGACCAGGAGCAATGTTTTACCTCTTGTGGTTTCCAGCAGGGTTGACGTCCAATCAGCTGAAGGTTCTTTTCATTCCTAGTGGTTCAGTTAAGTCTCTAACTCCTTTGGAAGGGTAACTGCTGGCCATCATGATTCAGAAACATAATCTTGCTATTACATTCTCAACAAAAATTACAAGCACAAAGCCAGAAATGTACCCTTTCTTTGTCAATATTATCTACTTTCCCATTTCCTCTCTTTCTGAAATTCACACGTTGGCTGTATTATATCATTTCCACATCAGCACTTCACTTTTTGACTAGTTTTGCCTTTTCTTGACTCTGTGAGTAGAACTGACCAGAGAATCGAGTCCTACAGCTTGTTCAAGAGGTCATACATACAACCCTCATGACATTGAAACTTCCATATGCTATAGACCCCTTGTTGCCATGAATATAGATTTTACTTTGCCTCACATCTTAGCTAAATCATGAAAGTAGCCTGCAATTGGGTATTTAGGGAAGCAGAACAATAATGAAAATAAAAGACAAAGGAACAGTAAACATGAGAATGAATATCATAATTGTATTTAACTTGAAGGGAATGTAAAAATGATTGGAAATAGAATTTTCACATGGTCAGGATCTCCCACTATTTTTTTTTTATCTTTTCAAAAACATTTCATATTAACTCTATAGCTTGCATTTGAATCAACACAGAATTATGCCAAGTGTATGGCATTTAGTAATCATTTGACTTTTTTCATTGAAGGTGCTCTCAAGCATGGTTTCTGTCAGTTATTCAGCCAACATAGTCAATAAACATTTATTGAGTGCTCCCTGTCTTTCTTACCCTTTGCTAAGTGCCAGGGATACACAGAAAGTAAAATACAACAACAGCGACATGTCCCTGTCCTCAAGGAGCTTCCTTTCTAATGATGAAGATGAAATGCAAATATATACATAGAAGATAAATGCAGTGTAAATGGGAGGTAATCTCAGAGGGAAGGATGAGGAAGGAGGGTGGTGGGGAGTAGTAGTTCAGACAAAGCTATTGCAGAAGGTGGAATCTGAAATAAACATTTAGGGAAACCAGTGAAGCCAGGTGTCCCACAATTATGAGAAGCGCAGCATTAGAATATGTAGCTGAAATGCATCAAATAGTAAGTAGTTAAAAGAGCACTACACTAAGAATTACGACTCTTCAGTTTGGGTATAGAGTGCACCAGGGATTCAAAAGGGCAAGTCACTTATCCTCTTGGGTTCCTTATCTGCAAAATAGGGATTAACATATGCCTTTCCTCTTTATACTGTGGATATGTCCTCTCCACTTACACACTCATCCTAGTTCATGTCCCTATCACCTCTCATGTAGGCTATTACAATTGGCTTCCCTGACTCCAGTCTCTCCTCCATCCAATTCATTCTCCAAATAACTGCCAAAGTGATGTTTCTAAAGCACAGGTCTGATTACATTACTAAAGTGTAAAAGAAGACCCAATAGCTTCTTCTTAAAAAAAAATCATCAGTTTAAAAGCCCTTCATAATCTGGCTCCATACTACCTTTCCATGCTTACTGCAAATTTCTTTCCTTCAAGCATTTTAATTTCCTTCCAAATTGGCCTATTTGCTATTCAAAATTCACAACATTCTGCACAAATGAGCTCTGACGACAGTGCCTGGCACATAGTAGATACTTAATAAGTACTTATTCCCTCCCCTCCTTCATGAGCTTCTGCACCTTAGCTAGTGTTCTCTACCCAGGTTACCCCTGAAACCAACTCCTTTGCATTCTTTGTAATCAATTTAGTCATGTGAATTGAAACACAATGACATCATAAGACAAGGAGAGATATTAAGAAAAACAAAATCAAAAGGCTAGAAAGTGGAAGAAAATGTAAGGCATCTCATTGCAAAACCATTGACCTGGAAAACAGATCAAGGAGAAAAATAATCATTGAATTATCTGAATGCTATGACCTCTTGAATTCCCCAAAAGATCCTAGACATTATATTTCAGATAATCTTAAAAGAAAACTATCCAGACATCTTAGAACCAGAGGCCATAATGGAAACAGAAACACTCTACTGTTAATCTCCTGAATAAAACTCCAAAAATAAAAAACCAAGAGCCTCTGGGTCAAAATAAAAATACAAAAAGCAGCCAGAAAGAAATAGTTCAAGTATCAAGGAAACACAGTCAGGACCACCTACAGTTTTGCAGCCACTATTATGGAGTGAAAAACTTGGAATGCAATACTGCAGAAGACAAAGGACATGGAATTACAGTCCAAAATAATTTACCCAGGAAAACTGAATATACTACTACAGGGGAAAAACGAATCTTTAATGAAATAAATGACAATTATCCCTAATGAAAAGACCAGAACGCAGAGAAACTTGGAAGTTCAAATACAGTAGTGAAGAGAAAAATAAAGAGATAATCCTGAATGATCAACGATAAATGAGTAAACAGTGATAAACTACTTATATTCCAATATGGGGAGATGTTACATATATCTTCTGTGAACCCTATCATCATTACCTTCGTAGAGGTAATCCAATTACACAAGACCTAGGAATACTTCTTTTATGTCTTGATGGTCTTAAGGAAAGAATGGGGGAGAGGAATATAGCAGAGAAGGGGGGGAATAGAAGGGAAAGGAAAGTTAAGGAGAAATATCTCACATAAAAAAGTGTATAAAAAGACATGTATACAAAAAAGGAGGAGGGGGTGAGCCAGAATAGCTGATACTTGAAGCTTATTCTCACCTTAACTGGCCAAAAGAAAGAAAAATATCTATGCATAGAGAGTTGGGCACAGAAATACATTTCATTCTTTAATAGAAGGTAAAGGAGAGAAAGAAGGGGGAATTAGAAGAAGGATAGATTAAGAGAGAGATTCATCCTAAGCAAAATAAATTCTAAGGATGTACAAAAATATTAATAGCTCTTTGTGAGGTGGCCAAGAATGGGAGTTTGAGGCGTGCCCATTAATTGGGTAGTGGATGAACAAGTCATGGTATAGAAATGTGATGGAATACTATTATGCTGAATTTTTATTAGCATATTGACCCAACAACAAATCCAGAGGACTAATGATGAAACATGCAACCCAATTCCTGAAATAGAGGAAGGATTCAGAATGTAGAATGAGATAATTCCGTGCTGCCCTTTCTCCCTCCCCCAACATGGCCAGTGTAGAAAGTTGTTTTGATTGTCTATACATGTTCTGTTTTTCCTGTGTTCTTACTTGAGGGTGTGAGGGTTGGAGTAACCGAGTGAGAAGAAACATCTTGGCTGATTGAAAGAAATAAAATAAAATACTTAAGCACCATCTTCTTCTAATAGAGACCTTTCCTGAGGCCCCCAGCAAATGACACTCTCCTTTGCCAAACAATTTATTTCTGTCTTTATCTTTCGGATATACCTATATATGTGCAAGAGCAACTGGGTGGCACAGTGAATAGATTGCTCTGCCTGGAATCAGAAAGACTCATATTCCTGAATTCACACATGGCCTCAGCTGTGTGACCCTTCCATAATAAATATATGTTCTGCATTTCTCAACAATCTATTCACATGCACAGATAACTTGTTCATTTTTTGAACAAAGCTTCAATGATGTGTGAACACACTATGAGCATGAGCATTCTCATAGCATCTTTGAGGAACTCTCAGTAGAATTTGCTTGTCCCATTCCTTCCCTAATTCTGCACTCAACGTTGGTTAAATGTAGAGCCTTCCGTGATGTTCTTGGGGTCTCTTTTGATGAACAGCAACCTTCGTTTCCAAAAAGTAGTTCAGATCCTTCACTACTTTCCTTAAGTATTAAGTGTTGGTGGAATCTACTACTCTTTAAGTGGCAGCAAGATGGTACAGTAGATAGTCAGGAAGACTCATTTTCCTGAGTTCACATCCATACTCAGACACTTACTAGTTTTGTGACCTTAGGTAAATCACTTAACTCTGTTTGCCTCAGTTTCCTGATCTGTAAAATGATCTGGAGAAGGAAATGGCAAACTACCCCACTGCCCCCCAAAAAAATCCAAATGGGTTCATGTATAATTGGACGGGACTGGAAAGCAGCTGAACAACGACATATATATGCATGATGTTTCCCCCTTAAAATGCAAGGTTATGGAGAACAGAGACTGTTTCAACTTTGGTTTTCTATCCCAAATACCAATCATAGTGCCTGGAACACAGTAAGCACCTAACAAATGCTTCTTATTTCATTGGACTCTGACACAGACAATAATAGTAGCTCATAACAGGGAGCATTTATAGAGTACTTCAAGGTTTATCAAATGCTTTACAAATATTATCTCTCTTTATCCTTAGAAGTAAGGGATATTATTATCCCCACTTTACAGAAGAGGAGACTGTGGCAGACAAAAAGGTTAAATGACTTTTTAGTTAGTGGTTGTATGAGACTAAATTTGAACTGAGTCATGCTAACACCAGACCTAGTGCTATCTGTACTATGGCATCCCTTAGCTGACCTAGTATTAAGGCAGCCTCTGAGAGTCTTGGTTTCCTCATTCATAACATAGGTCTCAAAATATCTACTTCACAGAGTATTGAGTTGAAAATGTTTTTGTAAGCCTTAAAGTATAATAAAATTTAAGTTGTTATTTTAAAAATATTTGTCAGTAGAATGATCTTAGCATTTTAAAAAGGGAAATTATTTGATTAGGATCACCGGTTACAAGACTAATTTTTAAGAAAATTTAAGTATTTAATTTTTCGACTTAATTTTCTAAGTAAAGATATGTTGAGATCAATGTTATATCATGTTATTCTCTTATGTAACTTTGGTAATTAGTTATGCCAATATTTTTTAACCATTCGACAATGTAAGATTTTACTGTTCTGCAATTTGATGGAGGTTTTCCATTGGAAGGACCTCTGGGGTTATTTATCCTGTTCTATCCCAGAACATCAGCCTTGTTGAGGGATCCTCCAACACTGTTTGAAGAGCTACAGTATGAAGCTTCTTTCTAATATCTTATAGTCATCCATTCCATTTTGGGATAGCTAAAATGGTTGGAAAAATATTTTTCCCTGACATAATAACAGCTAACATTGAGATAGTACTTACTATGTATCAGACACTGTGCTAAGCTCTTTACAATTATCATCTCATTTGATCCTCCCACCAAACCTGGGAGGTAGGTGCTATTCTCGTTAATTTACAGATATGGAAACTGAGGCAAACAGAGTTTAAGTGACTTGCCCAGGGCCACAGAGCTAGTAAGATTAAGAGGGCAAATTTGGAGCTCAAGGTCTTCTTGACTCTAGGTCCAACACTCCAGCTATTGCTCACCAACTTCAAGCCTCAACATATTTCCCTGAAACTTTTACCTATCACTCCTAGTTCTGACCTCTGGAACTAAGTAGAACAATCTTTTCCCACATGATAGCACATAGTAGGCACTTACTGATTCAACATCTGTTGAAATTTCTCTCTGATTGTTTTTTAGAATATATAGTCCTGGATGGCAGGCGTATCATACCTTGGGAAACTCTGGCAGTGGCACTACTCACAGGTCACCTTAATTCTAGTGCTATTTTTGATTCTTTACATCTGTGGAATGTGAAGGGAGGTGTTGATATCTTCACATCTCCATTTGTGCGGTATCTCAATTGCAAAATTATGGCCTATGTGCATAACATAGATCTGCTGTAATTGGTAGTATTTTCCCTCACAATTCAATTCAGTTCATCTTTGTGCTTTCAGACTACAATGTGGAAATTGAAATTTGGAATTGACTTTTCTTTTTCCTAGGTTGGGACTGGCATAATCATTTAAAACAGGGATTGAAGGGTGTTGCTAATTAGATTTTAAAAGTACTCCCGAGAGCTGATGTTCAAAGCCATCTCAACACTTACAATCCAATATTACATCGAAAATAGACATAGTTAGCACAAGAAACTGGAATCATCGTACAGCTGACAGATTTAACAAAAAACTAACAAAAATTAATTAATTATGTTAATCTACCATCAAAATGGTAGATTAAAAATTTTGAGATCCTCAAAATCTGGTTCTCACTTGCTTTTCCATTTTTATTTTACATTATTCCCCTTCATGCTTTCTCTGCTCTAGAAAAGATGTTCTGCCATCTGTTCCCTGTATATAACCCTCCATCTTCTGCTTCTGTGACTGCAAGGTGGTCTCCCATGTCTAATGCACTTCTTTACTTTCTGTCTCCTGGAACCTTTAGCATCCTTTAGGGCACAACTCAGGTGCTAGTCTTCTACATGTAGCCTATCCTGTATTTCCCCATTCTCTGTCTCTGTCTTTGTCTCTGTCTCTCTCTCCTCTTTGTCTTCACCTCCCTCCCCTTCTCTCTCTGTCCTTCCCGCTCTTTCTCTTCTTCTTTTTCTTCTCTCTCTATTACTTTGTATTATTTGTGCATATATGTTGTCCTATTTTGGTGGATTATTGCTCCTTGCATGTAAGAACTGTTTTATTTTTATCTTTGTATGACCAGTGCCTAACCCAGTGCTTAGTACATAGCACGGTAAATATTTGTTGAAATGAGTTGAATTCCTATCGTAAGTATTCTCTTCAGCAGACGAATCGAATTAATCTTCTAAGAACTAATTTTCTCCAACAAACTTATTTTGATATGTCAAGAAATCTGTGATCCTATCATGGCATCCTTCATCATCCTGGTTGCCTATTTGTAGATCAGGAGGTCTTAAGTTTCTGACATATTGGATCCCTCTGGCATCAAAATGGTGCCTGGTGGGCATCAAAAAATAAAATAACAAAATGCATGATTACAAAAGAAATCAATTTAAATATAGTTGTCAAAATATTTTTAAGAAATGCATTCATAGACCCTAGCTTAAGAAACCACACTCCAGAATAGAAATACACACAGTTGGTTACAGAAACTTATTTCACTTATCTGGGAAATAGAAAGGAAAGGAGAGATGGGAGAAGGGGAAATTAGAGGGAGAGAATATTTAGGGCGTGATTAGTCCTAAGCAAAATAAGCCCTAAGCATATGCAAAAATATATATAGTTCTTTCTGATGTTGCAAAGTATGGGAATCTGAGGGAGTACTCATAAGTTTGGGAATGATTGAGTACATTATAGTACATAAATGTGATCTGCTACTATTATTCTGTAAGAAATGATGAAATGGATAATCTCAGAGAATCCTGGGAAGACCTGTGTGAACTGACACAGAGTGGAGTGAACAGAACCAGGAGAACATTTTAAAAGATAATATTATGATAAATATGAAAGAATTAGGAAATCTGATCAGTGTAATGGCTAATTACAAATGCAGAGGATTAATATTGAAATGTCACCCACCTTCTTGATAGAGAGAGCTGAAAGAGGCAGAGCACAAAATAAGAAATGTGTATACATAAATGCAACATTCCATCTCATGCCTCTCTAACTATAAGATGGTTTCTCATGCCTGAAATGTATTTCTTTACTCTGCCTTCTAGGGGACCTTCTATTGTTTAGGACAGAGATCAGGTGCCACTTCCCAAATAAGGAAGGGGTACATATCTGTATCTACATCTATATCTATTTGCATCATGTCTTTCCTAAAAGGCAATGCCCTAAACTGTGCATACTATAGTGCAGATCTTTTCTAACCAGGACACATTATAGCAGGATTATCAACTTCCTTTATTTAGGCCACCTTTGTGGTTATAATACCATTGTTGACTCAGGTTGAACTTACAATTCATCAAAACCTCTGGATAGTTTTACCATGAACTACAGTCTGGCATATAATATTCATGAATCTCTAATACTTGAGAAGTTGTGGTTTTTTTGAATGCAAGTGTAAAAATTAACATTTATCACTATTTTATTTCATCTTAGTAGATTTGGTTAACATTCTAGCATATTCAGCATTTTCTAGGTCTCAGGGCTGTCATTCAGTAGGACAAGTCAGGAACTTTTATAAGCACTACATCTTTTCCTTCATTTAAGTCACTGATCGGTATGGTAAATAGTACTAAGCCAAGCACAGTGCCCTGTGATCCTTCACCCAAGAGACTTCATTCTGAGGTAAAATCAAAATACTACAGGCTATTCCTTGTTCCTGTTCCTTCGACCAGTTCCAAATCTACCTGAATGTGCCATTCATCATACACCTCTCTATCTTTTCCATAAGAATAGCCTGAAAGACTGCTCCAGATACTTTGCTGACTGAAACTAGATAAACAATATTCACAATATTCCTCTGATTCAGTTGGCTAACATGAAAGAGAAGGAAAATGACAAACACTGGAGAGGATGTGGAAAAATAGGTACAACAATGCACTGTTAGTGGAGCTATGAACTGGTCCAACCGCTCTGATAAACAATTTAGAACTATGCCTAAAAGGCTAAAAAACTGTGCATATCCTTTGACCCAGAAATCCCACTAGGAGGTCTGTAAACCAAAGAGATGAAAAAAAAAGGGGAAAGGACTAATTCATGCAAAAATGTTTATAGCAGTTCCTTTTGTGATAGCAAAGAACTGGAATGAGGGGATGTCCATTAACTAGGGGATGACTGAGCAAATTGTGGTATAAGACTGTGGTGAAATGCTGTTGTGCTATAAGATATGACAAGCAGGATGGCTTCAGAAAAACCTGGGAAGATGAATATGAATTGATACAAAATGAAGTGAACAGAATGAGAAGATCATGGTACACAGGGTCAGCAATATTGTAATGGTGATCAACTGTGAAAGACTTAGCTAATCTGACTAGTACAATAATACAAAATAATTTCAAAGGATTCATGATGAAAAAAAGAAATCTCCAGATAAAGAAGTGATAAACTCTGAATACAAATTGAAGTATGCTTTTTCACTTTATTATTCTTTTTGCAAAATGGCAAATATGGAAATACATTTTGCATAATTTCTCATGTAGAGTTAATATCATATTGCTCGCCTTCTCAATGGGTTGGGGAGGGGCAGAAAGGAGGGAGAGAATTTGGAAATCAAATTTTAAAAAAAGCTAAAAATAAGTAAATAATAAGTTAATAAAAACAAAAAAGAAAGAAAAATATTGCTTTGATTCACAATTCAAGAAATCCTGCCAACAAATGAAGGTTTCATTTCCCTCGTGGCAATTTTTATTTTGTTTTTTCTAGTCTAAGCATTATTCTACTTGTGGGAGAAAATAGAAGCAAAACAAGCATTTCAGTAGTTCTGTCTTCTTTCTGTCTTCAATTACCACACCCACATCTACCCTAAGCAGTATAATACTTTATCATTTGTTATTATGGTTAAGATTGTTCTTTATGAGAATCATACTAGTGTGGGGCAATCATGACTTTTTCCTGGGCATGGAAATTTAGGAGACATGATACAGTTTCTACTCTTTCAGCCAATTGGAAATAGCTAATATTCTCATACAGTTAGTAGGAAAAATTAGTTAAAAAGAGAAATTTCATAAAGTTCCTCCTCCCAATGACTAAGCCCCAGGCAAATTCTTCCTCGGTCCCACTCCTTGCCTCCATCTCTCCATATCTCTTGTCTGAGAAAAAGAAAACTGCCAGTTGAGGACATTTCAGCTTTTAATATTCTGTTTCCACCGTGGAGTGGCTAGCTGGAGATGTAGACAGAAGGATAAAATTGGAAATCAGGAAGATCTATCTGAATTAAACTCAGACACTTTCTGACTGTGTGGCCTTATATAAATCACTTAGCCTCTCAACCTCAGTTTTGTAAGAGGAAATGGAGGTTGAGAGGCTAAGTGATTAGTGATGTTCAAAGAGATAGCACATGTAAAGTGCTTAGCAAATCTACAATACGTTTACATTGTTGCAGTGTTCTTGTATATATGGTTTTCCCATTTCTATTGTATCCATTCAAGCAGGTTTTCTCATGATTCTCTGAATTCTTCATATTATTAATTTCTTACAGCACAATATTATGCCATCACATTCACATATTTTCTATCTCTGGATTCTAGTCAAATTGGATCAAAAGGATTTTGAATATTTTAATGGATTTTCCACATACAAGTCCAAACTGTTTTCCAGAAGGATTGAATCAATTCACAATGCCACTAACATTATTTAACATGTCTGTTTTCCTATTGCCTCACTCCCCAACACTGTCTATTTTCTCATTCCGTTTTCTATGCCAATTTGCTAAGTATTTGATGAAACTTAAGAGTTATTCTAAATTGAGTATCTCTAGTGATTTGGAGTATTTTTTTCTTATACTTAATAATTTGGATTGAACTGGAAACCATCTTTTACCATTTATCTCTTAGGGAATACATCATTACATAGTTTTAATTTATTCTCTACATATCTTATATGTAGACTTTTGTCAGAAATGTTTGATTCAAATATTTTCCACTTGGTATTTTTTTCATATTCTAATTGCACTGATTTTGCTTATATAAGAAATTTTGAATGTAATATAACTTAAATTTTTTTTTTGTCCTTTATGATCTCTCCTAGCTCTTAAGGATTTCTTTATTTAACCTTAGTTACCCAGCTCAGTGATTTCCTATTGGGTTTCTGGGTAGCTAGGTAGAACAAGGGACAGAACACTGGACTTGGAGTCAGGAAGACTTGAGTTCAGATTTAGCCTCAGATACTTACAAGCTATATGATCCTGAGCAACTCACTAAACCCTGACTGCCTCAATTTCCTCATCTGTAAAATGAACTGGAGAGGAAAATGGCAAACTACTCCAGTATCTTTGCCAAGAAAACCCTAAATGGGGTCACAGAGTTGGATATATTTGAAATGACTGAACAACAAGGTTTCTGACCATAAATCAAATTAGAGTTGAACTGGGGAACATAAAGGGACAGTAAGGAGAGGTTAGTTCACAGAACAGTTCTGAGAAAACTTCAAAGAGTAGACATATTCTAAGCTTGATTGTCTGTTACCTTCTGTGAATAGACTTGTTGCAGGAAAAATATTTGATTGCCATTGACTTATAAATCTTACTTCATATTGGTCAAGAGAGATGATTGGCAAAAGCTCTAGTCTTCACTGGCTGAGAAAGAGTTATCAACCAGGCAATCATCAGCCAACAGAGAACAGAGTCGTCTCTGGCTCTTAGCATAGATTCTTTACTGAATCTTATCAACTGAAAACCAAAGAAGTGGGGTAAAAGAGCTGTACCTCTCCTTTACAGGGGAGAGAGATATTAAACACTACATCTTCTGCTACCCCCCAGCCCCTAATGAATGATGAAGAGGGATAAAAGAGCGAAAAAGATGTCTTTTGAGTCAGAGGGAAATACAGCAGTTGAAGTTGGATAGGATTTTAGGTGACTCTAGGTCTATTTAGATAGTAGAATTCAAGCTAAAGCTGAGATGTAATGCTATTTGAGATCAGTTGAATTGTAAGGCTCTGTGGGAAGCAACAGTCTAATGTGGAGTAGTCCAACAAAAAGTAGCATGATTGCATAGTAATAAGTAGTAATTCGCATAGTGTTGAAGGTATGAGTTGCTCCATTATTAGAGTGCCCTGGCCATACATTTTTCCTATAAATGCATGTCAAAATGTAGAACAAGTTTTCTCACTGAAGGAATGTATTGGGGAAAGTAAGCTCAAAGTTCAGCCTTTTCATTTATAAGATATTTCACTAAATGACTTTGTTTTCAACTATTCATATATTCTAGTGAACAAATAAAAGTACATACCTTGATAAGAACTTATGAACTATCCATTGGAGGTCATTCTAACTTAAAATGTACCTAAAACTTGAAGAGGCTTCCTAGGGATCCCCAGTCAAAGTGAACCTTTGATGCTACATTTTTATCTTTTTGAGAAACCTTCTTTTGTTTTGCCTCACTTTTAGAAATATTAATTCATGAAGGAGACGGTATGGCACAATGGAAGAGACTCTCTATATCAAGTATAGTACTGTTAATAAATGCTAGATAATTGGTGATTTCCACTTTGTTTTTTTGTATTGATCTAGAGCCATTGTAGATTCTACTTCAACATCTAGTTTTAAACTTTTATGTTAATACTTTATTTTTAAATGAATTTGTTATAAACAGTTTTTTGCATTTTTCTTTCAGATCCATTCTACTATCTTCCTCCATTTTATCAGCAAGTTAACTTCATGCATTTTCCTAGTTTTGATTATTAAATTTACTTTTCCCTCCATCATACTTAATTGTAATGTTCTCCCCCCAACTCTTTGCCTCACTACCTCACCTAGCTGTTGCTTCATAAGGTTTTATAATATATCAGGGATGTTTCCCATATCCTTTGCTTGCTTCAATTTTAGTTATCATACATCTGGTATGTCTTTGGTTTCAAGGTAGTGAGGTGTGGGTGTTATGTTGAAAATCACTATTCAGCCATCTTGCTGTCTAAGTGTTCCTGACAAACACATTTTTGTCAGCCCTTTTTAGTTGTAGCACTGCACCTATGGCCAAGAGCCCAGAAGCTAAGTTCCAGAAATTCCAATCAATCAATAAATCAATCAATCAGCATTTATTAAGTGCTTACCATGTACCAGGCAATATGCCAAATTCCATTCTCAGACTTCATGATCTTAACCAGCTGTTTACTTCCCAAATCATTTTCTTCTAAAGTACTTGCCTCCAAGAAGTAGCAGTGATGAAAACATTATCTATGCCCCTAAAGTCTTCAGTTTATTCCTTAAAACTTCATTATTCATAGTAGTGCTTTCTAGATTACTATTGGTAATATATTTTCATTGTAGATTGCGTGAACCCATAGAATTGAGAAGTAATCATTAGGACCGACAAATCTGAAGAGTCAAGTCTTGGATGCCTCACAAGGAAGCCAGCAGAACTCTATTTTATTTTATAGGCAATAGGATTTGGTTTAAATGAGATTGTATTTGTAAAGCACTTTTGAAACCTCAAAGCATTCTATAAATGCTAACAATTATTCATAGGGAGGTCACAGGAGATTTTTGAGTAGGCAAGTAGAGCTAGATATCCAAAATATTAATTGGACCACTGTGTGAAGGATGGATAGTAAGCAGGAAATACTGGAGGCAGGGTTATCATTCAGAAGTGATAGGTGACAAAAGCCTGAATCAGGGTGGTGGCCATTTCAGTTCCCAAATATTAAGAATTTCATGTTTCTGGTTACATTTTAAACAAATTTACAAGCAAATATAAATTTAAAATTTAAAAGCCAAACTTTTGAAATTTTTAAACAAAAATGTGATGAGCTTAATAAAACAATTTCAGATACTCTTTAAATATTGCTTTAGACTGTAAAATATTTAAATAGCTAAATGCCAAATTATGTAAAGAAAGGAAAATGTGAGAATGGTTTTGAAGCTTCTTATTCAGAATTCTTCATCATATTTACAGCAGTCCCAATTATACAGAACACTGATGATGAACAATTGTGTCCTTCCTGTTAATTATTGAGTAAATTGCTTGCAAATGTTATATTTGAAGAAATTCATCTAAATATTATTTTGACCCACCATCCTATTATTTTTTAACATTAGATATTAAAGATCATTTTACAAGATTTTACTTCAAGTTTTCTACTAAGGTTCATTTCATGTGGAGGGTCCCACCCCAGTAAAAAAAGTTTTAAGAACCCACTGGATTAACTTATGGGAAGCCTGTCAGTGAGCACCTTAATCTTGGGCCCATATCCAAAATGATGGAGTTGTAGTGATAGAATCTGGGGCTGCGAGGGGGCCCCAAGATTGAAACAGTATAACTGCCTTTTTATCGCATACTTCAGAGGAGACTGCATACAAATGCCTAAATTAATGCTCTTTTGTTTACTTAAACAAGTCTCCTACAAGGGAGGAGTAAAGCTAAAGTGATCTGAACTTTGACCTCTTCGTATGGTCTTGGAGTTGAATAGACTATCTTTTCTCCATGATGTCAGTATGTAGGAGAGAAGGACATAGAAGTCATTATAGTGTTTCTAGTGTTTCCCAATACCGACCACTGCACCAGAGCAAGGCCATGCTTTTGTTTTTCTTTTTTTTCCATCTTGGGATGACCTTGCAGTAATTGCTACTCAGCAAGATACCTGCTGTACTGGCGCTACTGTTAGAAGATCTTCTTGGCCATGCCCAGATGTATACCTAATTCAAGTATGAGACATGTTATAATGGCAGTATGTCTCTGTGAGTAGGTACAGCATGTACACACACGTGTATGTGTCCCAAGACAGAGAGACAGAGGTAGAGAGCCAATAATTGTTTAAGGTCATAAATACAAGTAAAACTGAAAGTCATGGCAGTTAAGTAGAGCAGTGGACAGAGCACCAGCCCTGGAGTCAGGATGTCCTGAGTTCAAATTGGGCCTTAGATGCTTAATAGCTGTGTGACCCTGAGCAAGTTACATAATCCTGATTTCCTATCAAAAAAAGACCTAATGTGTAGGCAAAGCAACTTTACTTTGCTCCACAAGGGGCAAAAATGGCCTTATGAAGTATAAACTGTGAATATTATCAGCAGTTCAGGTGAGTAACTTTGCTTCTAACTCCTAGAAACTCTCAGTATAAAGTAACAGTTCTTTTGAGAGACACAGTCTCTCAGTGCTTCTCTTATAGAGAAATTTCTTTATTTTATTTGTAGTTTCTGAAAAGGAAGGGAAGGGAGCCTCCAATGTACATGAGGAGACTGTCATTACATTCCTGTTCGGACTGGGAACAGGAATGCCTGATTTTACATACATTTTATATATAAACATATAAAATATACTTATATATTTTTGTTAAGTAGCTTTGTGCTCCACTCTCTAGAGTAAAAAAAAGACTTGTAATCTTTTAATTTTTAGTTACTTAAGAAGACTTAGTTAACAAAGTTACTTAGTTACAAAGAAGACTGAAATTCTTAGGGTTCCTTAGGTTTGTTCATTCACGAGATGGATAAGGATGGAAATTGTTCAGTCAGTGGGTTGTAGTCAGTACATTTCTGTTCTTGAAAAGCAAAGGTGGTTATTGGGCAGATCTTCTAAGAATAATTAAATCATCATTTTTAAAAATTTCTACTACTAATCAGTCATTCAACCAGGTGCTGTGTTAATTCAAGCACTGGATTCCAATTCCAGCCACTGTGCTAATCACTAGGACCTCAAGGAAAGGCAAGAAACAAACAGTCCATTCTCTCAAGGAGTCCATTCTAATGGGGGTAGACAAGTGAACAATCACATACACACAAAACATATGCAGGATAAATTGGGATAGTCTCAGAGGGAAGTCATTAAGATTAAGAAGGACTGAGGAAAGCTTCTTATAGAATGTGAAACTTTAGGTGAGACTTGAAGAAACCAAAGGAAGCCAGGAAGCAGAAATTTAGATGGACAGTATTAGAGCAAGTGAAAATCTCTAGAGCTGGAAGATGGAGTGTCCTATTGGAGGAATAACAAAGCGTCCAGTGTCACTAGAAGATGGTGCATGCAGAGAGGAATAAGGAATGAGAGGACTACAAGGGAGGGTTATGAAAAGCTTGGAATGCCAGAGGATTTTAATTTCCAATTGCATGCTAAAACAATTTTTAACATTCATTCTTAAAGCTTTGAGTACCATATTCTCTCCCTCCCTCCCCACACACTCTCATGGAAAAAACAAGCAATTCAATATAGGTCATACATGTATAACAATGCAAAGCAATTCCATAATAGTTATGTTGTAAAAGACTAAGAACATTTCCCTCTGTCCTATCCTGCCCTTCATTCATTCCATTCTTTCCCTTGACCTATTCTCTCACAATAGTGTTTGTTTCTGATTATCCCTTTCCCCAATTTGCTGTCCCATCTATTATCTTCCCTCTCCTATCCTCTTTCCCCTTGCCTTCCTGCAGGGTAAAATAGATTTCCATATCCAGTTGTACGTTATTCCCTCCTCAAGCCAAATTCCATGAGAGTAAGGCTCAATTACTTCCTTTCATCTCCTCTCTTCCCCTCCATTGTAAAAGCTTTTTCTTCCCCCTTTTATGTGAGATGATTTGCTACATTCTACCTCTCCCTTTCTCTTACTCCTACTACATTCTGCTCAACAGTAAATTTTATTTTTTTTAGGTATTCTCCCTTCATGTTCAGTTCAATCTGTGCTATATACACACACACATATGCATACATATGTATACACATACACCCATGTACATATACATGCCTACACATATATAATATACACATACATACATACATATCCATACACACCTACACACACACACACACACACACACATATATATATACATATATATATATGTATGTATGTATGTATTCCATCTAACTGCCCTAATAATGAAAAAGGTCTAATGAGTTTCAAATAACATCTTTCCATGTAGGAATGTATACAGTTCAACTTTAATGAGTTCCTTTAATGAGTTCTCTTTTCCTGTTTACCTTTTCATGTTTGTCTTGATTCTTGTATTTGAAAGTCAAATTTTCTGTTCAGCTCTGGTCTTTTCAACAATAATGCTTATAAGTCCTCTATTTCACTGAAATTCCATTTTCCCCCCGAAGTATTATACTCAGTTTTTCTGGGTAGGTGATTCTTGATTTTAATCCTATCTCCTTTGACCTCTGGAATATCATATTCCAAGCCCTTCAATCCCTTATTGTAGAAGCTGCTAACTCCTGTGTTATCCTGATTGTATTTCCACAAGACTTGAATTATTTCTTTTTATCTTCTTGTAATATTTTCTCCTTGATCTGGGAACTCTGAAATTTGGCTACAGTATTCCTAGGAGTTTTCCTTTTGTGATATCTTTCAGGAGATGTGATCAGTGAATTCTTTCCATTTCTATTTTGCCCTCTGGTTCTAGAATATCAGGGCAGTTTTCCTTGATAATTTCATGAAAGATGATGTCTAGACTCTTTTTTTGATCATGGTTTTCAGGAGACTAGTAATTTTTAAATTATATCTCCTGGATCTATTTTCCAGGTCAGTTGTTTTTCCAATGAGATATTTTACATTGCCTTCTATTTTTTCATTCTTTTGGTTTTGCTTTATAATTTCTTGGTTTCTCATAAAGTCGTTAGCTTCTATCTGCTCTATTCTAATTTTTAAAGAACTATTTTCTTCGGTGAGCTTTTGAACCTCTTTATCCATGTGTCCAATTCTTCTTTTTTAAATCATTCTTCTCCTCATTGTCTTTTTGGACCTCTTTTGCCATTTGGATTAGTCTATTTTTAAAAGTGTCATTTTCTTCAGCATTTTTTTGGTCTCCTTTAGCAAGCTGATGACTTGCTTTTCATGATTTTCATGCATCACTCTCATTTGTCTTCCCTATTTTTCCTCCATCTCTCTTACTCAATTTTCAAAATCCTTTTAGAGCTCTTCCATGACCTGAGGCCATTGTATTTTTGGAGGTTTTGGATGTAGAAGCCTTGGCTTTGATGTCTTCCTCTGATGGCATACTTGGTTCTTCCTCCAAAAGTATGGAAGAAAATACCTTTTCACCAAGAAAGTAACTTTCTATAGTCTTATTTTTTCCCTCTCTTGGGCATTTTCCTAGCCAGTTACTTGACTTTTGAATCCTTTGTCAAGTGGAGGGTATACTCTTGTAAGTTCTCTGTTCCTCCAAGGTGTCACAATCAAGGGAGAGGAGTTTACTCCTCTCCTGGCCTGCCCTCTGGTCTGTGAGCAACCACAAGCAATCTTTTCTGACCAGAATCTGTGAGTAGGATTCCTTCTCCAAAACTACAATCAGCTCCACCACGCCAGCACTGCTCCTCAACCCAGGACTGCCACTCAGAACTGAGACCCAGATCAGCAGCTTGATTCCCCCAGGGTCTTTAGGCCAAGGGCTCCAAAAGTGAATGCTGCTGCTGCCCTGGGGCCGGGACCAAGACCAGACTGCACTCTCCTCCCACCCAGGTGAAAGAGCTTTCTTACTGACTTTTGAAGCTATCTTTTTCATTTGTAGGGTGAGAAATCTGGAAACCACAGCTGCTACCCATGATTCTGCACCCTGAAGCCTGCTCCAATCCTGTCCATGCTGTGTGGGCCAAGGCTGGGCTGTGCTCCCCTCTGAGCCTGGTGTAATAGACTTTTCCTATTGGCCTTCCAGGCTGTCTTGGGTTGAAAATCTCTTTCACTCTGTCATTTTGTGGCTTCTGGTGCTCCAGAATTTGTTTAGAATCATTTTTTACAGGTATTTTATGGGCTGGGGCAGAGAGCTAGAGCAGGTCTGTCCTTCTGCTCTGCCATCTTGGCTCCACCCCCAACATTGTCCTTTTCCTCCTGTCCTTCAACTTTGTTCAGAATTCAAATATTTTCTGGTCACAAATCATACCATTTCCTCATCACTGTTCTTGAATTATCTCTTCTCATCTCTCTCAATTCATTTATTTTCTTTTTCTTCTTTATATCTTTTTCTCACCTTTCCCAAAGTGCTCCCTGTTGACTGTCTATCTCTCAGCCCTCAGAAGACATCTCGACATTGATTAGATTATTACATTTAAGCTTAAAGCATTTATATACTGGCCTTATACATGTGTGTGTGTGTGTGTGTGTGTGTGTGTGTGTGTGTGTGTGTGTGAGAGAGAGAGAGAGAGAGAGAGAGAGAGAGAGAGAGAGAGAGAGAGAGAGAGAGAGAGAGATGGAGGGGAGGAATGTAGTTGGGTGAATCTTGTGAAGTTGAAGCCCAAGACTGTGAGGAAATTAAATCTCTTTTAAATCACAAATATTTATTATATACCTTCTATGACTCTAATACTATTGTAGATGCTATGAAGTTGTGTTTTATAGGAATACTGAAATATTTTGCCTTTCAAGAATTTATAGTATAGTTATGAATATATAAAAATGCATAAAAACAAACTCCTACCTCCACATCCCTCATGTCCATGATTCCCAATCCTAGACCTCCCATGTTTCATCTTATCTCTATCTACTCTCTCTGCTGTGCTCTCTGGGATTCCCATTCAATTACTAAGAAACCACTCCATTTTAAACATCTTCCTCTAATTCCATCAATGTTTTGGCACTAAAAGAAACCTGATCTCCCCTCGATGACACTGTATAACTGGTCATATTTTCTATCACTATCTATCTAATACCTCCCATCACACTGGTCTTGGCATATCAATTAGAATTTTTTTTTTGCTATTTGCTCCTCATTGTCACTTTCAGACTCTCACCTTGATACTATTTCTCATGAAACTCTCCACTTTTGAAATTCAGTCTATCAAAATTATCACTCAAGCCAGATTGTGGAGGCTCTAATCTATCTTCTTCTAGATCATTTTTCTTATTTTTTCAAGTAGTCCAGAACCTAACTCACTGTATTCTTTCTCAACTCTGGCTTTTATACAATAGTACTTAATTACACATGTTAATTCTAACTCATAAAACTCTAACCTCCTGTAATGAGAATAAATTTGTTGCCTTGATATGACTTACTCCTTTTTTGTATTAGGCCCCCATTTTGTGATGATGAATTTTGATGGTTTTTTCATGAATTATTTTCGATATTTAAGATGTGCGTAAATGTGGTATATAAGTTGGTAGACAAAACATGTCTGTTCATAAACAACTGGCAAACATATGGGACCTCCAGGTAGGACAGATCACCAATGAGAAAACTTGGTAAACAACATCTTCATTAGTTTATGTCATCAAGAATTAACAAAATTAACTGGTGAACAAATTAGGTCACTAATAACCAATTAGGATTTGAATGTAATCAACCAGATCCCATAACTAGAGCTATAAGGGACTCTCTGGACACCTCTAGCCTCCAGTTTAACCTTGCATCACAACTGAGGCAAATGCTATATATTCCATTCTGGAGACTCAGACCTCAGCCAGATTCACCTGAGTGTTGTGCTGTATGGCTGAGATTTGCTGACTTGTCCAGCACCTCAGAGTGAGTCACATGGCTTCTGACTGGACAGTGAGGGAACCATGTCACTGAGTATCATCAGTGTGAGACAGCTTACTGGAAAGCCTTGAGAAATTAGGTTGCTAATTTGTTTCTTGTGGAATTAATGTTCCTATTGCTTATAGAGAATATGAAGTGATGTTTACGTCTATCTGATTAATAAAGTTTCCTTGCTACAACTGAGAATATAATTTCTAGTTAGTGATTCCATTGCGTTAGTTAGCATAAGTAATAGTAAATCCGTTTTTTTGTGTGAACTCTATATTATTCCTCCCAATTCCTCTGTTATCTCAGATCTCATGGTCATCTCATCTACCTCATCCTCCAAAACAAATGGTTACATCCTAAATTTTTCCACCTTCTCAAATCTACTTTTGTGTCCAGAAACACTGCCATCCCTCTATCTAATCATAACCTTCTATGATTTACTTTGAAATATCCAAAATAAAATTGGTGACAAACCTGTAGCTCAAGAGAGTGGCTGGGACTGAGAATACACTATACATCTGGTAGTCATCTGTACACTTGGGAGGTTTCAAACTAGATGTCTCATAGACATTTCAAATTCCACGTATCTATAAGAGAATTCATTATATTTTTTTTCTTGCAAAGGAAATTCCAATTCCTATGTCTGTCAAGGGCAATCCTTCTAGTGTTCCTGGTTCAGAAATTCATCATTAGCATCATTTCTTCACTCTTCCTTAAACTAGATATTCAGTCAGTTGCTAATCTCACTCTTTTCACTTCTGAAACATTTCTCCTATCTGTCCCCTTCTCACTATTCAAACAATAACTACCTCAGTTCAGGCTCTTATCACTTCTTGCATGAACAGTTGCAATGGTCTTTGAATTTATCCCCCATTCTTATCTCTCTCCATTCTAGCTACTAAAGTCTTTTTCTCATATTTAGGCACAGGTGTGGTCATGTCACTTCAATAATCTCCAGTTTAGTTAATAAAGTCCACTGGTCTCTATAAACTCCTCACTGTGAGTTCAAAGTCCCCTCACAGCCAGACTTCATCTCTCAGTTTCATTATATATTGCTCTCCTCATATTCTAGGGAATAGCCAAGTAGCCTTTTTGTTGTTATGTGTGCATGCATGTGCATGTACACACACACATACACACACGCTCCATTTTGTCCATGTGCCTTTGCACTAGCTATCCCCTAGCCTTGCATGTACATGCTCATTCTTTCCACTTTGTACAATCCTTAATTCCCTTTAAGGCTCAGCTTTTGCACTGCCTTCTGGATGAAGCCTTTCTTAACCCATCCCTAACCACAGCTGCTTGTGCCCTTCCTTCCTAAGGTAACTTTTATGTATTTTGTATATACTAACATATGTACATATGGCCTCCCCTGAAAATTTTACACACCTTGAAGGCAAAGACTTTTACTTTTAGACCCCCAAGTACCTACTATAGTGCCTGGAGCTTACTGTGAACCTAATAAATGTCTGTCATTTGACTGATTTGTTGATTGGCTTATTGACCCATCAGAAACAGTGAGAGAAATAGAAGGTATAAATGCCAGCTTGTGTGATCAGTAATCTAGATGAATATACATAGACATTCTGCTTGGTTCTCACTCCTTCCTCCCCTTTAGTTATCATATTTGCTACAATCGTAGAGCAGTAGAGCTGGGGAGAATCTTAGCAGGCTTCCCCTCCAGCTCTTCATTTTATGGTTGAGGAACTAATACCTAGGATGGCTAAAGTCACAGGGGAAATTAATGGCAAAATCAGAATTCCATACAATGAAGATACAACAACAACAAAAACGACTAACATTTTTATGGCTCTTATTATTTGCCAGGTACTGTGCTGACTAAGCACTTTACACTTGCTGTCCCATTTGATTATCACAGTAACCCTGTGAGGTAGGCGCTATGATTACCCTCATTTTACAGATGAAGAAACTGAAACCAGCAAAAATAAGTGACAAGCCCATTGGTGGCTTTATCAATTTTAAATGACATTGTCTATTTGGTTATTTTTTTCTATTGAAGCCTTGCCCTATTGATATTATTTAAAATGGCAGCAGTTTGAAATATGTATGTCCTTTATCATATAGGTAGTTTGCTGTAGCGGACCAAGTAGGAAGACCTGAGTCGAAAGGTTCCAAATTCAAATCCCTCCTGATGTTAATTAACTACATGAGCCTGAGCAAATCACTTAACTTTTTTTCTGCTTCAGGCAACTGATGCTTTTGGATTTATCTACTAAGCCATAGACAGGTTGTAATCTGTGTTGTTGGAGGGAGTTCTCATACAGGGAATTCCATGAGCTGACTAATCCTTGTCTTATTTGAAGGCTTGGGGCCTTTTCCTCAGAAATATCAGAATGAACATGTAGGGACTCCTTGAAAACAGACATGTTGAGAATGGAATAAAGTAGTTAATTCCTGATGACTAGGATTTGGAGAAATAACATGATAAAATGGTATTTGTAAGACTTAAAGCAAAACACACATAGCATGCCCCATTGCTGTGAGGATGGGAAAAACCAGATGTTCCTTTTTAAAATGAGCCAATCTGTATAATCTTTGGGTGTGACATGTTAGATTAAATAGTGAAATCAGATTTCTCATGCTTTACCTTTGCAGCTGTGAAATGGGAAAACTCTGGCTTATTGACTGGTCCCAAACCTGGAGAAAGAAAGATATGCATTTTTTTGTAACAACAAAAAGGGAGAATAAACTTAGCTTTTAGTGGAAATCATTTTTCTGAGCTGTTAGATTTTAAACTCTCTCATTAGACTATAAGCTACTTGGGAGTCCATAGCTGTTTATTTGTTTTAACATGAAAGCCAGCTTTGCTCTGGTATATTTAGTGAAATGAGTAAGTAACCCAGACTTAATGACTGTAGAAGATGGTCAGGGGCCACAGGTTGGGCCTTTAGCTGACTGGACAGAGCCTTGAATCAACGGAAACCACCTCCTTCCATCATGTTACAATGACATTTTTAACTGGTTAAAAAATATTTACATTAGCATTTCCTACAGGACACCCCTTCTTGCACATTACCCTTCTGCCCTACAAAACAAGCACACAACATATTTTAATAATTTCACATATCATTTCATACTTTTCAGGTATAGAGTCTATTCTAACTTCCCTTTTCAAAGGGTAAATCTTCATATCTATAATAAAGTAAAATTTTAATTATTACATCTCAGAGTTAATTTTCCATTCCAACTACCCATGATAAAAAATTTGTCCTTCTCTGACACGTCCTTTTCAAAGCAGACTTGCTACCTCACTGTCTCTGGTTGATTTTTTACTGTCCCAATCCTGTATCTCTCTACAAATGTAGATGTTCACATGTAAGCAATGGAACAGTAAGGAACAAGTGCGTATGTGTGTGTGTGAATGTACGTATGTATGTTCAAAGGGCATAGGAGATTTAACAATTTGGCTTGTATCAATAGATTATGCAGGATAATTAATTGTAATCCCACCTGGAATAGTCAACCTATTTGGTCATCTCTTTCTTAATTTTATTTTACATTAACAAACATTGTTTTTTAAACTGAAATCTAAGTGCCAGTGAAAACCAGAGCTTTGAAATTTATTTTCTCATGTATAAAATAGGGATAATCAGCACCTACCTTACACAGTGTTTTGAGTCTCTAAAGAGTTACAGACATAATGTACTTTACAGACTTGAAAGCGCTATGTGAAGGGCAGACATTGTTATTAGGCAACAGAAACGATCATCTTCTTCAAGGTAATGTCCTGCTCAGAACAGCTGCTTCAGGTGTTTTCTCTATCAGCAGAGTCTCACTTTCTAATGTACTTAGGTTTACTTCTCTCCATACTCAAACACTACAATGGAGCTGTCTTCTCTCCAGTGATGCCAATTGGAGCTCACCTAGGCTTTGCCTATCCTGTGGGACTCTTGTACCTACCATAAACTCACCACAGTGGGGTCCATCCAATGTACTCCCTTTCTTTTTGACATTGAAAAGATTTCAGATCTTTTGCCCATCCACAATGGGAACAAAAATCATTTTCATCAACATTACTGTTGACAGTCCAGAAAATGTTGACATCTCTCTAAAGGGTTGGATAATTATTGTGAAAAGCCCCAAAATAATCCTGCAAGGAGATTTTGATAATATCCATATTGAGCTTGATCTCCTTGGAAAGAAGAGAAACCTTGCAAAACTTAATCAAAGACGTTGTTGCCCTGAGTTTTGCTACAAGATGAGGTCTGTTTGTGCTCATTTCCCAGCAATGTCATTATTCAAGAGAATGGTTCACTTGTTTAAATCAGAAACTTCTTGGGTGAAAAATATATCTGAAAAGCAGACATGGGATCAGACTTTACTTACAGCATTCCTCATGTCCTAAAGGATGAGATAATTATTGAAAGAAATGTACTGAACTTGTATCAAACTCAGCTAACCTGATTCAACAAGGCACAGCCCTATCAGAAAAGTTTTGGATGCTATTTATTTTTCTGAGAAACAGTGGAACAGGCTAATGGAAAAGTTTGAAAAATAGTACAGACACTTAAGAAATTGTCTGGAGTACTCAACATTTACTCTTATGTATAATTTTTTTAAATGGTAAAAATAAAGAGAGAGTGTAGGCAAACATACACTCTCCAGAGACTATTCCCTGTCCTAGTACTTGACCAATCCATCTTCTTTTTCACTTAGACATTTCTTTGATGACATCTTTTAGTAATTATTAACAGTTCCTTATTTGTATTGTTCTTAAGCCCACTCACATGCACCTTGTGCTTTTTCCCTTGCCCTTTGGGTGATCTACATTTTCAATTTTTCAGTGGTCATTGTGTTCTATGATTCATAACTAAATAACAATTTAGTATTGAATGGGCAGAAGGAGGTTGGCTTACTACAGAGCTCAGAGCTTCAGACAGACTCACCTTTTGATTTTTTTTGTGGAATCATCTGAGTTATCCATTTTATTTTAAGTTCTTTATTCTTCTTAATTCGGTTAGGTATGTTATTCTATTGAGACCATTGACATTCATATTGTTTGTGTGTCTGAATATCCCAATGTGTATTTCATAAGTAGGCAAATATATATATACATATCCACAAATATATAGATATATTTCTGATAACAAAGACAAATTATACTTTAAGTAGATGGATGTTTTAATGTTGAACATAAACATAATAAACATGTCCAGATTTCCTTTGTCCTTAAAAGCTGTCACTTGACCCTATGATTCTCTCAAGCTACTGTCCCCCCTTTCAGAACCAAATCCCCCCCAAAACCCTGCTTCCCTCAGGTTTATTAACAATCTCTTACTTGCTAAATTTGATCACTTTTGCTCAGTTGCCATCCTTCCTGCCCTTCTTAGAGCTTTTGATACTGTTGACTACGCCCTTTCTCCTGGATATTCTCTATGTCCTTGCAGAGCTATAACTAGGAATTTTTTGCCCTCAAGTAAAGTACCAGAAACCTTGCCTGGGGCAAATGGCACAAAACATGTTCTCAGTTAATCAGTGATGAGTGTGATACAATACACTTTTGTATTGGTGAGGAAGAAGAGAGGAGAACAGAAAGTTTGGGACACCAGTGTCCATTTCTAAGAAGGCTGACACAAGGTGTGAGGTTAAAATGGGACCAGGAAACGACCTTGCCCCATCCTACCAACTCTCAGCTTCCTATTCTAATTTCTAACTGCCAGACACTTAGGACTGGAAATCCTGTCAACACCCTTTAAATTTGATGCCCTGGAGAAAAATCCAGTAACCCCACCCTAGTTATAGCTCTGACTATAACTACAAATTCCCAATTCATAGCTGGCTTTTGTCTGGAGCATATACTGGTAAGTATCTATGTGCCGTGTTTTTTTTTTCTTTTTAGTTCTTCTCGCATTGATAAGATGTTGTGAAACCTGACTTGCTATTAGTTAAGAAAAAAGTTCAAGGTTTTTTGAGGACTAATGAAAGAAGCTTCTTAAGGCACATTTTACTGACAAACTGGAATTCTAAGCTCAAAATATTCATTTGGAGAAAAATAATATGTTAAAGTATAGATTAGTATCTACATTTCCAAATTGACAGCGATGCTGTTTTGAAAATGTAGCCTTAGTAGTGCTTATTGACAGTCCAAGGACTTCTCTGGGGAAAAATAATTATCAAATGAAATATCTAGCATTGAAAACATCTTAAATTTCGTTATTCGTATTTCAACACCAGAATAATGTTTTTGTGAAATGAATACAACAAACTGTAAATAAACTTATAAAATGGGAACTTTGAAAATAAGCTTTCTTCCTATAAGTCCAAATGCCAAATAAAGGCCAGGAAGAAAATGTCTGGCACCTTACCATGCCTGTCAGGACAACCTGAAACTGAAAATGGAGTGGAGGTAGAAAACTGCTAACATGAATCCACTAAGTCAAGTACCACAGGTATGAAGTAGGTGGAGGAATATCATAGAAACCTGGTAATTGAAAGAAGATAATATTTAAGATTAAAGACAATTAATTAAACTCAAGACCTCAGATGTACTTACACAAATGTATACAGTGTAGCTAATAAAGTCAACAAGTGATCTTCAAGCAGAAATATAAATTTTATCTCATAAATATATCACTGAGTATGGAACAATATACTTTGTTCAAAAGTGACAGTTTAGATAAAATATAGAAGTTGAACATTGTATATAAAATGATATACTTGAATGAGGGAATCCATGAACTGGGAGGGAGAAGAAAGATGATGGGGAATATTTTAGCAAGGATGAATGGAAAGAGAAACAGAAGCAGTATTGTAGTGGGGGAATACTGCAGACTCTGGCTGGAAGGAGGAAAAGGATGATGAATTCAGGAACCATCACAAACTTGGCATGAAGATTTGACATAGTATTCCAGGGGACTGCAGCTATCTAGACATCTGCTAGAGTACTCTGCAAAAAGGAGCATAGCTGAGGAATTCTCGACTTGCCTTAATGATAATTTTTTTCTTCAAAAGATGGAAGAAATGATGGGGAACTGCTATTCTAGACCTTATTTTGGACAAGTTTGGTGAAGTAAGTATTTATTATACAAACCTTGGAAGGACTGCCATCTTAGAATTAGTAACAGAAAAAAGGTTGAAAAAGCAGAAATACCGTCATCTAAGATCTGAGGGGAGTCAAGTTCTAAGATTTCAGATAGAGAAAAGGTAGCATCTCAAGTCCTGTGAGCTCCCTGAAGGAAAAAACCATTTTTATAAACTTTCTTTATAACTCCATTGTTAGCAGAGTATAAATGCGTAATCAGTGCTTCATCATTGACTAACGCAAGAGCTGTGTGAATCTGGTTCTTCAAAAAATGTGATTCTTTTGAGAACATAATTCTGATTACACAAACTTCAAAACTTAAATAATTAGACTGTGTGAGGGGGAGGGAGAGGATCAAGAGTCATCCAAAACAGTAGATGTGCATTGAGAGGGAACTCATTGACCTACTCATATTGGAAAAGACGCATAAAAATATGACAGGACAGCAAAATACTAAAAAGTGACATGATTTTTTTAAGAATACATGTCAAGAAAGCTAAAATCTAAGCTATGCTGATGTTTAAGATAAATATGATGGATTTTATAGTTACTGTGTTTTGGGATCAAGAAGAAAATTAGAGATAGGAAGGATCATTTTCAAGATGGATGGGATGAAAACAATAGGTGAGAGAGAGAAGGTGGGATTATTAAATTCTTATATTGTTTCTATGCACTCTGTTCAAAACAAAATGTGAACTTCAGGCTGGGAAGGAGACAAACAAACAATAGTGAATTCAAATCTAAGACATATTATCAGAGAGCAACCAATTCCAATAAACCAAGCCAAATCATGGAGTTCATATTATAGCCCAGAATAAGGATGCCGATATGATTAAATTGTTGTTGGTGACACCGAAAAAAGTTTCTATGATGGGAAAGTTGCTGCTGTAGAATTGCAGAAAGACCAAAATTGTGATTTTCTAAAGCAAATAGATTCTTCAAATGAGAGTGCTGGTATCATGACTTTAATTGGTGTCAAAATCATATTAGAAGGGATGGTTTGTGAGCCCTTTAAGAAAAAAGTCCTGATCACTAGGATCCAGCATAGGTTCCTCTAGAACAAGTTCTGCTTGACTAGCTTAATTTCTTTCTTTGACAATATTTCTATAATGACAGATAAAAGAAATGTGCTCTAAAGAGTACAACTGAATTTCAACTAGGTATTTGACAAAGTGTTTCATAATGTCTTTGTGGACAAGACTGAGAGAAATGCAATGCATATTAATAGGGGTCAGGATATTCCCAACTGTTTGAATGATTGGAAGCAAAATATATTGACATTGATCAATGTCAACCAAAATGAAGTTTTTAGCAAAATGTTTCAGGTCTCTGCCAATGGCTTTCCTAATAATCAAAGTTCTTCCAGAGTAAAATGAACTGTCTCAGTATCATAGTGATTTCCCCATCACTGCAGAATCTAAGAAGATTCAGGGGTAGCTATGTGGCATAATGGATCAAGCATAAACTTTGAAATCAGGAAGACTCATTTAATGAGTTGAAATCTGGCCTCCAACACTCACTAACTGTGTGACCCTGGACAAGTCACCTAACTCTGTTTACCTCAGTTTTATGATCTGTAAAATGAGCTGGAGAAGGAAATGGCAAATAATTCCAATATCTTTGCCCAGAAAACCCCAAATGGGGTCCTGAAGAGTCAGGCATGATGGAAATGACTGAACAGCAACAAGGAGATTCTAGATAATCACTCATCACGAGTGCTGTAGAGGAGATTCCAACTTAGATATGAATTGAAATGGCTGATCTCTGAGGGCCTATTTAACTCTAAGGTACTGTGATTATAGGATCTTGGGGGAGACCAGTCTAATACAATAAAAATCTTGCATCTATTCAACAAATACCTATATAATTCCAACTATTTCCAGAGCACGATGTTAGTTCCTGCAAGAGATAGAAAAAAATATCATATTGATTTCATGTGAACACTTGTCTTGTATGAGTTCTCCATAAAATTGTCTTTTGGGCAAGCTTATGTTGGCATTCAGACAACATGGTCAACTCATTGAAGCAGTGCTCTCTGCAATAGAATTTGAATACTTGGCAGTTTGGTTAGAGGAAGGATCTCAGTATCCAGTATATTTCCCTGCCAGGTGATCTTCAGAATCTTCCTAAGACAATTCCCATGGAAGCAATTCAGTTTCTTGGCATGGTGCTGGTATACCGTCCAGGTTTCACAGGCCTACAACAGTGAAGTCAGGACAATGGCTCTGTAGACCTTCAGTTTGGTGGTCAGTTCTCTTCTCGTCCATACTTTCTTTTGAAGCCTCCTAATAACTGAGCTAGCTCTGGCAGTGTGCTTTGACCTCATCATCTATGTGTACATCCCTGGAAAGCATACTGCCAAGGTAAGTGAACTTATCCACAGTATTCAAAACTTCCCCATTTGCTGTATTAGATGGTTCCATGTGTGGATGGTATGGTGCTGTCTGGTAGAGTTTTCTTGGTGTTAATTGTTAAATCTATGTTTTCTTGGTGTTATTGTGAGGCCAAAATTAGCACATGCAGCAGAAAATTGATCCATACTTTGTTGCATCTGAGTTTTAGATGCTGCACTGAGTGCACAATCACCTAAAACAAACAAAAAAAATCATGCATCAACATTCCCTCTGCTTTAGTCTTGGCTTACAGCATTTTTGAGTTGAATAGTTCAGCATCAATGTAGCAGCTCTCCTTGATTCTGTGTTTATCCTTACTGAAGAAGTTTGACAACATTGCCAAAAACATGATAAAAAGCAAGGAAGCAAGCACATACCCTTGTTTCACTCCATTGGTGACTGGAAAATCACAGGCAAATCTGCTGTCACGAAACTGATATATGATACTGATGAATCTCTCCAGACAACCAAATTTTGGCTTAGTTTTCCATAAGCCCTCATGATTAACAGTATCAAAGGCTTGGTCAGATGGAAGAACATTGTATGCAGACCTCTGTTCTGCTTCTAGCATTTCCCCTGGAGCTGTTGGGCAGCAAACATCATAGTGGCTATTCTTCAGCCCTTTCTGAAACCATACTGTCTCTCAAGTAGATAACTATCTTCCAGGTGAAGGATCAGCCCAAGAATCTGGCAAGAAGCTTACCAGAAATGACTAAGACAGAGATCCCCCTGTGATTGTTACAGAGCAATTGATTTCCACTACTTTTACAGAGATGGACAATGGAGGCATCCTTGAACTTCTGGGGCATAACCTCCTCTTGCTACATAACCCAGAAAATTTCAGTCAGCTTTTGTATGAGAAATGGACCTTCCATCTTGTAAAGCTCAGCTGGAATAGAATCAGCACAAGGTGCTTTGCCACAGGAGAGGAGCCTAATGGCATTCAAAACCTTTTCTTGAGTTGAAAATTTGTCTACAAAGGTATTGACTTCAAACTGAGGTATATAGTCAGCTTCAGCACTGGTTGATGATGGTCTGTTGAGAACACCATGGAGTGTTCAATCCATCTCTCCAGGATCATGTCCTTATCACTATTCAATGTGGCTCTATCACCACTGAATAGTTGAGATGCACCATAGGTCTTTGGCCCATCAATAGCCATTAGGGCATCATAAAAGCACTTTGGAGTGTTGCTATCAGAGTAATAGTAGTAATAATGAATTTCATCTGCCTTCTTACTGAACCAAGAACCCTGCATCTCCCTAAGCTTCCCTTGTGCTTTACTTTTGATGGAGTTAAATGCTACCTTTTAGAAATGGATGAACTACTCTGCTGATAAACCCTGTCGAATTATCATTCTTCAGTTAAGCAGCTCTGAATTTACCATCATTTTTGTCAAATGAGTTGTTCTTACCTCAAGGATTTTTTTTTTCATTCTAATCAAAGGATAAGTCAGAAATTTGAATAGCTAACATATATTGTAATATGCATATGTGTCATATGAGTGACAAAATTCAGAGGAAGGAGGTCATTGACCAGAGTTAGGCTGACCATGAAAACTTCATGAAGGAGGTTATATTTAAGCTGAGTCTTGAAGGATTAGTAGTATTTTAATTAGCAGAGATTGTGAGACAGGCAAAGAGAATTGTACAAGTAAAAGAAACAAGGTGGGAAAGCTCAAAGAGTGACACAGAGTTATACTTCAAGAGAATCAATCAGGAAAAAATGTGCATCACAGATTAGAAAGGAAAAGCAGGCAGAGGAAGGGATAAAAGTAAAAGATCTATTGTAGTCATGATGATGTAATAAGGACCTGAAAGTGGCATGTCAGTAAGAATGGAAAAGAAGGGATTTCACAGAGCTGATGAAGGCAGAATAAAAAGATGTGGGAAACTAAGTCAGGGTAGTAACAGAGAAGAAAATGTTTTTTAAAATGACTTAAGTTTTTCAAGTTTTGGGTCTGAGAAAATGGTGGCTCTATGAATAGGAAAAAGGAATCAAGGAGGAAGAAAAGGAGAACATGATTTGAGGTAGAAGAAAAAATGCTATTATAAGGCAGTAGAAGAGGGAAGAAGGAAGGGGGATTGTTGATACTCACTCATGACAAGATTTCAATCACAGAGAAGACAATGAGGTATGATTACTAATTTTGATATCATAGTTAGCCTCCCAACAATAAATTGGTATTTCACAGTATTACCTGGTATAGGTAACATAAAAACAAATTTGTAAGACCTCAAATTTAAGGCAGAGAACAAAATCCTGAGGAAGTATGACCCCAGGGAAGGCAAATTTTAATGAAGGAATGTCTCCTTGAGCATGTTTAATAGAGGGGGCACATGAATTTTTCTGCTTAAGATATCCTGTTATAGCTCTTTTCTACCTCCAAATCCTCCCAAAAGAAAGTGTATTCAGGGCAAAAATGAGGTAGAAAGAAAGGTGATGAAGGCTAAAAGTATGCCTTCACTTATAACCAGTGAAATGTATAGAAGAATTAATGAAAGTAGTGTTGTTATGTAGGCTCAGATAAGAAAAGGTTCTTTCACCTCAGGAATGTACAAGATGAAGGAGCTGATCAGTATATTCATTAACAAAGCTTGGGGTTTAAGGTGAGACCAACATGGCTAATAGCTTCCCTTGATATTTTGCCATAGAGTTCCTGTTGGTAGGTTGTAAAATGGCCAATGGGACTTGTGTCCATAGGTATCTGTGTAGCTTGAATCATGGAGAGCTCTGCATTCAAAATTCGGGCTCCCCTTTCCAGCTGGAAAGTTGGTTGGAGTCCTCATCATCCAAAATGAATCTGGCTTCATGAATTGGAATTTGTTCCTAAAGGGCTTCTAAACAACAGACTTATTCTTTCCACAGTGTGAGATTCTGGCTTGATTCCTTATCACAAAATCTAAGGCTCTGGTTTTCAAGAGGGCAGTTCAAAGGCTTATCAAATCCTTCCATTCTTTCTTATTTGAAGTAGAGAGTTCTGAAATATTTCATAGCCCCTCCCCTATGTCTTTTCCATGGTGCCATGCCTTTGTAATCACTTCAGGTCCCACATTTCACCTTGACAAATTTGGCTACAGACCTTCCATTCTTTCTCAATTGCTATCTCGGTCTCTCTGTCTTTATCTGTTTCTCTGTCTCTATTCCTGTCTCTCTGTGTATCTGTCTCCCTCTGTCATTTATTTATTTGAAAAATATAATAGAGAGAGCTTGAGATTTTCAACTATTGGTCTGTCTTACCAATTTACTAGTCTGCTAAAGATAGACCCATAGAAAGAGTCAATTATTATGTTGTTATAGTACTCTAGACTTTTTCAACTCCAAATATTACCAGTGCTTGTTAAGATATGTGCAGAGACAAGTCACTCTTGGGTCTTATTGACATTGCAGCATGTAAAGCCTTCACAACCTGGAATCATCAAACCTTCTTAAACTTTACTCTCCTGGTTTTATTGGCTCACTTGTTCTCACACACAACACTCCATCTCCCTCATCTTTGCATTTGTGCTGATTATTTCTCGTGCCTGGAATGCTCTCCTTCCTCACCTCCCATTCTTAGCTTCCCTCACTTCATTCAAAGCTTAGCTCAAATCTGACATTTCTAATCTGAAGAAATTCTTTCCCATTCCCATCTGCTGTTCCCCCAGTCCTTTCCATCTGACATTATTTTTCACTTTCACTATATGTCTATATACACATGTGTGTATATTTATACACATAAACATACATATACATATGTATACATGCACTTGTGTGTGTATATATATTTATATCTAATTTAAATAGTTACTTGTATGTTGCATCCCCCATTAGAATGGAAGTTCATTGAGAGCAGGTACAGTGTTTTTGTCTTTCTTTATATTTCTAATGCTAAGTATAGTACCTGGCACATAGAAAGCATTTAATAAATGCTAATTGACTTGACTTGACTTCATTTCACTTCAAAAGAGGAGTGAGTATTGATATCTTGATGTTTCATTGGGGAAAAAAATTGTTTCTGATCAATTCACAACTTGGTTGTTTGTTCTCTTGGTGTGAGTCCCCTCCCTTGTACTCATTTTTTAATCTTTTGCTAAAAGTTACACTGAAGCTTCATTATTGCACTGTGCTTAGCATCTACAAAGTTCTTTTGACATCTTAGTACCCAATTAAATTCTTTTGAACAAGACCCTAAACAGATTCTCCATAACTCAGTATACTTTTATGGAAAATATTTCTTATTTGAGTTTTCCCATTTTCCTTTTTCATTTAAAAATTAATAGACACTCTTTTAAAAAGTACCTTAATCTCTCACTATGGTGATTGCTATCATCTCTAATTTGTTATTCATCTGTTCATTCCTTGCATTTTTGCCACTTAGTAGCCTTTTGGCACTGGAAGGCAGCTAATTCTATGATACCCAATCAACTAAAGTCAGGACATGATTAATCTAATTTTATAAGGAAGAGAGTTGGCACCATAGGGAATGCAGTGGACTTTCTGAAATAAAATTCTCAAGTGAAAGTGAATTTTCTCAGCTTGACTGACATTTCTTTTTCATGTGATGGCCCTATTTTACAATTATCTAGAACCATTTCTATGCCAAAGAAGTACAGAACTAGAAGGGCAGTCTTTATGTTGACTGATCTGAATGGGAAAAATTTATATATTATCTGCTTACAGTTGAAAGTTCTGTAAGAATTCAAGTAGAGACCAGGCATTGGGGAACAAATGTTAAGATACATTAAAGATTTCCTCTTTTTCATCTATGTATTGGTAAACACAATTATTAACAAAAAAGTCACCATTTACTTGTGTTAGCAAAGAACTGGAAGCAAAGTGGATGCCATCAATTAGGAGTGATAAACAAATTGTGGTGTATGGATGTAATGAAACATTACTGCACTATAACAAATAATATGTGGAATAAACACATATGTGATCTGATGCAGAATGAAACAGAGTCAAGAAAAAAATATACATAGTAACTACAATATAAATGGAAAGAACAAATCAAAATTGAATGTAACAAAATTATAAATATTAAGTATGATACAAATGAAGAGATATGAGAGGACAATCCCAGTATACCTCTTCACTGAGGTGGGAGGTCTACAGTTGTTAAATATTGTACATGCTTTGAGACTTTTTTAATGTACTGATTAGTTGTGCTGATTATTTTTCCTTTCTAAAAATATTTGTTACATTGGATGGTTTCCTGGAAAGGAAAGGGAGAGGGATATTTGGGATGACTACAGTACTGTTAGAAGTAGAAGATATTGATTAAAACATTTAAAATAATATCAAGTTTGGCTGTCTCTTAAAGAGATGGCTACTGTTTCATGTTTCCCCTGACTAAACTCCTCTTGACTTCTCCACTTCTCATTGTGCTAGGTTCCCTGACCCTGATTCTTTTTACCTTCCTTTGGTGTGTTGCCTTCCCCCATTAGATTGTAAGCTCCTTGAAGGCAGAAACTGTTTTATATTTGCATCTCCAGCACTTAATACAATGTCTGCCAAATAACCGGCACTTAATAAATGTTTATTGACTGATAGAAAATCACAAACAAATGGAAAAAAGGTCACCTATTTATAATGTTCTTATCTCTTAGATACTTTCCCCCCAAAGTGATATCTTTCATGGAATATTTATAAAAAGCAATCATGATAAAATCAGGTTATATCATTTAGAGACTTGACCATAATGGGGCATAATTTAGGAGCAACAGGGCTTTTTTCCATCCATTTTGACCTATAAAAGCCTAAAGACAATGTTTTTAAAGAAATGTTACCAGTCAGGTATTCACAACTTCCAAACTGTATGGGATGAACAGTTCTAAAAATATAGAAATTTAACTGAATAAACTAAAACCATTTTTTGGCCGACAAGGAGAAATACATAGCATTTCTGTTGCCCTGTCTGCTCTTGAAGTTTTCCTTGCATTTAGTGAGCCTCCAGCATATGAGCTTAAATCTCAATACTTTTTATTCACTTATTAAAAAAGCAATAATTTCTACACCATATAATAGTCTGTTGAACATTAAATATACAATAATAATAATAAGATACTAATATGTCAAAGAACTGTTTCTAATAGATCTTAATTATAAGATGAGAAGTAGTAGTAATGATAATAGTACCAGAAGAAGGAGGAGGAGGAGGAAGAGGAGGAGAAGGAGAAGGAGGAGAAGTAGAAGTAAGAGAAGGAGAAAAAGGAGGAGGAGGAGGGGGGAAAGGAGAAGAAGAAGAAGATGACGACAATGAAGAAGAAGAAGAAGAAGAAGAAGAAGAAGAAGAATCATGATTGTAACTCACATATATCACTTTAAGGTCATTGTACGTTATATACCTTAAGACTCACAACAACCCTATTAAGTATGTTTTAAAAAATATTACTATTCCCATTTTACAGATGAAGAAATTGACATTCAAAGAGTTGAATTGATTTTTCAATGATTATATAGCTAATATATGAGATAGAATTTGATTTTATGTATCTCCTGGCATGAAGTTTGCTGCTTGCTCTATTATATAGAAACATGATAATATGGAAAGACCAATGGATTGGAAGTCAGAATACGGTTCTTCTCCTGATTCTGCAGATGACTTGTGTGATGTTAGGTCAGCCACTTTATCTCTTTGGACCTTGGTTTACTTAGTCAACATATGTTATTATCAGAAAGAGCTCCTTAGTGAAGGTTTCCTAATTCCTAGTTGGATGTTCCTTCCACCATATCACAAAATTTTTTATTAAAAAAAAAAAGGCGGGGGGGGGGGTGGAGGCAAGATGGCAGAATAGAAACAGAGACTTGCTAGAGCTCTCCCCCCAAAGACTAGACAAATACCTACAAAAAAATGACTCTAAAAAAATTCTGTAGCTGCAGAACCCATGGAATGATGGAGTGAAGCAAATCTTCAGCCCAAGACAGCCTGGAAGGTAAATGGGAAGCAGCTATTGCACTGCACTAGGAACACAGTGCAGTCCAGCGTGAGCCGCACTGACACAGATGAGACCTGAGTAGGCCTTGGGAGACTGCATCTCTGGCACCTGTGGCAGTTTCCAGACTTCACAACCCTAAAACGCTGAGGACAAGTTGGAAGTTCAGTGGAAAGACCTGCCTGAACTGTGTGAGAGAGTAGAGTGGTCCAACCCCAGCTCCAGGGTGGTAGAGGGGGTGGAGGAACCCATGAGGTAGAGGCAGCAGCTACTTCTGGAGCTCTAGGCCCACAGATGGTGAGAGGATTGAGCAACTGACAGTATACCCCACCATCCCCACTGGAAGTAGAGAACTACCTTGACAAAGAGCTCAAAAGTCAATTAAATGACTGGTGAAATGAGCAAAAATGAGAAAAAGAATAAGACCATAGAATCTTAATTTGGTGACAAGGAAGACCAAAATATACAAACAGAAGGAGACAACAAAGTCAATACTCCTACATACAAAGCCTCCAAGAAAAATATGAATTGGTCTCAGGTCATGGAAGAGCTCAAAAAAGATTTGGAAAATCAAGGAAATCAAGTAAGAGAAGTAGAGCAAAAATTGGGAAGAGAAATGAGAGTAATGAAAGAAAAGCATGAAAAACAAATCAACTGCTTGCTAAAGGGCACCCAAAAAATGCTGAAGAAAGTAACAACTTAAAAAATAGACTAACCCAAAGACAAAACAGATCCAAAAAGCCAATGAGGAGAAAAATGACTTAAAAAGCAGAATTGGCCAAATGGAAAAGAAGGTCCAAAAGCTCACTGACAAAAATAATTCCTTAAAGATTAGAACAGAGCAGATAGAAGCTAATGACTTTACAAAAAACCAAGAAGTTATAAAACAAAACCAAAGAGATGAAAAAATAAAAACAACTGACCTGGAATATAGATCCAGGAGAGACAATTTTAAAATTATTGGACTACCTGAAAGTCATGATAAAAAGCCTAGACATTATCTTTCAAGAAATTGTCAAGGAAAACTAGAACCAGAGGGTTAAATAGATATTGAAAGAATTCACCAGTTGCCTCCTGAAAGAGATCCCAAAAGGAAAACTCCTAGGAATATCATAACCAAATTCCAGAGCTCCTAGTCAAGGAGATAATATTGCAAGCACCCAGAAAGAAACAAAGTATTATGGAAACACAATGAGGATAACGCAAGATCTAGCAACCTTTACATTAAAGGATTGCAGGGCTTGGAATATAGTATTCTGGAAGTCAAAGGAGCTAGGATTAAAACCAAGAATCACCTACCCAGAAAAACTGAATATAATATTTCAGGGGGAAATGGTCATTCAATGAAATAGAGGACTTTCAAGCATTCTTGCTGAAAAGACCAGAACTGAATAGAAAATTTTACTTTCTAACATAAGAATCAAGAGAACTATGGAAAGGTAAACAGGAAAGAGAAATCATAAGGGACTTACTAAATTTAAATTGCTTACATTCCTACACAGAAAGATAATATTTGTAACTCTTGAGACTTTTCTCCGTATTGTGGCAGTTGGAGGAATTATATACACATAGACAGAGGGCACAAGGTAAGTTGAATATGAAGGGATGATATTTAAAAAAATAAAATTAAGGGGTGAGAGAGAAATATATTGAGAGGAGAAAGAGAGAAATAGAATGGCATAAATTATCTCTCACATAAAGAGGCAAGAAAAAGCTTTTTCAATGGAGGGGAAGAAGAGGGAGGTGAGAGGGAAAGAGTGCATTTAGGGTTAAGGAAGGAATAACATGCACACTCAATCTGGTATGAAAATCTATCTTACACTACAGGAAAGTAGGAGGGAGGGGGATAAGTGGGGAGGATGTAGGGAATGATAGAAGGGAGGACAAATGGGAGGAGGGGGTAATTAGAAGTAAATACTTTTGAGGAGGGACAAGGTCAAAAGAGAGAAAAGAATAAATGGGGGGGCAGGATAAGATGGAGGGTAATATAGTTAGTCTTTCACATCATAACTGTTATGGAAGTGTTTTTCATGACTATACATGTATAACCTATATTGAATTGCATGCCTTCTCAGTGGGGATGGGTGGGAAGGGAGGAAGGGAGAGAAGTTGGAACTCAAAGTTTTAAAAAAAATGTTAAAGATTGTTTTTACATGCAACTGTGAAAAAAAGACATACAGGCAATGGGGTATAGAAATCCTTCGTGCACTACTACTAGAGGGTAAGGGGATGAGAGAAGGGAGAGGTATGATAGAAGGGAGGGCAGATTGGGGGAAGGAATAATCTGAATGCATGCTGTCTTGGGATGAGCAGAGGGGAGAGATGGGAAGAAAATTTGGAACTCAAAATCTTATGGAAGTGAATGTTGAAAACTAAAATAAATAAATTTTTTAAAAAGCAAAAAAAAGGTTGCTGACTCTTTTTGATCGGTTTTATTGCTGATTATTAATTTCCACATTTGTGCATGTAATTATATGTATGCATTACTTCTACTGCTCACAGAGTAAAGTTAAAACTTTTAGCTTGACATTCAAGGCTTTCTGTACTTTTTCCCAAATTCTCCCTTCATTCTTACCACAGTTTCCTTTAGAGAACTATGTAGTCCAGCCAAAGTGATCTATTATATGTTCCTTCAGTTGTGCTGTGTGCTTTTCAACTTCATACTCTTTATTTATGATGTTCCTTTATATAGATGATCTCCTAGAGCCCATCTTTACCTTTTGAATGCACTCATCTTTTAAAGTCCAGGCCAAGAACCATTTTTTTCAGGAAGCCGTCCTTGATTATCCCAGTTATACATGAGCTCTTTTTCTTCAGGCCTTGGAGAGCATCTTTTGTCTTATCACTCAAATGATACCAATCAAACTCTTGGAAGGCAGAAGTTTCTTTATACATCTTTATATCCTTAATCATATCTTACAATTACAGTCACTAAGGCAAACAGTACTAGGTTTTAGACCCTGCTTCTGGAGTCATAAACCATGCCCTCTATGTCTGAGTTCCATATTCAATCAATCAGTCATCAAGTATTTATTAAACTCCAAGCCCTGTTCGAGGCACTAGAGTTACAGAGATTGAAACCACACCAACTCACAGTAAGATTATATTCTAATGAGGAGACAACTGTTATCTATAAAAATACATAGCATAAACATGCAATTCATGTACACCCAAAGAGGTTATATACAAGGTAGTCTGGGAGGGAGAAAATTAGCATCTGAAAGATCAGGAAAGAATTTATGCATAAGATAATGATAGAGTGGTATTGTGAAGGAAAAGAAGGACTCTGTGAGGTAGAGCTAAGGAGTGAGTGCATTCCAGACATGGAGACTGGCCAGTGCAAAAGCTTGGAGAGCTGAAGTGTCATGAGAGAGAAACAGAGAGATCAGTTTGGTTTGATCACAGACCATGGAACAGTGTAGATCCAGTGAGGTGAGAAAGCTAAATTGGGGCCAAACTGTGAAGGCATGTTGTCCTATGACTTATGTTATAATGAAGTTGAATCATTGCACTCAATTGTAATGAAAAATATATGAGTGTGCTAAATTGCCATGAATGATTGCATATTATATTATGTTCTTTGTGGTTTCGTTTACCTAGCAAATTCTTCTTGTTTTTCACCCTTAATACCATTAAAGTATGTACCTCAACGAACCATAATTTGTAAAGGTGAAAGCTGATATTTACTTAAAGTAATAAAAATTGAACTTCCTAATTCCTTTTAAAGGGAAAACCCTTTTAAAAAAATAAAAAGCACAGAGGATAATGCTCATATTATTTTCAGACAATAAACAACTTCGTATAATCCTATTATGGACATTAGCATACATTTCACAGTCCATCTGGCAAACAATAAGCGTTGTGACTCCGAGTATTTGAAATGCTATACATGGCATTGTCTTCAGAAAATGACAAAACCTACAGCTGTGTCAGTGGGTCAAGAAGAGGTCATGGAACATTCTCAGCCATTGCAGATTACATGAACAGACTTTTGTGAAGACAAGCTATGTATTAGGGAATGTGTTTTTAAAAGGTAAACAGGATTAAATGAATAGTCATGGGGAGAGAGAGTGGAGGCCAGTCTGCTACATTTCAATGTTTTCAGTGATCATGTCAAACTGAACTGAACAAGTATTGTGTTTCTTGTGGTATGCAAACCACTATGGAAAGAATGCCCTTTAGGAGATGGAAAAAAATACAGTATCTGCTTCAGGTTAAAGAACCCTCATTTACTGGAAATTTAAAAGACATAGAGGCACAAATGTGCTGCCTGAGAGATTTTTACCTAGTGGATTTATTTGTAGTTTCGTGGATTCATACAAATCTTTCTGTGTAGTATGTCAAAGGTCATCAAGTCCAAACATTTCGTTTAGCAGTTGAGGGACCTGAAGTCCAGATAGGTTCTGGAATCACAGGAAGGATCTTTGAATTCCAGGGTTGGAAGGGACCTCAGTAGCCATCTAATCCAATCAAGTATCTGAAATACTCACCTTCTGACCAACCTCTGGTCAAGTATGTTAACCAGTCTCTGCTAGGACACCCATAATGATGGAGAACTCACCTCCCCTCAAGACAGTTCCTTCCATTTTGGCAGGAAGTTTTTCATGAAATCAAGCTGAAATTTGCCTCTTCACAACTTTAGCTCATTGCTCATAGTAACCCTCTGGGGAAAACAGAACAAATGTAATCCTTCTTTCATGTGACAACTCTTCAAATATTTGAACATTACTCTCATAACCCCTTGAGCTATCTCTTTTCCAGGTTAAATAGCTCCTATTCTTTCAACCAAATCTCATTTGGCAAGGTCTTTAGTATCCTCGTTGTCCTCAGCTGGCTGCTCTCCATCTCTTCTGTGTCCTTAAAACACGGCACCCAAAATGTAAGACAATACTCCAGCTGATATCTGACTAGATTAGAGTATAGACAGACTATTACCTCATCAGTCCTGGAAACTATACCTGATTTAACATAACCCAAGATTTCCTAGGTCTTTTTGGCTGCATGTCACATTGTTAGATCACCCAAACCCAACGATGTTGTTTTCTCTTCTCAAGTATGACAGAAACTTACCTGTGACAGGTTTAATCCATCATTTGGTAGCATTGTTCCATTTTCTTTAAGTAAATGGCATTCGTAATAAAGTGAAGTAGTATTAGATATTCTGCTAGAGGTAGATTCTAAAAATGAACTCTAATCCAAAGAGTGCTATGAATTAATTACATGACTTTAGGCTGCTTACATGACTTACCTGTGCTTATTTCCTGTTGGGTAAAATTTCAGTTCCTTGAACACAAAAGATGTTTTAAAAATGTTGGCCGAATTGTATTTACATGAGAATTCAATGTAAAATTTGAAATAATGATTCCCAGGAATATGTTCTTGTATCCTGTCCAGCTGTTTATAATGTACCCTTCAAGTATAAAGTTATATAATATAGTTCCAGAGTCACTTTCTACTAAGACAAAGTGAGGAAGTGATGTTCTGCCTTTCATAATTTTGTCATTATAAGAATGAGCTTAGTTGTACATTTCTTTTTTTACAGAATCACAGAATTTCAGACTTGGAAGGAACTTCAGTGGTCATCTAGTCCCACCAGTACCTGAATAACAGTACTCTCATGACATATCCAGTTTTAACTTAAAACACTTCAGTGAGGTGGGACCCAGGCAGCTGATTTCATTTGGGTATGGATCTAATTGCTAGGAAATTTTGGGTTTTTCCTTCCATAAAGCTTAGTTTGCCTCTTTGCATCTTCTCCATTTTTTTTCTTGCTCTACTTTCTGAAATTAAACAGAATAACTTGAATCCTTCTTCTGTAGTAAAAAAAAAACCTTGAAAATAGCTTCTTGTCTCCCTAGCCCCCTTTTTTGCCCCTTAAGTTACATTTCCCTCGTTTTTTTCAACTTATCTTTATATAACATCATCTGAGGCCCTTCACCCTCCTGGTTTCTCTCCTCTGGATACTATCCAATGTACCAAAGTCCTTTCTAAAATGCACCCAGAACCCAGCAAAATAGTCCAGATCTTGTTTCAGTAACAAAATCTAGATAATGACTATTACCTCTCTAGTCCTGGATGCTACTCTCTCCACAGTGAATGCAACCTGAGATTGAATTAGTTTTCTGGTCTGCCTATTTAAATATTATTGACAGGTATTTTGTGTTGTTTAAAAATGCTACTTAGGGACTTGGCAGCTCAGGATTTTCCAAAGCATTTTACAAACATTTGGTTACTGTTAGAGGTCATGTAGTTCACTGCTGGTTTTTTTTTCCAGATTTAATAAAGTGAGGCCCAGAGAAGTTGTGATCTACCTGAGGCCACATAGCTAGTTAGGAACAGCCAGGTCTCCTCATTTTCAGTCCAATGCTCTTTTAACTACATTCCTCTTTCTCATAAAAAGATGAGCCTGTTTTCTTCATCTCTCTCTTTCTTGTTATATATTGTGATTCTGATTTGAACTAAATATGTTATAATCATAAACTCTTGGTCTTATTGAATGGGTTCAATCTGGCAAGTTGGTTTTGGCAGCTTAATTACCTATCTCTGTCTTTTGATGAGAATGTTTTTGTTCATGGGATTTCCACCAGCACATAGACACACACACACACACACACACACACACACACACACACACACAAAACATCAAAGTGTGGATGAGAAATTCCAGAAAGAAAACTCACTTTAATAAATGTTGCCACTTGTGAGCAAACTCCCACAAAAGTCTGGGCAGGAGAGGAGGTTGAAATGCTTGTCTAATGACATTTGATGGCTACCGGAGGAGCATATTATTCACATTTCTCCTGCTTCCCAAGATAGTCAGTTTTCTGGTCTAGGCGAATTTGGTCATATGCTCATTAAAATATTAAATTCAACTAGGAATCACAATGGGTAGAGCGCTAGACCTGGAGTCAAGAGGTCTTAAATTCAAATCTAGTTTCAGACACTTACTAGCTGTGTGACCCTGGGCAAGTCATTTAACCTTTGTCTATCTTGCTTTCTTTATCTTTAAAATGGGGATGATAATAGCATCTGATTTCAAGCGTTATTATTGTGAGGATAGCATAAAATATTTGTAAAGTGCTTTGAAAACTTTAAAGTGTAATACCAGTTATTAACCATTACTAATTATTAATTAAATATATTAAATATTATTATTAATTAAATATTATTATTAATTATTAACTAATTAAATATTATTATTAATCAGCATGAAGACTTTCAAAGGCAGTGAAGCCTTTGAAACTTTTTTTTCTAATTATAGAAACACAAATTTGGTGCTGAAAGAATATTTAGATTCCAAACACCTTCATTTTACAGGTAAAGAAATTGAGGCTTAGAGGGATGAAATGAATTATCCAGAGTCATTCAGATGTCAGATCTGGAATACAAAATCAGATCCTCTGATTCTAAACCCAGCATTATTTCCATTACGACACATTGCCTCCCCTGAATTGTCTTTTGAATTCCAATGTGTAGGCCCAAAGCCTTTCTTAAATGTCTTTTGGCAGAGGAGTAGGAAATGAAAAACCACAGATTTGTAAGATTAAACATTTTGGCACAATTAAAATGCTTATTCTTATGTATGACATGGATCCTATCTAAAATTCTGTTCTCCTCTGAAATTCCAACTACCCTCTATAACTGCCTATATAATAACAATACTTTACAGAAGGATGCAAGTGTACTGTAATTAACCCAAGTAATGAGAATCCCCAATTAACCAGAACTACAGGTCCTTTCTTTCACCTTTCCCTCCCTCCCTTGCACCCACTACATCCATTAAATCACTTTTAGGAAAAGGCAAATTATAGGAAACATACCAAGATTCTATAATCAACTTTCAAAGCTTAATTTTGGATCAGGGGAGATGCATCATGTTATATATATATATATATATATATATATATATATATATATATATATATATATATATATATATATATATATATATATATATATATATATATATACACACACACACACACACACACACACACACACGCACACACACATATGTATGTGTGTATATATATACACACATGCACACACACATATATATACACATGTGTGTACATAATGTATATACATGCGTATGTGTGTATATGGATATGTGTAGGTATATATGTATATGTATATGCATATTCACACATATATGTATATGCATTTTATGCTTCAGACCTTCTACATCTAAGAGAACTGTATAATGGGAATTAGTATTCAGATGACAAGCCTGTTTTTTTTAAACATACTCTTCTCATGGAAACAGAAGAATAAACCATTTTAGAAGGCTTTTCAATGAGGTTTTAAGATAGTTAATCAGAAAGTGTATTCCATTCCCTAAGATTTCTGATTAATTAAGATTTACAAAATATACCCAATAATAATTCTGATCAAAGTTTCTTTGGTTTATAAGTGGAGTATGTATGTCTTCATGTGCTCTTGAATCTATTGTGTCATATTGTCCTTAAAAATGCTCTGTGAGGTACAAAGGGACTGGGATTGTGAGCTACATTTTTTGCACATAGTGATAAGCTGATCAATCAATCACTCAAGCTACAAATATTTATTAAGGATATAATATGTGCCAGGTGCTGTGTTAGATTAATGAGCATGCAAATACAAAATCAAATAATTTTTACCTGAAAAGGAACTTAATTCTATTGGGCAAAATAGCATTTATAAGTAAAATGAATACAAGATACATACAAGGTAAACATAAGTTCATATGGAAGGTGGGGTGGCATTAGTAGTTGAAAGGATCAGGAAAGGCCTGATGTACAATGGAGGACTTGTTCTGAGGTGGAAGAAAACTAGGCATCCTGAAAGACAAAGATGAGAAGGAACCCTTGTTGGCATGCAAATACAATGAGATGAGAGATGGAATGTGATATAAAAGAAATCTTAAGTAGGTTCTAGGATATTGTCAATCATTAGTTGTCATTAAATCCTTTCACTCATATCTGGCTCTCCATCATCCCGTTTGGACTTTTCTTGGCAAAGATGTTGGAATAATTTGCCATTTTCTTCACTAGCTCATTTTATAGATGAAGAAACTGAGGCAAACCGGGTTAAGTGACTTGCCTAGGGTCACATGGCTAGTAAGTATCTGAGATCAGATTTGAACTCAGGAAGATGAGTCTTCCAGACTCTACACCTGGGCATTCTATTCATGTTGCACCTGGCATTAGTGGGATCATCACAAAATTCTCACAAATTTTTAAACCAACAAACCAGTGTGAGTCCACTAAACTATGCCCTCTGTAGTCAAAAGTCTATTCTTTTCTCTCACACTTTTATAAAAAGGAGCCTCTACCATTCTTTTAAGGAGTTGAGCTTCTAAGCAGCTCATAACTAAAATATTACAAATAATCCTAAAAATGATGGTCTCACTTAAATGTTGAACTTCTGCCAAATATTTTCAAGAGATCAGATCTCCTGGGAAGAGACGATGATACCTTGCACATTAATGTCTGCAGGATGGCCTTACTACTAGTGAAGCAGGAGAAAAACAGCAGCTTAATCAAATCATCCATCGAAATGGGTTTGGAAAGCCCTCAAGCTGACCTAAACCTTGAGTGGACTTGGCATACTTCCACCAACTCATCCTATATCCAACAATTTCTTGAAGATACTCAGTGTCTTGTGGAACCACATAACTGTAATTTAAAGGAAGACAGACCTAGTGCTCTGTGGATTCTAATTTCAAATTTGATTAAATCATTACTTGCCCAATATATGATTTCCTGTGTGGTCTTTAGGGCTATCACTCACTGCTTTTCTGCATAACTCACTTAATTATTTCCTTTTTACATCTGTCACACTCAATACAAATTAATAAGACAATTTCATTGAGTTTTCTTTTTTATAGTCATTTTTAAATTTATTGATTTTTGTCATAGCTATCCTCTGTTGTATGGTAGGCTACGGACTTCCATATGGTCCAATGGGCAGATCTCTTATAATATTAGTATATAGGATATAATCAAGTCAATAGTTTCATTTCTGGCCTCAATTAACTATTTATTTAAGATATTTGATAAATGCTAGACATGACATCATTAGAGTCTCTTTTAAAGAAGCATCAGTCTTCCCATTAATTCTAATGGAATTTTTTTTGTCTTGACAAGCTAGAGATGTGATGTAGGTGGTCCGTACATTCCAGTACTCTGATCCATGATCTCAATATAGGTCATTCCTCAAATGATGGACGTGTCACAGCCTAATCTCCTTACTTTTAGAAAGCTAGTTAAACCTTTTGTGTCCATAAGGTTTCTATGATATAATCTGCCACTGACAGCTTCCCAGGAAAGTGGAATGAATAGTGAGTCTAAACCTCTCATCTTGGCATTCAAACCTCTAAAATATAGACCCATTTTTATTTATCTAACCTTATATCTCATGACTCCTCACCACAAATCATTATAGGCTACAGCCAGACTGATTACCTTATATACCATGTTCCTTCCTGTATCCAGACCTGAATTTATGTTCTTCTTCTCACTTGGAATGACATACCACCTCCTCTTTGACTAGCCAAATCCAGATTCTTCAAGATTCAGCTCAAGTGCTATTTCCTCCATGAAACTGTCTCAAATAATGTCTGACCTCTCTGGGCTTCTCATAGAATATATTGTTCATGTAACTTGAAATCTTGTTATATTAAAATTAGTACTTTATTCTCTTCTGTCATATTCTCAAATAATGACATAAGTCAAAATCTTTACTCTCCAATAATATTTTAAGCATCTGTGTATTACCTCACCTAGCACAAATATCAACATTTAGCTAGGTTACAGAATATATGAAGGGGAGTAGTTTTAGAGATGACTGAAAAGGCAAATCATTTAATTTCTGTCTTAGTCTTCCCATCTGTAAAAAGGAGGTAATAATGGTATCTACCTCCTAGGGCTGTTGTGAAGATCAAATGAGTTTGTAACCTTCAAGCACTATACAAACTCTGCTATTAATAGGATCATTGTTATTATTGGTGGATGATTTGAATATTCCTGGAGGCCTTGAATGGCAAGCTAAGAAGTTTAAACTTTATTTGGTAGACCTTAAGAAACCCCTGAATCTTTTTTAAGCATGGGAGTAATCAGAACCTTAACACATCACAAAGATTAATCTGACATCAGCATGAAAGATGGATGAGAGTAAGAAACTGGATGTAGGGCCACACTGTGAAGGAGGCTCTTAGATTAGTATAGGAGAGAGATAATAAGTGAAAATAGAGGAGGAGGTGAATGTGAGAAAGAAGGTGACAGAAGAATCAGTAGGGCTTGGTAACTGCTTGGATGTTTGTAAAAGAGCAGAAAATGGAGTCAAAAAAGATATAGAAATTCAAAGCCTGGGAATATTGGAGTGCTAGTAATAGAATTGTTTGAGTAAGGAGAAAGATGCTTTTTTCAGACATGTTCATTTTGAGATGGGGAGGCATTAAGATGAAAAGATAGAGACATTACAGTGCAGATTAGGAACTCGAGAGACAGGAAAGAAAGGGAGAGAAAGTGAATTATGGGAGACATTGATATGGAGGTAATAATTGAAACTGGGGGAGAGGAGGTCTTCAAATGAAAAAAAATATTCAGTAAATATTGATAGAATGAATGGGTTTCCTTGCCTCCAACTCTGATGAATTCCTGGGATAGGATGAGAGAAGTAATCTATAGTGCTTCCTTATTGCCTGCAGAGTCTGCTCCCTTGACCCAATATGACCCAAAGGTGTTGGGTTGCTTAAGTGTGGAGAGGAATTTTCTCCCTTGTCCCTCTCTTCCAACACACATTGAGTGCAGTCAGGATTAGACACTCTTGGCAAGAGACTGCCCATGGGCAGTGGTGGGGAAAAGGTCATTCCCACCTTGGATAAAGGTTCTTCATATCTTTCCTTCAACAAGGGGCAAAAAACCCATCAAGTACCAGTAGCTGCTGAGATTATGTCTGAGTGGGGGAGAAATGTGAAAAGCGATTGAAGTTAAAAATAAAAACCACTCTGTGTATGTGTTTGTGTGTGTGTGTGTATGTGTGTGTGTGTGTATTATTCCTGAAAAGCTAACTTATATGGAAATTAAGCAGTGGAGCCCCGAGTATCAGGATGACTGATTTCTGAATGAATAACAAACATTGATGTTTATCTGTTTTGATACCAAGCTTTCCAGTGCTGTTTTTCATGTCCAGATAAAGCATTCTTGCATAAAGCCCACGCATTCGCCATTCCACAAAATGTGCTTTTTTGCAAATGTTTTGTATGTAATGATATCTGTGACCAACTTTGGTTGCTAACATTACTTTATGTCTGGACTGGGTAAATCAGTCTGATTTCTTCAAGGTGAAAATGCAGATGTCTCCTTTGTCTTTAAGAACAATACCTGATGTGAAAAGAGTTGTGTATTCTTTGAAAAAAAAAAGTAAGTGAATATTTTGTACCTAGAATACTCAGTATTTAAAAAATGTTCATTGCTTGGCAAGATCACAAGGACTCATATGGTGCTGTCAGTTTCAACAAAGTGCTTTCCTTACTATGAGGTGGATATTACATTATTATACCCATTTTACAGACACAGACAAAGTTCAGAGAGGAAAGTTTCTTGTTTAGGGTCACACAGCTGGCAAGTGCCAGATCTGAGACTTAAACCCAGGCCTCTTTACCACAAGACCAACAGTACTTTTACCACTCCCATGCACAATTATTTCATGACAAATAGCTGAATTTCTCAGGTTTTTACTCTCTTCTGTGGTAGAGTTTCTTTACTCTTTCTCATAAAAAAATTCTTATGCTATTATATTTGGTTCACTTCCTATTGTGTATTGATGTATAGCAATGTATATGTGAATGTGCATATTCTTCTCTCTAATAGATTATAAACTTCACCAGAATGAAGACATTTTAATTTTCTTTATGATTCCTTCGGGAACTGGAATAGTGTATTAGGTACATAGTAGGTACTTAATAAGTGGTTCTTGTTGAATCAGTACATCACTAAATCAATTATATAGACCAAAGTTAAGAGCTGAAGTGGATTATTTCACAAAGTTATTGCCTGTGTGACCTTATTTTCATCCTTTCTAGTCAGTGAAAATAATAGTAAATAGTGAACATAAAATGAAACCTACATCTTAGTCTTAGGGGATTCCATTGCTCTTTTCAGTTTAAAAGAAAACCTTGAAAGGGGAATAGTAAAGGAGAAAGACAATGTCAGAGAGGTGAGACAGAATGGAGGACTGTTCAGGGAAATTTGTCTTGCTCTGCCCAAACCCTGAAGTGTAGAAACAGGAAAAAATGGAGTGGAATTTGCAAAGAGACAGATGTCTCCTTGATATAAGGGAGAACTTCTGAGCTCACCAAATCAGAGCTTACCAAAAATAAAATTGACTGCTTGGGAGGTGATAGTTTTACCCCTCTGGGATATCTTTGAGCAAAAACTGGATTGCTTTGTAAGAGGGATTCCCTTTTGTGCAATTTTGTTAATAATTCTGTAAGCAACTTATATGATACAATCTACCCTTGTGATGTGCTATTCATAGTTTTAAAAGTTTAGTTTGCTTGTTAAAATCATCTGACTTTTCTAGGAAAAATTATCTTGTGTTGCTAACGTGTTCTGTGTACCTTTTTAAGATATCATGTCAGTTTATTAGGCATCGTGATGGAGCATTTGAATAAAAGAACAAATGCGTCTTCTCCATCGATAATAGTTCTTTATACTATTTTTATAATTAATAATACTTAATACTTAAAAATAGTAAATAATCCTTATTAATACAGTGGGTCACATTGAAGAATTATTGAAGAATTGAGCACTCTGCATTTTCTTGCCTAGACAAGATGTGTTTTTATTGCCTTTAGCTATAAGGGAGAAGACAAATCCATCAAATCGGTGCCTTAGCCAACTTCATAAATAGCTGAACAATTTATAAGGTGTTGAGACTACAGAAAGATCCAATGAGATTGGGCCATGGTTAGCTGGGAGAGAGATATACAAGGTTATTAGATTGGTGAAGATATTGGAACATAAAATGAAGGTGTTCAACATAGTGCAATTCATCAGCTGAGTGATGATACATACATACATACATACATACATATATATAATATATATGTTTAATTTTCCAAGAAAGAGGTAAGATATTAACTGATAATGTATAACAGGTTATACATTCATGGTACACAGGTACTTCTCATTGTTGTACCTACATGCAGCAAGGTTTCCTATTGAAAATGACTTTTCCAGAGTCCATCAAAATAGCAATGTCTGACTGACTGTTGTGTGATCTAGACTACCCATAGCCATTTGCAAAAAATGTTAATATCTCTAGTAGCAGAACAAAATAAAATAGATCTAGAATCCTGATCTGTCACATTTTCTGAATTTGGCCTTTTTAGTTTGTGTCTCTATATACCTTTGCTTGTACTAGTTTCAAGATTCCAATGGATGTTTCTCATCAAAACAGTTATGTATTCACCCTTTATTAAGGGATATGATCATAACTAAAATATGGACAATTAGGGGCAGCTATGTGGTGCAGTGGATAGAGCACCAGTGTGGAGTCAGGGGGATCTGAGTTCAAATCTCACCTCAGACACTTGACACTCACTAGCTGTGTGATCTTGGGCAAGTCACTTAAACCCAACTGCCTCATCCTGGGTCACCTCCAGTCAGCCTGATGAATATCTGGTCACTGGATTCAGATGGCTTTGGAGGAGAAGTGGGGCTGGTGACCTGCATGGCCCTCCCTCACTCAAAACAAAGTCAAGCTCAAGTCATGCCATTATTTCTCTGATGGCATGGTCTTCAGCAACGAAAGATAACACACACACAGACAATTAAAATTCTAAAAAAACATCAAAGAGATTTAATTATTGAAGATTTTCAATGATATATAACTCTTCTCCAGTTATTCCATTTTTCAAAATTACAGTTTTTTTGGACATTGGTATATTTTATTATGGTTACAAAAATAGATGATATTGGGAAATATAACATACTTTGATTCTTTAACTGTTACACAAAGATTGACTATGTGTTATGCTCAAATACGCAACAAGCAGTTCAATGATTCAACTCATCTCTGTCATGAGCCCATGCAGACCTATAGCAAAGGTTTCAGATTGAATCTGTCAAGATTTGACACACACTAACTCCAATTTTGTGTCACGTGCTTGTACAGTATTACCTACTCACTGAGCTGCATTCGCTGTCATTTGGAACAAATTCACCTAGCTAATTTTGCTTTTCTTGCCTTTGATTTGAACTGTACTTTCACAGAAAAAAGATCTATTTATGTAGGAGTAATACTGAGAAGTATACGATAAGTTTGTCCATTTTTTCACAGCCCTTTCCTTTCCCTGAGTCAGAAGAACTTCCACCTCAACTCTACCTCCTTGGGAGAGGAATGTCTTGCAGTTTGGAAAACTATGGTTTAAGAGCTATTCATCGCAGTTCATTTTGTTCTCCATTGACAGTAAAGTGAAACATGGATGCCTGATAGGTCCAGTTTTATTCATTTTATTATGCTCTGTTTTGTCTGAGGTCACAATGAGGAACTAGAAAGTATGTGCCAATTTTCACTTCTGTTCTTTGGGGAGCTATGGTAGGAATCATTGAGGATCTTTCCTGGATGCATTCTGGAAATACACACACCAGAAGAGATTATAAAACATAAGTAACCACTTTCTGCCCAAAGAAAACCAAAATTCTAAGAATTAATTATGTTTCATGAATAAACTTTTCATTTTTCTTACAGGCACTATGTAGAAAGACTTTGAGCTTGAAGTGGTCTTAGTAACCATTTTGTCTAAATCCCTTCATTTTAGGAATGATAGGCTAAGGTTCAACTAATTAGCAGTAGAAACTATGCTCAGACTCATGCGTCCGAATTACTAACCTAGCACTTGTTACGTTAAATTGGGCTATTTTAATTTTGCTGACTAGGTTATCTCAGGCTAATCACTCACTCCTTCTAGAAGGACTTAGTTTTCTCATCTGTAAAACAAGAAAAATTGAACTAGATTATCCCAAAAGTCCTTTCCAGTTCAAACATTTTAAGATTCTGTGGTACTTAATTGTCAAGGATACACACACACACACACACACACACACACACACACACACACACATATATGTATGTGTTAATAACTAAGGTGAACTTAAAGATTAATAACTAAGATAAACTATCTTTAAAATACCATGGAGACATGTATAAAAAGTTTTCTCATACACAACTCTATCAAATATTAAGATAAAATAGTAAGATCATTTAGTAATATGTTGATTAAAGGCACAGGAGATATGATTATGCAATGGTTCATGGGAAAAGACTATGATTTTAATGAATTGCAATAACAATAAGTCAACATTGTGATATGGAAGCTAAAAATAAGTTAATGAGGCCATAGGCTACTTTACTAGAATCGGTGTTCTGAACAAAGGTTGTAATATTCTCCCATAAAATGTCTTAGATGTCACACCTAGAATAGTCTCTTCAGTTCTGTCAAGCACATTTTAGTAATATTACAGGTATATTGTATACTATGTACTGTATGCAGTATACTGTAGCAGGGCCTGGTTCCATTCAGAAATCAAAACCCTGGGCATGTGGCTTATTCCCACCTGTCATGTGCACTACTCAGTACCATAGGGAACAATGTGATCATCAACTAAGTTCCCTATGCTTCTCTTAGGATCTCAGAGAATCTGGATGTCATTTAACCCTTAGGTCCTCCCCTTAGTGGGTGGTATCACTTTTTCATCTATTTATGTATGTGGGCTGGTGTCAGACCAGTAGACCCCATCAACTTAGGAAAATCTGATCTCTCCATCCAGTTCTTGCAAGGTTTCTTTCAGATCCATGCAGCATTTCCTTACAAAGACAGAATTATATACAGGCCTTAACCAGAGAAGCAGAAATAAATCAAAGCAGGTTAAGATCAATACACCTTGTGCACACATTCCCAGCTTACTACACTTTCAGTTAACTGCATCAGCCCCTAAAGTGTCAGGCAGGGCTAACACTCAGAAGTTCAAATCCCTGTTGTTCCCAGCTGGGAGCAAGCAGAGTTTTTGCAGGGGCTAACCACAGATGTTGACCTCTCCCAGAGTGACACATTCAGAAGAGGAGTAGATGTGTTTGTGCTTCCAGGAGACTATGGCTCTGGTCCCTGACCTATGACTCTCAGTCTCTTTTGCCCTTGGTATGTGTACTTAAATTTGTCTTTGTCCACATAATCCCAGGCGATTCAAGATGGTTTTTCCTCATCCTTAGATATCAATTTTCTGGCTATCACAATCCTAGTGAAAAGGATTTGTCTGGGGAAGGAGGGAGTGAAGGGGAAGGACCATTTTCCCAACCTTCCTTTCCAAGTTCAATTTCAGTCACTTTTTAGATTCTCTCAATCCCTACTCCTTCATGCTTGACCTTCTCCATTATGTGCAAGCTTTGAGTTCTTTCTAGGCCATGTTTACTGCCCAGGTACAGTACTAAGGAAATTAATGAGCTAGATTATACCCAGGGAGGATGGCTAAGATGTCCTCATAACTATGACAGGCAAGGATCAGTTAAAGTAAACTGGGATACTTAGCCCTGGAGAGGCCTTTTTTTTTTTTAAGTGGGGTGGAGTAGAGTAATATTAGATGTTTTAAAATAGATGAAGGGTTGTCTAATGAGAAAGAAACTAAATTTGTCATATTAGACACCAGAGAGTAAAACTAGAGTAAGGGTTTAAGTGGCAGAGAGATAAATTTAGACTTGACATGAGGGAAAAAGAATAAACTTCCTAATCCTTAATCCTGTACAAAATTGGAAAGACCTGCCTCATAATGGGGTGAATTTCTCATCCCTAGTGTCTTCAGGAAGATTCTGTGTGGCTGCTTATGGTTACAGATGTTACAGAAGAGATCCTTTATTTGAGTATGGCTATGACTTCTGAAGTGTGTTCCAACTTTAATATTCTTTGGGAGAATGGCAATGGAAAATTCACTGGCTTTGAGTCAAGGGTCTTAGGTTCAAATCCTTCCTGTCTTTCACTACCAGGGTGAGAAGGAGGCAAGTCACTAATTTCTCTGGCTTTCAGTTCTTTATAAATAAAATAAAGGGGTTGAATTAGAGGACTTTTTCAACCCCTTCTATTTCTTAATTCCTAATTCTATGAAATTCATTTTACCTATTAATTTTGCTTTATATGTGTACATATGAGCATCCATATTTACATTTCTGAAAACATACTCACTTTAATCTTACAACCTAGGAAGAGAGAGGGGATTGTTTATTTGGATTTCACTATTCTAGAAAGCAAGACAGTACAATATTCCTAACTAGTTAACCATCATTGATATATCCCTGTGAGACCAGAAGGTTACCTGGGATTTTGGATCAAGACTTTTGTCTCTCCCAGAAATTGTTCAGTCATGTCTGACTCCTCCTGATTTCATTTGGGGTTTTCTTGGCAAAGATATGGAGTACCTTGCCATTTCCTTCTTCAGCCCATTTTACAGATGAGGAAACTGAGGCGAACAAGGTTAAGTGAGTTGCCCAGGGTCACACAGCTAATAAGTGTGTCTGAGATTACATTTGAACTCATGTGTTCCTGATTCTAAAGCAGTGCTCTATCCACTGTGACATACATCTAGCTGCCCCTCTCCCAGAAGAGCCTTGGTCAGAAATTGAAAAGCACCAAGGTGTATTTTCAAAGTCCGAGGTAGTAAATTGATTGCTCCCATCCCCAGGAAGAAAGATAAAACAGAAAGACTGGGGAATTCCTTGAAATGGTAGACCTGGGCTGTGCTCTACTTTGCTGATGAATTATCTGCTTTTAACATACACTGTTATCAATTAAGGGTGAATCTTCACATTAAGACTCTTACCATTCATTAACACTGCTGCTGGAAAGCTGATATGCCATCTCTTTCTGAAACCCCCTCCTCTCCCCAATAAATTAAGCGTCATTGGACAGACTTGGAGATACTCAAGTTTTCTTTTATTGCCTGAATTCTGACCTCAAAGGTCTCCCTTTAACCTGAAAGTTTAACTGATGTCTGTAGAAAGCAAGACTTTTTCCCATTTACAGAAACTGGTAGAGTCAGAATCAGACCTAAAAACAAGCCTTCATCTCTTATTATGTCAGAGGGGAGAGCAAAATCAGTTCCCTCCCACACCTTTTCCCCCTAACCCCCAACCTCCCCCCTCTTCTGAAATCTTGGCTGGATGGAAGGTCTGATTCCCAGGTCTGGTATTAAAAGCTTTAAGCTGCTATTGTATACAGCATACTGTAAATGTTTAATAGTTGACAGTATGCCACAAATGCTATTGTCGAGTCAAACTGGTGTTTGTTTTAACTACTGTACATTAGAGTACACTTCCTTATTTCCTAGTATTTGTATTACTTTGGATAAATCTGGACAAATACGCATAAAATGTGTATTCAAAAGATATTTCATTTAAAAACAAAGAAAGCCTTGTTTCTTTAGATAGCACCAGGCCCCAAAGGCTGAGAATTATAAATAAATGCACTTCATAGGCCTGCAGCCATAAATTACTTTTGGGGAGGGGGAACTTGAGCACTACAGAAACTTTCCCTTGGAAAAATGGAGGCGTAATTTAAAGAACATTATACTCTCACTCTCAGATGAAAAGAGGCTTTTGATTCCTGGTTGTTGGGAAGAAACTGAACTGTTTAAACCCATGTTTTGTTTTGTTTCAATCTGTGCAGCAGGAATAAGGACCTGGCCCCTTTAAAAAGCTAGTTTTATCACCTTTTGGCTGAAAAGAGCAGTCCTGAATGGTGGAATTAGGAACAGCTGGAACAGACACAGTATCTCCCATTTAAAAGACAGTTCAAAGCCACCATACAGGAAGAAAAAAGGGGGGCAGAGAGAGAGAGAGAGAGAGAGAGAGAGAGAGAGAGAGAGAGAGAGAGAGAGAGAGAGAGAGAGAGAAGGCATATATACTAAGAGCAGATTTACAGGCTGGTTGCTGCATAGCAGCAGAGCAGGGGAGCTTGGATGGACAGGGAGAGAGCTTACGTGAGGAGAACCCAAGAGCCATTTGAGGACATTTAGGGTTCAGTTGTGGGTAGCAGAAACTTGCTAATTTAATGCCTTTTCTCTAACAAGCATCTGAGTATAAGCTAAAACACATGGGTTGGCTAGAAGTGAAAATGGCCCTGGGAGAAAGATAACAAGCCAATGTTTAGAGAAGCTGATTAGAGTTAAAGTTAAGAACAGGTCCGCCATTTGTACTTCAGGACTTTGGGTTCTTTTAAAGACTTGATTGTATAATTTTTTTGTTGCTTATAAATAACAAAGTAAAATACAGCCACAATCCCAATTTATGCTATTGTTCAATCTGAGAGGCAGGGTGGATTTGGTCCTTGTTCTGGAATCAGAGGAACTGAATTAAAATTTCAGTTCTGCTACTTTCTTAGCTGGGTAATCTTGGTCAAGTCACAACTTCTCTGCACCTCAGTTTCTTGACTGTAAAATAGTTTGGACTAAATTCACCCATGAAATCCATTGTTAGCTTTAAATTCCTAATCTTTTGATAGTTTTTAAAAATCATAAATTTTATAAAAGTAAAATAAGTGGGTTCTGAAGAATTCATAGATTTGGACTTAGGAGTTGACTTTAGAAATAATCTTATTCAACACTCTCATTTTATAGATGAGGAAAATGAGGTATATAGAGATTAAATGACTTGACCAAAATGATGCAGATGGTAAGCAGAAAGCTTGTATTTAACTCAGGTCCTCTAACTCAAGAGATATGAGCACAATGGGCAGAACGCTGAGCTTATACCATGGAGTGTCAACAATTTAAGAATAAAGGCCTACTACCTAGGAGGAATTTCAACTTTTCTGGGGGTTTCTCTGAAACGTTAACCACTTTTAAGTGATGGGTGTCTCACCTATACCTATTGGCAAGGATGGTATTGCCCTAGAAGATAACAGGAACCCAAAATCAGTGGTTGATCCTTTGTCCAAGAGGTAAAGATGGAGAGCCAAAAGCTATAAATAATTGATTTATGTTGTCAATAATGGTGAGCTAAATTAAAATCGTTGCTCTTCCTTTCCTCTAATTGAAGGAACAGCCTGATGTCTTTTCTCCATTAACAGAAGCAGAGTTTCTGTATGCCCACATGCCAGGGATAATACAGAAAATTCTCAGCTATATTCTAGAAATCTCAGACTTAGATAAGTGATCATGAGATATGTGAACCATCACAACTTTCCATTGCATCTCTCTGTTGAATTAATCCCACCTCAGAAGGATAAATCAGACTGCTCACCCTTCTTCAGTCCTACTGACTGATGCCAAAGTCTTTATAAGTGGGCCCAAAGTGACCAACTTGGAATGAATGGAAGCTCTTTTTTAGCACACACATTTGCAACTATAATTATCTCCCTAGTTTTTTCAGCATATAGAATATTCAAGTTAGTTGAATGCTGGAATGTCTATTGTATGGATTTGGTTTGAAGAGGCAGAAGTTAGTCTAATCAAAGAAGTAACATTTTCCTTTGTCCTTCTTTCTGATTTCCCAGACACTTAAGTCACACTCCCTACTCATCTTCTCTATGTTTTAGTTTCTTTGTTGGTAAAAAGGAGATAATCTCCCTATACACTTAGGATTGCAGATCACAGGATTTCTGATTTAAAGCTGGAAGAGACATTAAAGGTCTCTTAGTCAAAGTTCCTTACTTTATAAATGGAGAACCAGCCCCAGAACAGTTGATTTTTTTCATCCGCAAAATGAGCATAGTAATATTACCAATTTCACAGGGTTGGCATGAGGATTAAATTAAATAACACATATAAATCTCTTTGCAAATTTTAAAATGTTGCATAAATGCTAAATATTGTTAAAGAGACTGGTCTATGTTCACTCAGATAGTGACAAATGGGACTTGAGCTCTAGTCTTATCACTCTAAGACTCCCCTGTGCAGTTTTATTTCCCATTTAGTCCTGATATTTGCCCATTGGGTAGAATGGGGGTGTTGACAGGCTTTGAAAATTGTAAAGGTCTGCACCAATCTAGGTGTTGTTATGTAAGGATCTAAGTCATATAGTGCCTACAATTGCCCAGATGAGCCCTGCCCAAATTGAGAGCTAGTTCTACTAGGACTGTTATCTTTGACTTTAGCTAAGCAGGATAAACAAAGGCCTGCTCCATTGGAAGCTAGTTCTGCTACATTTTTCTGCCTTTCCAAGTCATCAAAGCAAGGCATTCAGGTCTCTCACAAGTACATCTAATGCTTTGCTGGTTTGTTTATTCTGTTTAGCTCAAGTCCTAAGTACCTTGGCATTTACGTTATTAACAGCCTCTTTTCAAAACTAGTGTGTATATGTGTGTATGTATTTATTCACTTGGCTTTGATTGGTCTTAAATAGTTTCCTCCACTTGGGTTGGGTCCATCTGGTCATTCTGATATAGACATGCCTATCTATGTAAGGGGCAGGTCTTTCCTCAAGAACAGTAACATATATCCAAAATGTGAGTAGCCATTGTAACAAGAATGGAAGTTCACAGGAAACTCATAAAATCATGTCTTGTGCCTTCAAGACAGTAAATAGCATAATGTGGGGGCTTAGGACGTTAATAAAAGATTTAACTTGTTTAGAATAAAGCCTAATATACCTGAAAAGAAGAGAAAATCAAAAACAGAGGTTGTCATGTGGTATAGTGTACTATACTTGAAGCCAAAGGACCTGGATGATGATAATAATACTTCTAATAATAAATATTTATATCATTCATTACATGCAGCTAGGTGGTGCAGTGGATACCTGGAGTCAGGAAGACTCATCTTTCTGTGTTCAAATCTGACCTCAGACACTTGCTAGCTGTGTAATCTGAGCAAGTGACTTCACCCTGTTTGCCTCCGTTTCCTCATCTGCAAAGCGAGCCAGAGAAAGAAATGGCAACCTACTACAATATTGTTACTAAGAAAACCCCAGATGGAATCATGGAGAGTCAGACAGAACAGAGAAAAGGACTGAGGAACAACAGCGCTTTAAGTTTTGCAAAGCGCTTTTCATATGTTATCTCATTTGATCCTCACAACAGCCCTGGGAGGAAGGTGCTTTGATTACCTCCTTTTTAGAGATGAGAAAATTGAGGTAGACTGACTTGTCCAGGGTCAAACAGGTAGGGAGTGGCTGGGGTCAGATTCTAACTTGGATCATTCTGACTACAAGTCCTTGGGCAAGTTACTCTCCGAGACTCAGTTTCCTTATCTGTAAATTTAGACTAGATTACCTCTAAGATTGGTGCCAAGTCTAACAATAATGAATTCTAGGTAATAAGGCTAATAAAATGGTTTATAAGAATACTTCCCACAAGTATATTTGCTATATTTCCATCATATGGCCTTAGGCAGAATCTATAATAATTTGTGTTAAAATGTAAGAATAAAATCTTAGACTCATAAATTTAGAACTGAAATGAAGCTGAAAACTCACCTTGCCCAAACCATTTATTTTTACAGCTGACACCCAGAAAGATTAAGTGAATTGGCTAATATCATATGGGTTCTAGGATTCAAAATTCAGGGCATCAAATTCCAAATTTGGTTTCCTTTACACCACACCACACTGCCATCCCAAGGTTCCTGATAACTAAGAGTCATCTTCTTCCATGGTGTATTGTGAAGCAGTTGGAATGAAGATTGATTATAACTTATTAGTGTTCAAAAAGAAAGATGTAGTATTATTGACTAAGTCATGTTGTGTCTGTCCTAATTAAAATCTCTGGGTAATCCCTCCCTGGCCACGACTTCTACCAAAATGACTGCCAAACAGCAGTAGAACTGACAATTTGAGGCTCCCTTCTCCCTATTTCTCAGATGGTAGAGATGATTAATTCAGTTCAATTCAATTAAGTACCTACTATGTGCCAGGTACTATGCTAGATTCTTGGAAGACAAAGACAAAATTGGAACTCTCCTTGCTCCCAAGCACTTTGTATTTCAAGGGGTTGAGAAGAGATAATTGAGAAGAGATAACCACTGAGATTATAGTTAGGGTTTGAATATGTTATTTTTTCCATTCTGTGAACCAGTCATGTATGAAATGCTAAGTGAGACTTACTAGCTGCAAATGTGAAAATCATACTTATAGTACCTACCACACAGAACTGTGGCAAGGCTTAAATGAGATAATTTATGCAAAGTGCTTTGCAAAATTATATCCATTTCAGATTATTATTAAATCCCAGATAATCAGAAAATTAAAAAGAGAAACTATATGATCTTCTATTAGAGAAATTATAGCTATAAATATTATTGGGGAGCAGGCTTAGTGGAATACATGATCTTTGAAGTTTGGTGATTCTAAGATGGGCAACTGTTGGGTGAAGAAGGTGGGGAAAGTGATTGTGTAATATCTACATTGAGGAACTATCTCAGAATAGTCAGTTAAGGCCAAAAATTGAGTTTGTGGTCAAGTTTGTATGATGGATGACAAAGTTTAGGATTTCTTTTGTGTTCAAAGAAAAGACAGAGATAACTTTGGATATAAGTAGTATTATGGTTATAGTTCTTCAAGGATCTCTCTAAGAATTTAATTATGAAAATAGCTGGTGAGTAAAAGGCTAAGCATCCCTGAACTCCTTTGAATGTGTGTAATTAGATGCAGAAAAGAGGTAATTGTCCACTGTATATTTAGAGGTGTTCCTGGTAACCCATGAAGGGTCAATTATTGCCAAGGGGAGAGTGGTGACCCAGTCATTGATGAGTCCATCTTCTAAAAAACAGAATTGACACTTGGTCTTCCTCTGCCAGCCCCATGCTAGCCCCACCCTTCACTGTCTGCCAAGCATTGTTCCTTGTATCTGTCCAGTGCCTGGTTTCTGCAGCCACAGATACCTAACCACCTTTTCCTTTTTTCCAAATGGACCTCACCCACCTTACCTCAGCCCCACCCTGCCCCATCCCTTAGCCAAGCCTGTAATTATAGGACCTGAAGAGCAGCCTTCCCAAGGGTTTTTGGAAATGCCATAACAGGGCTGGTCAGCTTCCCACAAGCAGGTCAGCAGCCATGCTGAACATTGAGCTGTGTAGAAAATACAGAGATTCACTGAACTCAGAAGGCCCTGGAGGTGTGAAAGGTGTGGCTCCAGCTTCTGTTTTCTAACTAGGCCAAGAACAGAGACTTCAGGGGTGACAACAACACCCAATACCATCCACACTAACCCTTTGTAATACCTTTCTCTAATGATTTAGATGGCTTAACTCTAGGAAAGCATGCAATTCATGTTATTACTGCTAGAAGGAACCTAAGAGATCATTAATTCCAATGGTCTCATTTTACAGATGAGGAAACTGAGACCTGCAAAGGCAAACTAGCAAATGGTAGTGCCAGCGCTACTGATTCCCAGGTAAATTTTCTCCTCTATTGTGCTTGGGGGTAGTGCAGAAAAAGAACTCAGCTTCTTGAGACAGGGACTGCCTTGTTTGTTTATTGTTTGAGTGTTTTGGGTGTTTATTCTCTCTGATTAGCACTGTGTCTTTCTCTCATACTAATGGGCATTCAATAAATGTTGAGTTTAGACTTGGCTGAGAGTCTCAAGAACCACAAAAACTGATGTGGTTGACATACATAATCAACTAATCAACGTGTAGTAGACAGAGCTCTGCCCTTAGAGTCAGGAGATTTGGGTCCAAAACCTGCATCAGATTGTTTACTAGTTCTCAGCCACTTAACCTATCTGACTTTCCTCACAGGGTTATTATATAAAAAGTCACATAAAACAAGTTTAAGATATTCTATAAAACTTAAAATCAGAGGTTCTTAAATTGCTTTAAATTTAGGAATTGCCACTTTGACAATCGGTTGAGGTTGTATGGGTCCTTTCTCAAAATAATGTTTTTAAATGGATAAAATAAAATACTTGGGAATTAAAGGAAAACTATTATATTGAAATATAATTATCAAAATATTTTTTAAAAAAATAAGTTCACAGATCCCCAGTTAAAAACCTCTGACTTAAATAGTCTTTAAATAGAGTGAAGAGGAAACTCAAAGAAGGAATATAGGCAAATTCAGTGATGATAGTGATGATAAAAGGAGAAAATAGAACTACTCAATAACACTTTCTTCCCTCCCACCCACCCCCCTTTTTTTCTACAAGGAAAATGCTCTAAAAACTAAAAAATAGAACAAAAAAATCTTATTAGGTAGTTAAAACCCAGGACTTATGAGAGGAAAAGAAAACATGTAGCTGATCTTAAGAGATTAAAGTCATCTGGATAAGCTAATTAAAGAATTGGTGGATGTAATTGCTGAGCCATCGTTAATATTTGGAACATCATAAGGAGTAAAAGCAGTATCACAGGTTTGGAAATGGTCTCATATTATTCCAGTTTTCAAAGGAGAGTGGATATGTTTATCAGCTGAGTTAGCAAGATGGCACAATAGGAAAGACCAGGGTTCAAAGCCAGGCTCAGACACTTATGATCTGTGTGACTCTGGTAAAGTCACTTAACTTCTATCTACTTCAGTTCCTTCATCTACAAAATGGAAGTAATAATGCTACTATATTCCAGGGTTATTATGAGGTTAAAATGAAATAATATTTGTAGAGCACTTTGTAAGCCATTAAAGGATATATAAATCTTGCAAATATAGTTACATATGCACTTGTATATTGCTTATTATATATACATACATATACATGTATGTTGGTGTATAAGAATGTATATTCTTATCAGTTGATGAGATTTTCTTTGAATCCTGACATGATTCTGGGACAAATTTTTGAGGGGATAGTTTGTAAACATTTATAAAGGGAAGCAGGGGCCACCTTGTACCAACCATCAGTTTATCAAGCAAAATTTATACCAGACCACGCTCATTTTCTTTTTTGACAGGGTAATTAGACTGGTAGAGTAGAAAATCTCAAAGATATAGTACGTTTGAATTTCATCAAGATATTTGATATCCTTGTGGAGAAGACAAAAAGATGAGGGTTTCATGACAGTGCAGTTAATGAGACCCAGAACTAATTGACCAGATCAGTTGGCACAAAAGATGCTAGTGTAATGCCCCCAGGGATCTATACTTGGTCCTGTCCATTTCAAAGATTTTCAAAGCATTTTAATGAGGGCAGAGATTATGTAAATAACACAGATGACCAATCAATAGCATTTGATAAGTACCTACTATGTGCCAAGTACTGTACTAAGCATTGGAGATACAAATATGAAAAGACAGTCCCTGGATTCATTGAACTCACATTCTAATATGGAAGGATGTATTTAGGAAGGTGATGGGCAGGGAGGGAGTATTTTGGTCTGGAAAGTCACAAGGGTTGTGTGAATGGAACAATTGATTTATATTCCTTTTCTGAAATGAAAATATTGATTGGAGGTTGGAGTGGGGGGTGTGACAGGGGAGAAAGACTGATGTGCTTAGTGGCATAGTAGAAGTGGCTAGAGTTACACTCATCACTAATCAGGAGCATGGGGCCCCTGGGTGGGACCTGAAGGGCTGGATGTAAAGGAAGTGAGGTGTGATGGAATACAGATTTTTGGAGTGTGATGATAATACAAGGATGAGAATGAAACAGTCTCTTCCCTCAAGGACCTCATGCCATGAAGCAAAAGGAAAGACAACAAAATTGGCACCGTACATTAAAAAGCACTACTCAACTATGAGGTTCACAAAGGTTAATGGAGAACATGAAACATACTAGCAAAGTAAGATGGGAAGAACTGGTATTATTTAAGCATTCTCCTAATTCCCATATCAACTAGACTGTCTCTTTAATTTAGCACATGGTGAGTGGAAAGGTCCCATTCCCCAATAATGACAATAGTCACTGGCATTTGTTAATCACTCACTAAGGGCCAGACACTATGCTAAGTACTGGGGATACAAAGAAAGGTAAACCATTGTGGTTTAGGAGTTCACATTATATGGGGAGAGAGTATTTGAATAACTTTATTGCAGCCTAAAAGGAAGGAAATCTCTGAGGGAAGGCACTAGCAATTAGGGGAACTGAGAAAGGTCTCTTGAAGAATGTAGGATGTGATTGAGTTGTAAAGGAACACTGGGAAGGCAGGAGATAGAGATAAGGAGATAAACAATTCCAGGCATGGGGGACAATCAGTGCAAAAGCATGAAGTTGAAGGAGAAAATATTGTGTGTGAAGAATATCGTGGAGGCCAGAGTAGATGGATCATAGAGTATATGGTGAGGAGTAAAGTAGAAGAAGCTGGGAAAGTAGGAAGGGGGCAGGTTGAGAAGGATTTTAATTTCAAACAAAACATTTTTCTATTTGATCCTGGAGTTGGAGGTGGGAGTGTTGTAAGCGGCACGGTAAGACCTGTGCTGTAGAAAATCACTGTGGCAACTGAGTAAAGAAAAAGCTAGAGAAGCTAAGAAATAGAGATGAAGCAAAAGAAAATTCTGGGAATGGGGGACAATTACTGAAAATGCCCAAAGTCAGAAGATGTTTTTTGTATGAGGAGCAGCAAGGAGACCAGTGTCACTGGATTACAGAGGTATTGGGAGGTGGGGGAGGGAGATGTGAGGTATAAGAATATGAAGGAGATGGGAAGGGATCAGGTTATGGAGGACTTTAAAAACCAGAGGACATTACTAAGTACCAGACACTAAACATAATACTGGGCATACAAAGAAAGGCAAAACTGTGGTCGTTGCAGTCTAGGAGCTCACATTATATAGGGAGAGATAGCATTCCAATAACTTTATATGCAGTCTAAATAGAAGGAAATCTCTGAGGGAAGGCACTAGCAATTAGGGGAACTAAGAAAGGCCTCTTGGAGAAGGTAGATTTGACTAGAGGCAATAGGGAGCCATTGCATTTGATTGAATTGGGAGAGAGGCAGAGGCAGATGCATTTAAAGAAGAATTCTATAGCTGAATGGAGGATGGATGGGAGTGGGGAGAGACTTGTAGCACAGGATCAAACAGCAGGCTATTGCAATAGTCCAAGAGTGAGGTGATGAAGCTCTGTGCCAAAGCCTTCAACTTATAAATGAAGAATGTATCCAAATGTATCCAAAAAATGATGAAAATAAAACAGCAAAAAAAGTTCTTTTGCAGCTTAAAAAAGAAAGTCTTGATATACAAAGAAGAGTTCTACAGAGGAAGGTCAATTCAATTTAACAATTACATATGTACTCTGTGTAGAGCTCTGTCCTAGGCACAAGGGTGGTACAAAGTTTAAGCACTGCTCCTGCCCTTATGGATCTTGAAGTTTGGTAGGGGAATATGATGCATACATATGTGTGTGTATGTGTGTATGTATGTATGTATATACATGTATGTGTATGTATATATATGATACACACATCTATATAGTTATACATACATAACTATAGAAATAATGCATGACAAATGCCAGAAAGATATTTTAAAAATACTCTATAAGGTCTATGGGGAGGGGGTGCAGTTATTGTTGAGGGGAAGCATAATCAGGTAAGATGATCACAATCTTCTCAGAAAAATAGGAAACCAAATAATTTTCACTGAGGATCAGAGAAAGGGAAAAGGGGACAGTTGAGGCTTGAGGAGAGAATAAAGTTTTGGAACAGTCATTCTAGGAAACCAGGTAGTAAGCTGGCAGGGAAACATCAAGGTTCTAGCTCTAGGCTAGATTTATGCACCATAAATTCATGGTGAGTGAAATCAACATGATTCCGTGCAGTTTCTCTCAGGACATTCAAGCCCCAGAAGCAAGGATCAAGGGATGAGGTGTTGCTTACCCAGGGATAAGGATTAACTGTAGAATGTTAATTACCTGTTCTCTATTTCCACTGAAGACGGAAAAAATGAAATCCAACTATCTTAATATGAAGAATGTAGGCTTTGTATTTGATTTCAGAATAATTTAATGAAAGCCAGAGATTTCGTCCCTTAATTTAGTAACAGAATGAGATTTTGGAATCTCTCTGAAAGAAGTGCTCTACTGTCATTGAGAAAATTTTAATAAATCTAATAATTTCCAAGTTAGCCCATTTGTTTTTGGGGTAGCTCTGAGGAGGACATTTTTTCTCACTTTGAACCTAAATTTACTTCTTTGTAATTTCCACTCATTGCTCCTTGTTCTACCTTCTTGTGTTCAGGAGAATAAAAGTAATCCTTTGGCCTCAAAATGCTTCAAATATCTGAAGATTTCTTCAGTATCTTTGAAGATGTAGTCTTTTATTTTTTCCCCTTCAGGCTAAACATGTTCACTTCCTTTAGCTGGTCCATCAATTAGTGTTCCAATAAGCATTTATGAAGCACAGACTATGTACCAGGAATACTTACTTCTAGGCACTGGAGATGCCTACACAAAATTGAAACAGTCTTCCTCAAAGAATAGGAGATTGGATTGTTATAAATTACAAAGATTGGATTGTTATAAATGACAAGAATGTAATATCCATCACAGTATGTGTTCTTCAGTCCTCTTATAATCCTGTCCTCTCTCTTCTGGTTGTGATTCAACTTCTATCTTTCCTAAAAGTCATTATCTGGGACATGTCATAGCATACCAGGTGATATCTGACCATGCCAAAGTGTGACCTCTCTCTTTCTGAGCACTGTAATAACTTACATTTATATAGAATATTCATGTTTATAAAGCACTTTCCCCACAACAGCCCTGTGAAGTAGGTGGTGTTGATATTATCAGCACTCTCCTGATCTACTAGGCTAGAAAAACTCTAATTTGAAAAAAAAAAACAAAAAAATAATGAGGTTAGTTTGGACTGCAATGGCCTGTTTTTTGTTTTTTAAACCAGATCTCTCTTTCTCTCCCATGCTCAAATGCAACAGACACTAACAGACTGACCCCACTTCTACAGAAACTGATCTGTTCCATTACAGACCAGGGCTGAACTAAAGTTCCCTTCCTGAGGCAGCCTGGTGGTCCTCTAGTCTCAGAGGGTCACTATATTGTTCTGGACTTAGAGTGGACACCCATTCCACTTTAATCTTGCTATAGCTCAGAACTGCTGAACTGAATTGATCTGCCAGCCTCACCCTTTCCGGTAGCAGGGATCACAGACATGCGTGACCATGACTGGCTAAATGACTTTTTCCTCATGTTGATCACTGCTTTCTTTTCTAATTGTTCATTAACTGCCCTTTTAATACATTCTAGAATTTTGGCAGGTTTCGAAGTAAAGCTCCTGGCCTCGGTTGTTTTGGTGACATTATCTCCCATGGGTTCACTCATCAGATCCTACTCAGATCCTTTCCAGAACTATGCATCCAGCCCTCGGTTTTTCCTGACTTTTAGTCCCATGTCACCAATTGCCCTTTGGACGTCACAAGCTCAACCTGTACAAAACAGAAACCATTTCTCTTTTCTACAACATACTCTGCATCCATTTGCTTCTTTTCGTTCCTATAGTTATTCTCCTAGGTTTTACTTTACTTAGTATTACTTTCTATTTATCTGTATTGGAGCTCTCATCTCCGCTCATTTGAAATGTTGTAATCATCTTCCAACTGATAAAACGAGATATTTATAAAGTGCTTAGCACGATGTCTGATACATAGTAGATGCCTTAATAAAGATTTGTTCCCTCCACTCCCCCTCTGCCACCATATAGTCTCCCTGTTTCCAGGACATCGTTCTGTCAACTCATTTTCTATACTACTACCAAAATGATCTTTCTCGGTAGAAGTCTAACAGAATTAGATTCTTGGAGTTGGGAAGGACCTTAAAAGCTATCTGGTAAGAATTTCTTCTGTGTAATACCCAACAAATGTCATATAAGCTTTGCTTGAAGGTTTCATGAAGCAGTCCATTCCAATTTTGGATGGCTATTATTTTTTCTCATATTAAGCCTAAATTTGTCTCTTTGTAACTTCCGTGCACTGCCTCTAGTTCTTCCATCCAGGACCACATCACAGCACTTTGAGTACTTGAAAACAAAAATCATGTCCCTCTTAAGGTTTCTCTTTTCTAAGAGAAATATCCCAATTATTTCAATTGAATGATCATATTACTCCTCTAAAAAAATCCTTAAGAGACTCTCCATTGCCTGTTATAAATTACATACATCTTAGCTTGACATTTTAAATCTTCAATAATCTAGTTTCCACCTACTTATTTCATATTATTTACCTTCATGAATTCAGCATTTCAGCCCAAATGGATTAATGCATCTTTCTAATACCTGCTATAGTACCACCTTCTGTATGAAGCTTTCTTTTCCTGATCCCTCCCAAAGGCCAGTGCCCTCTCTCCCAATTTACCTACATTTAACTTCCTGATGATGTCATGTATATATATATATCTACTGACATTGATTTTATAAAACTGTTTCTCATATCTGAAATGGATGTCCTCCGTATCTCTAGCAGTGAATCCATGTCTTCAAGAATCAAGTTCAGGGGATGCCTCCTTTGGGAAATCCATGGAAGAACTAGAGGCCTTGCATGGAAGTTACAAAGAGACAAATTTAGGCTTAATCTGAGAAAAAATAATAGCCATCCAAAATTGGAATGGACTGCTTCATGAAATCTTCCCTGATTCCCAAAGTTAGTGCTGTCTTCTTCCTCAATTTGTTTTGCATTTATTTATTTGTGTATAAATTTCATTCCTCCAGTAAAAAGTGAATCCCTTTAGGGCAGAGAGAGTCTTAATTTTGTTTTTGAAATCCCAATACTTCACATTATGTCTTACACAAAGGAGGTATCCAGTGATTGTCTCAATTGATTTGATTGAATTCCCATTTGGATAGATGATGGTAGTGTGGTAGATACAGCATATGTGAATTTCAATGCATTTAACAAAGTAGCTCATGTCTCCTGTAACCAAGATGGAGAAATACAGGCTAACTGATAATATAACTCTATTTATTGTAAGGAAGTTTCCACCAGCATGCCATAGGGCTGTATCCTAGACCCACCCTATCCTGTTTAACATTTTTATTAGTAGCTTGGAAGAAAACACAGAGGCCATATTTGTCAAATTAATAACTGACACAAAGCTAGGCAAATACAAGATATGTTAAATAGAAGAATGAAAACTCCAAACAATTTTGCCAGCCTAGAATTGGGGGCTATAACTAGCAAGCTGGAATTTAATAGAGATAAATGTAAAATTCTACACTTAGGTTAAAAAAAAGTCAATAGCCTAAGTACAGGTTGAAAGTAATAAGGCTTAATAGCAATTTGTAGGACAATGGCTTGGTTTTAGGTTATGTGTGTGTACATGTGTTCACATATATTCCACAATATCACAGGATCATCGATTTAGAGCTGAAAAAGACTTGAAGGTTTTTTTTAGTACAATATCCTCATTTTAGAAATGAGGAAACTCAAGTCTAAGAAGGTTAAATGACATGCCCAAGGTCATCCATATGGTAGGGCTAGGAGTTGAATCTTTATCCATCTTGTAATTAATAAAAATATAGTTTCTGCCCTCCCCCTGAACCCTGAAAATAATCTTTGTGTACTCTGAACTGGGCAGACTACATCTTAAGATGAACATTGACAAATGTTATCCCTAGGATGTTAAGAAGACTTGAACCCATCTCATATGAGTAATGGTTGAAGGAACGGATATGTTTAGGCTAAAGTTGGGACAAAAATATCAGGAAGGTTCAATAAGTACATTCAAATATTTTATTTTTATCTTTTAGAGGCAATTTAGAGGCCAGATTTGAACTCGAATCTTCCTGATCATAGGATCAGTGCTCTCTGCATGGTGCCACCTAGCTGCCCCACATTCAAATATTTAAAGCTGTTTCCACGTGGAAGAATATTACACTTTACCTAACTGACCCAAAGGGGACAATAAAGGATCAATAGATAAAAGCTGCCAGGAATCTCAATAAAAGTATGAATTTTCTAATAAAGATGTCCAAAAAGAATAGGACAACTTATAAAGTAGAAAGTTCTAAGTTGATGGAAATGTTCAAGCAGAAGTAGGATACTTTAAGTGGAACAGCGTGTAGCAGAGTAGCTCTGTTGTGTGGAAGGTTACATGAACTAGATCATCTGTAAAGGTTCTTTTCAAATCTAATATGCTATAATGGTGTTGTGTGCTAAACTATTCTGCATAATAAGCACTAAGAACTACACCTTTCATGACATAAGTTCTACCACAATTTTATAATGGGATGATGGCAGCTACTTTTGGTTCAACCTCAAAATTACGACCACTTGGCAGTGAAAGATACCTGATGAAGTTGTATCTCCCTCATCATATTTCCCTGGAATGTTTTGCCTAGGTTTCTACTTTGCCTGTATCACACTCTGCCTTGTACCAGTGTGGAGGCAGTAATGCTAGTCAGTGAGTCTACTAGAATTTATTATAGATCTTCTATATGCGAGGCACTGTGATAAGCTCACATTTATTTGTTGACTTGCCATATCTTTCCTAGTAAATGGAAACTCCTTAAGGGAGGGTCTTTTTTGTTTTTTGTAATTGTTTCCCCAGTGTCAGGCAGAGTGCCTTGTATATCATAGTCACGTCAATCATTATTGAGTTGAATTGAATAAACTGATGAACTTCTTTCGAAAAAGTGTTTTCTTCTGAAGAACTGGGTTGGGTCAGCATTCCTGTCACCCAGCTCAACCAGTCTTTTGTCCTCTTCTCTGTTCCAAAATCCATCTCATGGTCTGCACTCACTAGAAACCCATTCACTTCTCATCTGGGGATTATTGATTGCTGTCAAAGAATGTCTCTTTGTCCTCTTAGTTATCTTACACTTGTACCTGTACTGCTAAATTTCCTATTGCCTTGTTTTGCTTGCACTATTTCCATTCATCTTCCTATCATTTTTGTAAATGTTTTTCCTTATAATCAACCTCACACCAACTCAACTTCCCCTATCCATTCCCACTCTGCTTCTTCCTCCTTTCTCCTCTCAGGTGTACCTTCTTCTCCCAGTAGATGGCAGTATTCAGTTTAGTTTTCCAGTCCAACATTCTTTTCCTATTATAGATGGGTCTGCCAAACACCCATTTTGCAAAGTGGTGTCCTTTTCACTTTATTTTAAAAATGTTTTATTGATGTTTTTGTGTGTTATATCACAGTCACTTCCTAATTACACCCTCCCCCACTAGATCTCTGCCTCCCCACATACATATCCTCCATTGTACTATCTCTGAAAGTGGCTAATTCTTTTATGACTTAGTCTAAAGCAATAATAATAACAATATAATAATTCAAATGATTATACATTCAAAGCCAGAAGAGATCTTAGAGTCATCTAGTCCAAAGTCAACATTTTACAGATAATGAAACTGAAGCTTCAATGTATTTATAACTAGCCCAGGGTCATGCAGCGTTAATGTCTGGATATAAGCCTGGGACACGTATTTAGAGCAGGAAGAGACTTTTGAGGTCATCTAGCTCAAACCCTTCATTTTACAGTTGAGGAAAATGTGGTCCGTAGAAGTAAGTAACTTGCCCAGAGTCACAGAGATAGTAAATGGCAGAGTTATATTTAAACCCAGGTCCACTGTCTCTAAATCTAGGATATGTTGCAATATACCAATCAGAACTTGAATGCATATTATTATTTATTTATTTGCAGTGGAACAACAGGAATTCCGAAGGAAGCTGGTGAGCGCAGCAAGATCTTGGACTGATTTGAGTCGCCCCGCTTGACAGGAAGAGGAATGTTTGGTTACATTTCATTTTTGGAGGGGGAAAGAGGATGGTAAGAATAAATGATAACTTGTATTTCTAGAATCTTGTATATTTTTCAGACTGACCAATCAATTTCATACCCATTAGCTTATTCAATGCTTATTTGAGGCAACAGGACTTCTAGGTCCATCAACTTTCTCTATTCCATGACCTGTACCTTCAGCGCAACTTTGTAACCCACAGAAATGGTCATATCACTGATCTCATTATCATCTACAAGTCCTCCAGTTCTGTGATATAGAACTATGAAATTTCCCTGTCTGATCATAACCGACTATCTTTCTTTTTTTTTTTTCTCTCTGTAACCTCCAATTATTCTACCCCTTCCTGGTTTCCCAGTCCTATCACCCCTGCTCCATCTTCCTTTCTCTTTATTGACAGTTTTGACTTAGCTAACCAAGTCAAATTGACACTATCCTATGCTCCCAAATCCCTTACCCCCTTGTTTTATTTCTATTCATTTTAGATTACTCCATTCTCCCCTTTTTCTGCTGCTGTTCCTTACTGTGGTACTCACCATAGCTAGAGGAAACAGTACAACTGTGTTCCCTAGGAATTTATATTATCTAATCTCAATTAGGCCCTCATCGCTCCACAAAACTTTTCATAATCCTTTTATTCTTCCATGACTGACTTTCTATCAAATACTCCACTATGACTGTTCCATACCTTCTCCTCTTTCATCTTAGCAGAGTGCAATGTCTCATATTTTAGCAAGACAATCAAGGTCAACCAGTGGGAAGTCTCTCTTGCTCTTAATTTTTATTCTACCAACATCATCCTTCATTTTCTCCTCTTTTATTTTGGAAGAAATGGATCTTCTTACCAAACACAAAACCTCTACTTTTTGTCCTTGAATCTGTCCTTTCTTGTCTTTTTTGACCACTCCGTCCATCATCGCCTCTTTTTTTCCCTAATCTCATGGCTTCTTTAGTCAGTGGAACCTACTCTACTGCCTACAAATATGTCTGGGTTTCCCCCATTCTTTATAGAAAACAAATAAATAAAAACCCTTCATTTAATTGTGTTATCCCTCTAAGTCATTATCCTAAATCTTGCCTCTCTTTCACAGCCAAACCTCTTTTTAAAAGCTTCCTACACTTACTACCTACACTTCCTCTTCTCTCAGTTGCCAGCTTCCAAAATCATCACTCAACAAAAATTGGTCTCTGCAAAGTTATCAAGGACTTCTTAACTTTCAATACCAATGTGCTTTTCTCAGTCTTCATCTTTCTTGATCTCACTGCAGCATTTAACATTGTTGACTGCTTTCTCCTTATAAATAGATGAAGTGCTATTGATTTATTCACTCTCCAGATATCATTCAGAAACTCTGTTCAAGGGCCCAACTGAAATGTTGACTTTATTTTCTCCTCCTAGGAGTGAGGCTATGTATAATCCTGGAACAGATGAATTGGTGGTAAATGGTAGGAGCAAGAGGTTGAATGGCAATAGGCCTCTGGGCCCTGGTTTACACTGTAGGGGTTGTGTATTTTTTCCACAAGAATACAACATTTTCAGTGATACAGTCAATGTCAATGAAGAGACAACATGGAGAAGTAGATAGGTGGACACTTGGGGCCAGGAAGAAGACCTGAGTTCAAATTCTGCCACTAAAACTTACTAGCTACACTTGACAAGACACTCTTAGATCTAATGTTTCTCTTAAAAATTATTCTCCTTTTCTACACAATAGGGGTAATAACAGCACCTACCTCTCAGGATTGTTCTGAGGATCAAATGAGTCAACATATGTCAAATGTTTTGTAAATATTAAAATACCATATAAATGCTAGCTAGTATTAGTGGTGAAATGCAGAATATCACCTTCTGGATACTTTTAAAATACTTATACTGTTATTCATATCCTTATGAAATTGATTTTCTGTTAACAGAAAATAAATGAATAGAATTCCCACATGAATCAGTCATGTCTGCAAACCTCACAGGGACCACACTTAATCTTTCTAGTTTGATTGAAAAGATGAGTGTTGAGTATTTCCTTGGCTTTGTCAATGAAAGATATGGTAAGTGACCTCTGAAGGACCAATCCCAATTCTTTGACTCCTCTGGCAACTACTTCCTGAATGAATTTCTTTTGTACTGAATATAGTTTTCCAAAGACTTTTTTTTTTAAAAAAAAACCTCTATTTCCAAGTTAGAACAGACTTTATAACCGTCACCAAAGTACATAAAAATTTACAACCTTACCCAAAAAGTACATACAAATTTATAGCCTTCTCCCACAAAGTATATAGAAATATAAAACATTACAAAATATATGAAACATTTTGTTGAAAAACTTTGTAAGTATATGCAAATGTGTCCACTCACTTCTAGCAATGCAAATTTATGACCCTGGCCCTCACCAGATAGAGGCTACATTAATAGTTGACTCTGTGGGATATTTGCCGATTCTTATAAATTGATTTTCTTTTTTTGTCATGTATCTCATTACCTACATTTAGTGTCATAATTAGCATGAAGGGAATGGGGCTTTCCCCATATAACCAACTATTGAACCAGTTAGGGGAGTGGGTACTTCCCATGGTATCATTGTTGTGGTATGCCTTACATAAGGAACAAGTGCCAGATCACCCCATCTCCTTATGCAGATATACCTGTGGAAAGACTTTCTTCTGCATGATTCATTTCCTCTCCCCCAAACTATATCTGCCCCAAGTGAAAATATCCCTAATTATAACTCTGCTCATATTATTTTTCATATTGATCAACAGTGTATGCTGGAAGTAACCAATCTTCCCATATTGGTAAAAATAACCTTTCTAGCCCCCAAAATGCCAGAATCTCCACAGAGTATCTAGAATACCTTCCAAATAAAATTTAGTTATAATTCAGCCATGAAAAATGTAATTTGGCAAGCATTACTGTATTCAGATCTACCCAAATTTAACAAATAATCTTCTATGCTTCATGAATATTTCTACTTAAAAATATTCTTCAAATTATTTTTATGGAGTAAATTAACTCTGGAGTAGACTTGAGTTCTAGAGAGACCAAGTCCAGAGATATGATCCTGACACCTGACCAGTTGGCCACACAGAATCCTACTTTGATCAAAATTAGCCATCGCTCTGGAGAATAGTGCTATTCAAAAGTAGCTGAGTTCAGCACTAATCTAGTTCTACTGCTGAAAAAAAGCTGAAAGCACAAGTTCCCCTGTGGGCAGCCTCACAATTTGAATCTTTGGAAATTGTAGTGTTCCATGATCTACAACCATGTAACATTAAGATGAAAAAAAAATATTCTTTCTCTCCTTTTTCTCTTCTGCCCCTTTCTCTTCTCTCACATATGCATGTATGCAAACATATATAATTAATTACTGGGAGAATATTAATGCTAAAAAAGAATTTGTGTTTATAAGTATTTATGTATTATAGTATTTTCTATGATAGAAAGGCTGCATAATTTCCCAGATGCTACCCAGCTCATTTTTTTCTCTTCCTATTCATTTCTGAACTACTGCCTGTCCAGCATATGTGTTCTATTGGACTAAGTCAGTAGATTTCCCATCCAACTGCATGTCATAGACTAAACAATAGACATGCTTCAAACATTTCATTTTTCTTGTAGCAGACCTGTAGTGTTTGGGAATTTAATGCAATCAGCACCATATCATCTGTAAAGAAGAGTGTTTGGAAGACCTCACCATCCATAGAGCTTCTCTTTCATCTTTATATACTCTCTCTTACTGATGTTATCAGTTTTCATGGGTTTAATGATCATCTCTATGCAGATTCCTCTCAGGTCTACATATCCAGAACTGGTCTCTCTTCTGAGCCTCATTTGCATGTCACCAATTCCTTTTAGACCTTTTGAACTGAAGGTCCTATAAGCATCTCACACTCATCTTTACTAAAGTGGAACTAATTATCAATCCAAAACTACTTCTGAATTCCTCCATTTCTGTTAATGGTATCACCCCCTTCAAATCATGCAGCTTTGAAATCTCAGAGTTAACCCTGCTTTTTTTCCCTCCCCCAACTTGCCACCCAACCCCATCAGATCAAATCAATTGTCAGGTCTCGTGGTCTCCACTTCCACAAATTCTCTTTCATCTGTCTCTTTCTCTCTATTCACAATTTTCTTTCCATTCTTACTACCCTAATTCAGTTCCTCATAGCCTCTCACTGGACTTATTTCAATCATCTTCTAATTGGCATTTAACACACTTCACAATCCAGCTCCATTCTGCCTTTCTAACCTTATTACACATTATCCTTCTTCACCTATTTCATGGCCTAGACAAAATGACATTCCTGCTGTTCCTCATATACAATACTTCACCCCATTTCTCCATCTTGTGCTGCCTTTCCCCAGTATGTGGAATGCAATTCCATTTCATTTCCATCTCTTAGAGTGTCTTGTTTCCTCAAAAGTTCAAGTTAAATGACACTTAACTAGAGTCTTTTCTGGTTCCTCAGTTCTCAGTGCCTTCACTTCCTCCATTTTTTAATAAGGCATTTGAATATATTTATGTGTGTATATGTTGTCTACCCCATCAAATATAAGGTTTCTGAGTACAAGGTCTATTTTTTTCTATTTTGTTCTGTTGTTCAATCTTATCTGACTCTTTGAGACCCCATGGACCAGGCCCTTCTATCCTCCACTATCTCTCAATGTCTCTTCAAGTTCATGTTTGTTGTTTTCATGACACCGTTTATCCATCTCATCTTCTGCTATCTCCTTTTCCTTTCAATCTTTCCCAACACAGGATCTTTTCCAATGAGCCCTGACTTCTCATTGTGTAACCAGAGTATTTAAGCTTCAGTTTCATTATTTGCCTTCCAGTGAATAGCCTGATTTAATTTCTGTATAGACTAATTTTATTTCCTTGCTATCCAAGGGACTCCCCAAAGTCTTCTCCGAGCACCACAATTTGAAAATCATTCTGTAGTGCTCAGCTTTCCTTATAGTCCAACTCTCACAGTCACACGTTGCTTCTGGAAAAACCATAGCTTCGACTATATAGACCTTTGTCAGCAAGGTGATGTCTTTGATTTTTCTTTTTTAGTATGCTGTCTAAATTTGGCATAATATTCCTTCCAAAGAGCAAGCATCTTTTAATTTCATGACTGCAGTCATCATCTTCAGCGATCATTGAGCCCAAAAATATAAAATCTGACACTACTTCCATTTCTTCTTCCTCCATTTGCCAGGAATTGATAGGACCAGTTGCCAAGACTTTAGTGTTTTTGACGTTAAACTTCTAGACAATTTTTACACTCTCCTCTTTCACTCTCATCAAGAGGCTTCTTAATTCCTCTTTACTTTCTGCCATTAGAATGATATCATCTGCGTATCTGAGATGGTTAATATTTCTCCTAGCAACCTTAATTCCAGGTTTTGATTCATCTAGCCTGGAATTTTTTGTGATGTACTCTGCATATAAATTAAATAAATAAGGTGACAATACAAAGCTTTGTCATATTCCTTTTCCAAACTTAAATCAATCAGTTGTTCCATGTTTGGTTGTAATGGTTGCTTCTTGACTCACATATAAGTAAGATGATCTGGTACTCTCATCTCTTTGAGGACTTACCACATTTTGTTGTGATCCACACAATCAAAGACTTTAGTATAGTTAATGAATTAGAAATAGATTCTTTTTTGGACCTCCCTTGCTTTCTCCATGATCCAGCAAATGTTGACAATTTGGTCTCTAGTTCCTCTGCCTCTTTGAAAACTAGTGTGTTATTCTGGTAATTCTTGGTTTGCATATTGGCATCACAGATCCTTAATAAATGTTTGTTGATTGATTTAATTGGATTTGCCAATTGATCAGATGTTGGGACTGAAGACTACTGAGTGGTCAAATATTAAATGACTGAGACAGTGGTGACTTCATTAGAAATAAAGAACTTAGAGGGAAAGTCAGATTTGTAGGGAAGATGCAAAGTTCAGTTTTGAACATGGTGATTTTAAGATTCTTGTGGAACATCCAAATGGATATAACCATCATGTGGTTTGAATTAAAGGCTGAATCTCTGAGAAATACCAAAAGTGAAGATATTTAGGAATCACTTGTACAGAACTGATTGTTGAAATTATGGAAAGAGATGAAATTATCAAGGGAGAAGGGCAGAGAGAGAGGGGAGACAGGGGCAGAGGCTCCATGTTTGTGTTCAGATAAAAAGACAGATCCATTAAGAGAGATTAAGAAGTAATCATAAAAGGAGAAGGAGAATCATAAAGGTAGAAGCAGTGTGTATTATGGAAATCAAGAGAAAAGAAAATACCAAGAAGGAGAGAATGGCAAAGGGTGTCAGAATCTGCAGAAATGTCAAGCATAACTCAAATTGAAAAGAAAAAGGTCATTGGATTTGGTAATAAGAAAAAAACAAGACTCCTTGAAGAAAATAGTTTCAGTAGAGTTATGAACATGGAAATCATATTGTATCAGATTGAGGCATGAGTGACAGGAAGAGTGTGGATAGAAAGTAGAAGGAGTGAATAAAAGCTAAGTCTGACAGTGAAGGGAAGGGTGGAAATAGATGTGATTACGATTTTATAGTACAGAAAATGAGGTTAAAGAGGTATAAAAGATCTAAGGGATGCTTGAATGGAACAGTCAATGGAAAGAAATGGGATGGGTGGAGGATCATGGAGCAGTAGAAAGGGCACTGGATTGGAGTCAGAATTATCTAAGTCCAAGTCTTGGCTCTACCCCTTTATTTGACAAGTGACCTTGGACAAGTCAATTAACTTCTTTGCTCCTCAGTTTCCTTAGCTGTAAAATGAAAGAATTGTATAAATTATCTGTAAAGTCCTTTCGAACTATATGATCCTGTGATTATGGATTATACTTATCAAGGAAGAGACCTGTGACATCCAATTATATTTAGAAGAACAGAGGATGAATGAGGGCATAGAAATGTTTGGATTAGAGGAAGTGACTTGAGAGCACTCTTGCAAGACACCGTGAAGTATTAGCTGAGAGTTCAAGGTAGGTGAAGTGATGGAGCATGGAGGGAAGTCAAGATCTTAATGAAATAACAAAAAAATAGCCTGAAACACACTGGGAGAGATTTTTTAAAAATGTCTTGTAGCTATCGTGGCCCAATTCTGGTTAGAAATAGCACAAATTTGTAGTGAATCCAGTCAGCAAGGTTTCATGATTTCTTTTAGTAGGGTTTGGTTGCTCCCTAGTAGGGGTGGGGGAAGATGAGAAATTCAGCCAAGGTTGAGGATTAGCAGGGTGGGAATGATTAAGGGCCACGATATTAGTAACTTATTTTCTTTGATATTATTTTCGTTTTCAACCAACTAGAAGCTCCTTAAGGACAGGGACCCTGGTTCATCATTTTCCTTTTCCTCATAGTACTGAACATGTAATATGCATTCATTTAATTAATGCTAGTGGGTTGATTAAAAATTAAAATTACATTACACTCCCCCACATATAAATTAATTTATCAGTCCTCCACATTTTAGAAACATAGTTAAGCTTTCAAAATATACTGAATTTAGAATTTCCCATTTATAATTCTTCACCCCTCTGATTTACAGGCTTCCTCCTATAACATTATACAAACAAACCTTCTCCAGCAAACAATATATTCTACTGATTGTCAAACTGTCCCTGCAGAATAAACACAAATAGATCATTTCCTCACTGTGTACACAAATTCACTGTGGTCTAACTGAGCACCTACATAGTTCAAGTTACTCCTAACAGATGATGGGCACTCCATGGCCTGCCTCTGTGATACATATTGAAGCTCCACTGTTACACATTTAATTATCTTTCTCAAAAGACAATTTCTCAAAAAATTAAAAACTCTTCCGGCATACATAAATGCATAAACAGATACCAGTTAGATGAAGTCCTCAAAACAAGCTGGAAAAATTTCCAGAAGGAAAGCATTTATTAGGTACTATGTGCCAGGCACTGCGCTCAGTCAACATTGACAGAGTGATAGGCAACTACTACTCCATTTTCCTGCATTAAAAAAGTGCAGAAAAGGGAAGATCACTCTGAAGTCAGCAGATACTTTTTGGAGTTATTCTTTTTTAAAAAAATTTATTTATTTTCAGTTTTCAACATTCACTTCCACAACATTTTCAGTTTCAAATTTCTCCCCATCTCCCCACTACCCCCCCCCCCCCAGGACAGCATGTATTCCAGTTTCCCTTTCTTGCAATCTGTCCTCCTTTCTATCTCCACCTCCCCACCCCACCCCCACCATTTTATCCACTTCCCTTATATTTTCCTGTAGGGCAAGATTGATTTCTATACCCCATTGCCTATATATCTTATTTCCTAGCTGCAGTGTAAAAACAATTTTTAACATTCATTTTTAAAGCTTTGAGGTCCACATTCTCTCTCTTGCCCCCTACCCATCCACCTTCATTGAGAAGGCAAGCAATTCAATATAGTTTATATAAGTGAAGTCATGCAAAACACTTCCATAATAGTCATGTTGTGAAAGACTAACTATATTTCCCTCTATCCTGTTCCATCCTCCATTTATTCTATTCTCTCCTTTGACATGTTCCTTTACCAAAGAATTTGCTTCTGATTACCCCTTACCCCAATTTCCTGTCTTTTCTGTTATATTCCCTGTTTTCCTGGACGGTAAGATAAACTTCCATACCCAATTGAGTATGTGTTATTCCCTTCAGGAGCCAAATCTGATGAAAGAAAGGCTCACTTATTTCCTCTCCTCTTCCTCTTCTTCCCCTCCATTGTAAAAGTTCTTTCTTGTCTCTTTTAGGTGAGATGATTTACTACATTCTACCTCTGCCTTTCTCCTTCTCCTAGTACATTCCTCTCACTACTCAATTTTTCTTTTTCAGATATCATCCTTCATATTCAGCTCACCTTATGCCCCCCTCTATAATATACATACACATATCCATACATACATACACACTCACATACATCTATATACATCTATTCCCTCCAACTACCCTATTACTAAGAAAGGTCTCATGAGTTACAAATATCAGCTTTCCATGCAGGAATGTAAATAGTTCAACTTTAAGAAGTCCCTTATGGTTTCTCTTTCTTGTTTACCTTTTCATACTTCTCTTGATTCTTGCATTTGAAAATCCTATTTTTTATTCAGCTCTGGCCTTTTCAACAAGAATGCCTAGAAGTCCTCCATTTCATTGAAGTTCCATTTTTTTCCTTTGAAGTATGATACTCAGTTTTGCTGGGTAGGTGATTCTTGGTTTTAATTCTACCTCCTTTGACCTCTGGAATATCATATTCCAAGCCCTCCAATCCCTTAGTGTAGGAGCTGCCAAATCTTATGTTATCCTGATTATGTTTCCACAATACTTGAATTATTTCTTTCTGGCTGTTTGTTATATTTTCTCCTTGACCCAGGAACTCTGGAATTTGACTACAATATTCCTAGGAGTTTTCCTTTTGGGATCTCTTTTAGGAGGTGATTGGTAGATTCTTTCCATTTCTATTTTACCCTCTGGTTTTAGAATATCAGGGCAGTTTTCCTTGATAATTTCTTGGAAGGTGATGTCTAGGCTCTTCTTTTGATCACAGCTTTCAGATAGTCCAGTAATTTTTAAACTATCTTTCCTGGATCCATTTTTCAGGACAGTTGTTTTCCAATGAGCTATTTCACACTGTCTTCTATTTTTGGGTTTTGGTTTTTTGTTTTTTTATTTCTTGATTTCTCACAAAGTGATTAGTTTTCATGTGCTCCATTCTAATTTTTAAGGAATTATTTTCTTCAGTGAATGTTTGAACCTCTTTTTCCATTTGGCCCATTCTGTTTTTTAAGGCATTCTTCTCTACATTGGCCTTTTGGACCTCTTTTGTTGTTTGGGTTAGCCTAATATTAAAGGTGTTATTTTCTTCAGCATTTTTGGGGTTTCCTTTAGCAAGTTGTTGACTCATTTTTCATGATTTTCTTGCATCACTCTCATTTCTCTTCCCAATTTTTCCTCAATTTCTTTTACTTGATTTTTAAAATCCTTTTTGAGCTCTTCCATGACCTGAGACCAATTCATATGTTTCTTGGAGGCTTTGGATGCAGGAGCTTTGGCTTTGTTGTCTTCTTCTGGTTATTTGTTTTGATCTCCCTCATCACCAGTGATGTAAGAAAATATCTCTTCATCAAGAAAATAAGAATCTATAGTCTGTTTCTTTTCCCCTATTTGCTCATTTTCCTAGGAAATTACTTGATTTTTGAGGTTTTTTGTAAGTGTAGGGCTCCAGAAGCAGCTTCTGCTTTACCATTAGGCTGCCACCACTCTGGGGCTAAGGCAGGAGCTAGGGCTGGGGGTGGGGCCAGGTCATATTTCCCTCTTAACCAGGAGGGATACCCTTCCCATTGACCTTAGAAGATCTCTTTGGTATTTGTGGGTTGAGAAGTCTAGAAAACCAGCAATTCAGTCCCCTAAGGCCTACTTGAGCTCTGTCCACACCCGCCAAAGTGCGCTTTGCTCCCAGCTTGATGCAATAGACCCTTTCTATTGATCTTTCAGATTGTCTTGGGCTAGAAATTTGTTTCAGTCTGTACTTTTGTAGCTTCTGCTACTCTAGAATTTGTTTAGAGTCATTTTTACAGGTTTTTTGAGAGGTTTAGGAGGAGAGCTCTAGCAGGTCCCTGCTTGTACCCTACCATCTTGGCTCTATGCCCCTCCCCCTTAGAATTATTCTGATCTGGATTGTTGGTGATATGTAAGGTAATTATTCCAGCCCAAAGTAGTGGCTGGAACTCCCAAAGGTGTCATCAAGGTCTTGAATTTTCATTTCAAATCCCTTCCAAAATGTCCACAGAATCATATACTTTTTAGAAAAGGAGAGAAGAGAACTTTTTATTCAACCCATTATTTTATAGATACAGAGCCTGCACCCTAAACAGACTGCATGATTCATTCAAGGTCATGCAGATAGTTAGTAGGAAAGACAGGACTCAATTCTTTTCACTAGATCATGCTACAGAGATTTCAAATTTGTTGAATTTTTAAAACATGATACTATCTTGAAAATAGTTTTTCTCCCCAACGCTGCCATTTAAATTTACACCCCTCCTCTCCCACTTCTACCCGCAGGCTACAAAAAGATCCTCTTACCAGTGTGGTATCTTATTTTCCCCTTTACTCGCATGGATAATTATAGTTAAATCTTGGTTGTTTCTGATAATGAGGGATAAGGATAATAGCATGGAAAATTGAAATAAAAAGTAAACCTAATACCATGTTTCAGTTTAGCCCAAGTTTCAAACTGCTCCCCTGCCAGCTTTTTACAAGAGTCCCCAACAACTACACTGGTTTGAATTTTAGCTCTTTTTGGTTCCTCTCTGGTAGCTAGGTTACTGAACAGTGAAATGTTCCCCAAATCTATGAAGCTGTACAGGGAAGGAGGAGAAGTAAGGGGACTTGAAGGTCTAATTGTTCATGAAATGGGCTTGAGTTGACTATCCCATTTTCAGTCAGAGAAATTAAGAGTTTGAAGGAGTTCAGAAGTCATCTTTTCTAACCCTTACCTTAATAAAGATCCCAGATTAATTTATAATTTGGCCCTATAATAGCCCTTCCTAACCTTTTATGTCTCTGTGTGTATATGTTTCTACATTTTATAATTGTAGTTTTTAGAATGATGTGTCTTAGTAGAAACCTACCTTGTGTTGGCATGTGTATACATGATATATATATGTGTAAATTCATTTGTTGAAATATATAATAAAAACATAATACTATATAATAATATATCGTTATATAAAAATCTATTATATATAGTATATGTAGCATATACTATACTCATATATATAAAAATAACACTGTACAAGTTACAGATTAGTTGTGAATCTTCATCTATATCAGCAGAAGGAATTCCATTTATTATAGAGGTGATTAACCCTTTTTCTGTGTCATGATGGTTTCCTTTTACAATCTGGTGAAGTCTAAGATACTTTTCTCAGAACAATGTTTTTAAAGGCACAAAATGAAATGCATAGGATTATAAAGGAAACATATTTGAATACAATTATCAAAGTGTAAATGGGCAGCAAGGAGGTGCAGTGATAGAGTGCTGGTCTGAGAATCAGGAAGAATCACTTTTCTGAGTTCAAATCCAGCCTCAAATATTTACTAGCTGTGTGACCCTGGGCAAATCACTTGCTCCTATTTGTCTCAGTTCCTCATCTGTACAATGAGCTAGAGAATGAAATGGCAAAGCACTCTACTATCTTTGCCAAGAAAACCCCAAATAGGGTCATGGAGAGTCAGACATGACTGAAAACTCCAAATGGGGTAACAGAGAATCAGACACAATCAAAACAACTCAGCAACAACAAAATACCACTGCTAGAGATATTAGGATTGTACCACCAAAAATAGAGGTAGACTCTAAAGTCTGTGAAATTATGGACAGAGATTTGTCTTTGCATCTCCCTTAGTCCTTTGCACAGTAGGCATTTAACCATTAAAAAAAAAAAACGCAGCTGAATATGGAAATGAGTTATACAGAATGATAGTTTCTCTTTGATTACATAGATCTACCAACTCAATCAATGGAGGTGGTTTACATGTATCCATTATACTTGCCTTGTAGTTAATCTACTGGTTAAATTTGAAAATAGACATAGAATTCATACTTCTGTCATATAAAATGAACCTTTAAAATGTAAATGGCTTCCTCTCCCAACCCATCTATTATTACCTCTGTCATTGCCCTTGTGGTGGGGTACATCTCTTATCCACTTCCTTCAGAATCTCTCAAGTGACTCTTCCTAAACCACAGATCTGACCACATCAGCCACCTCTTTAAAAAACAAAACCAAAACAAACAAACAAAAAAGAGGAAACAAAAAACAAAACATCTTGAATAGTTCCTCTTTGTCTCCATGGTACCACATGTAAGCTTGTCAGACTAGCATTTAAAGGTTTCTGCAATATCCTTTTGCCCATTTCTAGCCTCAGTTTGCTATCCTGTCTCTTATACATTCCACCTTAGATGTCAAATTGGACTAGTAGTTTGTTTTCTAATCTTGTTCTGTTTTTTTGTTCCTTTGTTGCCTGAGATCATCTCCCATACCTAGAGTGAACTCCCTCTGTGATTCTACCTGTTGTAATCTTTCCTCAGACCAGTTCAGGAAAATATCTTGATTTTCTATCCTGAAGTTGATTTTTTCTAATTCATATTTATTAAAACACTTTCAGTCTCATTGTCCTCATCATATTTGATATTTTATCATTCTATTAATTCACAAACTTCAGGGACTGTTCTGCAACAGTCCAGGTAAAAGGAAGTTGCAAAGACCAGGAGTTGGGGAATCTGATTCTAGCTCAACTGTGCGATTGACTAGCTTAAGATCTTACAGTTTAAAGTAGGAAGGGGGGGGCAGAGCCAAGATGACAGAGTAGAAAGACACACATACACATAGCTCCAAACCCACAACTCAGAGAATATCTGTAAAAAGGAACTCATGGTGAATTCTGGAGCAGTAGAGGCCACAGAACAGTGGAGCAAAGGAGATTTCTGTTCCAGAGGGACCTGCAAACCTCTCGCAAAAGGTCCGTCGCGGCGCGGAGCACAGCCCAGCCCTGCTGCGGCCGTGGCATGGAGAGGAGCAGATCTGAGCGGGCTTCAGGGACAGGATCTCCAGCGGCCACACGGGTCCCTCCACCCACAGGTGATGGGGGTCGGTGAGAGGGTCTCTTTGGCGGGTTGAGAGGGGAGGGGGGTGCCCCCATAACTCAGGCCCCCTCGGGAGACAGCAGCTGAGGCAGCGGCAGACCAGGGCTCCCCAAGCAGGCAGGAGCCTGGATCCATTGTTGAAGGTCTCTGCATAAACCCCCTGAGGGAACTGAGCCTGAGAGGTGGCCCTGCCCTGACCTGAGCACCTGAACTTAATCTCACACTGAATAGCAGCCCTGCCCCCGCCAAAAGCCCTGAGGCTGGGAAGCAGCATTTGAACCTCAGACCCCAAGCACTGGCTGGGAGGATCAGGAGGCCAGGTGGGTGTGAGGAGAATATTCAGAGGTCAAGTCACTGGCTGGGAAAATGCCCAGAAAAGGGAAAAGAAATAAGACTATACAAGGTTATTTTCTTGGTGAACAGGCATTTCCTCCCTTCCTTTCTGATGAGGAACAACAATGCTTATCATCAGGCAAAGACACAGAAGTCAAGGTCTCTGCATCCCAGCCCACTCAATGGGCTTAGGCCATGGAAGAGCTCAAAAAGAATTTTGAAAATGAAGTTAGAAAGGTGGAGGAAAAGCTGGGAAGAGAAATGAGAGACATGCAGTCAAAGCATGAACAGCAGGTCAGCACCCTGCTAAAGGAGACCCAAAAAAATGTTGAAGAAAATAACACCTTGAAAAATAGGCTAACTCAATTGGCAAAAGAGGTTCAAAAAGCCAATGAGGAGAAGAATGCTTTCAAAAGCAGAATTAGCCACATGGAAAAGGAGATTCAAAAGCTCACTGAAGAAAATAGTTCTTTCAAAATTAGAATGGAACAGATGGAGGCTAATGACTTTAGGAGAAACCAAGAAATCACAAAACAAAACCAAAAGAATGAAAAAATGGAAGATAATGTGAAATATCTCATTGGAAAAACAACTGACCTGGAAAATAGATCCAGGAGAGACAATTTAAAAATTATGGGACTACCTGAAAGCCAGGATCAAAAAAAGAGCCTAGACATCATCTTTCATGAAATTATCAAGGAAAACTGCTCTGAGATTCTAGAACCAAAGGGCAAAATAAGTATTCAAGGAATCCACAGAACACCACATGAAAGAGATACAAAAAGAGAAACTCCTAGGAACATTGTGGCCAAATTCCAGAGTTCCCAGGTCAAGGAGGAAATATTGCAAGCAGCTAGAAAGAAACAATTCAAGTATTGTGGAAATACAATCAGGATAACACAAAATCTAGCAGCTTCCACATTAAGGGATCGAAGGGCATGGAATAGGATATTCCAGAAGTCAAAGGAACTAGGACTAAAACCAAGAATCACCTACCCAGCAAAACTGAGTATAATACTTCAGGGGAAAAATTAGTCTTTCAATGAAATAGAGGATTTTCAAGTATTCTTGATGAAAAGACCAGAGCTGAAAAGAAAATTTGACTTTCAAACACAAGAATGAAGAGAAGCATGAAAAGGTGAACAGCAAAGAGAAGTCATAAGGGACTTACTAAAGTTGAACTGTTTATATTCCTACATGGAAAGACAATATTTGTAACTCTTGAAACATTTCAGTATCTGGGTACTGGGTGGGATTACACACACACACGTATACACGCACACACACATAGAGACAGAGTGCACAGAGTGAATTGAAGAGGATGGGATCATATCTTAAAAAAATGAAATCAAGCAGTGAGAGAGAAATATATTGGGAGGAGAAAGGGAGAAATGGAATGGGGCAAATTATCTCTCATAAAAGAGGCAAGCAAAAGACGCATTAGTGGAGGGATAAAGAGGGGAGGTGAGAGAAAAACATGAAGTCTACTCTCATCACATTCCACTAAAGGAAAGAATAAAATGCACACTCATTTTGGTAGGAAAACCTATCTCACAATACAGGAAAGTGGGGGATAAGGGGACAAGCAGGGTGGGGGGGATGATAGAAGGGAGGGCATGGGGAGGAGAGTGCAATTCAAGGTCGACACTCATGGGGAGGGATAGGATCAAAAGAGAATAGAAGTAATGGGGGGCAGGATAGGATGGAGGGAAATATAGTTAGTCTTATACAACACAACTATTATGGAAGTCATTTGCAAAACTACACAGATTTGGCCTATATTGAATTGCTTGCCTTCCAAAGGGAAGGGGTGGAGAGGGAGGGAGGTAAAGAAGTTGGAACTCAAAGTGTTAGGAACACCTGTCGAGTAATGTTCTTGCCACTAGGAAATAAGAAAAACAGGTAAAGGGGTATAGAAAGTTATCTGGCCCTACAGGACAAAAGAGAAGCTGGAGACAAGGGCAGAGAGGGGTGAGAGAAGAGAGAGCAGATTGGTCATAGGGGCAATTAGAATGCTTGGTATTTGAGGGGGGGAGGGGATAAAAGGGGAGAAAATTTGGAACCCAAAATTTTGTTAAAATGAATGTCAAATATATAAATTAATTAAAAAATAAAAAAATAAAGTAGGAAGGGACCTTAGAGATCATTTGGTCCTCTGTTTTGCAGATGAGAAAACAGATCCAAGAAGTTCATTGATTTGGCCAAGGCCAGACAGATAAAGAATTGCAAAGTCAGGATTTCAAATCAAGACCAGTGGATTCTAAATACTTTATTTCTGCACTATACCAGTCACTTTATCTCTGTACCATTACTTTATGGGGATGTTCCATTCCCTTCAAGCTACCTCTGATTTATTATGACACAAAATATGGAACACTTTAAGGACACAATGAAAACAAATTAAAATTTAAAGCAAAAAAAAAATTATTGCATGTTTATCTTGGATATCTTGAAAGTTCTGCCAGGTGTGGTTGGCATGTGGAAGTGAATATCAATAATCCCTGATGCCTAAGAGGCAGAAAGAAAGAGAGAGAGAGAGAGAGAGAGAGAGAGACAGAGACAGAGACAGAGACAGAGAGACAGAGAGAGAGAGACAGAGACAGAGAGACAGAGAGAGAGACAGAGACAGAGAGACAGAGACAGAGACAGAGACAGAGAGACAGAGACAGAGACATACACACAGACACAGAGAGAGACAGAGAGACAGACAGATAGAAAAAGCAGAGAGAGGGAAAGAGAAGAAGAAGAAGAAGAAGAAGAAGAAGAAGAAGAAGAAGAAGAAGAAGAGAAGGAGAATGAGAAAGACAAGGAAAAGGAAAAGGAGAATGAGGAGGAAGAGAAGAAAAAAACAAGGAAGAATGGAGGGAAAGGAAAGATAAAAGAAAAGGAAAAATACAAAAGAAAAACTAAGTTCTGTTAGTTATTCATAGAAACCTCCAGGGTATGACATGAAGTCCCTCACCCTTCTCTGGAGGGAAATGCTCACCTGACTTTTGCTATGTGTGCAGCAGGAATCCATTCACCAGAGCAACATAAAGAAAGAAGGGTCTTGAAACTCTATAAAATGGAAACCATTTACTTAAAGAGTAGGTTTTTGACCTGGATTCAGGGGAAATTTCATGGGGAAACACCCATCTTTAGGAAGGGGAGTACCCTGTGAAAACCCCTGCTATATCTAGAAGTGAGAGAAAATCAGCAGAATGGAATGTTGGGAAAATGGGCCAATCTGATTGGCATATGTGGGGCATTAATTCTGTCCCAAACATGAGCATGTAGGTGATTCACAAACACACACACACACACACACACACACACACACACACACACATCTGTCTTTTTTTACATTAAAATTGCTTGGCTATGGTGGATTTCCTAGGGATTAATAATCAGTTGATTTTAATGGCCCAAGGGCAATTATCATTTCTTAGCTAGTTATCACCATCTCCAGGAAAAGATCTTCAACTCTGATCCTCATCCCTATCTGCTTTTTATTTTTATTATTTAAAACAAATTCAACTTATACCATTGATACAACCTGCCAATTGGTAAAAGTATATATTTTGCTTTACTTGGAAAGCCAAAGTCTAGAGCATGAGATGGGGGTACTGAGAAAAGTAGTTCACTAGCTGGGTCTCTCCCAGCCTTTCACACCTTTGAGTCATCACTGTAACATGCTGAATGACTCAAATGAGTCTGGTCATGTCCAGGTTCGTCAGTGAGGAGGATACTTTGTATGACTTGCATGAGGACACAAAATGCCAGCGGGATCTATATAATCACCATGATGGCCTGAGCCAAGAAGAGTGGGTGGAGTCGTGTGCCACATGCAAGAGATCCTTAAGTGTTTACTCTAATTTGCTGCCTTGTTATATTTGACCTCTGTGGGTTGGCAAAGCAACCAATCCATTTAATTCTGGTTCCTTAATTGTTTAAGGAACAGGAGAGGACTTTTAAAAAATATAGATTATTATTCGGGGTCATCAATCATTCTCCCTGGTGTAAGAGTTATGGTTCAGAAACATGGAGTAAATAGGGGAGAAAAAGTAAGTAGTTCATCCATTGAGTTCCATGTTTCTGTTACTTAAAGCTCTGCCTTTTTGGAGCACTCTTGTGGATACTCAGAGAATGCTATTGTTTAATTTTTGAGCTAAAAATGGGTAATCAATCAGTAAATCATTAAATACCTACTGTGTGCCTGGCACTGTGTTAGATACTAGCAATACAGGGACAAATGAAGCAGTTCCTGCTTCACATTCCTCTTGGATTCAGTGTTTCTTTCCATTTCAATTTCCCTAGGTGAATGAATAACCTATTTAACCTCTAGGGTCAAATTTCCCTAACTTTGCAAAGGTTGTGGTAGTAATTTGAAAGCTTCAATAAAGAACCCTGGATAAAATGCTTCCGACCTCATGCCCTTGTGTCTAAACTGTTTACCTCACTGTCAGGAAGGTTTTAACACAGATAATAATGATTCATAAATAATTATCTCACTTGTGAAGCCAAGTGCTCCATGCTTTCCCTACCAAAGCTTCTTGCATACCCCTTGGACATCCAGGACTAAGTCTGGCTGAGGGTAGGGGGAAAACAGGGCAGTTAGCTTGCATACTTCTCCTGCTAGTTTACATGCTTTACAACCAGTGGTAGAAGGGACTTCAGAAGCAATCTGAACTTTAGTTGTATCACACATGTTCGTTGGGGGTGGGCAAGCTAAGAAGAGACAAAAGGGAGAAAAGCTTGGCTATTTACCAATTGAGATATGTGTTGGTAGCTCCCTTTCCAGGTCATCATGGAGGAGAAGCTAAGCTGTTCTCCAGAATAGTGGAATTCATTCCAATTGCATCTAACAACACTTATCTACAAATGATGCATAGAAAACCTATGGGTGGGGATGAGAATGGGGATTATATTCACAGGAACTTCTCTCTGGGCATATATTTGCATGGATATGTGTTTATGCAGACTCACATATGTGCATTTAGGTGACCTAGTTTATTGAGAGCTGGCTTTGGAGTCCCACCTCTGACACATACTAGCTTCTATGACCTTGGGGAAGTCATTTAAGCTTTTAGTGTTCCTAGAAACTCCTAGATTAGAAATTTCAGAGGATTTGCCGATCTTCTCTGGTAGAAAGAGTTTCCTCATCTAAGATTTCTGTGTGCCAATGAAATCCCAGGTCCATTTCCCATGAGCCTGCTGCTGGATACTCATCAGAAGACAAAAAACTGAAACAGTTCCAATCAGGGAAAAATAAAGAAGCATCTGTCTAGAGGAACAAATGTGGATCTATCAGTCAAGGTATATTTTAAAAATACGTAGAATATGAAATCAAGGACATATGGTCAATGATAATTATAAATGTGTGATAGGATTCTTTTAGAAAAATGATAGGAATGCTAAAGTTCAGAAGCAATTGTAGATGGTGATCAATACTAAAGACAAAAGAAAAAATGCTTTAAAAATCCTATATAATTTTTTGTTTCATTTTTAAGAAAAGGATAAAAGAAAAGTTAGTGAGGACTGCTGTTTGTGGTGAATAGGATGATTTTAATACATAAAGAGAAGGTAGACTATTTAATTGGTTTTTTTTCATTCCTGTTTTCTCTACTAAGGAGAATGATCCCTTGACTGAAAGGACAGAAAATAAATGGCTAACCAAGAGTGGAAACTCAAGATAAGTGAAAGAGAGTAAAGAAACACCTAGCTGCCCTGACATCGTCAAGCTCAATACTGCAAGAACTGATTAATCTTATTGATAAACCACTACCAGTGATCTTTGACATTTCCAACTGGAGCCCACCTGTAATTCAACATGTCTAAAATTAAACTTATTATCCTTACCCCCAAACCCACACTTCTATTTAGTCTCTTTAGTTTTGTTGAGAGTGATGTAAGTAGACAGAAGGACCAATTTGAAGTTAAGAAGAACTAAATTCCACTCCTCAGATACTTCCATGTGAACCTGGACAAGCCATTTAACTTTATTGTGCCTTAGTTTCATAAGTGGGGAAAATAATAGCTCTTACCTCCTATGATCATTATGAGGAATCAACGAGTTACTTTATGTAAAGTGCTTTACAAATATTTTGATGAAGATGATGCTATTCAAGACACCCAGGTTTACAAGCTGGAGTCATCATCTAACCAATCAATTGTCAAGACTTATCCATTCTCCCTCCTCAATATACCTCTTATCTGTTGCCTTCTCTCTACTACCACAGACGCCACTTTACTCCAGGATCTCACCCCCATTCACTGGAGTTACTGTTGCAATTACCTCCTAACTCATTTTCCTGCTTTCAGTATCTCCCCTCTCCAGTTCATCCTCCACACATCTGCCAAAGTGAAATTCCTAAAACACAGCTATGATCATGTCACGGACTTACTCAGAAATCCTCTGGGGACTCCCTGTTGCCTCCGTTTAACATGGAAAGCTCTCCACAATCTGACCCCAGCTTATCTTTCCAGATTTATTATACATTAGTTACTTTCATGCACTTTGTGGTCCTGCCAAACTGGCCTATTGCTGTTCCTTTGGCATGATATTTCATCTCATGTCTGGGCCCTTCCCCCCATGCTTATGAGTGCCTTCCCTCCCCATCTCTGCTTCTTAGAATTCCTGGTTTCCTTCAAAGCTTTGCACAAGAGAACTTCTTACTTGAGGCTTTACTTGATCCTCTAGGTGCTAGTGTGCCTCTCTCCCACCTCGGAAATTATTTTGAATTCCTTTGTATATGTTTTGTATTTGCTTACACATTTACATGTTGTTTCCCTGAATAAAATGTAAGCTTCTTGATGTCAGGGTCTGATTTTTTGTTGGTCTGTTTGTTTTGTTTTTGTATTCCAGTGTCTTTGGCGTAAGTCCCTTTCTTCAGGTACACTGCGTATATAGGTCCTCACAATCTTCACAAACATAATAGCTCCAGCACTGCAATTGGGATGATTTTCCACTTTTTGTAAAGAAAGAAAGGAAGGAAGGAAGAAAGAAAGGAAGAAAGAAAGAAAGAAAGAAAGAAAGAAAGAAAGAAAGAAAGAAAGAAAGAAAGAAAGAAAGAAAGAAAGAAAGAAGGGAGGGAGGGAGGGAGGGAGGGAGGGAGGAAGGAAGGAAGGAAGGAAGGAAGGAAGGAAGGAAGGAAGGAAGGAAGGAAGGAAGGAAGGAAGGAAGGAACGGAGGAAGAAAGAGAAAGAAAGAAAAAAGAAAGAAAGAAAGGAGAGAGGGAGGAAGGAAGGAAAGAAAGAAAGAAAAGAAAGAGAAAGAAAGCAAAAGAGAGGGAGAGAGAAAGGGAGGGAAGAAGGGAGGAAGAGAGGGAGGAAACAAGGGAAAAAAGAAAGTTGATAACAAGAATATCAATGTCTATCAGCCTATGTGTCTACTCTCCTAGCCATAAAAATTCCTTATAAAAGTAACTTCTATACAAAGCACCAGCATCTTGGATGAGAGCATTAGTAGATAACAAGCAGGATTTTAAAGGAGCATTAGGAGACTGACGTTTTGTTATCTCACAATTAACTAAACGAGAATATAAGGTTCCCCTGTAGTTACTTTTCAGTGATAATGAAAAACATTTGATTTAGTGTATCACAGGCTCTGCTACAGAAAAGTAATTTCCTTCCGTATATATCAAGATCATTCAGGATTCCCTAGAAAGTAGGAGAACAGAAAATGCCCCATTTAAGAATTCTCTGGTAATAAACACTTGGGAGAGGAGGGGAGGAAGCACCCCAGTGATATTCACTCCTGTAATGGCAGAAAGCCAGCACTGAGTCTGGGTTGGAGGAGATTCCCTGTGGATGTTGAGGGTCTTCAGATAATCCTATTTGAAGATGACTTTGCGTTGATTTCGCCAAACTCCAGGACATTTCGAAACCTCTTGGGAAAGATCTGCCTTCAAGCAAAGGAGGTTGGCAAGAAAGACCCAGTGGATGAAAAATATCTATTAATTGCATCCAGCATGCTTTTGGATGGACATTCTGTAGAGTCTGTCCAATAATACACACATATGTATGTATTTATGTATGTTTGCACGCATACATGCATGGATTCATGTATGCACTTAGTTTAAAACTGAAAAGATGGACTTTTACTTTCATGGGAAATTTGAAATGAGTAAAAGAGCCCTGCAATTTCCCAAAAGCAATTCAGACTACTCTGCTTCTTTTTTCAACTCTAGGCCTAGACTATTGCCCCATTGTGTATGTGCATACATTTGTATATTTATTTATGTGTGTATACACACAAAACACATACATTACATATGTAGAGACACAGAAATGTGTATATATACATATATATACACAGTAGGTATGTAGATACAGATATATACATGTACGTATCTGTATGTGCTCATATATGTCTATATATGCACATACCGAATGTTGCTTGTGAATATTTATATACATACTTCCTAAGTTTGTATATATTATATATGTTTAAACTTTGTATTTATACACATGACTATGTGATAGAGGTATATTTATATGCCTATACATATAAATACACATTTTATATGTATATATTATTAATATAATTAATGTATAGATATCTATCTCTCCATTTTTTTTTAGAGGGGGTAGGTAAGGCAATCAAAGTTAAGTGGCTTGCCCAAGGTCCCACAGTTAGTAAGTGTGTCTGGGGTCGAATTTGAACTCAGGTCCTCCTGACTCCAGGGCCAGTGCTCTATTCACTGGGCCACCTAGCTGTGTCTATCTCTTTAAGTATTTTGAGGTAAGCATATATGCATGCATGCATGTCTACATGCAGTACTGGAACATTGATCTGGGCTCAGAGTTGAAAAGGAGGAATGCAGTCTGGATTGCTTTTAGGAAAATTGCAGGGTTCTTTTACTGAACTCATTTCCCATGAAAGTAAAGGCTTTTCTTTTCAGCCTTAACATTTTCCTAGTTTTGCTTAGTACAGTGAGACATGAAACATCATGGTCTCTAAAGAACTGAAGATAAGTATCACAAAGAGGGTGATGGAGAGATGCATTGTGGGTGTATACATGGGTGAACAGATTGCAACAAATACTGCAAAGTTCTTTGAAGAACAGGCGTTCTTCACAAAGGATTTGCACTTGTGTATGTTGTAGAGGGAATTCCCATACAGATAAGGGCTTGACTAGATGACCCCTGAAGTATCCTACTTCTCAGGAATTCTGCAGAAAACCTGACTTAGAGCGCAAGTGAAAGTTGCAATGAGATAAGATTGCCAGTCCAATCCCACAATCTTGGGATTCTTTTGGAGGGTCTAAAATCCGTACCGAAGAATACTTAATCTAAATTACCTTCCTTAATATACCTTAAGGGGAAGAGATAGTGAAGTTTGGGTCATTGGTCATTTGGTCATTAGTCACCAGAATCTACTACAGTGGCCACAATTTTAGTTTGTACTGAACTCCTATCAAAGGCCACGCCAGTGACTGTTCCTGAATTTCCTGATTGTAAAACAAAGATCATGAATACAGGTATGATGTTTTCTCTATACTTAATAAACCTGCAATTGTTTCTAACATAGGGCAGCTAGGTGACTCAATGGATAGAGTGCTAGACCTGGAGTCAGGGAGTTCTTGAGTTCAAATCTGATTTCAGACAGTAGCTATATGACCCTGGACAAGTTACTTAATCCTGTTTGCCTCAGTTTTCTCATCTGTAAAATGAGCTGGAGAAGGAAATGGCAAACTACTCTCTTCCAGTAACTTCATTAAGAAAACTTCAAATGGGGTCATGAAGAATCGAACATCTCTGAAATGCCTGAACAAACATATACAAAAATGTATATGTATATTTCTATGTCTGTGTATATCTATCTCTATATAAATGCATGTGCTTTGTGTGTATACACACATATATAAATATACACATATATGCATACACACAATGGGGCAAATAGTGTGGGCCTAGAGTTGAAAAGGTTACTTAGAGAGTATGAAGTAGTAATGATGAGAAAATCAGTTTGCTGAAATGAACGTATCTTTTTTTTAAAGAAGGGGGGAAGGGAGAGAAAGGATGCATCTTATCATTATAAGAGATAACTTGCAAGTTTCTTTTGAGAAAAGGAAGAGGACTTTTCCCTTACTCTGTGACCAGATATATTACTGACATAAATCCCTAGGTATTTACACTATTTAATAAAAAACCAGTCACTACTTTTTGTGGATTTGGAGTTCATTGGAATTTATAGGTTACTTTGGTACTTGAAAATTTCAAATGGAAAAGAATTCAGATTTCCTGATACTGAACTCAAGAAATAAATAAACATTCATTCCAGGATACTTAAATAATATGTACTCTTCTCTTATGACATTTTCCATAGTTCAAATATGTTGGGAAGGTAATCTTTTTGTCTCAGAATCATTTTATCTGGTGTGGGTAACCATTATCTAGGGCTACTCTGGGGATAAAGTTCTCCTTTTTTTCTAGGAGGTACAAAATGGAAATGGAATTGTTCCTCTCTCAAAGAGTCTTGAAAATTTGGGGAAAGGAGAATACTGCACTTGGAAAAAACTAAAGCCATATTCTAAAGCAACTTCAAGATGACCCTTTGAGAAAAAAAAAATGAAACTTGGACTATGTACTGGTGGAGAAGCTGTCAGGCAAAACCAGCCACATGTTCAGATCTATTTGAGCCAGACTGCCATGTGCTCTGATTTTGAACTGTGATCAGCATCCTAATCAGATGAAATAGCAGCCTGAACAGGCTACACAGGTAGAAGGTGTTATCTTAAAGGAACCAATGATGCCCCTTGACCTTAGATTCTGCCCCTCCAAAAAATGTCTCTGCATTCGAGAATTTTGAGAGACATCTATTTGAATTAGAGTCTAGATGAAGTTAGAAACCTTCATCCTAGTGCCCTTAAATACCTTATCATGAAAAGATATTTGGACCCTTTTTTTCTAACATTCCTAGATTCTCTAAAGATTGGAAGGCATATTTACTCACAGTAACTGTGAAGGGAGTAAGAGAGAAAGTGGTGTTCGTGTTCTCTTAAGCTTTTTAGCTTTCACTTAAAGTGACAGGTCTTGGTGTGTAGTAGATAGAATAGTGAACATGAAGTCAGGATAACTGGATTCAGATTATGCATACTACCTAGGTGACCATGGCTGTGTTAATTAACCTCTCTGGGTTTGAGCTTTCTCATTTATAAAATGAAGATCATAATTCTTATACTATTTAATTTAGTGGGGAAACTGCTTTGTAAACTTTGAAGTTCCATCTAAACATGTTTTCCTGGCCTAACACAGAACAGACTTCTAGGAAGAATTCTCTAAGTATATCAAATGGATTGATTTTCATGCTGTCTAATAAAGAAACATAGTTGTGTAGGGCTTTTGTTTACCATTACATAGGCACGATCTCATTTGATCGTCCCTTTTACCCCAGGGTAGATAGGGCATTTTACACTTGAGGAAACTGAGGAACAGGGAGGTGATATGACTTGTTCAAAGTCACCTATCTAGTTAGTAGCACAGCCAAGACTTCTAACTCCATATCTACTACTCTTTTATAAGAAGTAATTAGTACAGGAGTTTCTGTTGAAAGAAGATTTTGAAATGGCAAACCAAAAATGCCACATATCCTTTCACTGAAATTACTGATAAAGTTGTTAAAGCATGGCCAAGGACAGATCCTTGGATTAATTCAATGGAGACCTTGTGAGTTAACATGAATCATTAATGATGTGAGGTCCTTCACCATCTGAGAGTTTCAAAATTTTAAGGCCTCTCAGATGCTAACCTATATACTCCGTAACTGAACAAGAACTCCAGTTGCCTTCCTCTGGACACTTTATAATTTTCTTTCCTAAAATGTGGTGCCCCTGAGAGATCACAATAGTCCAGATGTAATCTGATCCTCCAATAGAATTTAAGTCCCTTGAGGACCAGGACAATTTCTCTTTCTTTGTATTTTTCCTCCTTCCCCCTTCCCCCACACCCTTATCTGACAAGGTGTTTTGCACATAGTAGGCTTTTATTGAATTGAATTGAATTGAATTGCAGAACCCGAGGAAAGGAGAGGGGAAAGCCGAGTGAGGAGAAAGCAATGGTGGTAGCCGCAGTCCACAGAAGCTGAGCAGTCCACAGAAGCTGAGCCCATGTTTCCTGTTTTCCAACTCACCAAAACTTCCCAAATGGAATGTGAAGCTAAGGTTCAGCCAGGGAACTGTTAGCAGTGAGTGAGAGTTAATGGATCAATCGGCTGTCTTGTCAGTGCTTTTACTGCTGACTTCTGGAATGTGTTTGATGAAAAGAAAGAAAGCGACTTCTTAAGACAGAAGATACAGATGTAGCATGTGGAGGTTAGGACCTACAGGAACAATAAACCATGTTATCAGGGTTTCAGTTGCCTTCTGCCTCCTGCCAAAACTGACAATGTAAGAGAAAGTTTTTTTTTTTTTAAAAACCTCTTACCATCAGTTTGCATTATTAGTAGCAGCATTTGTACTGCTCCTTGTTTGAATTAGGTCTCTTGTTCAAAACCTCCTTTTAGCTGATCTGAACAATTGTACTTTAAGAAAAACCATCTCTGCTCCTATTTATTCTTTTTCAGCCCAAGACTGTCTAAAAGTAGAGAGAGGGAGAGATCCATGGGCCATAGGAACAGCTCCATATTTGACTTATGCTTTCTGTTGATGGAGACTTTTCAAATAGTCGCTTCCTTTGGATTTCCCTCTACTTGTAGAATTATGAGAGTTAGGAGGGTTACCACCAAACTTACTTGATCACTGGTATATTTACATAAATTCAAACCAACTGTGTACTTTGTTATTAGGTAATTTACCAGATTAATATTTCCCCTGAATAGGGAAATTAGCTTAAGACTCAGCAGGCCCCAGATTTCAGAACAATTGCCTGAATAGTTTGGGTTGGGGAAGGAGAAGCAAGAAGAAGAGGAAAAAGAAGAGGGGAAAGGAAAAGAAGAAAGAGGAGAAAGTAGAGAACGAGAAGAAAGGAAGAGAGGAGATCAGAAAGTGGGGTAGAAAGAGCAGAAAGCCATAGGGAAAGAGAAGGAGAAGGAAGGAATAATGTTCTTAGACTCCCCAGAAGTTCCCTTGCTAGAAGAATTAAGCAGGGGATTTCTGAAGAACTCATTGTATACAATATAATTATGTGTGTGTTTGTGTGTGTGTCATTTTTAACTAAGATAGCAATATCGACACCAATAGCTTATTTGAAAACCGCTTATCTGAGGCACAAGGAGAAAACAAGTCCAACTAAGACATGTTTTTTGACCTGAAGGAAATTTCAGCATAGTACAGTAGGAAAAAAGCAAATGTAACATGGAGTAAAGTATTTCATCCATACACATGCTTTCCCCACGTTCCTATGTGTATTCGTTTACCAGATAGCTTCCTGTGTTTAACTGCAGGCCAGAACAAAGTATTCAGAATGATCTTTACAGGCTAGAACATTGAACTAAATAGAATAAAATGGTATTCAAGTGGAATAAATGTGACATATTATACATGGATGCAAAAATCAGCTCCCCAAACAGAAATGGGAGAGGCATGGTGGGAGTACAAGCTCAACAAAATTTCATAGTGTGAAATAGCAGCTAAGAAAGTGAATATGATTTTAGGCAGCGTTAAGAAAGATAGGGTTTCTAAGAATGAGGACGCGGTAATCCTGCTGCACTCTGCTATTGTAAGGAAAACCAAACCAAACCAAAAACTCAATACGGAGTTTAGTTTTGGCCACCATACTTTAAGAAACACATTAGTAGATTGGAGAGTATCCAGTTATTGATGCCCCCGAGATGGTGAATGGATGCTAGTCTGTGATTTGTGAGAATCCATTGAAGGAACTGGAAATATTTGTCCTGAAAAAAGAAAAGAGGACATGGTAGCTAACTTAAAGTATTTGAGAGTCATATAGAAGTTGTATTAACCTAAGAAGGCAGAATGCAGGGTAATACATGGAAGCTGGGAAGGCATAAACTTACATTTGATAAAAGAGAAAACTGCCCTCCAAACAGAACTATTTGTAAATAAAAAAGGTTGTCCATAAGGCAGTAGACTTCCCTTCACTGGAGGTCTCCAACCAAATTGTGGATGACCACTCATCAGGTTATTTATCAGGGGAATTATTTTTCAGGTATAGGTTGAATCAGTATCTTCCAACTGTGTGATTCTGCCATCTGTAAAGTCTAATTTAAGCCCTCAGGGATTAGGGAGAATACTTGATCTCATGAGCCCTATATGACAGATTCAATAGCCAGCCATACATTGTCTTGGCTGCTAAACTAAAACCATAACTTTGAGACCAAGTATGAAAATGATTATTCCAATCTCAGTCAAGTCAACAAACATTTATTAAGCATCTACTATATGCCAGGCTCTATGCCCAGTGCAGGGGATACAAAGAAAGGCAAAAACCAGTCCCTCCTCTCAAAGAGGTCACAGGTCTAATGGCTCACAGTGGCTTGAAATGATGGGGTAACTAGTGTGAAGCTGGTACTTTGTGCCAGATGAAAAAATACCAAGAAGTCCTGTTCTCTGTAACAAAGAACCTTAACCACCTTTTCCCACTAACAAGGCCCATTAACGTCAAGGACTTTTATTAGATTAACTCAGCCCAGGAATGGTTTTTGAAATTCGGGTTTCATGTTGCTAGTTGTCATCAGTGGTTTGTATTTGTTCCCTGCCCTGCCTCCCTCCCCCCTTGCCAAAGATAAATGTGGTTCTCAGAAGGCTAAGGGGCCCTGACCTTTATTTAATTACAAGAGCACACAGGAGTTGAGGGACAGTGGCCTGCTTCTGGTCTTGCCCACTGATAGACTTCCCTTGAGTGTGCTGCTGGCATACACAGGGGCCTTTGTGTGGGGGATGGTCATGTACTAGGAACACACCTGATTACACCAAACCTGGCTTCCACAGAGCCCTGCACAGTGTCAAAGGAAAATGTTTTATCGTAAATCTCTAAAAGCTGGCTAGAAACAAACAAAAAAAGGTCAGAGACTCTCCTCAGTAATTAACCTGCTGAAACACAGTGGTTCTGCTTTTTTTTTTAACCTTTTAAGGGAATAGGCCTGTCTTGACAGGACTCAACAAGTAGCCTTTTATCATACAAGATCCCCAAACACCCCCAAACAAATAGTGTTTTATTTGCTAAATTGTTCGGCCCTTTCCCCCCTTCCCAATGTACCATATCTTGTCTTAACCACTCTGGCTTTATGGTATTGTGTCAAATTACAGCCCAAATCAGGCCTTTATACTTCAGCCTGTCTAGATAAATTACTAGTCCCTGAAGGGGAAGTACTGTTTTAGGCAGTCGAATAAATCCATAGTCTTCTCCCAGTTGTGTGTACTTTAAAACTGGTCAAGTTAACGTTGGTGAGCACAGGTTGATGAAAAACAATGTTAAGTTGAATTTCTCCCCATAGGATTCACCTGGGGCTTGGGTTTCCTTAGCAATACTATTTTTTAAAAAAAATATTTATTAAAAAGGAGTGTAAGAAGCTGTCAAGGAGTTGAGATCTATATTATTGGAGGGAATATCCCAATCTATAAAATTAGAGATCTATTGAAATATAGCCATATCAAAGATGGAATGTTACACTGTAGCCTTATGCTAGAAAATACATGTGCATTAAAGGCTTGGGATCAGTTGGGAAACTTTTGCAGGGGCTCTGTAGTATTTAGCATTTTCTTATCTATGACTCTGCGTTGTTATCTAATTGGCCATGTGGTGAGTGACTTGTCTCATATTTCTCTGTATTCCCTGCAATGGGTAACATACTTCTGGGGATATATTAGACTTTCAATTAACAATAATTGAAGCTTGATGGTTAATCGATTGGTACTGGCTGATAGGTCATTTAGGGGACTGGTAAATTTCTTTCGCTTCCAATAATAGGAGTTGCCAAATGAGGCTCCCACAACGTCATTGAATCCCTTATCCTAATGGTCCCTCTTCAAGCACCTCAAAATGGATGACAAAGAAACTTAACTCTTAAGGAAGGTTTGGAACTGGGTTGATGTTTTCTAGAGCACTTTCAGCACGGATACAAAAGTGATGCAAAGTGTTTTAGGATGTCGAAGTATCTGCTTTAGAAACATTAAGATGAGTTATGAACAGTAGTAATAAGTTAAAGCCACCTGCCATTCTGTTTAGGAAGCTTATATTCCACTCTCCAAGCTAAAAATAGGAAAAATATCTCATTTCTTATAATTCTGAATGTGGTTGTTCAGTTGTTTTTCAGTCACGTCTGACTCTTTGTGACCCTATTTGAGTTTTTCCTACCAAAGACGTTAGAATGGTTTATCATTTCCTTCTCCACAGATAAAGAAACTGAGGTAAACAGGGTGAAGTGACTTGCCCTGTTAGTCCCACAGCCCATAAATGTTTAAGGCCAAATCTGAAGTCAGGAAGATGAGGAATATTCCTTGACTCCAGGCCCAACGCTCTACCCACTGTGCCACCTAGCTGCTTTATTTCTCTCTGATTATTTCTTTATATTTAGTATTTGTGTGTTTGCCCACAGTATATGTGTTTGTGCATGCATGCATTTGTAAATTGGTGTAATCCAGTTGTCTGCTAAACAGCTATTGGAGCACACTGAATTCCTTTACCAGTGATGTTTTGACACAGTACAGGGGTCTCAAGCCTAGTAGTATGCCCAGCCAGATTGTTTGGAAGGAAGCAGTGCTTTTGAGGACTGAAGGGGAATTGTTAATAGTGTTGCTCTGATGAAGATTCTAGTCAGGTATCCTCAAAGTACTTGGGGAAGCATAAAAGACTGTATTGTTGATCCAACAACTTGGCATGACAAGACAAGTCTTAAGCTGAGGGACAACCCCTTTGACTTGGAGAGGCCCCATTTTGGAGCTTCAGGACAGGTCCCCTATCATTATTTCAATTCAATATGAAACACCTGTTTCCCCTAAACATTTAATTTCCTGTCCTTCACCTCAACCTGTAAAAAGTTTTCCATCCAGGTCACTGTGTCAGTAGTACAGAATATGCCTCTGAAACACTCCACCGGAAACTGGACCTTGGAGTAGGGGTTACTTTGGGGATCCTGATTGCAGGTACCACAAGTAGACTCAACTCTGAACAGATAGTGGCCTTTCTGAATACTGTTGATTCTTGAGACTTAGTATACGTGTCATGAAGAAGCCCCACAGATGCTCAGAGTGGAAAAAGAGCACTCCATCCTCTGGTTAGGTCCCTTCCTCTCTACCCAGGTTATGGCCATAGTTGGCATTTGGAAATTCAGTTTAAATGAATTTCACTCAATTAAAAAAAACACAACCTTACAGAATACCTACTGTGTGCAAGGCTTGGTACTAGGTAAATATTGTTAAGTAGATTAAGCCTTAAGCATCCTCTACTTATGTGGGCACCTGCCACACAGAAATGCTCCATGGCCTCATAACGATTTTGATTGCCTAGGGCCTCTGAATAGAGCACCCTACTCAGGCCACGCCAGGCCAGGCCTCTCTAAGGAGGACTTCATACTCCACACATTTCCTAAATCCCCCGTTTCCTGTGTTCCATGTTCTTAAAAGCCCTGCTCTTTGCTTTCCAAGGTGAAAGAACTAATCTGGTAATCTGGCTGGGACTTAACGTAGACAGAATGCCTTAACTCAAAAACAAGTCAAATAGCAGAAATTTCAGACACTGTAGAAGGACACTGGAAGAAATACTTTGGGTTAGAAGACTTTTTCAAAGTTCTTTAAATTTCATTCCTTAGGTGGCTACCTATTCTACCTACAAATGGGGCTGACACTGGGAAATTGCTGTGTATACCATCTCTGGGGGGAGGGGGACCTTTCATCATGTGAGCTGTGGGTTAGATATCTATATAATCTAATAACATAGGATGTTGCTTTCCATAAAGGAGACTTTCTGAGTAAATGTGATATAATGATAATATAAGTAATAACTATAATCACATACACAAAACCAAGGACAAACTAAGGCCTTTTGTTACCTGTTGATTTATGGGATGACATCTCCTCAGCCTCAACCCTTATATCAAATACCAATATAATGCTCAATTAGAATTTGCCAAATGAATCAATAAACAAATGCAGCTCAATGAGATGACCATATTTCGAGAGTTATGAATGAAAATGCTCATTGACATATTTACAATCAACATTCCTGCTCTTCCTGAATAAAGTCCTCCCCTCTCCCACCCCCACCCCCTGCCCCCACCCCAAGTATATTTGATATGTTACTGTGTAGTGAGGGTATCACTTGACCTAGTAAAGTGAACCAGTTTTATACAGGAGTTAGTGTGTGCTCAAACCTGATTAAGTGGCACATTGTCCCTTATCTCTACTTCAAATGCAGACGCCTGACTGAGCACAAGGACCCTGAGCTGTGTGATTTCACTGTGTTAGATCAACTTTCTTTGAACAGTTAGTATGAATATCTTTAGGTCAGAAGTATTGGAAAACAAAGGGAGCAAAATCAGAGCCCCAGAGTACAGTACATTGAAAGAAGACACCGGAATAAATGAGATTGACAGAGGGAATGAATAACTTCAAATTGAGCCCTTCTTGAAGTGCCCAGGATGCTTGCAGAAGCCAATCAGAGTGGGGTAAGGCCAGTTTTAGAAACAGAGGTTTTCATTTATCCATTCAAGTCTATGCCCAGGAGATAGAGAGACGAAGTGGGTCAAGTTATGGACTTGGAGTTAAGAAGACTTGGCGTCACATTCTGCCTCTGTCACTTAGAGCTGAGAGACAAGGGTTAACTCCTTCCACCTCTGGGAACCTCACGTAACTCTAACCTCTGTTCTTGTCATAGGCAAGTTGTGATGATACAGGACAAAATCACAGATCCTTAGTACTTACTATATACAGGTAAAACAAAAGAGATTCAAGGCATTATCACTGCTTTTAAGAAGCTTACTGTCTTGTTTAAGGAAAAACATAGGAATAGGCTAAATAAGAAACAAACTAGAATGTGATAAGCACCGAAAGGAATGTTACTGACGGCAAAGGCTGGAGGAGTTCAGAGGAGACTGAAATTAGTATGACCATTCCAGGCTGGGGAAGTCTTCCTGAAGCGGAGACTTGAATCCAAACAAAAATCACACATGGGCTTTAAGTCTGAGGTTATTGCTATGGGTCACTTCCTTTGGATTCATTGTCATCAAAGTCATCATTGTTATTTACGTAGCACCTGAAAATTTGCCAGATGCTTTACATATGTTATTTCATTTGATCCTCACAAAAACTCTTGAGAGGTAGGTGCTGTTATTATTTCCATTATAGAGGTGAAGAAATAGACTGAGTGATGTTAAGTTACTTTCCCAGGGTCACTGTGCTGGTAAGTGCCAGGCAGGATTTGAACTCAGATTTTGCTGAGGTAGCTAAGTAGATAGAATGCTGGACCTGGAGACAGGAAGACTTGCTTTAGACACTTACCAGCTATATGACTCTGGTCAAGTCACTTAACCTCTGTTTGCTTTAACCCGCTGGAGAAGGAAAAAACAAACCATTCCAGTATCTTTGCCAAGAAAATCCCATAGACAGTATGTTCCATAGCAACATGAAGAGTTGGACATGACTGAAAAACAACTTCTTGACCCTGAGTCCCATACTACCTAGCTGGCTATGAGTCAGACTGATTCTCCTCTAGTATAGCACCAAAGAGGCAGGTTTGAAATTGATGCATTGAAATTTCAGGGAGGTAGAAAATAATTTCCCAACTAGAATTCCACTCTCATTCTGGTGTTAGCAAACTGATTCTTCTATCCAGCTCAATAAACTCCTTCCCTCACGCAAGGCTGGATCTCAAATGTCAGGCCTTCACTTCCAGGTCATAGCCCTCCCACCAAAAACCATCAACTCCAATTCAGTACAGGGAAAAGAGAACCAGCTGCCCAAAGGCCCCCAGGAGGTCCGCTCTTTTTGCCTGACTCACATAACCTCCCTAGACAAGGAGCAGAGCCCTTGCTCAGGTTACCTATGTATAATGGTATGTTTGGGGGACTTTGTTTCTAGTTTTCTTATATACCATTAGTTAGGGAACACCTACATTTGAACTTTCAGGCAGAATTGTTTCAGGTCACACAAGTCTATCACTGGCTTGTATCTTGTGAATATGTGTACACACCTACTAGACGTACATGTTACATAGAGCTTCTGAAGGGTTACTTCAACCATCTTTTCCAATTTTTTCATACTTTTGTCAGGGACAGAAGGCAGAACTTTCCCACTGAAATGTCAAAGCAGGCACAAAACACCTGGAAGGGGGTTGGTCCTGAGGCTGACAAGCAGGTTAAGATCTAGATTTTCCCAAGCTCCTGTGAGGGAAGCTGGGCTAAGCTTCAGGTGCCAGGAAGAAATGTCTGGTTTTGGGACCCAACCAAGGGAAACTCAGTGGGTTTTTTCCTGGGGTTTGACCTGAACCCAGGGCAAACATGGCGGTGGCGGTTTGGGCTGCGTCTGACTCTGAAATCTTGGATGTTAAGACTCCAGGTGGACTAGAATTGTGAGAGGTGGGGTGAAGGAGAAGTAGAAAGAGAGACATACAGAGAGAGAAACAGAAAGACAGACAGAGAGACAGAGAAAGGAGAAAGTGAGCCCATGTAGATTGCATGAGATAAAAGGGACACAAAACTCCTCTGATCAGAAAGTGCCTTACTTGACACAGCTCTAATAAGAATGCACAAATAAAACGGGAACCCTCACGAGCCCCGAGTTTTCAATGTCTCCTTGTAGAACACCAGAAAGTGAAAAACAGGCCAGAGATAAAGAAAGAGGAGCAAACTCTTCTTTATTCTCTTCCAGTGCCCTTTTTGTAGCTTTCCAACACCGCAGTTCCATCCCCCTTTACTCTCTTTCCCTGTGCCATCGGTCATGAATGAATGAATGGGTGAGAATGTTGGCTGCTGCGGTTTCTCTTCCTCCCCTTACCCCCAAAGTGATCCGTTCTCCTTCATGTCTGGCTGGAAGGGCTGCTCTGTCAAGTCCCAAACTTGAGCTCTCCTCTCCAGCCCCTCAGGGAAAGATGGGAATGCTAACATTAAGCTGTGGGTGGGGCAGCCCTGATAATTAGGTTGTATCCTAGCTTCCACCCGACTAATTGATACCACCTAAGATGTGGCTTGTGCAACTGCCCTGATTTATCACCCCTCCAAAGAAGCTCCCCCCTTAATAATAATAATGATAATAAAAGTTCTTAGTCTTAGGCAGAGTGTTCAAAGTGAGCCCCGTGGCTCTGGCGGACTCTGTGGTGTGTTTTACCAAGATCATACAATATCGTTACAAAGCCCAGAACACGATAAAGCCCAGGCCTCTTCCTTGAGGATGTTCTTTAGGACGGTCTAAAATGGGAACACAGATTTGATTAATAATCCCATCTGCTCCAGTCCACTAATTTGTTTCCAGGGGGGAAAGTGCCTTTGATCACAGGATGGCTGACTCGGGTACAACCTGGCCTGAGGTGTTTCCCCAGAGTAAAATATGGAGTTCTTCTCAACTCCCAATTCCATTTAATTTATTGTTTGTTATTGCTCAAGAAGAGCATGTTTTTACAGCTGAACAGATTTGGAAGCTGGCTTAGGGTGTTTCATTTCCTTCTATGAAGGGTTATAATACAGGGGATGGTGACCAGCTGTTCTCTGTTTCCATGGATGTCAGAACAAGGAGTGGGTTTGAACAACAGCAGGAGATGTTTCAGTTAGGTATGAGGAAGAACTTTCTGACCAGGAATAAGTTAATTATTAGGATATAACTCTAAAGGAACTTTGGATTTCCTTCCCTGAGATCTTTTCGAGCAGAATTCTATTATCTTCTTCTGGACTCAATTAAATTCTGGAGAATAGAAAATATGGTCCCTATGTCTGCATGAATCCAGCAGTTATTATCACCAGAGTTCTCTTTGTAGGTCATTGAGTGGGAAAAGGATGATGGGATATGCCTGAAAAGTTTCTCAGCCTCAGAAGAGGTGTACTTATTTTTCCTTTGATTCACATGTGATCAGGAAAGAATGATTCATGGGTGAAGTTTTGAAATAGTTGCATCTCAAGCTCAGGAGATCCAAAATCGAATTCATTATCTGTCCCCTCAAAGCCACCCCTCTTTTGAACTTCCTTATGTCTTTTAAGTGTTCCACTATCCTTATACACTAAGATTCAGAACCTTGATGTCATTCTCAACTCCTCATTTTCACTCATTCTTCGTATCTAATCAATTGCCAAATCTTGGCCATCTCAATCCTCACACCATCTCTTCTATCTGTCCCCTCCCACCTACAAGGGTAGTTCAGGACTTCATCTCCTTTTACTTCCTAATTGGTCACCCTACCCCAAGACTCTCCTTTCTCCTATATATTCTTTACCCAGCCAGTCAGTAACAACAAGCATTTATTAAGCACTTGGCATGTGTTAGGCACTCTGCTAAGCTCTGGGAATACAAAAACAGACAGTCTCTGCCTTCAAGATGCTTACATTCTTAATAGGGGAAGATAAAGCATAAAAGGGACTGAAAAGGGAGGAGAAGGAAGATAGAGAGGAGGACAGTGGTGAAGTCCAGAGTTCAGTGGTGAAAAATGGACAGATGGCTGCCCTGGGTACCCTCCTTAAATGGAAATTCTGGGGAAGTCTTCCAATCAGGAGAAGGGGCCATTCATTCTGAATTACAGGGCCAAAGTGATCTTTTAGAATGAAGAATTTTCTTTGGCATGATGGAGGACTTCAGATTGTAGCCTGTTGAGAACATCACAGTGGAATGATATTTCAGAACACAAATCTGGTCATGCTATCTATCTTCTCAACAATCTCCAAAGGCTCCCTACTGTTTCTAGGATAAAATGCAAACACCTCTGTGGTCCTGAAAACGTATCTGCCTCAACTGCATCTTCTCTGGCTCACTGCATGTTACCTCCTTCTACAAACTCTATAATTCTTTCTGTTATTTCTGATGCCACATATTTCATCTCTAGTGTCTTAACCTTTACCATGTCTAGAATGCACTTGCTCTATACTTCTACCACATAGAAGTCACAGGAAGTCCTTCCTTTCTTCCTTCTTTCCTTTCTTTCTTTCTTTCCTTCTTCCTTTCTTTTTTAATTCTGTCCTTTTTTTTTCTTGCTTTCCTTTCCCTTCCTTCCTTCCTTCCTTCCTTCCTTCCTTCCTTCCTTCCTTCCTTCCTTCCTTCCTTCCTTCCTTCCTTTCTTCCTTCCTTCCTTCTTTCCTTCTTCCAACTAGACACTAAACACCCCTCACCACTCCCATCCCCACACATTCAATAAAAACAAAATAAAATCTCTGCTTCATTAGGTTCTCATGCCCACTTCCTACTTCCCAATGACGGTATGCCAGACACCCTGCTTTTCAGAGTGAACATGGCTGCTCACACTGCTTGGCTGATCTGAGAGCCACAAACTGTGATCCACTAATAACATGGAAGACCATCAGACCTTGTAATCTGCCCTGCAAGTCCTTCCTAAGACTCTCTTGTCCTTACCACACTTGAGAGAATGGCTCTGTATCTCTGCCCTACAGGCACGACATATAACCTGCCTGTTCACTCTAAAGACCACTGGCCTTTGCCGTCCATCCCACAATGAATTCTTAGTACTTCTGGGCTTTGCCATTTGCCTTGCAACTGAACTTTCATGTATGTATTATTTCCCTCCATTAGATAATAAGCTCCTTGAGAACAGGGACTCTCTCTCTCTCTCTCTCTCTCTCTCTCTCTCTCTCTCTCTCTCTCTCTCTCTCTCTCTCTCTCTCTCTCCTACTTGTATCCCTAGCACTTAGCAAAATGCTTGACACATAGTTATAACTTAATGAACTCTTTTGTTCATTCATTCCATCAATATCCACACGTAATAAAAATAAAGTAAGGATGGCTCCCAGAGTGTTAAGTAGACCTCCTGTTGCAAACTTACTGTAAGATATGGACAATAGTTGCACAGATTGGGAAATGATGAAGTTGCAGTATTCATCACCAATCATCAATATGATTGTAGGTACATTTGAGTATATTCATTTGGAACTTATTGTAGAATATTGTATAAATTTTTATTTTCTCCCAGATTGCTTTCAAGTTTTCCCAGAAGTTTTTGTCCCCAAGTAAACAGTGGGTAGCTGAATTCAATTGTTTCTGACTCTTGCTTGTGGAATCTGTTGTACTGATCTACTCTTCTCTTTTATAATTAATGACAAGTATTTTGTTGACTACTACTTTGCGAAATAATCTGTAATGTAAGATACTGTCCATTTCATACATAAAAACTTTAACTGATGAAAAAGGCAGAAAAAGAACCTTTGTGTAATGAAAAAAACTAAAATTTGCTTGTGAAATGTCTATCAGATAAAACGTGGAGAGACCCTGTCTGCTAAGAGAATCAGAGAGATAATTTCTCTGCAGATGAGTGTTCTCAGAGGACCCATTTGAAGGCTGAGAAATGACTGATATTATCAAGTCACTGAAAGGCCATAACACTTTTCTCAATTCCCTACTGGGCATGCCTTTGTGTGAAAAGAGATTGTCACTGGTTCATAAGTTCAGGAGAAAAAGAAAATAGACTTTACCCAGAAGGAGAAGAGTAAGCACTAGAAAGGAAGCAGGTAGCAGAGAAGCAGCTTCACATATAACTTGCTCCTGAAGGGATCAAGGGCATCGATCCCTGCAGTCCAGAGCTGTGAGTTTCCTTGAGAACATGGGTTTCCCCAGGCATGTCACTCCTGCAAGTTTTCCATAAGTATGCACCCACATTCCTCCACAGACATTGTGTGAATTGATGCAGGTTTAAAGGAAGGCTGTAAAGTCTGGATTATGCCAACATTTGCCTTTTAATTAGTAACTTCAGTATCTATTTATTTATACTTTTGCCTTATCATTAAGTAAATGTTTTATGCGAAGAGTTAATGATATTATTATTGAAGATTGATTTCATGTAAATGGGAAGCAGGTTGATAGGACTTGATAGGACTACAGAGATTAGGAGTAGGAGTAAATGATTTCCCTAACGCCCCACCCCCCACCCCCACTCCAGGATTGCCCCTAGGACCCGGAGTGAGTTTTAGCTGTAGCTTTGGAATGATCCTATCTCTTTGGAATCTTAATACCTGCCAGCATGAACACAGGTTGGGGTGAGCAAGCCAGGTCAGACAGCAAACATATGTGTAGTCAGACACCGTGAATGAAAAGTTTAAAGGGACTTTACTGATTGTTCTGCAGCAGCCAGGTTTCCCAGTGGATGTGTGCTGGGCCTATGGTCAGGAAGACTTACCTTCGTGAGTTCAAATCCAGCCTCAGACACTTCCTAGCTGTGTGACCCTGGCCAAGTCCCTTAACTCACTTTCCTCATCTGTAAAACGGAAAACCATTCCAGTATCTCTGTCAAGAAAACCCCAAATGTGATCCTGAAAAGTTAGACATGATTGAAAAATGACTAAAAAGCAATAACACTGATTACTATACCCAGTCTCCACATTTTTAAGACTCTTCCTCTTCTTCAATTCTTTTATTATTTCCCTCATCATTACATCCAGAATTTTGTTAGTACTATAGATTACTATATAGCCCAGTATAATGTTCTTAGGTTTAAAGAATATTGAACTTTTGATGTCGCCTGGTTTGAGACTTATCTAACTTGTTCCACTGGTGTAATTTACTAATATTTAACCATTACTAAATAGTTTGAGCAATTATTACTTTATAATAAAGTTTGAGATCTTGAATGCTATTTCTTCTTCTTTCTTACATTTTTGTTATTATTTGAGTTTCTTGGTAATTTGATTGGTATGCCTCTGTGTGTGTGTGCATGCGCACATGCGTGTACATGTAATTGAGGCCTCACAATGGATTGCAAATTTCTGGGAAACAAAATCCTAGATCATGCTACTGACTCCAACATGCCTTTTCTTTTACAATGCTAGTTCACATTGCAAGTACTATGCCCTTTTACTCCTACATTAGAAAATATTTCTTACTGCTTCTTTATCTTTTGTATCTACAAATGAATTTTATTATTGTTTTGTCCAGTTTTGCAACATAATCCCAACTACAGCACTCTGCTCTCTCTTTAGTAGGAATAAAATTATTTTTTCCTTAGCTATAGCTGTCTGGTGTACAAACTATAATAATTATGCACCATCTGCCCTGGCCTTTCTATGACAATGCTTATCTTAAAATCTAGTTTGGAAAAATAATTGATTAGCAACCTTTCTTATTTTTTTTCTTACATAAGTATTTAAAAGATCAGTGATTTCATTAGCGTGGGTGCTCCCTTCACTAATAAAGATCAAAATCCCTCTAAGTCATCTCATTTTTCATTCGTGTCTAAGTTTCTAATAATTCTTTCCCATAGAGTATCTAACCAAGCATGTTAGGTGTATAAAGATTTGACACACAGCATCTATTTGTTGTCTCTGATTGCTGTTTATGAAAAGTTTACCTCGTTTTCTAAGCATTCATATCCTTGACAGTGTTTTCTATGTCAGTTCTTAAATGCAAGTTGTTATCTGTAAAATACTGAGGCCTGCTTCTGTTTACCAGTCATCCTTCTGTTGCTTTTTGGGGGTTATTTACAGCTTTAATTCTTCAGAGATTTCAGTGTTCCAGTATCCACAGCCATATGCTAGTGTTAAATAGATGTCTTTTCCAGCATTGAGCAGTCTGGTTCATTGAAAGCACTATTGCTTCTCAAATGCCATTCTTCCTCTCATTTTCCTATAGAATTCAAAATCACAAGTTTAAATTTGGAAGGTACCATAGTAGCTGACTATTCCTATCTGGAGCTGGAAAAAAATATCCAAAACAACCTATCATCAAGTGTCATCCCATTTTTGATTGACCATCTCCAATGAGACAGAACCCACAACTTCCTGAGGTACCACATTCTACTTTCTGGTGACTGAATCGTTAGAAAGATTTTCCTTAAACACAGGCTAAATTTACCTCCTTACAACTTTTACACATTAGTATTGGTTCTATCTTTGGTAAACAAATAGAATAAATCTATTCCCTCTTCCAGGTGACAGGCCTTCATATACTTGTAGACAACTATCAGTTAGGTAGGACAATGGATAGAGGGCTGAACCTGGAGTTAGGAAGGCTCATCTTCCCAAGTTCAAATCTCAGTTCGGATGCTTATTTGACCCTGGGCAAGTCATTTAACCAGGGGTGGGAAACCTATGACCTGAGGCCAAAAGTGGTCCTCTAGCTCCCCAAATTCGACCCTTTGAATCCAGATTCAGTCAAAGGACCACACTTGATGACCTAGAGGGCCACATGTGGCCTTGAGGCCATAGGTTCCCCACCTCTGATTAACCTCAGTTTTCTCACCTTGTAAAATGAGCTGGAGAAGGAAATCGCAAACCACTAGCTTATTGATGTCCTTCTGAAGCTCTTGTATCCAGAAATCTAAGCAGGGCATAGCACAGAGAGACTATCTCATTATTCCTAGAAGCTATACTTCATTTAATGCAACTCAAGATCTCCTTGCCTTTTTGGCTATTATATCACATTGTTGTTATATTAAACTACAAGTGTACTAAAATCCCCAGATTTTTTTTTCCTGCCAAACTTCTAACCCATATATTGTATTTATGAACCTGATTTCTTGAACTCGAATATAAAACTTTATATGCATTCCTATTAAATTTCATTTCATTATTTTTAGGTTTATGCTCTAGACAGTTAAGATCTTTTTGGATTGTGATTGTCAACCAGTGTGTTAGCTAACCCTGTTTTGTGTCATTTGATTTGATAAACAGGCCATCTGTGCTTTTACCCACGTCACTATGAAACACATTAAAGAGCACTGAGCTAAGCATAGATCCCTGATGACCTCCACTTAAGAATCCCTGCCAAGGTGACAACAAATCTTCAACGATTACTCTCTAAATCCAGCCAAAAAGTTCCAAATCTATTTAATTAAATGACCATCTAGTTCATATCTTTCCATCTTCTCCACACAATTAGTATGAGATAGTTTTTATCAAATTCTTTGCTGAATAAAATAACAACCAAAACCAAAAAAAGTAACTTAAGAGATTAAGTTCATTAGTCCTCTGCAATTTTTGTGTAGGACAGACATCTTAAAATGCTAATTTGACAGACTTCCAAAACAGACATGTGGTACAATCTGGGCAATTTGCATTTTTATCTATTTTTTTCCCCCTAATGTGGCCACTTAGATATATTTCCTTCACCAATACTATAGATTTCATTGAGAATTTTGAGTATTCAGAGGTTTGATAAAATTACTATAATCTCACAGACTGGAAATACTTCTTGTATCTACAGCTTAATAAAGACATTTTCCAAGATACTGGGCAATGCCTTTGGCTTGTAGAACAAATGTATGCATGTAGTCAAGTCTGCTGTGTAATCTTGTTCAATTTGAATGGATGATGAGGTTCTGAGGAATCCGAAGGAGTCCAAAGTGAGCTCTGTTTCATGATACTCTGAACTAGTTTCCTCTATGAATTCTCCTGACTTTAACCAACTCTTTTAATCATGACTTAAATAACACCATTCCCCTTCTCAGGGATGAACCCTCACTTAGGGCCTGCTAATTGACTTACAAATCTTTGGGTAGCTTTGGGCTCCTACTTCCTCTTCAGTATAGGAAACAATGTCCTAACAGCCCTATAGAAAGTCACAAAAATCTATTGATTCTCTTCTCATTTTTATACAGGATGATCATGCTGTATTCATGGACCACTTTTATAAAGATTTTTCTAGAGGCAGGAAAAATATTTTGTGGGCCATAAGTCAACAATGAATTCCTGATAGCCTTTATTTGAAGGGAAAACACTATACATATTGGTTGTTTTCTTTTTAAGACTCAGTCTCCTCTATTCTGAGGTCATTTCTCTCATGGTTTCCTCCTGATTTTGATTAGTACTGCAGAGTACTGGTTAATACAATATAATATTCTTGGCCTAAACAAACACAGTACTTCTAATTTGTCTTGGCTCTGGCTTATCAAAACTATTTGACTAATATACTTTCCTTTTTTTTTTTTTTTTACTATTACTAAATATTATTGGTTATTAATGTTTTATAATAAGTCTTGAGGTCTTGAAGTGTTATTCATGTAATAAGTCAACAAACATTTATTAAATGCCTACTTTGTGCCAGGAACTGTACAAAGAATTAAGGATATGAAGAAGAACAAAAACATTCTCTGCCCTGAAAAAGTTCAGAATCTAAAGGGGGAGAAAAACACAAATTTTGTTCAGTTGTGTCTGACTCTGGGACCCCATTTTGAGTTTTCTTGGCAAAGACACTGGAGTGGTTTGCCATTTCCTTCTCCAGCTCATTTTACAGATGAGGAAACTGAGGCAAACAGGATTAAATAACTTTTCCAGGATCATATAGCTAATAAGTGTCTGAGGCCAGATTTCAAGTAAGGAAGATGAGTGTTCCATGACTCCAGGCCTGGTACTCTATCCACCAGGCCAGCTAGCTGCTATGAACTCTATACAGTGTGGCACCAAGGTGATATTCACAGAGGCTACAGTGACTGTGAACACGTTGGCACAGTTCTGAATCGCAGAATGCAGCAGACTCTACACTTGGAAGACAGAACCAAAACATTTATTCAGATACCAGAAAGCCAAATCCATCATAGTAACAAAGAAATACATCATAGTAACCAAGAAGTCTATAAACATTATTAGGCCTGGCCACAAACAAACACTTACAGACAGCTGCCTGCTTCCTCTGTCCTCCCCAGCTCTGACTAGTCTGACCAACTTCCTCTCAGCTCTGCTCCAGCACCACCTCTTCCTCTTCCACTCCTTCCTGCTCCCCCCCTTCATGTTCCATGTGATTTGACTCATGTGGCTCAAGCAGGTCACATGGGCCTATTAGTGAATGCGAAAGATTTTCCCATTTAAATTATCATTACAACAAATTAAATAGGAACTAAAATTAAGGAAAGAAGAGGGAGGGAGTAAAATTAAGAGGAACTGGAAGAAGCTTCCTGTAGAAAGAGTATTATATTTAGAGTTGTTGATAATATACATTAGTAAAATTGATATATGATTTTGAGTACTAGAACCATTTAGTCTTGTAAAAGCAACTTGAGAGGAAAACTTTTTTTCTATTTCAGAGAATATTTTTTATAGCCCATGTAGTAATTGTTCATTAAACATTTGAAAGATTTTCTATATAAATCTTCCTAGATCAGTATGTATTTTTTTCTCTTGTAGTTTATTCATGATTGACTCAATAGTATCTTCTTAAATTGGATATTTATATATATATATATATATATGTGTGTGTGTATATATATATATATATGTATATATGTATACATATATATACACCCACACTTATACACACATATACATAGCTTGCTTTATTAATTTGATTATTTAATATTTTTGTAGATTCTCATCCACTTCCTTTGAATTCTCAATTTGACTTGTATATAATAGTGTCTTATAGTTACAGTTTGTAATAATTTTTCAAATCTTCTCTATGCTTGATGTGAGTTTCACATTATTCATTATTTATTTTGATAACTTAATTTTCCTTTCTAATAAAAATAGCTCTTGTCTTTATCAGTTCTATATTCTTCTTATTTTCAAGTCACTATTTCTCTTCTTTCTTGCAAGATTTTTCTTTTTGAACTTTTTTAGGATTCTGAGTAATATGATAAAATGGAGCTAGAACTGGCCTTAGAGTAGGCAGAACTAAGCTTAAGTACTGCTTCCAACATACTTTTTATGTTATCCTGGTCAGTTCACCTAATCTCTCAATGCTCTAGGCAGCTCTCTAAGACTACTTTTCAGAGGTGTTAATCTGTATTGGTGGAAGGAGTTTCCTCACTTACAGTTCACTTTATCCTTGAAATCACAGAACCAGTCCCTACCCCTATCTAGAAATTTGGTTGTATACTCAGTCTATCAATGCTCCTTTTCTATTCTATCAATGTAAGTTTTCAATGATTCTCCATTGAAGACTACTTAGATGTTTTCCACTAGCTTTTGGTATGTTTGGTCATTATTATAATTTTCTTTATTTTAATTTTTTTATTGTTTTAATGATTTGTTCCTCGATCCACTCATTATTCAAAATCTAGTGGCTTAATCTTCACTTAGATAAATATCTTCTCCTCATATTTACTTTACTAATTGCTAAAAGATATGTTTATTACTTCTTACTTTTCCATTTGTGATTGTTTATGATCTAACACAAGATCAATTAATTGTGAGGTCCAGAGAAATTGAAGCATTCTTTAATAATTTGCTCATTTATCACCAATGGGCTTTCATATTTAACTTTTTTCAGTAGCATGTTCAGCTTTCTAACTTACTTGTATTTCTATTGGATTTATCCAGTTCTGGGAGAAGAATATTAAGATCATTTATACTTATTGTATTGTTACCTATGTATTTTTGCAATTTCCTTAGCTTTTCTTTTAAAGAACTCAGGATAATATTCTATTTGTTTTATATGATTTTAATAATTTGGTTTTATCATTATCAATGAAGCCTTTAAACAAATAGTGTCTTTGTTTGTCTTTCCTGATATCAATTATTATTCTTGCCTTAACTGAAATCATGACTGTGACTCATGCCTTTTTAAGTATGATCTGAAACATAATAGATTTTGTTTCAGTCTTCATTTTCACTTCATGTTTCCACAGTGTTTCCAAACAAATTGGTACTATAAGCTCATTCCCTTGGCTGCCATCTCTCTTAATAAAGATGTAAGCCTTTTCGGACTTTTTATTGTGACAACACTTTACATCAGCTAAACTTCTCTAAGAAGTGATAATTCCTTCACTTTTATCCAATTTTTCACAGTTGGTGCTTTTATAAACAAATTGAGTTCTACCTACTTTGATAATCTTAAGTGCCTCCTTGTAATCTTTATCCTTTTTTTTCTGACTTGGTGTTTATTTTAACTTTTTCCCTAAAAGGCATTGCTCTTGCTGGATACAAATAGTTGATTTCATAATGACTGGTATAGTTGTAGCCAGGCAATCTCTATGTTTCACGGTAAGTTAGTTTCAACTTTTATGATGTTCTTCTATACTTTGTATGTCCAGTGCTTTCATACCTTCTTCCTGAAGAATACATTTATAATATGGAGATTCACAGTTTCTAGGGATTTCTCTTTTTGTGTTCTGCTATCTAAAAAGAAATAATCTTCTCTTTTGGTATTTAAAGCCAGAATATAAAATTACACACACACACACACACACACACACACACACACACACACACACACACACACATACACACACACACGGTTAGTAAGTTAGTTAGTTAGAATGTGACTCTTCTTTTTGGTCACATCTTTTTTCTGCTCCAAACACTTTAACATGTCTTTATTGCTTACCAAATAAAGGTCAAACAAAAAGTATGTGGCTTCCAAGGTTCTCTGCAATCTGACACTACTTTCCCTCCCTTGCTTTATTTCATTTTATACCATTTTCCATAATCTGTTCTTCCCTCAAACTCTATTCTCTGTTTCTGTACATGTCCCAGTTTTTCTGCCTCTTTCTCTTTCCTTAGGTTATACCCAATGTTTGAAATAATGAACTGGTGCCATCCTTTAACCAACTTTATTTTGGATTTCTCCTTATCATTTAAAACCCAATTAAATGACTTATCTTTTAGGAAACTTTCTATTACAATTCAAGACACATATGACTTTTCACCCATTCAGAGCTCATAGGACACTATTTTGTACCTCAGATACAACCAATACATTTTGTAATACAAGTGCTTGTGAAAATATATTCAACAGCTAGACTAGAAGTTACATGAAAACAGGGACTTTGTCATATTTAAATTTATTGCATATTCATGGATTTGAATTAGCCAGGTGTTGAAATGGATAGAGTGCTGGGCCTGGAGTCAGGAAGATCTGAATTCAAATAAGCTTTACGACCTTGGGCAAGTCACTTAACCTTTATTTCAGTTTCCTCAACTATAAAATGAGTATAATTATAACACCCAATTCCCAGGATTGTTGTGAGGATATAATGAGATAGTATTTGTAAAGCACTTAGCACACAGTTCCTTGTACGTAGTAGATGTGATATAAATTCTAGTTATCATTATTAGTATTGTTATTATGTTCAGAACGGAAATCCTAAGCCCTCTTTTTCCACCTATCTGCTGCCATTACTGCAGAAGGATAAGGGGATCACACAAACCAAGAACCATTTTGTACATTTCCCCTACCTATTTCATGAGTTGTTTGGGGCCAGAATATTGATGGAATTGAGTTGGTGTGAGATAACTCCACCTCAACATCTATAAATGCGTATTCCCACAGCATTACCTGGGACTGCTTCAAAGCAAGTAAGTTGTGGGGAACACCTAGAATAGTCTGGGTTAACCGCCCATATGGATCTCTCTGGGACCCAAATCTTGGGGCAAGAAGAGTACAAAAGTTTTTAGAATTTTGGTGGGGAATTCTAGAGACTCCACAGAACTTAGTAGCTAACTGGTTTTAACCTTTTTTTGCTAGAGGCTTTCATCTCCATGAATTGTATTTAATAACCTTGAAAACTATTCTTACTTGAGGGCATTAGAATATAGTTTTATTAAAAGATATTTTATTTCAACCCTTAGGTTTCAAGTGAATGATGCAGAATCATTACCAGGATACTTGTTATAGCAAATGTATGATATGTATTACATGTAAATAATATTTATTTATACTGTTTATAGGAATCACATACATATATATATACACATATGTCTGTGTATATAAATAAAAATAAAATATATACATATAAATATGCATGTATATGTGTCTCATTTATGTATATACATGTGTATACGTCTGTGTAAACTGGTAGCCAAATGTCTAGTAATGAACATGTAGGTAGAATGTTTATCAGATATTCAAAGAAGCTTCCAGGACACAATTAGGCATTGGGATAGGGCTATAGAAACAGAAAATGCAGTTGTATCTCTATGCTCTTAATTTTATTAACACAAGTATTTACAAGTCTTTAAATTAACAGTAGTTCATGCAGTTATGTTATTATTGTCCTAGAAATTGTTGTGGATTCACCATTACACAGAAAGTGATTAAAATTAATGAGATAAAATGCCACAGGAACAAAATTATGATGAGGCCACTCTTTTAAGGTATTGCTGCTATTTTAACAACAATGCACTTTGCCCCAAATCTTGCAACTCACTTTGTGCATAGTGAAAACCTGAAGCACACTTAAGAGATCCAGGATGTATGAACACCTACCATAGGATTAGCAAGTTGAAATAGCGATGGTACCTTTTAAAAAAATGTATTCACAATTTCAAATTTTGTTTAATTTGAGAAACATTTATTTGTATCTCTCGTTCATCCTTTGTTTTGAATAGGACCAATGACATCAGGAGGTGATGTATTGACTTGTGTATGAAATGGATTTAAGTAAGGCAAAATTGCAGCAAGCCATCAGCCTCACTCTCTCTTCCAGAGTCATCATACCCAGTGACAAGATAAAAGTCAAGGCCACCATATACAATGTACTTTGTTAGGTGCTAAGGAAACAAATACCAAAAAATGTAAACATAAACCCTAATCTTTAAGAGCTTACATTCTACATCTTATTTGGAAGAAAAAAGATAACAAATGAAAATAGCTAAATGCTAATATAAGATAATAACTTATAAGTGCCCAAATTATTGATATGGAAAACCACTACTTAAGTTGAAAGAAATGAAGAGAGATATATATATATATACGTATATATATATATACGTATATACATATATACATACATACATACAATATAAATATATAAGCCGATGTATATATATATATATATGTACATATATACACATATGTATTAGTCATGAAATGTTAATTTCCCCAAAGGTATTAAGGCAAAAAAAGGGGAGAAGTGGGGAGAAGAGAGCAGAAGAAGGAAAAGGAGAGAATCAATGATATTTTTCTCTGAATGGAGGGTTATACTATGGAAGAAGAAAGCCTGAGAATTTTGCCACAAAATTTTTTTTCCACCTTTGGAATGATAGGATCAAGGCCAAAGACTTACATTGTAAGATCTATGGCCCCACTTCCTGAGTGGTCCTTAGTTAGTTTGGGAAGGCCATGTATAAACCTGAGATCATCTAGGGGAGGCAAACAAATGATCACTAGCTCATGTCATGTAGGGATCTACTGAAGATAGTGAGGATGTTTACCCTAGAAGAGGGAAATTTTAGGAGTGATTTGATAGTCATCTTCAAGTATTTAAAGTTGAAGTTGGAATTGGATTGAATTGAAGAGGAATTGGATTTGTTCTTCTTGGCACCAGGAGAAAAAATAAGGAGCAATGGGCAGAAATGTAAAGAGGCAGATTTAGACCTGGTGTAAGGAGAAAACATCTTAAGAAAGCTATCTAAAAATAAAATAACCTGCTTGAAGACAATTTTTCTCTCATTGGAAGTATGACTAGATGATCATTTGTGAGACATGTTCTATGGGATCCTTTTTTTTTCACATATGACTGGAACTAGATAGACAATGAAGTTCTTTCCAACTCTGTGATTCTGTATTTCCTAACCTAATTGGCAGAACTGGAGAGTCCACCAATATGCTGAATAGAACTAGTCCAACACCTAAAATTCTAGAAGTAAAAAAATCATAATGAATTTAGGAAACAATATAGTTCATCTTGGAATAACAAAATCAATCATATGACCATCCAAATCTGGAATTAATTCTGTGAATGTGTAGACTGCTGCTAGGCATGGGAAAGAAATACATAAAAAGTATTCCCTGATTTAATGGAGTTTTTCCACCTTAATGCACATTTAGTTGATGTGTCATATTACATAAAATAAGGGAAATAATTATGTAAAAACAATGTAAGAGCTATGGGAGAAATAATTGTTGCTAAGGGTATCATAGAAGATTTTATAGAAGGGGTGCTATCTGAATTGGGCATTAAGGAATGAGTTGGCATTCAATAGTCAGAAAGAAGATGAAGGTACATTTCAGAGACAGGGAACAGATTGATCAAAGGCTTGAAAATTGGATAGCTTTTTAAGAGACTTTTTTAAGCAACAAATAGTCCAGGTCATCTTGTTTGTACATAAACTTGTAGATTTTATGTAATTAGTATTGTCTGTTTCATCTTCTGTCTATTTCATCTCACCATGTTTAGTGACGAACTCTTCCTTTATCCATTGATCTAAAAGGTACTTTCTTATTTGCTCTAATGTTTCATACTGTGGCCTTTTATATATAGGTCATATATTTATTTGAATCTTATCTTGGTACGTGGTGTGAAGTGTTGATCTCGACTGCTGTCTAATTTTCTCAGTTTTTGTCAAATAATAAGTCCTTCCAATAGCTGGAAGTTAGGGATTTATGAACTTTAGGTTACTTTTACTTCTGTGTATTATGCACATATTCAATTCCACTAATCTCTCTATTTTTAATCAGTTCTAAATTATTTAAATTTATTTATAATTATATAAATTACATATTTTTTGTTTATTTATAAATGTTTGTTTATTTGTAAGTAAAAAATTTAAAAATAGATAATAAATTAAATTATATAACTTTATAATAAAGTTTCAGAACTAGCTTTGCTAGATCCCATTCCTTCACACTTTATTCTTCATTGATTCCTTTGAGAATTTTGACCTTTTTTCCCCTTCAGATGAATTGTGTTATTATTTTTCTCTTTCAATCTTTTGGTAGATTGATTGATATGGCATTGAGTAAGTAAATAATTTAGATAATATTGTGACATTGTAGCCTCTTTGCTAGTATTTAAATTTTTTGTGTCAATGTCCATTAGAGATATTGGTCTAATATTGAGTAAATAAAGTAAGTAAAGAATAGGATAATGGAGTTATTATTAAGGAATGGGTTGGCATAGGAATAGTCTAAGCTCTGCTTAGACTCTCTAGTTTAATTATCAAAACCACGTGTGTGTCATACGTAGTCCCCTTGATCCTTTTCTCTTATACCTCCCCGCTGCTCTTTGCTCCCTTTATATTTGAAGGTGTTTCATCTGGTATACGTATGTAATGGATTTTCTTTTCTCTTCCTTCCTCTCTTTTTCTTTTTTTTTCTCTTTAGCAGTAATCTCTGGATTGTTTTTCTGAGTGACTTGTTTTCATCACTTTTCTTGTATTATTTAATGAATTATGATTCTGAATTTGGGTTTTTTTTTGCTTTTTTTTTTTGATCCTGTTCTTCTGGAGGATCTATTATCTTTAAGGTGTTTCTGCACATCTGACTAAGAAGTCAATGACTTATTTTCTCATTATTGTCTTTTGTTTTTCTTATGCTAGATTTCCTTCCAATTTACCATATTTTTATTTCAAATCAATTGTTTTCTCTTTGGCTCCTTTGGTGAAAACCCACCACTTTCATTTCCCCCACTCTGATCTGTTAATTATTTTGCTTTCAAGATTTAAATTCTATTACTTGTTCAATCCTTATTTTTTTCTATGAGGCAAACAAGGTTAAGTAACCTGCCCAGTATCATGCAGCTGGTAAATATCTGAGACCAGATTTGAAATCAGGTTTTCCTGCCACCAGGCTCAGTTCTCTATCTACTCTGTGTGCAAGTCAGGACATCACCCTTGTGAAGTCATTGATCCTCTTTGAAAATGAAGAACCACAGGAGCAAGAGCAAAAACAACTTCTATGATAGATTTCCATTTCTCTTTTGATCCATTTTGGAATTTCTTATCATCCTATGCTTTCTTAGGATCCTGCATCCTTTGTTTATTTGGATGCCTTTACTTCATTTTGAAATATTTATCAAGAGAGATTTGTACTCTCTTGGAGGGTTTAATACTCATCCTTTATTATATTATTAAGATCTTTTCTCTTCATGCATCTGTTTGTGATTTTCATTCTTGATTGGACTTTCTTCCTCTTGACCCCTTCCATGTTTCAGCTTTTTCTCCTTATTCTCCATTATCCTATTCTTTACCCTTATGGAGTGATAAACTTTATCCTCCTTGGCCTTCTTTGCATAGACTCAGATTCCTAGATTTTATTTTTAATGTAATATTTGTTTTTATTTATTTCTTCGATAGTCTGGATAAAAATATGGTTCTGGAGCTCCTTACTCCTCTCCTCACCTTTTTGTTGGAAAGTTCTTGACCAGTTAAAAACCAGCTTCAAGAAATATTCATTTTTTTCCTCCTGCTCTCACTTTCATTTCTCTAAGATATCTCTCTATCTTATTTTTCAATCATGAGAGTAATCCACAGCTATTTTTCCTTTTCCTCTCAAAGATCCTCAAATAATTTCACATTTCTGCAGTAAATGAAAGTATTTTTATCTTTTTTAAATACCTAGTAACCCCTTTCTTGGTCTTTGGATTTCTTTATTGAATTTCTTTAATTTGCATTTCAGATGGCCTTCTTTTCTTGTGTTTCTCAGATTCTTGTAAAAGAATATGTAGGACAATTGTTGGAGAGGCTATAGAAAGATAAAAAGACAGATTATATATTGATGGAGCTGTGGATTAATCCAATGATTCCAGAAAGTAGTTGAAAATTTACATTAAAAAGCACTAAACTGCACCTCAGGCATTTCTTAGTTTTGTGACCCTTAGGAAGTTGCTTAACCTCTGTTTGCCTTAATCCACTGGAGAAGGAAATGGCAAACCACTCCAGTATCTGTGCCAAGAAAACCCCATGAACAGTACTAGCACACTATTGTCCACAGGGTCAAAAAAGTGTCAGACGTAACTGACTGAATAACTGAATACACGTACATGCATATACATATATATGTGTATATGTGTGTGTATATAGGTGTATACACACACATTTGTATAGTGTGTGTGTGTGTGTGTGAGTGTGTGTGTGTACATACCCTAGTCTTTTCTCTGAGAGTCAATTCAGCATCACCAATTGTATGTTGGACATTTCAGACTGGTGCCTTGGAAACATCTCAACCTTAAGAAGTCCAAGCAGAACTGATAATCTTTCTCCCCAAGATACATTCCTTTTCTAAACTTCTTTATTTCTGTTGACGATGTCACCACGCTTTTAATCTCCTTGGTTTATAGCCTTAGTATCATTCTCAATTCCTCCTTTCCTCCATATGCAATCAATTGCCAAATCTTGCTGTTTCTACCTCCCCCAACATTTCTTTCATATGACTCCTTTCTACTCATACAACTCCCACCTTATTCATATCCTCCTCACTTCTCATTTGTGAACATGACTAAGGGATTTTTTTGTTTCTTTAATAGACTTTAAGTAAGTTCATTAAAAGTCAACAATGTGGAATGACAACAATAACAAGAATGGGGGTGTGCTTAAGCTACATTAATAAAAGTGCAGTATCTGGAAAGAGAAAGGAAACAATTTCACTTTATATTACCTTGGTCATACCATATCTGGAGTATCGTTTTTGGTTCTGGATGCTACCTTTTACTAATAAAAGATCGAGGTTTTCAGTGGTCAAAATATACCACCAAAATGATGAGGCTTTGCTGATGACAGATATTCATAATTAAGACAGGAATGTGGCTTGTGTGAGTGGAGAGCACTGGTCTTGACTCCTGAGGTTACATTTTGTTCTGGTTCAAATTTATTTGAAGCTCAGCCAGAGAGGATTTGGGGACTATCTAAGAGTGTGGAACCCTAAATTAGATAGCTATCTACAAACAGAGGCTTTGATCTCACTCTAGTCATATGGGTTGAAAAGGAAAGACCTAATCTTAGCCTGGGGACTTCTAGCTTTTGTTAGCAGGGTGTGGTGGTTATGACTAAAGAGCTGTCAGCCTCCACTTAACATGAAGAGGTTCTTGCCACTACATCCTAGCTTACTGAAGTTGAGATGACTTTGCTGGTTCTGAATGGAGGAGCCTAGAAGATAGTGGCAGGGAATAGTCCCCAGCAGAAATACTCAGAGCCTCAGAGGAGCTGACCAAAATAGCTGTGTGCCAGCAGGGATGATAATAATTAACCATAATAACATCTAACATTTATGTAGCACCTACTATGTGCCAGGGGCTGAGCTAAGCACTTTAACATATATTATCTTGTTTGATATCATTTGATCCCTGCAGACTTGTGAGAAGTAGACGCTATTATTAGTCCTATTTTACAGTTGAGGAAACTGAGGCAAACAGAGGTGAAGACACTTGCCCATGGCCATACAGCTACTTAATGTTAGAGTGGATGTGAACTCAGGTCTTCCTCACTCCAGACAGAAAATTCTATCCACTGCACCATCTTGCTAGCCCATTTATTTGTGCAAAAAGGCACTATGTGGCAGGACTAGTGAAGCAACACAGCCAGTAGAAATCCAGTTTCCTGGGAGGAGCAAGCCCCAGAGTCAACAGAACATTTTTTTTGCAATAGGGATTTCATAAAGAGAAAAGAACATACCTACTGAAAGTACCAAGATGACATCATCAGGGCTCTCATGGGTCCTGCAATGTCTTCCTGCATTTTAATCACCCTTTCACATAAATTCTTCGTGTTTATGCTCCTCATAGATTATCTTTCCCTACTAAAGGTGTATTTATTTCTGGATGAATGTTCTGAGGTTAATGGAGAGAGGGAGAAGGAGAACTTTCTATTGTATGTCTGATTAAGCTATAAATGATTTTGCTTTGAACTAATATACACTGACTGACTAAAGTAAGAGTTAATACATATGTGAGGATTTGAGAACTATATGTATATTATATATTATCATAATAATATATATTGTATTATATAACGTAGCATATATTGTAATGTGTATATATGTATATGTGTGTGCATACACACACATATAATTGGATATGGACCTATAAAGTATCTTGAACCTGGGATAACTGTTCTGGGAGCCCAATGTCTGAGAAGAGGATGCTTCTGTATTCATTAGAAAGACGACTGATCTTGTCAAGGGTGGAAGAGCAACTCAAGACAATATCATTGCAAGATTTTTTAAACAAGCTCCAAATGATTGCAGTAGAGGAGATTTAGAGGGATACAGTAGTCTTTCTCACATATTTGAAGGGTAACCATGTGCAAAAGGGATTAAAATTGTTCTGCTTTGCTCAAGAGGAAAGAAATAGAAGCAATGGGTAAAAATTATAAGAATGAAGATTTTCACTCAATATAAGGATAATAAATATCCTTAATAATAATAATATCTTCATAATCTAATAATTAGAACTGTTTCAAAACAATACGGTGGGATGCTTCATGAAGAATCTCTTGTCACTAGTATTGTTCAGGCAAAAACTAGATAGGTACTTGTTAGATGGGATTCCTGCTCTGGCATGAATCAGCCTGGATGACCTTTGAGACTTTTGCAATAACTAGAGATTCTGATTGTTTGGTGGAAAAGGGTAGAAAAGAAATTCAGGCCCTAATCTGTTGCTTATATCTAGGCTCCTAATAACCTGTATGAAATGAAAGGAAGCCTCAAGTCTTGAAAAAATGGCCATCTTGAAAGCAAAAACATTAGGTTGGGCAGCTAGGTGGTACAGCAGATAGAGTGCCAGGTCTGGTGTCCAGAAGACTGATCTTTGTGAGCTCAAATTTGGCCTCAGATACTCACTAGCAGTGTGACACTAGGAGAGCCATTTAACTCTTTTTGTATCAGTTTCTTCATCTATAAAATGAACTGGAAAAGGAAATGGCAAACCTCTCCAGTATCTTTGCCAAAAAAATCCCAACTGGGGTCACCAAGTTGGACATGATTGAAAATGGTTGAAAAATAACAACAGGGCCTGTAGTTATGATCAAACCCAATAATATGAAATTCAAATCACAGCCACACCTTAATAACCAAAGTTAATAATTCACCTATCATTATCCTTATCACCAGCAGCCAGCAAAGGCTCTATCATAGTCACATAGCCAATCGTGATTACATACCTTTTAAAATTTAATGCAGAAATCCCTTAGTTATCTGTTTTCTAAATTACCCATAGCACATTAGTAGTTGCAGGGTAATTTCCTGCTTTCCCTCCTGAAAGTGGGGGCTAGAGACTCCTGTCCTCTCCTCTGAGAGACATGGAGTACTGGGCTACAATTATATTAACAGATCTTTTAAATATTGTTAATCTAGAGGATGAGTTTTTCAACTTCAATCTAACTTCTGATCACTATTTTATTACTGGGAAGAAAGAGGACCCTAAACTTTATATTCAAGACTTGACCTGTTTCCCACCAAATACCAGTTTCACAGTGAATCCACATAGCACTTAGCCAAGAAAACCCATTTATATAAATTGGTAGCAAAACAGAAATCATAGAAGGTATACACAGAATATATACCAAACAATATAGAATGAAGGAACTCACCCATTGGAAGTGAGGAAACCCTGGTCAATCAAGAGAGAGAAAGTCTTAGATCTCACCTGGGAGATATTCCCTGAAATCTCTAATGTAGCAAGTTGGGGATAGAGACATAACAGCATCTGCTATCTCCTCTCTTAGAGTTTTCCTTCAGAAAACTGGTGAGGTTGGCCTCATCCATCTTCCCTTTCAAAGCTGGAAGCCTGAAACATCTGAAGCAACTCAAAGCTTGAGGAACTCAAAGATGAATGGAGTCAACTTGCTCTCACCAATTCCATCCTACCCCTCACATACCATCCATCTTCACCAATGAGGAGAGTGCCCCATACTTTGGGGCTTTGGGACTGGAGTTACATACGAAGTTAAAAAGTTCCCGCACATACACAATGAATGCACCTAGGATAAGAAGGGAAGTGGTCAAAGGAGGGGGAAACTTTGGGTCAAATTTCTCTGAGAAATGTTTGGTATTCAAGATTTACAAACAATTAATAAGCATATATTAGACTAATAGCTATTCCCCAATAGATAAGTGGTCAAAAGATATGAGCAAATAGTTCTCAAAAGGAAAAATTGCAAAGTATTCACAAACATATAAAAGAATACTTTAAAGCAGTAATAATAAGAAACACGCAAATGAGATTTTACCTTATGCCCTGCAAATTTAGAAAAATGACCAAAATTTGAAATTGCAAATATTGGAGGGGTTGTAGAATACATTGTTGATGAAGCTGTGAGATGGTACAACCATTTTGGAAAGCAATTTGGAATTATGCGAATAAAGTGACTAAAATATCCATACCCTTTGAACCAGAGACTCCATCTTTGGGGCTATACCCTCAAGAAAGCCATGATTAAAACAAAAGTCCCCATACACTCCAAAATATTTATAGCAACACTTTTTGTGGTAGCTGAGCATTGATAACAAACTAGATGCCCGTTAATTGGGCAATGGTTAAATAAATAGATAAACAATAGATAACAAATAAATACACAAATGTAATAGGATATTACTATGCTGTAAAAACTAATGTGTGTGATAAATACAGACAACCATGGAAAGATCTATATGAACCATTGTAGAGTGAAGCAAGCAGAGCCAAGAAAAGAATACATACGACAATGTAAATAGAACAATTCTACATCAAAAAACTAAAGAGTAAATGTAACAAAATTATAAAGATCCAATAGGACTCAGATGGAGATTTACAAAAGGACCCATCTAACTTTCCCTTTTGTGGAGGTGAGAGGTCTGTACATATTACGTATTGCACATTTTTTTGGGACTGCTTAACTGTATTGATTAAATGGACTGATTTTTTTTCCTCTCTAAAAAAATACCATTTGTTATATGCAACATTTCTATAGGAGGTAGAGAAGAATACATGTGATAATTATAATTAAAGAATCAGAGAATATCAATAAAAATTTAAAATCAATACGTATGAAAAAGAACAGAAGAAAAGAATATATTAATATGAACAAACATCCCAAAATATGAAACTGAGTATGGTTTAAAAGAGAAGAAATGACTGATGATAGACATAGCAGTCATTTCAGAATCAACTAATTTCAGGAAGTCAGGTCATTGATTAAGGAAAAAGCAATGACAAATACTAATAAAGGATGAAGATGAGGAGAAGAGATTACACACAATTACATAGCAATCCCTATTTAAATAAATTGTCTGACTCTTAAATGGGAAATGGGCAAAAATAAAGGTACCTACTACCATTTCTTAGAGTAGATTAATTCAAAAGAGTACTCCTACTTAAAAGCCTAATGATTCCAGAAACTGGCTCAACTAGCAAAGCTGACCTTTCAAAGCAGAGAAAGAAGGCAGTCAGAAGCAGCACTCCTTTAGGATACAAGAACTTTTTGCAGAGAATTACAGAGAATGAGGGGAGATCAGGAGCAGTACCAGCTTATAAAAGGAAAAAAGCCAACTGAGGGAGAATTGATATTACAGGGAATTTGGTGTGGAATTCATCTAAATGATATAATCTATGGATGAAAATGAAAAGAATTTCAAAATATGTGAAATGGAACAAAGGTGCTGGCATTTTTATAAAGATCTATTTTTACCAGAAATGATAATAGAACCATTGGTCTATTGTATGAGCATTGGTCAAGTGTATGAACTAAATTCTGCACCAATACAGTTAGGCCCTGGTTGCAGATTGTTACCAGGCTACCCAAAGAGGGTGAATCAGCTTAAGTCAGGGAAGTGGATTGGGTTATACCTTCCCTAATGATCAATATGGGATTGGGCCCATGAAGGATGAGTATACCTCCCACCTGAATGAAATAGAACCAGTCATAAAAGAAAGAAAAAAAGAGTTGAGAGAGAGAGGGAGAGAGGAGAGAGAGAAGTGAAGAAAACAGAAAGAGAGGCAAACAGACAAGGAGAGAGACAGGGCCAGGGAAAGAAAAACTTCCAGTTTGCATCAAAGGTCATGGAAAAACAAATGACTTTAGAGAGGTCATCTAAAACAACCCCAAACACCATTTTATATATGAGAAATGAATGAATGAAAAGCATTTATTTAGCATTTACTATGTGCCAAGCACTGTGCTAAGTGACAAAGATACAAAAGTAGTCTCTGTTCTCTATGATCTTTCATTCTAAGAGAAGAGACAACATTATAAGGGAGTGAATACCTGGGAAAGGAATTATAGTTTAGGGAATCACAAAGATAGTGGAATAATAGGGCAATCCATTGAAATGCCCTTTCCAAAGACAATGGTAGTGTTGTTTTGAGAAAAGTGGGGAAAATAAGAAGCCAAAGGAAAACTGGGGAAGGATAGGTGTGGCCATGGGACAAAAATGTCTCAGAGTTATGATCAGAAGTTAAGTGACTTACCTATGACTATATGTGTAGAAGAGTCAGGACTGGAATACAGTCCACTGAATCCAAATCTTTTAACAACATATTTAATCAGTGCTTGCTGATTAATTAATTTAAGTCAGGGAGGCTACTCCCAAATTGATTTTGTAGGATATTATATTTCCCCTCACCTTTAGCAAACATTGACTTTGATTAAAAAGTGTTTTTCTTTAGATCTGAGAACTTGTCCCAAATCAAGATTCCAGGGAAATTTTTTATTTTTTACAGAAAGAAAAATTAAAGAGAGGAGGGAAAGAATGATAATATTATTATAGGCTCCTTCTGTTATTTTATAGATGTGGATACTTCCTTAAGTGATGCAGATCACAATGCAGTCAGACCTCTTCATCCTGGATGGCCCCCATCCTCCTATAACCATTTCATAGTTGGTCCACTCAATGTGTTGAGGTACTTCCTCTAGATTTCCTCCTGAATAATAATAGAGCACACAGGCTTTTCATAAGCTAGTGCTCACCCTCAATGCATGAACCAGTCCAATTCCTTTTCCCATCATAGATCTCTTTACTGATAGGAAATAGGGATTTGGACCTGCAATTTCATTCATTTAGGGAACTCCTGGAAGATGGAACTCCTACAAATAAAGATAAATAACTTCTCTGAAACTTACAGTTTTAAAGGGTTGCCTTGGAATGTTGAGAGGTTAAATGATTTGCCCAGGATTGCACTGATAATATGTGTCAGAGGCAAGACTAGATCTTCCTGGAACCAAATCTAGCTCTCTAGCTACTATGCCTCTGTGACTTTCTAATAACAGATAACCCTGATGCCATTTTTAGTAGTGATTCATTGTTGCAATAGCCTATTTATATTTACTGGTTAGCTCTCTATTACCCATTGCGTTACACACAATTTTGATTTCTTGGAGTCTGTGGTATTCCATAGCAGTGTATTCCATAACAATATGCCAGAGAAGCATGGGAAAAAATACTGATGTTACAAAGACTTTTTTTTTAACTTACGGGAGATGATTGGGGTCATTGAAGGAACTATGCAACTTTGCAAATATAATCCAATCAGTTCTTCTTTCCTTCAGTCAATTGCATATTTTACAGATATGGTCTATTATGAACATTGATTATGAAAATCTCTTTTCTTGCTTCTCAAATTTTCATCATTATTGCCCTTGATGCTTGTGAAAAATAATGTCATGAATATTTTGTTGAACTGAGAAAGTAGGCATAATGGCCAGTAGTTCAAGATGTCTTCTCAAGTCTCAAGACAGTTTAAAGAAACTTGGATTAAGAAAACTGAATTCAAGTCCTGGATCTTTCTCTTTCTAAGTAAATGACTCTGGGTAAATTATTTTACTCCTCTGAGCCTCAGTCTCTTTATCAGCAAAATGAGAATTTAATGTCTCTTAGTTCTAGGATTCTACAAGATTTCATTGTGCTCCAATACAATGATATACTTTGTGTTTGTGTGTATGTGTGATCAACAAGCCCTTAAAATGGCCAAAAAAAAAAGAAGAAAATAACAGATGTTGAAGGAGTTGTGGAAGGTTTGGGGGAAGAGAGGGGCAGGGAAGGTACACTGACAAACCGTTGTGGAAACCATAAATTGGGATAATCATTCTGGAAAGCAATTTGGAACTGTAACTTGAAAGTCACTTACCCTTTGACTCAGATATACTACTAGTAGTAGTCTTATAGTTTCAAAGAGATTAAATAAGAAGGAAAGGTACGCATGTTCACAAAAACCTTTGTAACAGTTTTCATGTAACAAAGAATTAGAAACTCATAAAGGAACATCCATCTACTGAGAAATTATGGTATATAAATATAGTAGAATATTATGCAACCCAAAATGGTGAAATGGTCACCAGAGAAACCTGAGAAGACCTTTATGAACAGATATAGAGTAAAGTAAGGAGAACCAGGAGAACAAATTATACAATTCTAACAATTTTACAAATAAAAACAAATTTGAAAGAAAGGAAAACTAATCAACGCATTGAACATTCATGATTGTAGAAGACTGATGATGACTCAAGCTATCTACCTCTTGACAAAGATCTGATAATCACAAGATGCAGAGTAAAGATGTATATTTTAGACAAGCCAATGTAGGAATCCATTTTGAATGCATATTTTTAGAAAGGATTTATTTTCTTTTTTCCAACGACATAAAGTTGAGAGAGATAGAGGAGAAAAGAAAAGAAGAAGAAAGGCAAGGAAAGGAAAGCAAGAGAAAGAAAGGGAAAGAAAACAGAAAAGACAAGAAAGAAAGGAAAAGAAAAATTCTATGCAAAATGCATAGAACAGGGGTATGATCAAAAAGATGAACAAACAGGGCATCTTTGAACAATATAAGTTCAATTTTTATTTTTTTATTTAAAAGGAAACACTAATGAAAATAGAGATTTGCAATTCTTATACATTTTTGTTACTATACATGTAAAAATGCTAATTTATTTGGTATTAAATTCAGAGCAAAGATAGTGTTAAACAATATATTGCCACCTCCTATATAAAACTTTTCCTGAACTTCCTCCAGCCTGTAGTACCTCCCTTCCCAAATCCTATGTGAATTTACTTTGCATGTATGTTGTATCTATTCATGCTTACAGGTGTTGTTTCTCCCAATGATATCTCCTGAATGGTAGGGATTGCTTCATTCTTGACTGATTGAATTTCACAATACCATACATTCAATAAAATATTCTGAGAGTAATAGTCTCTCACAAAGCTTGCTGTTGTGTACACAATTTCCTCAAGAGAGCGACTTCCCTTGAGACGCCTATATTGGAATCTTCCCTAACTCACTTGCAAGCCATAGCTTTGCTACATAACTTCAGAGACCTACGTGGCAACTGGCATCAAGTCAAAGGATAACAGACTCTTTATCTATCTTTATGGGCTATTGCCCAACCTTAGAAAGCATTTCTTTATGTGGGCCTGCTCATATCTCTTGAAACATCTGAAAACCATGCACTCACTCTAGAGTCTTCTATCAACTTAATGCCACGTGGCACTATCATCTTTGCAGGCTGTGGTGATAAACTGTGTACGTGCAGAAATGCATTTCAAGGGTGTTATTTTTTTTTTTTAAGTTACTTGGAAAAGACTAAGTTAGGACCAGTAATGGAGGGAAACAGTCACTGTGATTTAGGTCACAGGTATTTTCAGTTCTTCAAACAAATGCTTTTGGGTAAAGAGTCTGAATTTGGGAAAATAAGGATAGAGGTGGGGGAATGATTTTCATGGTGTTATTCTATGCCATCCTATGCTTCCAGGTGTCAGCCATTGTCTTTAATATCTAGTTGGCCAGAAATTATGAGGCATATTCCATTTCAATCTTTCCTCAAAAAGAAACAAACAAAAAGCTTACATCTGGAGTATTGTGTTGGTTCTGAGTGCCAAATTAGAAACCCAGAAGGATATCTATATGTAGGAAGGCATCCAGAGGAAAGAAAGCAAGATGGTGAGGAGATTTGAAGTTATGCCATATAAGGATCAGTCGAAAGAACTGAGAGTATTTAGTTTGGAGAAGAAAAGATTTATCAGGGCCATGAATAGCTGCCTTCAAATACCTGAATGGATCCCACCAGAGAGAAAGAAATCCTTATTTTATTTGAGCATTGAAGACAGAGCTAGAAGTAAAGGATGGGAATTGCGAAGAGGCAAATTTAGGTTTTATTTTGTTTTATTTTACTTATTTGAAAAAAACCTGGTTCTCCTTACCTCACAGGGGCTAGAAGTACGGTAGCTACTCACTGGTACAACCCTGCTTATGACTGGTACAGAAGCTTCAACCTGTTCTGTTTTTGCACCTGATAAGATTCCTCCCTCCTTAGGCAGCCTGGTGGCTCTTGGCTTCCTGAGGACTCACCATATTAGTTCCATACTTAGTGAGGACAATAGATTGGCTTTAGCCCTTCCACATCTCAGAGCTCTTGGACTCAAATGATCCACCAGCCTCACCCGTCATCCTAGGATTATAGGTGTCTGCTCCTACTCCGGACTGAATTTAATATTAATATATATTAAAAAAAACCTTACATTGAAAGGTACCTTAAAGTGGAAGGGTCTGCTTCCTCAAAAGGTAATAGGTTTCCTCTCGCTGGAGTTATTCTGTCAATGTCTCCACGATTTTTTGTTAGATTTTTGTGAAATAGGCAGTCCATTAAAGTCTGTTCTAAGTAAGAAAATCTGCTATTCTGTTAAAAATGTTTATTTTCAAATAATTGTTATTGTTGTTTGTCTTTTTCAAAATTTCCAAACAGCTCTGATTAAAAAAAGTTATTGCTTATGTAATTTCTACTTAGAGACTGGTAGGCAAATACTATAGCCCTTTTGACTCAGTTGGCTGACTACCTATAATATTTTTCACATGGAGAAACTGATGCACAAAATGCTAAATACAAAAAGAATTACAAAAGTGAATATTAGAAATGCCCTGTCTTCACTCAGTCTTTATCTTAATTTACTAGTCCATATTATCTCATACTTTCTCTTAACTCATATGGCCTCTAGAAATGTGATTGCACTCAACCCTCAAGAATGTAAAATCCAGACTTAGAGAGTGAGGTGTTTGGGGATGTATACTCCCAGAGGACCAACCAAAGAGAACACCTACACTATTCTGAGTGTTTTCCTGTCCTGTTCTATGCATCAAGCAGGAGTGTGGGTGTGGATTGCCTTTTGTGCAAAACTCTCAACATTTTAGATCAACTAGATACTTGGAATAACACAAAATGAACAACTTCTGTTATTTCTTCTGCTAAGAAAATTGGACAAAAATAAGTAGGAACAGAAAAAGTAACAATGTAAGTCAAGATAAGTAAATTAGACAAGACAAATAAAGACAAAAGATCAATCAGTAGGCCAAAGTATCTCCACAATTATGTGTCATATTAAGGTTGATTTCTATCCCTTCATATTCATTCAACATTCGTCCAACAAAAGTTTGTGAAGTATTTCCTACGTACAAGTCCCTGTAGTAGATTCTGTGGCTACAAAGATGAAACAAAACAGAATCCTTTTGCTCAAGGACCTTATAACAATGGGGCTATGACATGTTTACAGAAAAGGATAATACTTTGTGGAGGAAAAATGTGAGATCAGGAAAAGTGTTTTAAGAAAATGTGAAGAGATAAAGATCACTTACAGCTGGAGAAATTAGAGAAAGCTTCATGGCCCTGAGCTTGGCCTAGAAGGATGAATATTTCAACAGATGGAAAAGTGGAAGGCAATATATTCAAAGAAAGAAGCCATAGCTGGGTGACTACAGAGAGGCAAGAGAGACATATAGCAAATAGTCTAATTTGGCTGGAATGTAGAGTGCCTGAAGGGAAGTTGTATGTAATAAGGTTGGACGAGTAAGTGGGAAGGCAATTTGTGGAGGACCTTACATGGCAGCCCATGAAATCTGTATGGTATTTGCTAGGTGGTAGGGAGTCATTGAAGTTTTTTGAGAAAGTTAATGACATGATCAGACCTGTCCATTAGGAAAATTATCTTCACAGTTCAGTGAAGGATAGACTGGGGAGGGGTAGCGAAGGGAAAGCCTGGAGCAATGGCCCTTATTCCCAAACAGCTTTCAATTTAGTTAGGGTGACAAAATAGGCAGGGTATCCTAAAAGTCTTGTTGCAGTTTTAAGCTTCGGAGGATATGTGGATCTCATACATGTGGGTGTTCCCTGGAAGAGTACAAATTGCAAATCATTTAAACTTTCTCATCCTGTAATACTCTTGTCCTTTCCCACCCTGAAATTCTTCAAAGGTTTCTTCTAGGTCTCTTGAGATTGTGTGGATTCCAATGGAGTATGTTGGCTGTCATTTGGTTACAACCATTTGTTAGCACCCTTCAGCTATTATGTATTCCATTTTTATGCCTCACTTGATATCAATAAGGAGAGGATTGTCAAACAAAGTTATCTCTCTTTTTACTTTTTAAGGGAATATTGTATGATCTTGAAATACAATAGAGATAAGTTTGTTTGACAAGCCTCTGCTTATTGATATCAAGTGAGGTGAAAAACCAAAGGTATTTGCCACCCTCATGGAAGAGGTCCACAGTATAGTACAAATCAGAGGAAGATTCTCTAGGGACAATAAATAGTGTTCATTTTTGAAGATAACACTGTTCTCGTTTCATCAGAGACTGGAACATTGAAAGTTCTTATAAAGCAGACCCACAATCACCCAAAGGAGTTTGACCTAACTGCATTAAAGAAAAAAAGCAAGTAAGTAAAAATGTATTCCTCCAAAACTATATTTTCATTATTTTTCTTAAACAATTTAACAACTTTTCATTGGTAATATAAAACAGAGCACTCCTACCCACCTTGCATATATCAAAATTGTAGAATGGTCTCTTAAAATATAACAAAAAAGACGACTTTGCCATCCAAACTATAATGTGCAGTTTACTGTACAACCTACGATGTAAGTTGATCAGTACATATCTTTGAAATAGATAATGCAGATCAACAGTACAATGATCCCAATACAATACAATGATCCCAAAATTTAGTAGAAAGAGGCTATACAGGATTACATCTGGGACATTTTGCATCACTTTTGATGATATCAGACTGCTCCACAGAACAAAGGGCTATCATTTTAACATTAATATTCTTCTGTTGATGCTATATGGCTACAAAGCAAAGGATAGCACAATCTGAATATTTAAAGAATTTGGGTGGTATGTCATGCAAAACATTTGATGGGTATAAATAATCTGTAGCAAATTACCAATGACAAAACCTCTACATTGATTAATTTAATATCAATTTTAATTAATAGTTAACAGTTAACGTTAATATAATTTTGAAATATAAGGTCATAGTAGGAGAATTAGGATCAGATTATAAGATTAGATAACCACAATACCACTTCCAGATATGAGAACCAGCAAAGGCTTTATGGAGGAAATGGCATTTGAACTAGACTAGTCATTATCTATTTTCTTTTTTTCCTACCACTTTATTACGGTTCCCATTCCCTTTCCCAAACTTGTAGCTCAGACTTTCCTATCCCTGACCTATCATCTTTGTACAATTCTGACCCTCATTTCTTACTTCCTACATAACCTCCTATGCCCTTCGTGCTGCTGAAGGCATTTTTGTAAACACCATCTTTATACGCAGGAGTTCCTGCTGGAAGGCATGCTGTCTCTTAACCAATATCTTGGAAACCCTTGGATTTTGTAATGTTCTCATTCCACCCATGGTTACCTTACTCACTCCTTAGATTTGCTTTTGCATTTGTACTTCATATGTTGCTTCAGTGAGAGGCAGTGTAACATAATGAATGCATGGAAAGTCAGTATCACCGTCAGGATGGCTTGGGTTCAAGTCCTATCCCTGACACGCAGGCAAATCACATCACCTCAGGGTCTCTAGGCAGCTCTCTAGCACCATAAATTATCAAGCAACTGGCAATCAGAGTTGGTGGAGGGAGTTATCAGACTGACCAAATCACAGGTTCAGCTTGCCCTTTCCCTATGTCCTCCTCCCACCCTCCAATAGAGTTGTTTTACATTGTTTACTTCCTGTCTTATTTACTCAAAGTAAAGACTTCAGCGTTGGCTTCAGTGTTGTTTTGACACTACCTTGGATTCTAGTATTTGACCACAGCTCCTAAGTGACAATCCACATCTCAGGTAATCCCACCAGATCTCTATCTCTGCCTCGTTTCTCAATCTTGCTTTTCTATTTCTGTTCCTTCACTCTCCACTTGTTTCCACCTGCCTCCAAGAAGCTCCTGTCCTGTGAGGGAGCTAGCCAGGTTATATGTGTACTGAGTGTGGGGGGAGGAAGGAGGAAGCAGGGGGTGTTTCTGCTGTTTCTCTGTCCCAAAGGGCAGGGGATTAGTGGCTGAGTATAGCCTGCCAGACAGGATGATGTCCAGTGTCCTGGGGCCCAAATACAGCTGACTGCTGGCGTAGTGAGACTGTCATATAGTAAGCTGGCATAAAAAGGGAGACTGGCTGGGACCAGGTCTAGGATTGGTGGAGCAGGTTTCAAAGGAGGCTGAATATTCAACAATCACAGTTCTGAGATGGCACCCAGATGTACCTTGCTTGTGCCCAGGGCGAGACCCTTGGAGCACAACTTAAATGGAATATTAATGTTAGACATTTTCTAAGTGCCTTTAATGTTTCAAAGTGCTTTCATATATAGTTTCTCTTTAGATTCTCATATTAATCCAATAAGTTAGTGCATTTGGATGAGGGTCAGAAGACCTGACACACAATTCAGTCTGCTGCTAACTGGTTTCATGGGCATGGGTATATCTGTTAACCTCTCTGGACCTCATTTTCTTTTCTTCTCCTAAGGAGGTTTGGGGTAAATCAGAGGATCTCTAAAGCCCCTCCTAGCCTCAAATTCTATAGCTCTAGTTCCTTTTATTCCCATTTGTCATGTGAAAAACTGAGGTCAAGAAAAGTTAAATGAATTTTCCAGTACTAAATATATACCTTATATGGCTAGGATTAGACCGTCAAGTGATGTGTTCTCATTGTGCCACATTGCCTTTAGGAATTACAGGGACGTGAGAACCAGAAATTCTGATGATGAGAAAAGGCTCTTTTTGCCTAACAGATGATTGCCAAAATGAGAATCACTTTGTTAGAAGGGGGAAGGGGCACTAATTAACTGGGACTTGCACTACCTGTCTTCTGGTCTGGGCCCCACCACCTACTAGTCTTGTGTTTTGGGGCAAGCTGTAACTTTTCTGAGTCATATTTTCTTCAGTTTTTGAAATGAGGATAACAAGATCTGCCTGATCTATCAATATCATACGGTTGTTGTAAGACTCAAAGGAAATAAGGAGGGATAGGAAAGTTGTCCATCAACTCACAGAATGTTAGATATGGAAGGAACAATAAAGGTCATCATTTCCCACAAAGGGAAACTGAGGACCAGAGGATCTGAATGACTTGCTCATAGTCACATAGCTTGTTAAGTAGTAGAAGTGGTCATTGTGCCCAGGCCTTTGAGACTCTAAGGCAGGGATGGGGAACCTACAGTCTTGAGGTCACATGCGACCCTCTAGGTCCTCAAGTATAGCCATTTCACTGAATCCAAATTTGTTCTGTAAAGTTTGAATTCAGTCAAAGAGCCATACTTGAGGACCTAGAGGGCCACAGATTCCCCACCCTTGCTCTAAGGCCAGTGCTCTATATATGACTGCATCCATTCAGCTCTAAATTACCAAACAATTTAATTCAACAAAGACTTGAAATTTCCTGTACTCTGAGACATCTTACTCTTTTGAGGGGGAAATAAAAGATGCTATGCTGGAATGAGAATCCAAAGATAAAACAAAATAAATCTCTGACCTCATATGCTACTAAAACAGACACTGAAATAGAAACATTTAAATGGGTAAGCAAATGCAAGACAATTGAAATGGGAGAGAGCACTGACAACTCCAAGGACCAGGAGAGACTTCTCATAAGAGGTGGCATCTTATTCTATTTCTAAGAATTCTAGGTGCAGGAGAAGAAGAGAATGCATACGAGTCATGAGAGAGAGTTTGCACAATGGAACAGAAAAGGAAGAACAAGACTGGGGAAGGGGGAAAGGAAGAAAATAAGTATCTCCAAAGCATTCGCTATACTCTTGGCATCATGCTAAGTGTTTTATCAATACTATCTCATTTGAGATAACTATGTATTGATCTTCATAAAGCCCCCACAAGATAGGTGCTATTGCTATTCCTTTTTAACAGCTAAGGAAACTGAGACTTGCCCAGATTCACACTGCTAGTAAGGGTCTGAAACTAAATTTGAACTCAGGTCTTCCTGGCTCCAGGCTCTATCTACCAAACCACCTTAGTTGCCTAGCAAGTAGATCTCTGTGACTAAAACACAGAGAGTGTCAAGGGTATTGATAGGAAATTAGTCTGTAATGATAGACTAGAGGTAGAGTGTTATGGATGATAAATGCCAAACTGTCTTATTTTATCCTAGGGGCAGGTAGATGGCACAGTGAATACAGCTCTAGCCTGAAGTCAAGCAGCAGACCTGAATTAAAAATCTTGCTTTAGACACTTAATAGCTCTTTAACCTCTGTCTGCCTCAGTTTCCTCAACTGTAAAATAAATATAATAATAGCACCTACCTCACAGGATCATTGTGAGGATCATATGAGATAATATTTATAAATTACCTAGCACAGTGTTTGACATATAACAAATGCTTTATAAAGGACTTTTTTTTGTCTTCCCCTTCCCTTCCCAGAGAAAATAAAAAGTGTCTGAAAATTCTTCAATAAGAGAATGACATAGTTAAATCTGCACTTTAGGTGGCTTATTTTGGTAGCTGGGTGGAAGACAGAACAGAGTATAAAAAGACTGAGACCAGAATGACAAATAAGAAAAATATTGTAAGTCACCAAGGTGAAGAGTGTTGAGGCTGAATTAAATTATGACAATGAGTAGAGTGAAGAACACATGTGAAAAAGGTTATAGAGGCAGAGCTGGTTCAACATTAGACTGAAAAACTGATTAAAAAATCAAAGGAGTGGTTGAAAGGCCCCAGGGTTGTATACTACCGTGCCTAGAAGCATGGCAGAATTAGCAATATTTAGGGGAACAGGGTTTTTTTTGGCAGCAAACATAACTATCGTAATGACACTAAGACTTTTGAGGCAATCTGTGAATTGATTTCTCTTTTTAACACAGTGAGTTTGAGATCCTTATGGGACATCCAGGTAGAAATGTTCAATAGCATTGCCTGTTAGCAATTTAGAACTAGAACTCAGGAGAAATATGAGACGTAGCTATTTAAATTTGGGAGTCATCTGCAGATAGATGGATATTGAACCGATCAGATTTAGCCAAGATCTTTGGTAACTTGGGACAGAATAATTCCAGTTGAGTGGTGGTATCAGCTGCCTAACTGCTAGGAATTAAGAAAAGAAGTGAGTGAGCAAGCATGGACAAGGAATATAGATGACAGTTTTGGGGAGTTTGGCTATGAAAAGAAGAGGAGATATAAGGGAGAGAACTTGAGGGGATGCTAAACAAGTGAAAAGGTCTTTAAAGGATGGTGAAGGCCTAAGCTTGGAAGGTATTATTATTATTATTATTATTATTATTATTATTATTATTATTATTATTAAGGTGGTGATTATTTTATGCTTAGTTTCTGGATAAGAGCAATAACCATGCCTTTCTCTACACTCACCCTCTCCACTTCCCTCCTTGACTGCTAGAAGCTGTGAGAGGGCAATGGGATCACTTTCAGGTTGGGGAAGCACCAGGAAAACAGGCATAGGGGAAAACTTCTCCCTTGGAGGAAATCCCTTATTCTTTTTACTCATTAGATACCACAGACAGCAATAAATGAATAGAAGGCTAGCCAAGGTCAGAAGACTGCTGAACTCCAAAAGACCTGAGTTCAAATTCTGACTTAGGCACTTTTATTAAGTGACTCTGGGTTAAGTCACAACCTGTCAAAAATTCAGTTTTCTCACTTGAAATGGGGATAATACTATTACTTCCCTGGATTGTTGTAAGGATCAAATGAGATAAAGAATATGAATCATTTTGTAAACTTTACTGATATATAATGGCTATTATGTTATCATTATTTTTAGCTATTACCTAAACATTGAGTAACCCCAGGAAATTCTCTAAAACCATTTAGTTATAGAGGAGTAACTGGTTTACATCAGCAGCATCAGAGCATCTTCTGCATCACTTCTATTCCCTATGAAATCACAGGTACAGACCAAAATAAAATGGCTATCCCAAATCCAAGTATCCAGATAGAAGTATTTTTCTAATGTTAAAGATGAAGTTAAGTGCCTCTGACTACCAGAACTGTTGCCTTGTTTTTTCTTCTCTGTTGACATCAATGTTCCACCAGGTGGCGCTGTGATGACCACACAGCTGTCCAAGGAATGCATCCCTTTGCCATGAGCCGTTGTATCTGGAAAATAGGTTCTGTAGTAGATTCAGGAGCAGGAGGAAGAGGAGGAGATGCAGAATGAAGGGATATGCCTTACCACGCAGAGAACTCATTTCTGTATCTAGCAATGAATAGGGTCACAAGGGATGGAAAGTGATTCGACAACAAAACTCTATGAGAGGATGTTAAGTAACAAAGCCTGACAAGGCACAAATGGGAAAAATACTTTGGACTGAAAGATTACCTTTTACAAACTAGCTGTCTGACCTCATGCAAATCATTTAACCTCTCTTAGCCTCAATTTCCTTCTCAGTATAGGATAGTTAATATACTGAGGTATAGCAAAAAGAAGACTGGATTTGGAGTCAGTTGTTTGGCTGTTTTTAGTCATGTCTGACTCTTAATGACCTCTTTGGGGGTTTTCTTGGTAAAGATACTGGAGTGGTTTGCCATTTTCTTTTCTAGCTTATTTTACAGACAAAGAAACTGAGGCAAACATGGTTAAGTGACTTGCCCAAGTTCACACAACTAGTAAGTATCATGGATCTGAACTCAAGTCTTCCTGACTGAAGGTCCCACACGAACCACTGTGACACTTAGCTACTGAGCTGGAATCAGAAGACTCGAGTCCAAATCATCTGTTAGCTGTGTAGCTTTGAGCAAGTTACTTGTCACTCTTGGCTTCTGTTTCCTCATCTGTAAAATAGGGGATCTAAACTGCATGACTTCTAAGATCACTATCATTTCTAAATCCATAACTGGTAAGATCACAGCATTTGGAGTTTTTATTCTTTTGAAATGGAAGTATATACACCTCCACCCAGTGCAGAAAAACTATTAGGAAAGGCGGAAGGGGAATTACCTTTGAATATACAAGTGAATCACACCTTCCATCATTAATAAAGGAGTTCTTTTACAACAGAGCATTTAAAATTTTCTATTCTATTTTTTAATTTAATTTCTCCACTGCTTACAGTATACTTGAAGTTAATTGCTGATGAGCTGGATAAGAAATCCAACATACTGTAGCACAAAGAGACTGTTGAATTCCCTGCCCCAGCTCTGTCACTGAGTAGCTGTGGGACCTAGGGTTTAAATCACTTAACCCATCTGAGCAAAACAAACCTCATCTGCAAAAAATGAGGGAGTTGGACCATATGGTCTCTAGGTCCCTTCCAACTCTAATGATCTATGAACTCATGATCTCCAGCCCTAAAATTTTATAATTCAGTGATATCTCCCCCCTCAAAATCAGTGATTGCCATGTTAGTCAGAAGGGAAGCCCTTGGGTAGATGGAGAATTGTCTGTGCTTTCCCTCACAATTTTCCCTAGGTGTGGTTACTTCGAAGTACATGGCAGTTACCCATTCTCTGCTTGATCAGAAGTGACATTTCCAGTGACTGACTCAATGGCCATGGTGGGTCAAGGGGAAAGAATGAAAAGTCTGCAGGATGCCAGATCCAGCGGGAGTTAGAGGTAGAAGCAGGTGTTCATTTTCAGTAGAACAGGATGTGCATTTTTTTGGTGGGAGTAGGGAGAGGAAAGTGGAAGGGGGTGATTTTCTTGTTAGACAACCTCCAGGATCCTCTGCCCTACTTTGAAAGGGCTGCCAGTCCCATCACCCTAGGCTGGGATTCTCTTTACTGACTACTCATTGGCCACTTCCCTAAAAGAGGTAATCAAAGTAAGAAGGAGGGGCAAATGTTATTGTTGAGAGTATTACCATGTGAATGAAGGTCCTTGCTAAAGCTTTGGGTTTTTATGCCTTTGTATAATAGTAAAGGAGGTCCCAGGGAGTCCACCTCTTATGGACAGCCCCCAAAATCTTTTAACCTAAACTCGTTAGGAAGCAGTAGGTCTGGCAGCTGAGTAATGTAATTACGTAGATTGCCAACACATCAACTGAAACTAGTCCTTGTCCTAGATTTGAATTTTTCTTGTATTTATTTGGTTTTTTTTTTTTTCCTGTTCCTTGCTGTGAGACTTATGGGGAAACAGGGGTCATAGAATGGGATCTGAGAAAAACCATACTTACATTGCTTTCCCTCCATAGACTATCTTAGTTCTATGGGTTTATCAGTGTGGCTCAGGGCCAGGGAAGGTGAGTGAGAAACCTGTTGTGTGAATGTCAGGGAGGGAGTTAAATATATACAAAAGTGTATTCTAAGTTCTCCACTGTTTAGTTGGTAGCTGTCATAATGCCTTCAAGGACTTGATAGGAGTCAAGTAAGTACCTGCTACCAAAGGGGATAAGAACCAGTCGATATCATCTGTGTAGTATATCCTGGGAAGGAGATTCTAGTATATCAAGGCCTTTCGGTTTACCTCCAGGTAATGTTCTGAGCCTGGATTTCTTCTACACTTCATCACTTAATGATGTCATCAATACCTACGGATTCAATGACATATGAATATGACTCCCAGATCTAGTCGTAGCCTTTCTCTTATGCCCCAATCCCATATGACCAATTTGACCAGGTTCCCTACCCCTGAACCTGACTATTGGCCTCTTTAAACTAGAGGTCTTGTAGGCATGTTGGTTCAACATGCCCAAAACAAAACTCATTTCCTTAAACACACCCCTATTTGGAACTTCCCAGTTTTTGGGCACTACAGTCATTCCAGTCATCTGGGTTTGTAATGTTTATGTCATACTCAAATCTTCATTCTAACTTATCCTACGTAGCTAATTAATTGCTAAATCTTGTGATTTATATCTGTTCACTACATGTCTCTTGCATAATCCCCATTTGGCCAAGTATTCATTGTTCTATGATCTTAGCCCAACACCTCTTGTCTAGACCTTTGAAATCACCTTCTATTTGTTCTCCCCTGCCTCAAGTCTCTCTCTACTTCAGTCTGTCCTCAGTCTTACTGTCTTTTGACATAACTGCCAAAATGATTTTCCTAAAGCCTGTGTACCTAGTCATATCACATCCCTACTCAATAAACCCTTTAACCTCTAGGATGAAATACAAACTTCTGTATGGCATTTAAAACTGTTAAACCTGGCCTCTTTCTACTATTCTAACCTAATTACAAGAGATAGTGATCTATGGATCCTGCCATGCAGCTTTGCTATGGCTCACATGGAACATTCCATCTCCCATCTCTGTGCCTTTATGCTCTCTGCTTGTCCTCTCTCCCTAGAATACTCTCCATCTATATCACTTGAAATTCCTTATCATTTTTAAGACACCTCAAATGCAGCCTTCAATATGAAGCCTTTCCTTCTCCCCTCGGCTTTGATTGCCATCCCAAGATCTTCTCATATCTGATTTGTACATGTTTTGAAAATAATCATCATATATATGATGATGACTCCCAGACCTAGTCTTAGTCTCTCCTTTGTGCCCCAATCTCATATGACCAACTTTTTGAACTAGAAGTCCTGTAGGTATCTCAGGCTCAACAAGTCCAAAACATAAATTATTTCCTTAAAGACATCCTTATTCTGAACTTCCCTATTTGAAGGTGCTACCATCATTCCAATCAACTGGGTTTGCAGGGTGGTGTCATACTCATTTTAAGGTTTACAAAGTACTGTATAAATGCTATCTCATGTAATCCTCATAATTATGCAAATTAGATATGATCTTTACCTCCATTTAACAAATGAGGAAACTGAGGCTGAGAAAGGTTAAACTTCTCACCCAATGTCACATAACTAGTGTCTGAAACAGGAAATGAACTTAGTTCTTCCTGAGTCCAAGTTCAACACTCAATGCATTGTATCACCCAGCTAACAGTATGTGTGTGTTTATTTTCTCCCCCTTTAGAAGTCAGAATGCAAGTTCTATGAGGGTAGGGACTATTTTGCCTTTGTCTTTACATTTTTAGCCTCTACCACAGCCCTTGTCATATTCTAAATAATTGATAAATGTGCATATGTTATGTGATTGACTGATTGATTGGTTGGTTGAAATACAGAAGGTCAAGGCACCAGTTCATTGTTAAAATTCAATTTCTTTCTATTTCAAAATAAAAGCTATTCCCCCAAATCCCCCTTTCTACTTTGTTTCATTTCATTCCTTTCTCTTGATTTACCTCTTCTTGAATCCTCTTTCCTTTCTTTTTTTCCTGCTTTATCCTCTTCTTTCCTTCCTCTTGCCCTTGCTTCATTCTCTTTATATTTAGGTAAATGTCTTAGGCTTAAGCAAATATTAGCAAGTGACTATTGTGTGTAAGGCTCTCATCTCCATTTCCAGCTTAGCCTAATTCATGAAGCATTTAGGCTAGTCCAGGAAGCAGTGTAAGTTTTCGTATATGGGAAGAGAAGTTAGAAAGCACAGTGCTTGGCACATAGCAGGATCTTAATAAATGCTTATTTCCTCCCTTTTTCCTTTACTTCTAAGTTTCCTTTCATTTTTATCTATACAAATCCTACCACTATATTTATTAGCAGACCTGATGTTATTTGGTCCCACATAGAGAACAGGAATGGATATTCATTTATAATATATCACTTCTTAAATTCATATCCCAAGAGTACTGTTAAGCTAATAATCTTCATTTCTTTAACCTTTCCTCATAGGTATTGTTTTACAGTAAACATGAAAGAATCCACATATAGAATATATGAGGCAAGAGTAAACAGCTATAACTTGTGGCCCAGCAATGTGGCCTAAGTAATGAGGTATAAGAAATGGGTTCAATCAAGGGAATTACATGATTTTTAAAAATCACTTTCTCTTTGGCTTATATTGCTCCCACTCAAAATTGTCTCTGGGAAATTTCAAAATGTAATTTAAATATAGCTTGTGTGAAGGTGTCCGAAGATAAATGTAAATGGTCCCTCTGATCCCACACAAACAATAATGGTAGCAAAAATTCATATTGGGTGTGTTTGTCTTTATTCTGCTTTAAAAATATAATCAAAAGGTACATCTTGATTCTCTGTTGCTGTTCTTTGGTGAGTCTCTCCTTTCCCTAGGATTTTAAAGTCCTCTAGCCTCATACCACCACCTTGTGGTTTGGACTTCTTTAGGAAGGAAGCAAACTTGGGGTTGCTACTGGGGCAACCCCCTAAACATTCTGATGAGTGTCCCGTGGTTTGGATTCCCCTGGAAAAAAATTAAACTGAGATTGCTAGAGAATCAAAACCCCTTCCCATTTGAGCTGCAATGTTCATATTGTTGATAGTAATGATAGAGGGAAAGTGCCAGGTCTTTTTCATGACTCTTTTGTGATATCTCCAGTTTCATGCACCAAATGCACCTTCTTCAAGATCTTCTCCAAAAAATTAGTGCTGCCTGGAAAACCTCTGATAGACTGGATTCTAGGACTAAGAAGTTTGAGGGATGGCAGTGAACGAGTCCTAAGGCTAGTGCTATTCAGGAAATCATTTCCTACACCTAGAAAACAAAATTCCAGCATTACATTGCCCAAGAAATCTACCTCTTCTGTCTAAGAGACTAGTCTTCAAGAACTTTTTCCACCAGGACATGCAGTTCCCCTCTCCACAAATGCCAATTCCAGGGCTAAAAACATATACTGGTATCTTTCCAAGCCTGAAGATATCCTGCAGAGGTCCACACAGACACACGCCAACCCCAAGTTGGAGATACATTTTACAATGCTGGATAAGAAGGTCACATGGAAGCTAGGTGCTGTTCAGGAGAACAATTCAAACTGGTTTGGCAGAAGTTGAATTCCACTGTGTTGGAATCAGGAAATGGATGAAGGGTTGCAGACATGGACAATCTGTGCTTTGGAGAATTTAAACCCTGCCCTCTTAACCTTTCAGAGATTCTTTTGACAGAGATTCATGTGATCCCAAGTTCCAGTGCTAGTGAGGGGTGAAGGTATAGAGTTCTCTACTGTGCTAAAAGTGAATGCCTAGTGATTTCAGTCATTTTGTGAAGATTGTTTGCAGCAAGATGACATTGAATAACAGATTAGCCTTAGAGTCAAAAAAGTATTGAGTTTGAATCCTGCCTCTGACACATATTATCTTTATGACCATAGGCAAACCACTTTATTTTTTTTTTCATTTTTCCTGAATCCAAGAATATAAATTACTGGCAACCTACAACTGTTTCTACACACAGAACTCCTTAAGCACATTAAATGATCAGTCCAAATTATTTAAAAAACATACACGCTACAATAAAAGAAAGTATATGTCATAAACTTCTACAGCCTATGATGCAGCTCACCCTCGGAGAACTGAGTAAGCATTACTTCTGTTTGGGTAATACCATAGTGTTTTTGAAGTTCCATAGAGAAGCTGTAGGTATCCACAAAGAAATACAAAATATGGCCCTGGTATGTACAGATGCTGCAAACATCTCCGGGTATTTAGCAACACTTAGGACCAATTCCAGCCTATTCAAAATATAGGTGGATTGCTGCAACATACAACCACAACAATGGGTATACGAGAACTATCGTAGATGATATGATCAAAGATGCCTATATACTCATATGCATGTATATGTACATGTGATACATACTTAAATGCATGCATTTACATGAGTGTACGTAACCACAAAATGATCGGTCATGCACTGAGAAGAAATAACAGACAGGTACGTTGGGACCCCTAAGCTATTAAAAATAACAAAAGAGGGGCTTCTAGGAATTTGTGTAATACAATGTAAGACAGGACAGGCAGTGTGTCTGTTTTTTTAATAGATCACCAGCATATTTCAGAGTCCCAGGTACCCAGGGGGTCTTAGGAAATTGTTGATTGATGGATCTTAGAGGTAGGTAGATGGTGCAGTAGATAGAGTACTGGATCTGGAATCAGGCAAGTCCTAAATTCAAATCCTGCCCACATTTACAAGTTGTGTGATTTTGGGCAAGTCACTTCATCTCTGTTAGCCTCATCTGTAAAACGGGAATGATAATAGCTCTTACCTCCAAGAGTGGTTGTGAGACTCAAACAAAATGTGGAAGTGCTTTGAAAACTTTAACTTGCTATATAAATGCTAGTATGTGTTGCTATTGCTCTTATTATCTTCTAAGGAGACTTGTTGGGAAAACATGGATGAGAAATACACAGGACATGAGTACAAAGAGTAGAGTCAAGAGACTACTAAAATTGGAGATCCTTCACGGTATCAAGGTATGATTTTGTTTTGTGATTCTTTTTAAATCATCTCCAAGTTGTCTATACCTATCTTAAGTTAAGGAATTTATTTAATAATAGATTCACAGAATTCTGTTTGGTATTCAAAATCCTTCATAACCCAGTCCCTTCCTTTCCTACCTTTCCAGCCTTCTTACATCTTACTTTCACACAGGAACTTGTCAGTCTTGTCATGTTGCCTCCCTAGTAATTCCACAAAAAGATATTCCATCTTCTAGCTCCAGGTGTTTTCTCTGGCTGTTCCCCAAGCCTGGAAAGCTCTCTCTCCTCAGTTCTATCTACAGATCTCCAGACTTCCTTTTAGTATCATCTAAGATCTTATCTTTTACTGGTAGCCTTCCCCAACCCCTTTTTATTCTAGTTCCTTCACTCCATTAATTGCTTCCTCTTTACCCTGTAAATAGCTTGCTTGTACATATTTGTTTGCCTGCTGCCTCCTACTAGATTGTAAACTTCTTGAAGGTAGGAACTGTCTTTTTCCTCCTTTTGTATCTCCAGCACTTTGCACAGTGCCTGGCAAATAGTAGGAACTTAATAAATGTTTATTGATTGATTCATTGATAGAACTAGTAAGGGGCTGATTAAATGTTAATATTTCCATCATGTAGTACTTGTATATGGTGTGCCCACATCAGAAAAAGTGCTGTGCTCTTTGGGCAAAGCAAAATTGAGACAGTACATAGTAAACATAGGATGCGCAAACCTGGGATATGCACCCCAAATATTCACCCGGATTATCTGTGCCCAACCTGTGGTAGAGCATTCTGAGCTCATATTGGTCTGATCAGCCACAGTCAGACACACTGAAGTTTCACTTTATCATGGTGATCTCATTTTGGTCCTCTTCGAAGACGAAGGACAACAACCAACCAACTTGTAACCTAATGTTGACTTTACAGTTTCTTCTTGAAAGGCCCCAAAGACTCCAAGGATTTCATTTGTCATATTGATTTCTAATTTTTGTCTTCATATGCTTAACTCCACTTAAGTCTTCTTTTCCAGACCCTGAGTTTCCAGCTACTTCTTCTATAAGGAATCTGCAGCTATATATGTTTGTTTCCTTATAACTTACCCAGTCTTCTCCCACCTGATTCCCACTCCCCCACCACCACCAAACTATAGTTTGATTGATGAGTTGAGGGAAACTGAGAATCTGACAACCCCTTATTCCTTTCTTCTACTTGCCTTAAAGAGACAGCGTTTGGAATGAGCTTCAGCAGTCAAACGATTTCGGTTACTTTTGGAAATGTTAAGGCTACAAAGTTAAACTGTTTCAGATTTCTCCAAAGGAACATTACCATCTCTAATATTTACACACGTGGAAAAAAACAACCTTAAACAGTATTTGTATAAGTGCTTTGGGAAAATCTGCTGAAAGAGCTCATGGCATGGATGGGAGACTCCTAAAAGAGATGACAACATGTAAAGCACTACAAATGATGTGGCTGTGTTTATGGAGGAGAGTAATGGGATTGAAGCAAAGTGAAAAGGTGTTCTTTGGGAGAAGCATTTTTAGGCAATTGAAAACAGCAGAGGTTTTGAACGTAGTGAATGGTTTGGGGGTAGTACATGATCATGTGATCAATTAAGACTCAAAGTATCCTGTGTTTTATTGGGCACGATGACGTTCACAAAGAAGGTGAGGAATGCCCCGTGATGTCAAGCACAACTCCCAGGGGCTGAATTCTTTGCTCCCTTCCCCCTTCTTTTTCTCTCCTTCTTACCTCACCACTTTCCTTGGAAATATAGGGGGAGAAAAAAAGGTTATACTATCCCAAAGGCCAGCTTAAAATTTCCCAAGTCTCCTATGAGGGGAGAAGACCCTTCCAGCCTGAGAATAATTATTTTATTTTATTATGTTTTAATTTTCAGTTCCACATTTTCTCCCTTCCTCTGTCATCTCCTCCACCTACTGAGAAGACAAGAAATACTAAACATACATATATACTTATACAGCCATATAAACCATTTCTGCATTAGCCATGTTTGGGTGAAAAAAGCCATAAAAATAAAGGAAAAGAATATGCCTCAGTCTTCACTCTGAGTCCATCAGTTCTCTATCTGGAGATGGATAGCAATTTAAATCATGAGTTCTTTGGAGTTGTGTTGCATGGATAAGATTTACTAAGTCTTTCACAGTTGATTATCCTTACAATGTTGTTACTGTTTATATTTTTCTCCTAGTTCTACTCACTTCACTTTGCATCATTTCATATATGTCTTCCCAGGTTTTTTTGAAACCATTACTTTCATCATTTCTTACAACATAATAGTATTGCATCATATGCATTCATATGCCACAGTTTGTTTAGCCTTTCCCCAATCAATGGGTATCCCCTCATTTTCTAATTCTTAGCCACCACAAAAATAGAGTTACTATAAATATTTTTTGTACATATGGCTCCTTTTCCCTTTTCTTTGATCTGAGAATAAATCTTCAAGATGGTAGCCAGTTAATACTGATATGGGATTTAGCTTATCTGGGGTTTTGGTTCCAAGGTTCTGTGTAATATCTGACAAAGTAAAATGATTGATCTCTTGAACTTGGCAGATTTTTGCCAAGTAAATATTTGCCCAAAGTAAGCCATTCCTCATCCCCAAGAAGGTAGGATATTTACTATCTACAGACTGACAGACCTCTGTCTAAAAGCCAGTATGACTAAATATCTACATCTTGCTTTTGATTAACAGGTTGTAGCAGATTAAGGGTCTTTTTGCCCCAGTTCAGGAATGGATCAGGCTGGTAGCTGATCATAAAAATATTTCATATTTATATAGCAGTTTAAGGCTTGCAAAATATTTTCCTCATAAATAATGCTGAGAGATATTTAATACAAGTATTATTAAAGTGAGAAAACTAAAGCAGAGGGAGCTTAAATAAATTTCTTAGGACCAAATAACTTTTTAGTATTCGATCTAGAAATCAACCTTCTTGGTTATGACTACATATTACATTACATTGGCTCGCAATATTAATCTGATAGTTGCCTTCAGATTTTGAAACTGAATGAAGCCAGTATTCTTGGGACAATGCAAACAGGTTCATGCTCTTAGAATAGATATTGACATGCAACAATTCTGGATATGGAGGTGTTTCACTGTAAGAGGTTTGTATATGTAATAGGAAGCATCTTTTAATCAATAGAAAATTAGCAAACTGTGATTGCTTCGACATTTTAGTTCTTCATTTTCAGTTTTTTTGTTTTTTTGTTTTTTTGCATGCGGGTTCCTTACTGGGAATTCTAGTCTATTTGAAAGGTATTTAAAGCATTAATAATTTTCTCGGGAGAAAATGATTTTACAAAATTCTAGTGATTCCTAATGATTCTGACATTTAGATGGTGCCTTAAAGGTTTGCAAAACAAAAGGTATATGTTATTTCATTTGATCTTAATGACAGCTTCATGAGTAGGTGCTATTATTATCACTGTTCTGTTGATGAGAAAACTGAGACTGAGAAAACTTAAATGACTTTCCCAGAGTCCAATAGCTAGTAAGTGACTGAGTCAGTCTTTGAACTTCATGGAGTCTTCCTGATTCAGAGTTCAATATTGTATCCACTATACCACCTCAAATGCCAATGAAGACAGAAGCCATCAGTTAAATGGCATCAATCATTTGATTGAAATAATGGGTAGGGCTAATGCAAATTTATGTAGCCTAACAGGTTTTCAAAATAATTACAAAAGCCGTTATTATGACAAGACTCCATGTTTGAGTGACTCTGAGGGAGTACTCCTTTCTGGAATTTTTTTAAGCCCAGATGAGTTTCTCTCCCTTTCTGGTCCAAGAAAAGTCAAATCTTTTCCTGAGAAGAGTGGTGGTACATTAGAGTACCATTATGTCCTAGAGTATCGCACTAGCTTAATGGTTCAATGTAGGATTACCGTTTCTTTGACTGAAGGAGGCAGCAATGAATATTATCTTCCTAAAACTAGAATATATGTAAAAGAGTTGTCTTTAATATGATTCTCTTCAGGTATCAGGAAGAAATCACATAGGATAGAAAGGAAAACAAGTAGTTATGATTCTAAGTGAAAAACTTTGGGTAACAAGTGAAACAGCAGCCTAAGAACCAGGCAACTTCTAATTACATGACTTACGTGGCATCATTCAGGCATGGCCAAAGAAGACTTTACAACCGGTGGCATCTACTGGAGTTTGAATATGCTGCTGTAGCATTTTTTTTACCTTAATTTCATAGAAAATAAATATGGTCTCTCCTTGCTATTGTATGTGCCCTGGACCATGAAATATACAGCAAATGATGGCACTAATGAACTGTGGTGAACTGTTGGTTGTAACTCATCTACCATACTGCCTCTACATGCTTTATTGTAATCATTTTTATTAATAGAATACATTGTAGTGTTTGTGGTAGCTAAGGTTACAGACACCCATCACAGCTGCCTATTTTCATTTTCTCATCATGGTCCTTATAAATGATCCAATAAATTATGCCTTTCAGCTGAGAATTTCCATACTTGGTCTCTGCCCAAGAGTGACTTTTTTTTCTTAAACATTCAGCCATTTTGATTTATGTGAATGTGAAAATATCTACTTTTCTCTGCCTCAAAACCAATTTAAAGGATATTCTTTTGCACACAGAGATCTCCAAAATAGCTGAACCTTTCCATATATTTAGGTTTCATTAAAGAACAGTCCCATGGGGAAAATGAAAACAAATCTGAACTAGGGCAGTTTTCGGCTACAAAAACTGCCTAGCCCTATAGCTATTTCAGTAACTTAGAAATTCTGTAAACATATAGGGCAAAAAGCTGTCCACAGTTATGCCCTAGCAGCAACCAGGGAATTCATAATTCTGTTCTTCCTTTCATTTGTTGAGGGTCCACAGCCAATGGAGTTTGGTGATGATGTTAGCCAGAGTACTAATGCTTTTTGTATCTCTTGTCTCTTGCTTGATAGGCAGCAACTAAGTCACTATATTACCCTGATTTTCTTTCTCAATTAACTTGTTTCATTTTGATTTTTTTTTTGTCTTCTTGTCAGATGTCACCACATTCTTCCCGATTTCTACTAGACTTGGAAATTGAAGACCTCTTGGGCTGAGAATCATTTATATGAGTTCCAGATCAGGCAAACCAAGCTGAACCTCTGTATTTTCATCCTGAAGTTTTAATACAGTACCTTCTACCTACATAAAAAGGAATTGTGCAATCACTTTTGGTCAATAAAGAATGGATGGTTTAGTTATTGGGTTTTTAAATGAATGAATGAATCAAAAGTATTTCTTAAGCACCCACTATGTCCCAAGCTTTTTTCTAGGCACCAGACATACAAATATAAAAGTGAGGCAAGACCTTATTCTCAAGAAGTTCACATTTTTAAAAGTAAATAAATTTATTTTTAGTTTTCAACATTCATTTCCCTAAGTTTTAAATTTTCTCTACCTCCCTATCTTCTCCCCTCCCCAAGACAGTGTGCAATCTGTTTTAGGCTCAACTTATACATTGTTATTAAATATATTTTTACATTAGTCATGTTGTATAGAAGAATTAGAATGAATGAAAGGAATCGTGAGAAAGAAAAAGCAAAACAAAACAAAAAAGAGAGCAAATAGTAAGCTTTGATCTGCATTCAGACTCCGTATTTCTTTGGATGTGGGTAGCATTTTCCATCATGAATAAGAAGTTCACATTTTGAGAGAGGAAGTCAACATATATCAGGGAGAGAAAGTAATTTTGCTTTGGGAAATCATTATTTTGAATAGAGATTTCAGGATAATATTACTGGTAATATTGATTTGATTGCTATCCCCACAGCAAGAGGGGATAGTAGGGTACAAGTAAGAGATGTGGTGTTGTAAGAGGGTACATGAGAAATCATCTGAAGTAGTTGGCTGGATTGGATGTGGAGTGTGGGGAGTCTGGAGAGCCTGAATACAGATAGGAGATGGGTTTGTACTCCCTACCTGGTCAGGACAGTTCAGCCCTAGGGCAGTGTTCCAAAACTGAGTGGATCACCTCCCAAGGGAGAAGTCTGCCATTTTCACATTCAGGCATTTTGCTAGACACTGGGGATACAAATTCAGTTTAGGTAGTGTAAACAAAGCATTTCAAGGCTCATTATCTGAGTGTCTATCTTTAGCTTCTGGATTTAATTTCTGTGACCAATAAAGACAAGCACTTCTTTGAGACTGCCTATCTCTATTGGGCCAACAGATGACCTAAATCCAAGGTATATGCTTTCCACCGACTGAATACTTATTTCAGATTCTAGAAAAGCAGATCTCTCAACTTAAGAAGAACCTTCAGTTTGTGCGATTGCTTTGACGTTAGTAGAATTACTCAGGGTTAAAAACTAGCGGGTAAAAATGGAGAAAGGTCAGGGAATAATGGTTTCTCTTTTCTCTCCCAGTGTCCCAGGAACAAAGGACTAAAGATTTCTATCTGGTGGGTACCTTAGAGATCATCTAGTCCAATCTCCTCATTTTACAAATGAGGAAAATGAGACCCAGAGAAGTTAGTTTACTTGCCCAAGGTCACAGAAGTAATAAGTGGGAGAGTTGGAATTTGAATTTAGGTCCTCCTTCTCATTGTATCACACTGCCTTGCTAAGGAGTGAAGGGCGTTGTTGAAATGGCTGGCCATTGGATCATGGCTGGGAAGAAAAAGAAAAGAAATCAGAATGATCAAGAAGGCCTTAATCCACAAAGGGAAGGAGTAGGGGGAACCAACTATATACGTACATACATACATATGTATATATGTATGCATATATATATATATATATACACACATACATACACACACATACACATATATACATATACACATATATGCATATATATAATGTATATCTATTACATATACATGTATAGATATATAATCTGGCAAGCCAATTATCATACAGACTAGATGATATAATATAGGAAGAATAACAGAAAAGAGGATCTGAAATTGATAGGAGAAAATACTCAAAGAGAGCCATCAATAAAACCCATGGCCTCAAACATCTATACAAATGTATAAAATATGGACAACAAATAAAGTAAACAAAAGATCCTAATCTGATGAGGCAAATTTGACCTTGTAGGTATCAGTAAGATGATAAAATGGGATTTATAACTGGAATTTGAGCTTGATAGTTTTACCTTATTCATTCATTCAACCATCATTTTTCTGGCATGTCATCTTTGTGACACATTATGCTAGTTCCTGGGGATATGGGCATACACAGACAAAATAAGCAGTCTTTTACCTTTTTTGTAACCTTAGTGCTTCACACAGTGCCTGGCACATAGCAGACATTTAATAAATGCAATGGAATGAATGCAGTATTTGAAATCAGAGCACCTAGTTCAAAACCTGATTGTGCCACTTGCCATCAGGGTGAACTGAGGTAATTTACTTAGGCTACTAATTCTCACTGATATTAATGAGGTCAAATATGCCTTCCCAAATTAGGCTCTCTAGTTTACCCTTTCTTTTCTTTCTTTTTTTGGGGGGGGGGGCAATGCATTTGGATACATAAATATCTTGGACCGTGAATTTTATTGCTGGATTCCTTCCTTGGGTTTTTTCATTCTAGCTCTATAAATATGATCCTATATCAGAATAGTAACATTTTATATTAAAATGCACTTACCTGAGAAAATCCAGGAACCTGAAGGAAGAAACAAGAGGAAGGACCTGTGAGTTAAATAAGGAAGGAAATAAGAAGGAAGGCCTGAGGGTTTGGGGTTTATAGTACTGTCATCCACTAATTGCCAGCAAGTTAGATTTAATTAGCTTTTAAAAGAAGGAATTTACTAAACAGGTAAAGTGAGAAAAGCTATTTTTGTGTGTGTGCCTAATACCCTCCCCCACTAAAATGGGGCACATTACTCTTTGGTACATAGAAGGTGAATGTAAGAGTGGTCTCATACTTAGAGAGCTCCTGTAGCCAAAGGCTAAACTCACAGCTCCTGATTATTGGATATATTTTTTCTCCTTTAATGGAGTTTTTATGCAGTTCTTTGAGAAAGCTCTCTTCCAGTATCTGAGGGTCAGCATCTATATATTCCCATACCCGCCTTGGTTCAGTGTAGCAAGCATTGCTGCTTTAGTTTAAAATGTCAGAGTTATCCCTAGTTAATTGAAACTGTTCTAGATTTTCATTCATTTATGGTACTTAGAAATAAAGAAAAAATCCTTCAGTCAAGATTAAGCAAACATTTACCATTTAGGTAACAGTGTCTAATGTTAAAAACAGAACAAAGTAACTTAAAATTTCAGCACACCCTGAGGGATCATTTTTCTAAAATCAAACCTTTAAGCACTCCATACAAGGATATTCCTTTTAGCTTTGTCAACAGTGAATTCCAGATTCTTCTATTAATTAAACACTTTTTTTTTCTTTTGGTTTGATTATTAACCTAATCACTTAAGGGAGAAGCTCTTCCTGGGCCAAATACGGTTTTCCCTTTAGAAACTGGTTCCAGGGATGGGGAACCTGAGACCTTAAGGCTTCATGTGGCCTTCTAGATCCTTGGGTGCGATGTTTTGATTGAATCCAAGTTTTATAGAACAAATCTTTTTATTAATAGGATTTGTTCTGTGAAGTTTGGATTCAGTCAAAGGGCCGCACTTGAGGACCTAAGGGGCCACATGTGACCTCAAGGCCATAGATTCCCCACCCCTAGGGTAGGCCTTTGATAAGAATAATGTAAAATTATCTCAGTGGAAGATATTTCAGAATTGGTAAAGAGACTGATAAGGATTTCTCATTCAGATTAGACCAAGAACTTCAGACTAAAGCACTACCCTAATATTATCCTAAATATTTATCCTAAAGAGAGAAAAGAGGTAAGTCTAGTTTCCCAAAAGGAAACCAGAAGAGAAAAGGAAATTACAGTTAAGTAGTAGGATGCCTCACAAGTTTTCCTTGAAGAGACAAAATAAGGAGGTGTTATACCTCGTTGTTCTATGAATCCAAGGCCAAAGGAAACCTCATTTCATGGAACATTTTGTCATCTTATACTATTTGACTTTTCCGATAAGCACTTGTAAGATCACTATGAAAATGATTGCTATTTGTGTGCCAACATCTATTGAAGAAGATGAGAAGCAGGGAAATTCCGCAAACTAACAAGCGTTTTCCCCATTAAATCAGCATATGTTTTAAAACTCTATGACTTAAATGTAAACATGGGCAGGAGAGGATTTCAAAAAGTATTTGGGGAAACATCATTCAGGAGTAAGAAATAAAGAAACGTAGAAACTTACCAACTGTTAAGAAGTCCCATATTTATATATCATAAATACTTTCTTCTTCTTAGGAGTCAGACAAGTGGCAAGCACAAAATAACAAAACAATACAGCAGAGCTACCTTATTTTAATGGAGAGGAAATATCTTGTTATTGATATGGAAATGGTTTCAAAATCATTTTTTTTAATATTCTGAGACCACTGACCTCATCGAATGCTTGAAGGAAACTGAGGTCATTTAATCCAAATGCTTCACTGGGAAATAAAATAGATAGGCAATGGGGTATAGAAATCTATCTTGCCCTACCAGAAAATAGAAGGGAAGGGAATAAGAGAGGGGGTGTATGACAGAAGGGAGGACAGATAGGGGGAGAGGAGTGATCAGAATGCATACATCTTGGGGTAGGAGGGGAGAGATGGGGAGAAAATTTGGAACTCAAAATCTAATGACAGTGAATGTTGAAAACTAAAAATAAATTAATTAATCCAACTGTTTCATTAGCAGAGGAGGAGCTGAGACCCAGAGAAGTCAAGGTAGAAGGCAGTAGAGCTCAAGTTCTCCTTCTCTGCCTCCAAATCCAATGTTTCCCACTGTATTGTGCTTTCTTTATTTCTAGGGAAAAGACAAAAATCAATATCCAACTAGAAGAAAGAATAAAAATGAGATGTGCCATTGAATTGAAGCAAGTATTTTCTGAGCTATTTAGATAAATTACTGGTACTAAAAGAAGGGAATGGACAAAAGAACAGATATCAGGGCAACTAGGTGGCGCATTAGATAGAGACCTGGGTGTGAATTCAGGGAGTCTTTGAGTTCAAATTTGGCCTCAGATTCTTACTAGCTGTATGACCCCCCATCTAGTCACTGTTCACTCTGCTCACTGCAGTTTCCTCAACTCTAAAATGGGAATAATCGTAACACCTACTTCACACGTTGTGAGGATCAAATGACATAATATTTTTAAAGTGGTTGGCACAGTGCATGGCGCGTAGTATGTGCTATATAAGTTCTAGTTATTATTGTTTTGTACTGCTATTGTTATTATCAGTTTACTCAATTAACATGTCTTAAAGAAATATAACTCAATGTAAATCAATAGGGAGATCAAAAGAGGCTAATCTAGCAGATATTTTATCTTTGTCAAATAGAAAAAGATGCCAAGTACAACACTAGCATAGAAAATAATTCCATTTGTAGGATCTCATAGAGGAGGATGGTGGAAGATTATGAAGAATCACTTTTAAATAAAATAAGACATAGTTTAGAGGAACAAATTTACAGCAAGCTTGATGAAAGACCTAGCTGAGCAAAATTATTCCAATACCACACAAGGCTACCAGCAGAAGGACAAAAAATATATGACGAATAGACAAGATCTACAATTATTTCTACAGAAAAAAATAATTTTCTCCATCACGTACCAGGTAGCTGCTATATTTAGACTGTAACACTATAGTCTCTCATCTACTTCATGAGAAAATAATAATGATAATAAATACAATAAAGATGATAAGAACAATTGGATGAGAATAAATATAAAGAAAGGAGGTCTGTTCTTGAGACAGACCCAATTGTGAGGATGTTGAGGAATCACTTCTTAAAATATATCTTAAAGAAGGGAAGACGCTGAAGGCCTAGAAAACTTCCATGACCTTATTGTTACAACAAAAAGTGACCCAAAGAATATCAATAACAAATGACCCATATGTTTACTTTTTCTCATCTGAAAAATGTTTGTGAAAATAATCTGTGCATTGATAGAGTGTGTCTTTGATGAAGGTAAGAGAAGGGTTAGGCAGCAAGTTATATTTCTCAGCAAACCTCATCTTTATAGTCATATGGCTATTCAAATGGCATAAAGAACTCCAGAGTCTATTAATGCCTACTGTTTGCTGACTATAAAAAAAAAAATTCATTTGGTAGAACAAAATGCCACAGCAAAAGCATCTTCATTACAAGGTATTTCATATGCAAATGTCTATATCACATAAGATTCCAGGAAAGGTATAAAATCATATTGCTTTGATCAATTGCACTCTGATTATTAATATTATTAATATCAAGTGAGGCCTAAAACATTTTCATCAAAAGTGTTTGCTGGCATCATGTCCAATACAATTTTGAAAAAGTTGGGTTTCTTGGAGCTGGATTTGCATTGTTCATCCTTAACACAACCTATATCCCAAACATTCATTGAAAATACCTTATTCTTCATGTAGAATTTTCTTTTCAGATGCACCTTCCATTCTATAGACACTAAAAAGTCTCCAAGGTCAAATTTCCTAGATCTACCCCTGAACTATTAGCCTCAGTGTTTCCTCTGTGCTCCAGGATCCTGTCTTCTTATTCATAAGGAATTAATTGGCTTAGTGTTCAGTTTCTGAACCTCAGATTATTACACACAGTACTCAGCCAATACTTTAAAAAGGATGGAATCAGCCCCAATCAATGCCAGAATGCTGAGAATGTTTGCTGGGCTACACATACCAGTGTCACAGGATCTACCTTCTTGCCAACCCTTATGACTTGCTTGGAGAATGCCAAATATACAATAATGAATCTAATAACTAACAGTTATATAGTTCTTTAAGATTTGCAACATATTTTACACTATTTGATTCTCATAACAACACTGGGAGGTAGGTGCTATTATTATCCCCATTTTACAGATTACACAACTAATCTAAGGTCAAAAGTAAATCCAGGCAGAAAGGGCCCACAAAAACCCAGAGGACCCAGAGTTTAATTTTTTATTGATCTGGAGTAGCCTAGATGCAACCCTACAGAAGTTTCCTAATGCAAAATACAGATGACTTCAGATCCTGGGTGATAAAAAGTGTGACATTTCTGCCCAGAGCATGTTACTAATACATATCCATCTTGTCCATAAGTATGGCAAAAGGGCTTCATTTTTTCAACGTCTTCATGGTCTTGACATCTGGTCCTGATTTGACTTGTCTGTTGAGGAGGAGAAATTGCTCTGTTCACTAGTCTGGTTTCTAACAAGTCTAGCTCAAGCTACTTTGGAGAGCTCTAGATAACCTTATGCAGCTCCTTTGGACTTGGCAGCCCATATCAAAGTGTGTTATTTTGAAGCATGTGGGTTCATTTTCATCAGCTCCTAGTTTGCTGTCTATAAGCTTGGCTTATACTGAACAGCCAGATCAATGTTGATTAGCTAAGCAAGAGGATACTGTGCTTCTACTTCCATCTAGCCACAGACTCCTCTGTCAGTTTTTCTATAATCCTCATGCAGCTTATGTCTTCCACAGCCATAGAACTTTTGTTCACTGACCTCTAAAACAGTATTTTCCATTTTAGGACAAAGCAATAGAATTTCTTTCCTTCACCATCAGGAATGGTAGGAATTTCCCATAGGTGTCCATTTCACACAACACCACTAAATTGACCCTTTAGTTAGAGTATTATGACCTGTGGTGGAGGGTGGGGAGTGGGTTGACATTCTCAAGGAGCATATGATGCTAAAATTAGCAATCCTGAGACACTCTAATGATTACCCATAGGTTTCTTTGAGCCCGTTCCCTGTCTTCTTATATCCCATCTATGGCATGTATTAGCCAGATATTAAAAATCTAATCTCCTAAAGTCATAATGCCTCCCCTCCCTCACCTTGAAAATAGCCATAATTGCCATAGTAGCTATCCTTGTTATTTATCAGTTGGCCAACATACCACATCCTTGGTATGTACTAGCTTGTCACCCTGGGCTGAGAACTTGCCTCCATCAGCACTGTATGACTTGCCAAAGGGAAGGAAGCACTTACTCTTTAAGAGTCTCCTTAGTCTATTATCCTCCCCATTTTCCCTATGAGTGCTTTAGGTCATCTAACAACTCCTGGTCAAAAATAGAGAGGTCAGGGATTAATCACCAAACATTCCTATTTTTCTAAGTATCTCTTTGGGAATCTAAGAAGGCAGCAAGTTTTTTAGGGGCTTAAGAAAGACATTACCTGAGTTATCCTTTTAAAGTATTTACCCAAGGCTTTCAAGTATCTTTTTAAAGTGTCCTGGGTAGAACTTTACACCTCTCCTAGAGTCTCCACAGCATTGCATAAGTTCTATTCAGAAGGGTCTTTATCATCTCCTATTGGCACCCCAAACAAGTAATCTTTGATAAGGAATATAATTGATAGAGTATTGTACTTGAAGTTGAGGAACATAAATTCAAATCTCAGTTCTGCTACTTATTCTCTGTGACCTTGGGCAAATCACTTCATCTCTTGGGTCTCACTTGCTTTATCTGTTAAATAAGGAAATCCATCAAATGACCTTTTAGTTTCCCCTTAGCTTTAAATCTATGATGACTAGCACCTCTGATATGAGGGCTTGCAGACTCCTTTACAGGGCTACTCATTTGCCTTTGGTGTCCACCTGGCACTCACCTCTCACCTGTGACTCCAAGAAGATGTAGCATGTGCAGTAGCCATGCTCCAGTAAAACCATCTTGGCAGATGGGCCAAATTAGAATAAGGGTAACCAATGGGCTTCAAACCCATGGGTGACTTGGGGGTATCTGCCCAAGCATGTAAAGACTTTCTTAGCAGAACTTGTTTTAATGAGAACAATTTGTTCCAACAACCATGAAGGCAGCTAAAGCTGGCATTGTAGAGCGCTTAGAGCATGGTCAGACTTCAAAGATGCCAAGGTTATCCACTGGATTCTGGACCATCACCAGTCTTCTTGCCTTTTGTCTTGCCACTGGACTTCAATGACTCTGGAAGTGAGAAAGAGACTGATGAGAATTAAATCCAATTCATGGAGGAGTCAAGATATCAGTCTGTGATGTCACTAGTCCTCTTCTAAACTGATAAGCAAACAACAACAATTCTTTGCAAGTGTGCACCTGTCGCTGTGTACTAATTCTCCCTGAATTGAGCAGCCATAGTGGGTACTCAACCCCAATACAAAATCATGCAAAAATCTTTAATCTCAACACTGCTTGGTGGCTGGTAGCATCTATGCCAAGAGTATAGCACACCTAAAAGAGTACTACAAGTGAAAAACTGTCACTAATGTATTATTGGTTCACATAGCTTACTAGAGCACTACTAGTGCAATCCGGTCTAATGTCCCTCCCTCCCTAAAAGTCGTCCTGTATCAGCCCTCTTCTCCCCTCTGAAAAAAAATACATGGTGTATCATTTGAGGACAAACATTTGGTCTTGGAAACATCAGTAAAATTACTCCTATGTGCCTCATGTCCCCACCGAGGGTTTCCCCTAGGATTACCAGATATTAGTTTGTGTTCACCCCACCCAAGGTTTCTCCTGGAAACCCCTGAATTCAGACCACCTCTGTGGCATCTGAGTCAATGGGCCTGCTAGCAACCAAGGCAACCAAAACAAATTTTCAACATAAACATATTAATAACAGAAGCAAATGAGGAAATAAATCAGACTCAGACCCAAGTCCAACACCAAGGAACAAACTCAAAAAATCAATAAGGACATTTGTGTAGTACACGTGAAATCAGAGTTTCTTTGGTACATTGTCTGTGGCTGCCAATATCTACCTTTCCACTGGCCCTTGCTGCTCCTCCATGACTTCCATAGACCATTCCTTGAGCCAGGCATTTGACTTAATTCAAGAATGTTTTCATTTGTTCATCTGCTTTTAGCTCCCAAAGCTGTTGGATCAGTTTAGGAACCCCATACCATTTACCACAGAGATAGCTGCTGAGTAGAACCACTTCTCTCCCAGAAATTTTTCTTCTCCTTTCTTTTACTTAAAATTATTTTACTCTTCAGCCATGCAGCTTGGTATTTGATGCATTGAATCTATAGTATTCTGGACATTATTGTCTTTTTCTGTCTTTTCCATATCTTCTGCAACTGTATTCCTGTAGCAATGCAATCTCATAAATACATATACATATGCATATGTGTGTGTACATCTATATCTGCCTATCTACCTACCATTTTTTTGTAGTTGGTTAACCATTCTAATCTCTGTTCAGGAGAACTTCCCCAGTCCACATAGCCCCCAGTCTCTCCCCTCGGAGATTCCTTCTATTTATATTGTATATAATTTGGATATATCTAGTTATTTGTGTGCTGTTTCCTTCATTTGAATGTGAATTCTAAGAGCAGGAGCCATGTTTCTTTATCTTCTTCCTATTCCCCAGGGCTTAGGACAGTGTCCTAAAATGATTAAACATTTAATAAATGTTTGTTGACTTGATTTGACCTGGTTACCAGATGACAATATGTATGGAATTCTTTTATCTCTATGAACTTCCATAAAAAAGGCTGGATATTGAGGTCGTACACCAGTAAATACTACTGAGTCAATCTGAAGGATACTGAGTGGGAATATTTCAGTCATTCAGACCATATTTCAGACCATTGAGTGTTTTTTTTAAATTAAATTTTGTTTCAATTGATGAAAATCAATTTTCTCTCCTTTCCCACTACACAGTTTCCCTCACCCACCCCAGCATTGAGACAGAAAAGAAAACAAAGGTAATACCTCTGGAATCAAGGTTGGACATTACATTTTTCAGAATTCCTAAATTTTTCAAAGTTCTTTGTCTTTACAGTATTGTTGTTATTGTATGAATTGTTATTTCTCACTTCACTTTGAATCAGATTATCTAAATCTTCTTAAGTTTCTCTAAAATTCTCTTGACAATTTTTAAATAGCATAATAATATTGTATCACATTCTTATACCATAACTTTTCCATCCATCTCCCCAATTTATGGATATTTCCCCTCAGTTTCTAATTCTTTACAATGGCAAAAAGAACTGTTTTAAATATGTATTCATATGTGGGTCCTTTTCCTTATTCTTTGATCTTTTGGGAGAGGGAGAAGATACAGACCTAAGAGTGATTTTGATGCATCAAAGGGTATTAACAATTTAATAACTTTTGGAGTTTGGTACCAAAATGACTTCCAGAGTGGCTAGATTATTCCACAATGCCACCAATGGTGCATCAATATACCTACTTCCCTTCTCCCTCACTACTCCTCCAGGATTTGCCATTTCTCATTTTTGGTCAACTTTTGCTAATCTAATGAGTGTCAGGTGGAATCTTTCATTTGCATTTTGCTAATTATTAGTGATTTAGAGCATTTTTATATTACTGTTGATAGACTATATTTCCTTTAAAAGAATTCTGTTTATATCTTTTGTTTATCAGTTGGAGAATGAAGGCCACTGAAGGTTGAGGAGGAAGTTAAAACAAAAAGTCATCATTATTAGAATCAGACAGAGAGGTTCATCCTAACAGATTTAATTCCATTTGAAGAAGTCAGGACAGTTACAAAATTTATAGAAGTTGGAACTTGAAAAAATATCTTCTACTGTGTGGTTTCCATTATTCCTGAAACCAAACTCCAAGTCTTCCTTCATCCTGATTACTGGGTACCTTCTGAGTCTTTAGTGAGGTGACCTCATTCTTACTATTTTGACTAGTGAGGTAGGGTTTTTCCAAGCCCTAATCCTTTTTTTATTAACAAATAAATTGAGATAGCTAAAACCTAACATATTGAAAATGATTTATGTTTTATAAATAGCCATTTCTAGTCTATTGATTTGATGTTGGGTGACATCAGCTGGTCTCCTTAGGAAAATACAATTTGAGCAAGTGTTCACTGCAGCCAACCCTGTCACCTACAGAAACTCTCAAGAAATCAACATTGCAAAGTTAAATTATTGCTTTATATTCCAATTTTCCCAGCCTGGATGCAAATCAAAATGGTAATAGAGGCCATATCACCCTATTCCCATGTGTCATCACCAACAGTGATGATCAAATATTATGTTTCCTACCCTAGGTCCTGCAGAGTTCCTGGAGCCAACACAGTTTTTCAATGAATGACTGTATGATGAAGGTGAAAGCAGATATTACCACACAAGGTGGTTGATCTTGCCAGACAGAGATAGCTAAGGCCATTGATAGTAATCACCCAGTTACAGGTGACACTGTAATGCAACATCTTGAAAGGCATCAAAAAACCCTCAGGTCACTGGACTTAATGTGTGTGACTGGACTAAAAACTTGGGCAACTCCATGTCTGGCTCATAGGGTGTTAGCATATTAGTCAACCCATGAAAGCTCGTGTTAATTTATACAGAATTGAATAATTGCCTTAAAGGTGGAGTGGGGCTAAATTATTTTGATAGGCATATCCTCTGTCCTCAGGAGCTAGATCGTGACCTCAGAGGAACATCTAGGATCCCCAATGCCCAGGCCCGTAAGAATAAAGAGAAACTTGACTGAGCCAAAGGGATATGACTAATTAGAAAAGATGAACTGGTTTTTAAAAATAACCAGAACCACCTTCCCTTCTTTGGATACTTGTCTCTTTTCTACCACTTGAGCTATGGGGCACAGAAGTACTAGTATACATTCAGGGATTTAAAAGAAATGTCAGGGGTGGCCAAGGACTAGCTGTCTAGATCAGCATTAGATTCAGTGGGTTAGAAGGCAGGTTGGATATTTCCCAAGTAGAAAGGTGAATTTTACCCTCTCTCTAGAAGTTTCATTGCCTATGCCAAATACCTGTACTAAACTATAATCTATGACTGGGGCAAATGCCACATGACATGCTGTCTAGCTCCACCATGATAATCAATTAAGAGATTTTGATTAGTAATTTATAAAACTCATTAGCAAAATATTAAAGGTAATTGTTGACTAACCCTCCAGTAAGTGCAACTGGGGTGACCTGCCCATGGACTTGTAATACAAGTACAACCAGATGTGACTGTCACATTCGTTAATATCCCGTTTGTAAGAGAAAGCTGGCAGACCTAGAAAAGAGAAGGGATAAATAGTGTGAAACAATGAGAGCCAAATTGTGGACAGCTACAAGTTCTTTTTCTTCTCGTTCTTGTTCTTTTCCGTTTTTCTCTCTTGAGAATGTCCTGAATCGTATTATGTAATTCTGGAAAACAGCAATTCTGAAACATCTTAAAAGTCTTGCTTTACTTTCTGTCACTTTGGATTCCAGAACTGGAAAAAGAATGGAAAATCTGCCGGGCTGGTAAGGCGAGAAGCACTGGAGAAGTCTCGAGCATTCGGATGTTGCTTGAGCTCAAACCTTTTTTCCCTGTAGCTAGTAGGGTGGGGAAACAGAGGGAACAGCCCCACCCACCAGCAACCACCCCTAATGACTGGCACGAGTCTGCAGGAGACTGGAAGGAACTCACTTCTCTTACAGCTCCCTGCCTGGCCCCCAGCGGCCTTAGGGAATGAGGAGCAACCCCCACCCTTCACTCATTAACCACCTAGCAAAAAAGTATTTTGTTCTTTTTCATTATTCCATCATTTTCCCATTTAGAAGTGTTATTCCCTTGCTTCTCTTCCTATATGTCTTAGTAACCTGTATCCAACCCCTCTTTCTGTTCTGATTATTTAACTCTCCATATTTGGGTTTTTCTGGGAGGTGTGTGGGAGGGGAGGGGGGCAGCAGAGATGAGAAGAGGGGATGACTGTATTTTGTTTTTTAGATTCCTACTAAGTTAAAAAAATTGTTTTAAACCCAGAACCTTTCTACCTCTACAGACCAATAATAATTATAATTACAAAAAATTTTAAAAGAAAGAAAAAAATAGGATAAAAGAGGGTGGATGGAGGAGGGGGTGGGACTGACAATTCTGGGATTGTGATTATTATCCTTTCTATAAACTTGTTTGCTACTGTATAATCTTAGACTACTTAACCTCACTCTATTGTGCATCTCTTCTCTGTGAATTAAAAACAAACAAACAAAAACTAAAGGATCCTAGCACTTTCTAAAGGAACTCTTCTTCCGATCACCCATGAGCAGGGCTATTGAATAACATTAAGTATTGGCTTCATGTTGAATGATCAAGCACAGGGCAACTGAGACCCTGGCTACTTGCTACCCTAGAGGTGGTGTTAGAAGGATTGATTATTTTGTATTTTTAGAGTACTGTGGGATTCCTGAAGGAAAAGAATAAACCAAGGTAATGTCATCCGGGGCTGTGTTATTGTTAACTTAAAAACTGGGGGTCAGGGGGTAGTGCTTTTCTTAGCATTGACATTTCAGAGCAAGATTTTAAACAGATGCCCATCTTTTACTTCTAAATCATTTTCTTCCTCTGTCAGAGACCTGTTTTCCCCCCAAATCCTGCCCACGCCTATCTCTTTCTTAAATCCTTAGAAGAGGCAGAGCCCCAGTATACTTTGAGAAGGCATCTATTCCTACAGAGATTTTGGAGTCTTCTTTCTATTCATGATGAAGCTTTACTTTTGAATAAGTTAGTGGACCTCCTCCCTTTCCCTCCTGCCAGTTTCCAAGGTAGCATAACCTCTCCTCTCCCCCCCTCCCCAACAGTGTACTTTTTTTTTTTTAAAGCAGCTCTGTCCCACTTCACATTTCCAGGTTTCTAAGGCCATGGACACAAAATCAGCACAGAAGTGCAGAGCTTTTTTGGAAATGGCAAAATGAGAGAGGGGATTTTCCATATTCACATTTTTCCACAGAAATGTATTCATAAGCTTTAAACTTGTCCCAGCTATGTTAATGTATGTGGTTGGCTTCTTTGCCAATTTTCATTGTGAATAAGATGTTCAATAAAAGGGCTCTTGTCTCTCCCCTCCCTCCTCCCTCCCATAATTTTAAGTTCATAAGCCCATTTTGTAAGTGAATCGGGTCTTAAGAGAAAATCAGAAAGGATGTTGTTCTTTTAGCCGCTTAGAGTATTTGCTTGAAACCCCTGATAGGGATGTGGGGGCCTATGATTGAAACGAAAGAAGTAAACAGATGACTTTATATATATAATGTCTTTTACAAGGTGGTTCAGTTCATTTCTAACCTTGGTTTTGGCGTCATCTGAACAAGCCAGGGAAATTCCCCGCACCCCCCTTTTCCAGTGCAGGAAGGACTACTTTTCTAAAATAGACATTTTAGCTCTGGCTCTACAGACCTTGCCCTCCAGTCCGCAGTGGGCACAAACCCCAGACACACACAGCACATTAATTGAAGTTCTGCAGGTATTTTTACCAGGTAACTAAGAAATGATCATCATGAACGCTGCAGCTATTATGAACCATGTGCTTGCGTGTCCTGACACGTCTCTGGTGTAAAGTCTCAGGGCATTTTTGGTTCATGAAATCCCTGCCTACATTCATTTCCAAGCCCTTGTCACATCTTACTTACTTCCCAGGCCCAGCTTCTTCAATTCATTTGGTAGCATCTTTCAGCAGCAAGTTCTGAACATTCAAAGTTGTGGAAAAGGCAGTTAGCTTTGGAGAAAAAGCCAGAGATAAGTCTTTTCCATTCAGTATACATATGTGGGACCCCCCCATCACCCTCAAGGAGTTTAACTGATCTGTTGATGCCTGCTAATAGGACTATCAAGAGAAACAGTATATTAACAGAAATCATTTAGCAAGAGTACTTTTATTCCCCCCACCCCCCCACTCCCTGTTCTGCCACAAGCGGTCTAGCTTGGCTAAATCTTTGGTTGTATGATTTGGGATTTTCTCACCAGTTCTGTAGGAACAAGCCAGTCACTTTCCCCCTATATATCAGCATTATCTGAGATTCTTATTCTCACATTACTAACCCATGATGATGAGTAACTCTTCATAAATGTCTAGATAGCACAGTCAAGGAAATGACTTGAGGGGCCTGAGAGTGAGTTATTACCTCTAGACACCCCAAGCTTCTGCTTTACATGAGTCCCAGAACACAAGTGGCTCACGGCAAGTACTAAATTACCAGGAGGATAGGTAGTCGGTAGTCAGTCTGACACATTCCAGTAAGGTCCCTTTGGCACAACATGTCACAATGCCAGGCCTCGGGGCCGGGGCTCCTGTCTGCCTGCCTGCCAAGTTGGATCATGAAGATGGAATAGAGAAGAAGCATAATCTTTGGCAAAGAGTAAAGAGGAGGGGTCACTTGGCTGGTGAATGCACCTGGTTAATGGCTCCCCACCTTTCCCCAATCCTGACTGGGTCAGGGAGAGGTGCAGGGTGGGGCCGGCCATGCATACTTAGGGTTGTCACACTAGGTCTCAAGTGAAATCTCATCCATGAGTTTACAATTCTCAGATTTAGGAGAGCCTTTGTTTTCCTTTCTTAATTCCTTCTAGGGATGACATAGATTAAAATCATAAGACAGAGAGTATAGGACGGTAGATTTAGGACAGCTAGGTGGTACAGTGGATAAAGCATTGGGCCTGGAGTCAGGAAGACCTGAGTTCAAATCAGGTTTCAAACACTATCTGTGAGACTCTGGGCAAGTTACCCAACCTCTTCCTTCCTCAGTTTCCTCAATTGTAAACTGAGAAAAGTAAGAAAACCTACCTCTCAAGAGTTGTGGTGAGGATTAAATGACATAATCTTTGCAAATTGCTTAACACAACGCCTAACACCTAGTAGGCTCCATAGAAATGCTTATTTCCTTCCCTTTCCCACCCTCTCCCCACCTTAGAGATGATCAAGTCTAACTTTTTCATTTCACAATTAAGGAAACTGAGGCCCAGAGAGATGAAATGATATGTCAAAGGTCACAGCCAGGGTAGGAACCTAGGTCTTTTGATTCCAAATTCATTCCTTTTCCAGTGGACAAAAGAAAGAAACTTAGAATTCCCAGCTTTTTAGAAAAGGATTCATAGAATCATAGTGTTTAATCAAAGAAAAATCTTAGAGATTTTCTAGTCTAACCCTCTAATTTTACAGAGGAAATTTGGGTCCAAGGTTGAATAGCCTGAGGTCAAATAGCTAATAAGTAGCAGAATAGGGTGTATAACCCAGCCCCAGTGCAAGGCTTTCACTATACCACACTTTCCCCCCTCTTAACTCATGGTTCTTGCTCCTTGGAACTAGATAATTATGTAGCAAAAAGAGCAATACAGGTAGAGTCCAAAGACTTGGGAGAAGATTTAGATTTTACTACTCATTAGCTAGAATTATGGTTGTTTGTAAATGTCAGTTATTATTACCATTGTTACAAATACACTATCCCCATTTTAGAAGTAAAGAAATGAAAGCCAGAATGATTCAGTGACTTGCCCAGGGTAGTTTACACCTAGCAATTATTTAATTAAATTACACAACCAATCCACCAGTGTATATCAAGTCCCTACTATGTGTAAAACACTGTTCTAAGCACCCAAGTTACAAATAAAAAAGTTAGACAGTCCCTGTTCTTAAAGAGCTTACTAGATACTCACAGCAACCCCATGAGACAATTCATATTTTCATGATCTTAATTCTTATATTTGACCACCATGGCATTCCGCCTTATACTTCCTACTTTGACAAGTCGTGAGTAAAGAATTTTGGTATAAGAATGGGATGTCTTTTCTACCAAGCAAAACTAGGAATTGTTTCAACTTTTTGGACTTTAGTTTTTGCCTTGGTGGAGTCAGGAAGTACGCCTAGAATAGATATTTTCAAAGTCCTTTCCAGTTTCAAATGCATCCCAAGACTATATGATTACTAGGGATTGGTGTTGCCTCACCCCCCTGATCAGGCCTTAACTACCTTTCTCTTGTCTGTAGTCAGAATAATCTTTGTCTGATTCACTTGCATTAAACAATATATTAATCAACCAAGATTTGTTAATATGTCAACAATCATATATTTAGCACTTACTATGTGCTAAGGACTGCTAAGAAAAAGTAAAAATGATTCTTGTCATCATGCAGTGTACATGCCCTTACTGGAAGCAACATCTACTTAAATCAATACATGTAGAAAAAAATACCATGTAGTTAGAAGATAACCTTTGAGGGGAAAGCACTGGAAGCTGAGGAAAAGGGGAAAGCCCAGCTGTACCTACTATGTGACAAGCAACATGGCATAAGGGAGAGGAAACTGCCCTCAGAGGCAGGAAGATCGGGATTCGAGTTGAGTCTCCGAAATATACAGATTGCGTGATCTTGGACAAGCAAAAGTCTCAGACACCTCTTTAAGACAATAAATTGATGAATAAGAGCTAGCTAGATGTTTTGTCACTTGGCACTCCATAAACCTATTAAGTCATAGATTGGTTAAAAAAAAAATGTTTCAGATGTGAGGACAACAAAATGAATATAGTATCTGTCCTCCAAAGCTTATATTCTATCAGGAGAGATGTACGTATATACATATAAAGCCAATTAAATTCAAGATGATGTGGAGTAGGGCACTAGCAACTGACCAGAGAGGTTCAGGGAAAGGCTTCAGGTAGTCATCTTCATGTAGAAGGCGACTCTTGAGTTAAGTTTTCAAGAACACACAGGATTGCAAAAGGCATTTAAAAAGATTTTAAAAGAGAGAAGGAAGTGTACTGCTACCACTGGGTACAACCATTGCAAAGACACAGAAAAGGGAAATGAAACTACACTTTTCAAGGTACCACCATGCTAGACGTGGAAAGCATTCATTAAAAAATATTCTCAGAATCTACAACTTGGAAGGATATCTAAAAGGCTATCTACTTCTATCCATACCTGAACAAAATCTCCTCCTCTACAAAATGCTACGCAGGTGAAGACATCTAGATGTTCAAAAGGTAGTTGGTGATATGGGAGTACAGCTCAGCAGAAGGGAGAGGGCTGAATATGTAGATCTGGGAATCATGTGCACAGTTGATCAATGAACCCATGGGAGTAATTAGATTATCAAGGAAATGATATAGATAGGAAAGAGAAGAGGGCTTAGAGCAGATCCAGGAAGGACACTATGAAGGGGCATGACTTGGGTGAAAGCAAAGTAGACTGAGAAGTGTGGTCAAATGAGTAATTAGGAGGAGAACCAGGATAGATTAGTGTCACAGAAAAACTAGAGAAAAGAGAGTATCGAGGAGAAAAGGTTAAGTGATGGTATCAAAGGCTGTAGAGGACTTAAGAAGGATGGGGATTAGGAAAAGGCTGTTAGATTTGCCAAAGAAGAGACCAAGAGTAACTTCAGAAATAGCAAGTTACTTGAAGGATGAGGTCAGAAACCAGGTTGCAGAGAATAAGGAGAGAAACAGAGAGGAAAGAAAGTACTGATTATAGATGGCCTTTTCAATCTCATCATCTCTGTTTGCTTCAGTTCCTTCATTTGTAAAATGGGAATCTATCTACCAGGGTTGTTGTAAGAATCAAAAGAGATAATAATTGTTAAGCACTTTGCCCAGTGCCTACCACACACATAGTAAGCATGATATAAATGTTAGTTATTATTATAATCATTTTATTTTTACTATCATCATTATTAATGTGTTGTAAATCAGCCAGAGGATTATAACTGAGTTAAGCTCTAGTTTCTTGAAGTCAGCAACAAGTCAAAGTTCAAAGTTCTCAAGCTTATTTTGATCCATCTTTTAATATGAGTTAAACAATTCAGTTCAGCACTTATCAAATACCTAATACGTACAAGTATTGTTCTGTGATCCAAAAATAAAAACAAGGATTCCTACCATCCATGCACACATATACACATACACTTTCCCAGGGGCATAGTAGGAATTCTTGTTTTTGTCTTTGCTAATATGTATATGTAAATATATATACATATATACAAAACATATAGATGCACATACTTTGCTTTATATATATAGGCTTCTGTTTCACATATAATATTTATTATTATATTATGTTATATTAATATTATGTTAATATATTTTATTCAGAATATAGCATGTTTATATGTACATACACACACATGTACATATACATATGTATACATATGTCTGTATGTATGAAAGTCATTTTAATGCGGGGGAATCACTAAAAACTCCAGGAAACCAGAAAGGTCTTATATGGGAGGCAGTACTTAATCTGCAGTGATTCTAAATGGCAAAACTGAAAAGGAGTTTAATACTTGAATTTGCTAATTTATTCAGCATTGATGGATGTATCTATAGAACAGATAGACGGGTAATACTCAATGGTGTTTTTTAAAAAGAGCTGCAGATACAAAAAGTGATAAGTCACAGAATTCTTCCAAGTTGCCAATGAACCAAATGGTGGAAGACAGTAATCAGTTCACTCTAGTGTCAGACTGAAACCCAGGGAACTGCATGACTGAGAAGACTGAAAGGTGAAGGCAGAGTTCTTGAGTCATCACCATTCATTACATATCCCTACATTCAAATTATCTATGCCAACATGCACATTTGCACTCGGTGTGTCTGAATTTATGGATGATTTGTTCTAATGGGCCTGCTCCAATAGGGCACTGGGTGGAGTTCTGAGCTTCATAGAAACCTCTAGGCCTCTTCTCAAGATAACTGGAAATCACTCGAAGGACTAAAAAGGACTTCTTGACTTCAAAAGTTCCCAATATCATACAATGTAGCAAAATGTACATTTTTTGTAGATAAAGTTCTTTTTTGTTGCTTTCATCTGAATATTGATCTGGGGAATATCCTAATGGAGCTCTTTCTGACCTCATGATCATAATTACTATTTTTATAACATACTTATATGGTGCTTTGCAGTTTATAACGCTCATTTCTCACATCTCTGGGAGGGAAACAGATCAAGTGTTTGGAAGCTTGTTGATAGCAGGTATTGTATTTTATTTCCCTGATGACTAGTACAGTACTCTGTATGTAGTAAGTGGTATAGCTTATTAAGTGTTTATTATATCTCTATCCCCATTTTATAGACAAATAATAATAACTAATAACACCTCTATGACACATTAAAGTGTGCAACATGTTTTATATCTCATTTGAGCCTCATAATAAGCCTGTGAAGTAGGCACTCCACTCCACTAAGGTATTATTGTCCTCACCGTACAGATCAAGAAACTGAGTTTGAGAGACTTACGTGATTTCCCTGTGGCCACAAAGACAGTGAGTCACAGGTAAAATATGGAGCTAGGCTTTCTTGATTCCAAACAGAGCCCTAGACAGATAAATGACTTGCTCAAATTCCACAGATTACTAAGGGGAAGAATCAGAATTTGAAACCAGCTCTGGAGAATAGAATACAAATATCATTGCCACTGCACTTAAACATTCATCTGCTACTAGAAAGAATAGGACTGAGAATCCTTCTAAATGGATGCTCCAGTTGAATATTATTAAATATCTACTGTGTGCCAACATTGTGCTAGGCATTAGGGCAGCAAAGGAAAAAATGAGTTTGCATTTTATTTAGGAAGATGGCATGTACATAAGTGCATTAAAACTATGCACACAATTAATACAAGGTAAATGCACTGGCATAGGAGAGGTATTGGAAAAGGCTTCGTGGAGGTGATGGCACTTGAGCAGACTTCGGGCCTAGGGGATAGCAAGGGTGCTGGGATAGGGGAGATGCATCAAGAAAGCCAGTTTGGTTGATCGTAGTGAAAAGGAAGGAGAGTGATGTATAACAAGATAAATGTAGGTTGGAGTCAGGTCAAGAAGGCCTTTAAAAGTCTAAGAGAACAGCTTGTATTTGATCTTTTTGTCAATGGGGGAAGGGGAGAGATATGATACAAATGGGATGCTTTTTGGCTTGGGCCAAGCAGTTCTTCTTGCAAGAAAGTGGTTTTGTATAGGGCTAGGTCAGTGAAATTGAAGATTTCCTTTCAAGAGAAGGGATCCCCTCACATACCTTGCCCAGGTTTTGTCCCTCCATAAGAAGGATTGGAATGTTATTCCTGAGCTAAGAATTCTGCCTGCTGGTTGGCCCACATTATTACAATCCTGTTTTTTTGGGTGTGGTATATTTGGTAGGTTTGGGGTTTATCATCAAAATGCTAATTGTGTAAACAAAGTGGCAGCCAGGACTGCCAAATCCCCTGTGCCTTGAATGACTGGAAGGGGGCCAAAGGGCTCTGTGGTAGCCTGCCTCTGTCAAACCTCACTTTGCAAAGCAATGGGGCAGGTGGATGGTATTAAAGATTAGAAAGGCCAGAGAGGGCTAGTAACTCTTTAACTCTTCTAGTGGCACACCTCTGCATACAGGGGCCACACCTGCTGAACTGGCAGGACGTGCTGTGCATGACTGGACAGAAGTGCTTTGTATACTCCAAGCCACAGAATAGGTTTAGGCATGAGTGTGGTGCAGGAGCATACAGGATTGGGCCCCTCAATGACCTGGAACTCTCAGACCCAGGTTGTCTGTGGCTTTACAGAGAATGAATAGAAACTGTGCTCTTAGGGAGTTCTCCAGAGGTGTCCCCATACTGTTTATTCCTCCCAGCCCACTGAAGCAGTAGACACAGTAAACTCTCAATTGCCTGGAGAATGACGTTTGGGCTTGTAGATTATCTAGGCAGCCTTCTGTTCCTTTTCTTCCTGATTTGTCTGCTTTTCACCAACGTTGTTTCTCAGAATCACTATCAAAGACTTGATTGATAAAATAATATACTATCATAATTTATATTGGCTAATTGGTTTATTTTTTTTCACTGGTTGTGGTAAATGAAAAATTTATATTGAGAAGAATTAGTGATTTAGATGGCTTACCTGAGGATTTCAAGTACTCACACCTTTCTTGTCTTTTCTTACCTCAGATAAATGAGATTTGGAAGGATCCTCAAAAAGTCACATGGTCCACCCAAGTTTTTATTCTCACACAGCTAGGAGGATTTTTTTATCTGGATTATGATTTCATTTCTACATGAGCTTCTGGTTTGGAAATTCCTTACAATGATGCAAATCAGCATCTATAATTTATAGTGTTAGAGAGATGCCTGGGGCACTAAAAGGTAAATAATTTACCCATGATCACGTGGCTTGAACCCTGTATTACTGAATACAAGGTCAAAGTCATCCTACCTATCACTAGAATAGGAATTCTTAACCCCCTTTTTTGTGGCATTATGGATCTTTTTGGCAGTCCAGTGAATCCTATAAGCACCTCAGAATGTTTTTATATGCACAAGATAAAATATATATGATTGCAAAGGAAACCAATTATAGTAAAACAGTTATGAATGTTTTTGAAAAAGAAGTCATTGACCTCAGGTTAAGAACTGATTGAGAACAACATACCTTTAAAAAATGCTCTTCCAAAGAAAGAAATTCCATAACCATGCTTGATAAGAAGATATCCTGATGTCTCAAACTTTACAATTACAAATTCTTCTTTATGTCAATTGTCCTCTTGTTGGAATCCCTGATTCTTCCAAAGAAAATAAAACAGGAATACATTTTAATGACAGCAGAATTTTCTAAGCCAATCTTTTTTCAAGAGTGGATGCTTAATGAGATTTGAAAAAGGGGAATATCCCTTCTCACACGGTTTAATTTTGAGCTCACAAAATAAGAGTTACCCTTATAAAATAAAAGGCACATACCCTAAATAAGATATGTCTATTATGCACTATTTTAAAAAATATGTATTTTCTCCAAATGATAAATCCTTTGATAGCATCTCACTCACATTTATTAATCAATATATCACATTTACAAGTTATATAAATCTTACTACATAAGAATAAAAAATGTGAAGGGTGCAGATTTACACATTTGAATATTATCCTAGGATGGATGTGGCTGTAAAGCTCTGCTAGCAGAGAGGCTTGAGCTTGAGCTCTGAGTTTCAGTAGTGCCAAAGGGCAGTAGGTGATGCAGTGGATAGAGAGCCAGACCTGGAGTCGGGAAGCCTGAGTTCAAATTCAACCTCAGATACTTAGTGACTATATGACCACAGGAAAATTACTTAGCCTTTGTTTGTCTCAGTTTCTTCATCTGTAAAAAAATGAGGATAATAATACCTTCCAGAGTTGTCATGAATATCAAATGAGACAATAATTGTAAAGTGCTTAGTACTATGTACATAGTGCTATATAAATGTTAGCTATTATTTTTTATTATCATAGCTGACTGGGTGTCTATACTAAGTCAGAGTTTCTGTGCTGATCAGCAGTAAGATTCAGCCATTAGGGATCACTGCGGTTGGTAAGATAGGGATACTCAGTTACAAGAAAAAAAAAAAAAAAGGAAAATGAAAGAGATAGAGAAAGAAGGATGGAAAATAGAGGGGAAAAGAAAAAATAAAATTAACTTGACGTTTCTCAATATTTTTTCCACCAGTTAGTGTTCAGTAGTTAGGATTGCTGACAACATCCTGCACATGTCCTGCTATGACCATAAAGGCTAGTGTATAACCCAGCCAACTGTTCAGTGAGTGTGTGTAATATGCCCCTGGTGAGGCATTCATTGCTGAACCTGCCAGGATTTGTGCCTATGCTTGCTCACCTCACAGTCTACAAAATGCTCTCAGTGACAAAGGCAGAGGGGTCTACCTCCTGCCATTGCTTTCTAGCAGCACATATGCACACAGGGCCATTTGTGAGAGTTTTCTTCCCTCTATCCATCACACTACCTTCCCAAACTATCTTTCTCACTGCATGGCTGCCTCTTTGGTGGCCTGTGGATTGTTATGCATGGACAACAATTTGAGTAAGTTCATGTACCTAAGATGGTACTGTAGATAGCAAATGAGTTGAACCCAGAATTGAATAAGAAAAAAGAAAGGAGACTGGATTGGCATCTGACAGATTCATGGTGTTCTTCTGTATGACTGCAAATAGCAGTCCCATTTACCACCTCTGAGAAATTCTTGTCCACATCTTTCCCAAAACCCTCCAAAGGATCTCATGTATACAAGAAGGGAGTTGATGATTAAAATCCATAGATAAGCCATTTGAATTACACGTTTCTCTTCCTGACATAATTTTTACTAGAGCTAGTAAAAAAAAAAATAAGCAATTCAACCAATTTGAGTTACAATCTCATATTATTTTATCAACCCAGTTCTTAGTAGAACTATGAAGGATTAGTGAAGCTTTCAAAAAGCGGGCAATTGAGGAATAAAAGAAAAACAAAAGGCCCAAATAATTTATAAGTCTTTACATAATTTTCAAGGTTATCACGAATGCCTGTCTCTACTATCTCAAAGGACTAGGAGGAAAAGCAGTAAGGGGGTAGCCTTGGAGAATGACCCCCAAAGATAGCTATTCTCCATTTTCTTTAAAATAATACAATCTTTGAAGGACAATGGAAAGATGTCTGGTGGGCGTTAAGAGGCGTTAACATATTGCCAATCATGACTAATGCACAAAAATGATATAAAGGTGTCATTAGAGAAATATTTGTTTGGAAAAGGAGGTGGTTCAATCAAGTTCTAGATCAAGAAGCATTTGATGTAGGTTAGGATGATGTACTAGTTTCCAGAATACCCTTTAGCATATTCTTAAGGAAATCTTTTAGGAAGTTGGATAGATCCTCCATGGAAGGTTTTTAGAAGACATAGACAAGAATGGCATAGGATTAGAAGTCATAGATGGGCTATGATAAGCAACAAAGGGCTGATCAGTGAAATCATGGGGCCAGTCATTGATACAGTAAAGTACAGCTTAAGAATCATCTTGATGGAGCAGTTCCAGATATACTGCCATACGCGCCTTGGATGTTGACCTCAGCCTAGAGTTCAACGGCCTCTTCTGTTAGCTGGTCTCCTAAGGTATATCCTGGGTCTTTTTGTTATTATTTTCAATTTATTTTGTCAGGGCCTGATTTCTCAGTGTATTAAGTGAAAAGATATGGCAAGGGTGGTTTCCAGCTCCACCTCTCAATGAAGACCTAGTTCAAAGCAGTGTTTCAGGGATTTCTAAGGCTAAACATTGATTTCAGACTCCCTTTGATCTGATGGTCAGTATGGAATTCTTTGCTAACTCTGTAAAATGTTGTACCATCTTTTGCAGATCTGCTTGTGTACTTCCATGATTTTCCCTTGTACTCAATGATCGGAATCTGCTGAGCTGTAACAAGAAAAATAAACCCCAAGGATTGTAAGCATATTTGAATGTAGTCTTCAGGAATCTTGCTTATTTTCTTGCATGACAATCTAATATTCAGTAAACTGAACTGGACTTATCATTCCACAAGTTATCCTTTCTCCTTTCTTTTTTTAGCTTATTATTCAAAAAAGATTTTTTAAAAAATCATCCGGATATAGTCTTGAAGACAATTGTCAATGTGACCAGTCTTGTCTCTGTCGTGCTACACAACCCCTAAGAGAATGATAGTTAAAGAAAAGCACCGTGGTTTCCGATAGTTCAGTGAGCAATGATCAGCTCTACTATCTACTGTAGAAAACTCTACACAGAGAGCATCCTTGCTTAGGATCCTTGGTTGCAATTCCTTGGGGGTGTGTTAATCTCTCTTATATGTCATTGCAAATGGAACAAAAATCACTGGTTAACCTGAAGGCTCTTCCCAAACAACTTTCAACCCTCATCTTTTCTCAGTGTTTATGCCCCAAAGTCCACCTTTGTAGATATTCCAGAGCACCTTCTCCTTGTTGACATTCCCAGCTGCTTATCTCACTGCTCACATGGGAGGGTAGTGGTCATAGGGTGATTATTCCAAGGAAAGAATCATTCATTTCAATGGTATGTAACTTATTCCCGTCCCCCCCCCATCCCTACCTTCCTTCTAAGGAATGGACTTTGTTACAGAAAAGAAATGCCTCTTCCAGTTTATTTCTCCCTGACCTGTGCTATTTAAATAAGATGATCATTATAAGGGATGTTTGGGTATGGCTCAGCAGAATTACCATTTGCTCTATGCACCAGATGATTTTATGACTGTCTGCATATTTCTATGCTCTTCCTGGTCTGCCGTGCCTGGAATGCTCTCTCTCCTCTTCTCTAACTCCTGACTTCCCTGGCTCCCATTAAATCTCATCCAATCCAACCTTCAGCAAGAAATCTTTTCTGGAAACCTCTCTGACCCCCCATGTGTCTTCCTTCTGAGCTTCCCTTCCATATCCATTGTATCTAGCTCTGACTTAATAGCGAATTGTCTCCCCCATTAAAATATAAGGACTCTGAGGGAAGATGCCGTTTTAGCCATTTTCTCAATCCTGAACCTTTAGCATGGGGTTTGGTCCAGAGTGAGCATTTTAATAAATGCTTGTTGACTTTATTTTAGACTACTGAGCTTACTGCTTCAAATAAATTGACCTATAAACATCTAATTCAAATAATTGGCTTGAAATAACTTTTTTTTCCCCTGAATTGATCAATTTCAGCATCTGATATCAATCTCCTTAAAGCCACATTAGGAATATTATTTTTCTTTTTCATTTTCCTTTCTTTCCACAGACACCTTTAATAGAGAGAATATCCTATCTTCACCAGTTCCTTTGCTTCATTCTCTGGAATAACTCTGGGGCCAGCCAGGCTTTAAAAATACTTGTTAACTGACTGAATAACTTTCCTAAAATCATAAAGCACTATGAATAACCTCTCCTATCAAGGTAATAGCTCTTTCTCTAATATACCTTTAATCTCAGATCCTATGAGATTCGATAGTACTTGATAACAATAAAGATAAGTTCAATAATTTACCAATCCATTTTGGGGGGTTTGTTTTGCTATCTTGTCTTTTCCTCCCCAAATACTCAGATCTTGAAATGAAAGAAATCAGCATGTTAGACTATGACTGTAATATTGGGATTGACCTTATATGTAAAAAGAATTTATTTAAATAGTTTAAGAATCAGTAATTTAATTTACTGGGGGAATGAAGACACCATTTCAAATCAGGACCTCTCTATAGCTAAGTAAAAATTTTGAGCATTACCATGGCCACCAAATTCATCCTCCCCTCCTTTGACCAACCTGGGCATGAGAATCTCTGAACTTAGGTTCACTGGACCTATACTTGAAGACTTCCAGCTTGGTAGACCCTGCCAAAGCTTGTGTTATTGCTTATTATTTATGTCTTAGTATATCCTAAGAACAGCTTTTACTAGTGGAGAGGGTCAGCAGAAGGAAAACTAGGGTGTTAGTTACCTAAAAAGAGAAAGAATACGGAACCCCAGGAGAGAAAAGGTCAAAAGATGGAAAGGTTGGTGCCATCAAAGAGAAAATCTGCCTGCTTTGTGCTTTTTATTAAGACCATCCTTGCCTGGATAAAATACATATCCTGGTAGTACAGGGAAGTGACTAAATTCAGTGTTATTAATAAGTACTGTAGAATACCCTGGTGATAAATCATGGTTGACTTGTAAGAGCCATGAGAATTGCACTCAAGGTGTTCAAAAATAAATTTCAAAAAACCATTTTATATGACATAAACAACTGAAATGACTTTATGTAGAGGCAAACCTGAGTATAATGACTCTGGCACTTCCTTTGAAGAAGGACAATTGATTTCATAGATGCAACTGAAAGATAATGGCAAATGAGAAGTCAAATTGACAAGCATTTGTTAAGTAACTACAGTGTTCTATGCACTGTGCTAAGTTCTGGGAATACAAAAAAGGATAAAAGGCAGCTCCTGCTCTCAAGGAGTTCATAGTCTAATGGGGGAGACGTTATGCCAACAACTATGTGCAAACAAGATATATACAGGATAAACTGAAGATAATCTCAGAGGAAAGACAATAACATTAAGCAGAAGTGGGAAAGGATTCTCGCACATAGCAAGCAATGTTGCTGGCCAGGTAAAAGAGTCCTGAGATATTTTTACTTAAATTAACAATAATAACTTATCCTGTTTCTCTATTGCCTTGCTAAATATATATATGTATATATATGTATATATATATACACACACACACACATACATATGTACATATATGCATACATACATATATACATATACATACATATATGTATCCTCCTTTCACATCTATTAGGCACTGGTCCTTATAACAACCTCACATGTCAGGCAGAGTGAGTATCATCATGCCCATTTTACAAATGAGCAAACTGAGGGTCAGAGCGTTGGCTATGGTAACTAGAACTAAATCCAGGTCTTATGACCTTTATTCCAGTCTTCTGCTAATTACAACAGTACTTCCTTCTTCTATCTCATACTAGAAAGGGTAGAATTTGGGTTTTGATAAAGTTTTGCATAAATTTTTATGTAACATTAAGACAATGCAACGTTTTTAATTTTTGTTCGTTTTGGTTTTGTTTTGTGTTTTTCTTTGTATTTCAAGATGTAGGACAGTGTCCAACACATAGTGAGCATTTAATAAATGCTTACTTGGGCACTTCATTTTAGGCAAAATATTAGTAAAACTGGATAGCATCTGGAGGAAGACAGGAATGAAGGGTCTCATGGTCTTGCCAGATTAGAATCAGCAGAAGCACTTGGGACAAACAAGAGTGGATGGGAATGATCACTATTTTCCTGTATTTGAAGAGTGATTAAATGTGTTCTACTTAGCCTCAGATATCAGACCAAAGAATGATAGGTAAAAGTCATAAAGAGGATTGTGGTTGTCCTTCATTGCTGAAGAAGACCACGCCATCAGAGAAATGATGACATGACTTGCACTTGACTTTGTTTTGAGCAAAAGAGGGCTGTGCAGGTCACCAGTCTCACTTTTCCTCTTGAGCCATCTGGATCCAGTGACCTGATATTCATCAAGATGACTGGAGATGACCCAGGATGCACTGGGAGACCTTGGGCGCTTTAGTTTTGATTTCAAGAAGAAAAAGAAAGACAACAGAAAAATACAAGAGCTTAATGGACTTCTTTATAAGGTAATGAGTTCTTCCTCATTAACAATCTTTAGACAAACAGATCAGGACTGCCTGTCAGGTATGTTGTAGCGGGGAATTTTAGTCAGGTATTTGGACTAGATGACCTCTTGGGTCGATAACAAAAATCTATTAAGCACTTACTAGTATATCAACCTCTGTGCTACATGCTAACTCTGACATGTCATGACTCTCAGAAATAGTAAGTAAAATGTGTATCATCGTGTCATTACTCAGAAAACAGTGTTATTCTCCTAAATTGTACATATAGTCACTATTTTGTTTATAACATGTTAATTTGTTTTTTTCCCAAAAGCATTGCTGAAATAAAAAGACCCTTGGCATGATTAAGCTACTCAAATCTGGGTGTTCATTCATAAACACATGCCAAATTTATAAACTTAGATTGATATGTGTTTATTAATCTTGATAAGATAGACAATGTACATATATCTAGTACCCACTCTAGTCTCTCTGAAGGTAGCTGGCCACAGAAAACTGTACTTGCTGACAATAGAGTGAAAGGTAACTTAGTCATTTGGCTTGGGTGAGTCTAGGAGTCTTAAGGTAAATGAGTTCAGGCCCATTCTTATTTCTCACTGTCTGTTCCTGTTCCTGTTCCTGTCTGGAGCAGAGAGATTAGATGGAAGTCAGTATCATGTCAGCAATAGGCAATCTTAACAAAAACAAATTACTAAGTATCAGGTGAAACTATATAACTCAGATCTAAAAATGATCTGATACTATCTCTGTAGTTCAAAGTCTAACACTGGATCAAAGAGAATAGGGATTCACTAAGATTTGGCATTTCATAACATCCTAGGGGCCAGGCTCTGTGGCCTGGACAAGTCCTTGATTTCTCAGGGCCTCAAACAACTCTTTAAGAATATAGGTTATAGAAGAGGAGTTCATCTACATTGATGGAAGGAGTTTCAACACTCCTGTGACAAAATCATAAGTCTAGGCCTCCTTCCTCCACAAAGGAAAAGGATAAAAATAATTTTGGCCATAGGAATGAATCAACGGTTAAAACTGAAAGGAAGTTTGAAGATCGTCTAACATTCCTCTAGCATTTAACAAATGAACATCGTGGCATATGATAATAATAATTGGCATATGCACAGCACTTCTAAGCTTGCTAAGCATTCTACCCATATTATCTCACTAGAACTTTAGAACAGCCCTGTGAGGTAAGCATTTCAAGAACTATGATTCTCATTTTACAGAGGAGGAGGCTGAGGATTAACCCATGGCCATACAGCTAGTAAGTGCCAAAGGCAGAATTTAAATTTATTTTCTTGATACCAGGTCTAGTATCCTCTACACTGACTGTTGAGATCTTACAGATGATCAGTAGGGATCTAAATTTTAATCCCATCTTTTGTTGTTGTTCTTAACAAAATACTAGAGTGGTCTGCCATTTCCTTTTCCAGCTTGTTTTATAGATGAGGAAACTGAGACAAACAGGGTTAAGTGACTTGCCCAGGGTCACACAGCTAGCAACTGAAGCAGGATTTGAACTCAGGAAGATGAGTCTTCCTGACTTCAGGCTGAGCACTCTATCTACTGTACTACCTAGCTGCCCAATTTCATTTTTGACTTTTGGTAATTATTTGTCATGAGCAGATTACTGAACTTCTCAACTTAAGTTTCCTCAACTGTAAAATGGAGGTAATGATGCCTATAAAAATTATCTCACAGGGTTGTTGTGAAAATCAAATGAAAGAAAACATGCAAAGGACTTTGCAATCTTTAAACCATTATGCAATGTCTGCTATTTTCATTACCAAGGGTAATGGCACAGTAACAGAACTCAAAAATTCTAGTTCTCAGTCTAGCACTCTTTCAACTGTACAACAGAGATAGTTGGAAAAAGCACAATTGTCATAGTTTACAACATGTTATAACATGGTACAAATACTTAAAGAACATCTCTTAATGAAAGCAAGGAACAAGGCAAGTATTGATCAGGTTGTATCACCTCTGTGCAGCTCTTTCAAGGTCTGGATCATTCCCATGCTGTTAGAGACATGTATGATGCTAAAGATGAGATCATATAAATTTTAGATCCATTTTTCTGATCTATGTTATCATAGCCAGATAGTAATAAACCTAATGATGGAAACCTTCTATGTCTTTATATTGATGTGGAAAAATACATCTTTCCCTCAAAAAGATAATTGAGAGAAAGATGAGTTTTGGATAGCTGTAGAGGGCATGATAGGATGCTTTGTGCCTGAAGAGGGGAGCTAGGATGATTGTCCAGTGAAATGTTCATTTTCAAAGTCCAGACAGAAATGAAATCTCTCTTAGCTTAGAAGAGCTTCTCTAAGAAATTCTACCGCAGAAATATGGCACATACATAGATAAGTAAAGAGAAAGCATATGCAAAGCAACACAATGCAATTTTATGGGGAAGAGAGTGCTGAAAACTTGGGGGCAAGGAGGTCAGAAAAGGTGTTGTGTAAGTGTTAGCTGACAAGAACTTCATTTGACTACTGTCCTTTATCTCAGCATTAGGAGATTACATGATAGTGAATATCGTGTAAGATCCAGCAATCTTGTACAGAGATGTTAAGACTTAAAAATACAGTCCTAAGACCAGAAGCCAAGATTCTACTTAGAAAAAGGCAAGCACATCTGGGAAAAATAATGAGAAATACAGATATTCCACGGGAGGTCGGAACCTGGAAATTAGGAATGCCAAAAGAGACCTAGAGGGACATGGTAGAGAGCGAATTACATAGGATTTTGCAATGTGATATGGCGGCAAAAAAGGGCTGGAATAATTTTCGGCAGCATGTGGAGAAACATCATGTCACACACTGGGAAGGGAACAGGCTCATTCTTTGTGACCCTTTTGCAACCACACCTGGAATATTCTATTCATGCTTGGCACCCTGTTACCGGGATGGTAGGGAAGTGACCTGGGTGGAATTTCAAAAAGAGCCGCAAGAATGATTATGAGTCTGGATAGACTGATTCATGAGGCAAGATCTAATGAGTTAAATCTACTTGGCCCTGGAAGCACCTAACTCACATTCATTGTTAAGGGATATTCAGGAAGAGTATGAATAACTTGGAACATTACAAGGTGATGGAACTGTCCACAAATATATAATGTACAAAGCAGGAAAGATAATATTCAGTGTGGCCAGAAAGAAAAAAAGCATATAGCTAACCAGAGATCTGGAACCTCAGGGGTGGGGGGAAGAAATTTTAGTTACCTGTCAATGAAAACTTCTTATTAGCAAGATACATCCTTTGGACCAAAGGGCTTCCATGGAAGCTGAGAACATGCTAATACACTAGACATACTCTAAGCTAGCTCCACACTTCTACAATCATTCTACCCTGCCTCTGTAAAATAAGCACAATCCCTTCCTTAAGAGTGCACTGAAAAGGGAAAAAAATGCATTCTGTAGGTTTTAAAAAGAAAAGTAACCAGTCTTTAGGGCCACAAATTATTCTACCTATGAGACACAAATATAATTTACTCATAATTAGAAAGGTTTGGGCTAAACTTATTAATACTTCGACAAAAGGTTTGGTTTTACAAATCTTCATTGCAATTGGTAATTGAATTGCACATGCACAATTTTTAGGTTAATCCAAAACTAGGGGCATAAATAATGTGATAGTTTACCCTTTCCCTTTCTGGACCAGATTCAAATGGCTAATTTCAAAGTATGGATGCATGTTCTATATTGCTTTCCTTGTTTGTTATCTCTCTTCTGATTTCCTATTACTGTACTTCCTGTTCTTTTATTTTTTTCTTTTCTTCGTCCAAGCTTGTCACTCAACTTCTCCCACTCACATTTCAGTGCTACTTCTCCTAGCATCCAAACTTGTGACTTTCTCTCTTTTATCATTTCTTGAGATACAACCTGTCTGTCAAAGAAAGTCCCTCTTTAGTGGAAGTTTTTTTTTTAATGTCGTCATTTACTTCCCATCCTCACTTCATGCACAATTCCCTTTAAAGAATCCTATGTGTGAAATTTAGTCATCTGAATTTCTGAATTGCTTCTCTTTGAATTGTTCTCTTGCACTTCTAAAAGCAGGAACCCTGTCAAAAATCTGCCAAATGAATGATCGGCAATTAAAAAATAACTGACTTGGTTCTCTTTAAGATGTAGATTACTCTTGGGAAGAAAGGAGCTTGGGAGGTGTATAAGCGTGAAGACTGAACTGATTAGCTCACTGCAAAAGCCATTGGCTAAAAGATACTAATATCACGGAAAGACAAACTTTCAGACAAGTATTTGACACATCAGAGAATTTTAAAACTGGAAGGAACTTTAGAAATGATTTTGTCAAATCATCAGCCTTGGTACCAGGGGATAATTGTTGGTCCTACATGTCCTCTAACATCAATCCACGTGAAGTGAGTATAGGAAAAAGACATTAGATAACCTTGTTCTATTTGGGGTTGATGTACTAGATCACTGACTAAAATTCAGTGATCTAGATCTGAAGATGACTATACAATTAAATTGTTGCACCAAGAACTGTTAGCAACAAATTCTTGTAAAACAAAATTTGGCATTTGTGATTATTGACCTGTAATGTTTTCTCCAGAGTGGGTTACAATTATTGCTCAGTTTCTGCAAATAAGTATCCATGCTGACAAAATATTTGCAAAGTGTACCTCATTTTATCTGGGACATTATCATCTTTGAAATATCTAAAATTTATTTTAACAATTATTTATTAATAGCTACAATGTGCTTGGACCAATCTATTAAGTTCTGGGTACCACATTTCAGAAATGGCATTGATAAGATGGAGAGAATGAACAGAAGGGCAGCCAGTATGGTGGAGAGCTTCAAGAAGATGCTATTTGATGTTAAAGAAGAAAAGACTTGGGATGGGGAATAGGATGAAATTATTTGGTTCAAGTACTTGTAGGCCATGGAAGAAGAAATAGACTTATCCTGTTGTGTGTCATGGGCCAGAGACAGGAGAAACAGGTAGAAGTTACAGAGAGGCAGACTTGGGCTTGACGTAAGAGAAAACTTCTTAATAATCAAAGCCATTCCAAAGCTATCCCAAAGTAAAATAAGCTTTCTTGGGAGGAAGCTAGTTCCCCCTCATTGGAGATCTTCAAATGAAGGACTGAAAGACCACTTTTCAGATATGTTGGAGAAGAAATTTTTTTCCATGAATGATTTGGACTACTTAGCATCTGAAGTCCCTTCCCAATCTCATACACTATCATTCTGTGCTAAACATGCTAAATGCTTAAGTTACAAAGATGTAAAGCAATGGTCTCTCACTTCAGGATCTTACAATCTATTTTAAAGATCGTCAGGATCTGTCCCCAAAAAAAGTCAATCAATGCTAAGAATAAGAGCAAAGTGGAAAATATTCTTCATACTATAAGCGTAAGCAGAGTACTTAATGTTTGTTGAATTCAAAATAATATAGCAAACAAATCTGCTCAACAACCATTTATTAAACAAATACTATACTTAAGGCAATAATAACAATGTAAGGGATATGCAGACATGAAGAAAATAGTCCCTACCCTCATGGAGCTTTTCTAGCATACTTGACTCTCCTTGGGAAGGCTAGGTGTGTGTTCGTCCTTCGTTGCCAAGGAAGACCATGCCATCAGAGAAATGATGACATGACTTGCACTTGACTTTGTTTTGAGTGAGGGAGGGCTGTGCAGGTCACCAGCCTCCAGAGCCATCTGAATCCAGAGATCAGATATTCGTCAGAGAGACAGAAAGAGTAAGAGAAGGAAGGGAAATAAATGGAAGGGTAAGAGGACAGTGTTCCAGGCTTTAGAGAGAATATTGGATTCAAATAGGGCAGTTCAATAATAGCTGACATTTCCATAGGATTTTAAAATATTTTTATTTTTAATTTATGGACTAGAACAAGCATTTCCATAACACAGTAAAATAAAAAAAAATGATTGCATATGAAATTTCAAATCTACTTTGTATACCTTGCTCTTTTTTTTAAATGTACAACAAAGTTATCAAATAAATGTCTTTTTTTTTCTTCTCTCTGCCCCTCAACCCTAGAAATGGCTACCATTAGACACAAATAGGTATATATGTAAAATTATTCTATACATATTTCTATTTATCAGTTCTTTCTCTGGATGCAAATAGCATCTTTCTGCATATGGCCTTTATAGTTAATTTGGGTATTTATAATAGTCAAAATGTAGGGTATTATTTGTGCATCTCCCTATTGCTACCTTTCAATTCTGAAATCATAAACAAATTCTTCCATTGCTATTAAAAAGGTATGTGTATTTATTACCCTGTGGCTCCACTGCCCATCCCTGTCACTTTCTAAACCAAAATACCACTTCTTGGGCACTACTCCCCTGATATATTAATGTTTCTTATTAGGATGTAAGCTCTTTGAGGATACAGATTGTCTCTACTTTGTCATTTGCATCCCCAGTACTTTGCACGGTGCTTGGCACATAGTAAGGATTTAATTAATATATATTTTAATTTATTCATTCTCTCATTTAAACTTCACAACAACCTTTCAGGCAGGTTCTTTCTCAAGCTCTTCCCCTCTCCATATATATATATATATATATATATATATATATATATATATATATATATATATATATATATATATGGAGAGAGAGGGAGGGAGAGAGAGATGGATAGCTAGATAGCTAGATAGATATACACACATATAGTATATATAACCTCCATTTTACCAATGAGAAAACTGAGTCTCAAAAATTGCTTATGGTAACATCACTAATGTTATAGAAATGTACTGAGGGCAAGTTTTCCTGTCTCCAAGCTCTTACTACATCATCTATATCATTTTCCAGTAGGATGAAGTTTTTTTAGGTACACATGTTGCCCTCCTCCCTTTATAAGAGGAGTATTTTTGTCCTCATGCTCTGACATTTTTAAGCAAATCTGTCTTACAATATTACATCTCAAAGTTCACATATGATATTTCCTAGGTTGGAATTTGAACAATCACAGGATTCTAGATGCACGGTGCATGCAGAATTAACAAAATAAAAGATGAAGTTACCCTTCTTCTCCCCCTACTCCTCACCTTCAACACCATGGTGAAAAAAATAAATGGTTGAGCTTTTACTCTGTGTAAGACTAAATACAAATGATATGAAAAGGTATAAGACTTAATTCTCACACTTTGGGAAAAAAAACCAGAATACACACGAAAGGAGGTAATAAAGCAATGAAATAACATAGGATAAATGTTAAAAAGGTGACAGTGCCTAAAAACAGTATTATACAGTAGAACTCCTAGGAAAGTAGATAATGATCTGTGTAATTTTAGATGAACTTATCCAGGTAGAATTAGCATATTGCTTAATCAGAGTAATAGGGATGATCAAGCATTGCTACAGGAGTCAGAAGAATTGGGTTCTACTCCTGTCTTTACCATTAAGTAGTTGAATGAGCTTGGATAAAATCATAAAGGATGGTACACAGTGGAAAGAACTTCATCTGGAGTCAGAGAATCTGGATTCCAAGCCTCTGACACTTGCTACTTGTGCAACTTCAGACAAATTGATTAACCTGTTTGTAACATGATGGGGCAAAATTAGAGAGAATAAGGCACTGGACTAGAGTCAAGAAGATGGGTTCAAATTTTGCTTCAGATTCTTACTACCTATGACCCCAAGTTGGTCATTTTACTTCTCTGTTTCTCTGTTTGCTCATCTATAAAATGATGGGATTTTCTCAGTGTCCTATGTAATTCTGAAGTTTGATCTTCTGATCCTGTGGCCCTTTTGGGGGCTTAAACTTGTCCCTTTCTTTTCTTTTTACTGAAAGGGTATTTGATTAAATAGTCTTGTAAAATCCCTTCAGATTATAATAATTCTGCTATTATTTGACTAAAATAACCAAGTCAAAGAGTATTGAGGGATAGAGAAGATAGGGACTTCTTTGGAAACTCACTCCCCAAAGCTGTTAAGAGGAGAGAGTATTATTCAGGAAATTCCTACTGGTGAACATTTTTTGTTCTTATATTCCTGTGCTGGGGTAGGCAGAAAGAAATCATGGATAAATTTCTAAATTTGGACTCATGAAGACCTGAATTCAAATCCTGTCTTTGAAAACAATTTCAGGACAAGTTACTTATCCTATCTGCACCTTAGTTTCCACGTTTATTGAGTGGAGAGTGAAATTTCCTGTAGTCTTTGCTTCAGATGACTTTTGTGAGATTTAAATAAAATAATATGTATGAGAGTTCTTAGGGCATTATGTCATTTGAAAGATAGCTTTGTATAGTGAACAGGGAACTTATCTAGAAGTCACAAAGAATTGATTCAATTGTGCATTGGATACACACTGGCTGTGAGACCATAGGTAAGTCCTTTAACCTCCTAGAGTACCAGGCAACTATCTAAGATAATAAGTGACAGAGCAAGTATAGAGTTGTATTGGTAAAAGTTTATTCACTGAGAATTCCCCCACACTAGCGAAATCATGGATACAGCAGTTTCTTTCTCTGTCTCTGTCTGTCTGTTTCTCTCTCTCCCTCCTCCCCACCCCTCCTTGTGTGTGCGTGTGTGTGTCTCTCTCTCTCTCACACACACACACGTATACACAAACATACACACATACACACACTCTCCAGTCATCATTATTATCGATAGCTTTCAATATAACATTTTGTAATGTTTAGGGGAAGCATTATTTTTTTTTTTTGTAGAACAACTACCTCCATAGCAACTAGTCAGCTAAACCTTGAGTTCCTAGGGAGAATACTACGAGTAATACCTCCACTTTGCCTCAGAAAGAAAAAAAAATTAATTTTTTAAAATGGTGAATATTTGGCACCATTAACCCAACATAATTAACCAGTAAGGACAAAATTTAAAATGTAAAAAAAAAAAAACCTTTCAGTTTCTATGATTTACATCAGAAAACGGAAGCTTTTCAATTAATATTGGTTCTTCATAATCTAGGAAAAAAATAGACTCCAGAATTAGTCCGCTTCGGTAACTGGACAAATTTAGTTTCTGGTGTCCTTTAGCCTGATGGTCTGGCCTCTCAGAATATCAGATCAAAAACAAGTCTAAAAAAAGATTGGAGTCAAAAGTGCAGACTTATGAAACAATAGGAAGGCATATCTGATCTTTAGGTGATTAGAAGACAAAGGGAAGAAATGCTTTTTTATGTAACTCCAGCTTGATATTATGTATAAATGGTTCTGATAATTACATTCAAGGCACAAAGTCAAATTTACAATTGCTGTAATCACATTCTAAATTTTCTAAATTCAATTAACTGAGGAAGCACACTGTATAATGAGTGATGCATGGGTTCCTCTGGGAATTGGATGATTTCAGGAGTTCTTTCTCTGGCTACCAAATGCACTTAAGCTGATCAGTGCATCAGAGCTCCCAACCCAGTACTTCAATGGAACACAAAGGTGATAAGATATTTGAGACAGGAAAAGGGATCTATTAAAAAAGGGAAAATCTCAGTTGTTTTTGAGCTCAGGAAGCCCTGACCTGAGTTGTTGGCAAGATAGAACAAAAAGCAGGTGGTGTCTGTGTTCAGGGAGATAAAAAAAAAAAAGAAATCCAAGGAAAAGCAATGACCTCTATATTTGAAAGATCAGACTTTACCTATAAAAGACACTAAAATGCATACGTATTACAATATAAATTGTGCTTAGAGGACAACAGATTGCATGAGGGTCCCATTATTCAACTAACTGCTCTTCAGTTAGATGGCACAGTAGATAGAGTCGCAAAGACTCTATCAAACCCAGCCTCAGACACTTACTAGCTGTGTGATCCTGGGCAAGTTATTTTAACTTGTTTTCCTCAGTTTCTTCATCTGTAAAATGGAGACAATAATAATAATAACATCTATATCCCAGGGTTGCTGTGGGGATCAAATGAGAGAATATTTATAAAGTGCTTAGTATAAAACAGCCAATCAGTTTGGACCTGTAATATAGTAGGTTAGTAGGTAGTTAATAAATTCTCTGTCTCTTTCTCTCTGTCTTTCTCTCTGTTTCTCTGTCTGTCTGTCTTAAAAAAGGAGCAGCCAAAATGTCTTTATCAGCATAGACCCAGAGAATTCCTGGACAATGCCAACATCCTGAACTTAGCCTTGGACATGAAGAGGACTCTGAACTGCAAGGCTCCCACGGAAAGAGAAACAGAGGAAATGGGATAAGTTCCTCGGGGTGAAATCTCAACTTATGGACCTGCAGTGGCTACCTGGGAGTTTCAAAGGCTTTGTTAAAGTGGTTGACTAGCTCTAGGATTCAAAAAAACACAAATTTCTCTTGGGTCTTGGTTTATATTGAAATAAACTATCTAGTCTAAATAAGACTTAAGTCATTTCAAAGTTTCTGGAGACAGTGTTATTTGGCATTATGTAAACAAATATCCCAATAATTTATCATTGTTTGTTTACCATAATTGTTTACCAAAATTTGATTGCCATAACTGTTTACCATAATTACTTGGTATCATATATGTTATAATACACATACACATGACTCTATATGTCCTGTCTCCATGCTGTTAAATGGTTTACTATTTGTCACCCAGACCTGAAATATACGAATTTTCCTGACCCCCACCTCTTAAAATCTCTGTTTCCTTCAAAACTTAGATTAAGCTCCTCTTACTACATGGACCTTTTGTAATCTACCCAACTTTGTGTGCCCTCTCCTTGGATGAAATACCTTGTATTTGTCTTGTATATATTTTGTATGCCTTTATGTGACATTCAGAAGTGCTGCTGAGTCCAGGGACCTCGGTCACTATACACTCTCCCTCTTAACAAAGTTCCCTTCTTAGCAATGAACCTATACACATGAATGGACCAGGATCAAATCTGGGGAACCTCACCTTCAAAGAGAGGGGTAAGGATCTTATGTCTTGTCTCTTTGGCTCTTTACACCCCTGCCCCAGAGACCATGGGAAATTGATTAAATATTAGGTTTGACTTGTGTCTAGAGTCTCTGGTTAAATGGAGAGATTCTCATTGTACATTGTAGGTCAAGTATTCAAAAGAAATGCTTTATGCACCCAGGATCCAGACAGACATCAACAGAAAATTTCAACCAAGAAGCTACTATTTTATTCTCCCAGGAGGTTTTTCAGGAGCAAGGATTATTTCATTCTTTTTATTTATATCCAAAGTGCCTCCCACAGTGCCTGGTAATCACTCACCCAATGCCTGTGGATTGATGGAACACTTTCTGAGCTATTTCCAACGTTCTTAGGAGTATGAGCATCCGAGGCCATGGAAGATATTACTGCAATAAAGGGCTTTATTTAAAATTTTAGCGACAAGAGAACTGAGGCAGTTAGGTGGCTGCAGCAGATAGTGGTGCAACGCCATGCCTAGCGTTAGAAAGACTGACTTTAAATCTGGTCCCAGATTAGCTGTCTGATGCAGGTGAGTGATCTGACTCCTGTTTGCCTCAGTTTCCTCATCTGCAAAAAGGGAGGAATAATAGCATCTACTTCACTGGTTTGCTCTAAGGAGCAAATGAAAGAATATTTGTAAAGTGCTTGGCACGTAGAAAACACCACACAAATCCTAACTATTACTATTAGCTATCATAACATTTGGCTTCGATTTTTGATTTTCTTTTTTATGTTTATATGGTTATCATCATTGAGTGTGTTTTCCAAATTTTGCTTATTTCATTTTGCATTAGTTCACATAATGAAAGAAAAAAAAACAAATTAATTGATTACCTCTAGGGATACAAAGGGAAAAGATGAAACAGTCCCTGTTTCAAGGAACTCACACTCAAATTAGGAAAGAAAACACACAAAAGATAATTTCATCTGCAGAGTGAATGGAAAGGCCCAGAAGTCTTAGGGGCTCAGTACATCTGGGAAGTCTGGAGGTCTGAAGTGGGGGGGAAGGCTCAATGATCCTCAAACGTACCAGAAAAAACTGCACTAACTATAGTTGGTGAGTCTGAGCTCATTTAAGGAGTGCCTAAAGAGCTGTCTTCCAAACTTGTCAGCTGTGTCTGGGCAGCCAAGCTATGCTTTCTGGGAAGGTTAGGGATTGGAAGAGGTGCTCCAGCACTTGGCACAGAGCTTGATACAAAACAGTCATTTAACAAGTGTCTATTGGTGAATTGACTCCTCTTCATTCTTCATATTCAGTGTTTCATGTAGTACAGTAATACTCTGCTGCACTCATATATCATGGATTTTTAAAGCCATTTTCCAATTGCTGACCCTCCACTTTTTTCTAATTCTTCGCTACAAACAATGAGGTTTTTATATCCCTTTGATTCCAAGGTGGTAGGGGGAATGACAAATACTCTAGTTGTTTAATAAAATAGGGAAAAATGGTAGCCCTGAAAAAGGTTACATGGAGGTTGAGAACAAAAGGTTTTAGCACTAATAAGATATATGCTTTTGTGGTAAATTGTTGGGGGAAAGGGACCACTTTAAGTCTGATCTAATTTGGTTTGTCTACAATTTATTCATATACATCTATGCCATGCTTTATGAAAAACTATCCTAGTTCATTAAAAAAAAGAAAAAAAGCCTATCCTGAGGACAGGATGTGAAGAATTCACCTATAGCTGGGCTTCTGAGGAGAGGGGGAAGGAAGTATACTCCACTCTAGCTTCCTACATTAGTTATTCTTATTCACTGGGTATGAAGCTTACCTGTTTTTTGTTCTGCAATCACAATTATCCTCAAAGCTCTCCTAATTTTGGAACTCTGGAACAAGTCCCAGTTACTCCACTCTAGAGATGTCTCTGTCTACAGATCATTCATACTGTATTTGACTCTGGAATATTTTGTTTGTGTTTTGGAGGCAGTAGTCTGACTGTTGCTGGTATTTTGTTTAGTCTAATTTATAAATTGATTTGTATACATTAATCCAAGTGGAAGTAAAGTTAACCAGAAATGTGCTTAATGGCAAGGGATTTCTAGTTTGTGATTTCAGTTTTTGTGTTTTTCTTTCCTATTAAACCCTGTTTTGTCTTTCCAGAAAAAAAAAAGTAGAGTGAGAAAGGGCTTCAGTGTAATCTCATAATTAAATGCTGGGCTATTTGTCCAGGATGGGTTCCTCTTTGTTCTTCCACTCTATAGAGTGATCTACTTATTTGTAGCAACCTCATGTTTAGAATATAACAAAAAATCATCAGTGTTAAAAAAAATACTAAGAGGTAAATGATGCCAGTATTCCAGGTAATAACGAAGCAGAGAAGAGGAAAAAAAGGTAAAAGGGAATAAATTCACCTCTTTCCAATGAATCAGCAAATTCTGTCCAGGCAGGCCATTTTAAACAGGTCAGTGAATCAGAAATGGCTCCAATGGCTCATGATCACAATCAGGTTAGGTATCAGTACCCTTCCCCTGCAATCTATTGCTGGCTCCCCTCTAGGACCCAAAGTTCTCCACTTCCTTCTCTCCTGTTCTGTACATCATTCAGTCTCTCCAATGAGTTGGAAAAACATTGTACTTCCCATTGGTTCCCTTGCTGATAAGGTGCTAGATGTGTGTAGCACTGGTTTGATTCTGGTCTCACTCTCTTAGGACCAGGACTATTACATTTTACATTCCCTGTGGGTTCTCCAGCACCTAGATGTAGGTTGGGGTGTCTCTCTTTTTTGCCACTGGATCAGTTCCTAACCAACTCTTTTATCCCTTTTTAGATGCCTGTTGAAAAAGCACCCCAAGTCCATTTAACCACTTAAAATTGATTAGCTTTTATGAAGGGAAATTTACTTCAAAAACAGCAAGAACAAACATACAAATATTTGCCCCCTAACATCTTGGGGCATATCCCATCCCACTTACCACTTCACTGTGTGGGGAAGAAAGGCAGATTCGGCTCACAATTTAACTCAGTTCCTATATAGCATTTGTCCCACTTACTTTAAGCCCAAAGCCCTGCTGAGCTGACTGCAACATGTGCTCTGGATTCCTGGGCTTTTAGGACTCTATAGCTCAAACTCCAGTATTTGAAATATCCCTGTACCTAGAACAGAGAAGAACATAAGGAAAGGCCAAAATTCTAAGCCCATTTCTCACTTCCTCATGGCCTTGATGGGGTGGGTGGAAGTGACCCTCAATCCTTCCTCCATTAGCACATGAGAAGTACTCCAGCCTCAGACAAGAATGAGGAATGGATGAAAAGCCCTGATGGTTCTTAGTCAAGCAGTTTTAAAGACACAGATAGTTCCAGCTATGCAATCAATGAGGGTGGAGAAGAGAAAATCTGCTCCAAACCATATGGTAAGCCAAGACAGGCTATCCCTGCATCTTCCAGACTGAAGCAGATTCCCAATGCTTTACAAATGAATGACAGAATCTTAGGTGGTCTAGGCATGGGCCAGATCCCCATTATACATGAATGATATATCAATTGGATAGTTTATAAGTAGATAATTGATAGTTGCTTATATGGTTGAGAATGGCAGATATCATATGTAAATAACAACGTAACAGGTAGGTCAATCAAATTCAATGCAATGCAATCCAAGTTGATTAGCACTTATTAGATATTTCCTATGTGCAAGATGCTATGGCAGCATCTAACTAGGATGCAAAGACATAGTAGAAGGAGTTCAAACTCTAATGGTGCACTTTGTAGGTAAGCTGATAATTAAAAGTGTTTTCTTTTTTATTTAGTTTCTGTGTATAGACATATCCTATTATGTGCGAATACATGAAAAATTAGTAGTGGATGAGAAGTCAAGATGAATCATAAATTTAAAACTAGAGATTTAAAATCATAGATTTAAAAAAGATTTTTAAAAATAGAGATAATCTGTTTCAGCCTTTTATTTTATTAAATTATTGTCAACTAGAAAATAATATGAAAATTTCCATATACAAAGATCAGAAAATGATGATTTTATTTGAAACTATGAATCCAGTATGAATAGCTTCTTTATTTTAATTATTATACTTAATGTGGTAGTATCGACATTTTCCTGCTTGTCTGTGTTCTCTTCTGAACTTCCTACTACCCTTTTCTGTTTATTGTAAAATGTTTTATTAATGGCATCACTAACACTACAATCCCCCCCTCCATGTAACTCTATAACGCCTGCCCTGCCAAAAAAAAATAAGGCTCCCTCTTCTATCAAAAGCACTGTCAAACAAAACAAATTTGTGTTGTAATGGCTATGTCCAAAAATTTATGTATTATTCTATAGCTATTGTCTGACCTCTCTCTATCAAGAGGCAGGAGGTACGCTCCATTGTAAATTTATAGAAGTCATGGTTGGTCAATCAATTAATCAGAATTCTTATTTCTTTCAAAGTCAACCATTTCATTTAATATATGAGGAAAGTGAGATGCACAGTAGTTAAGTAATTTGTCTGTTCTTACACAGGTAGAAAAAATGGCATAACATTGATTTAACCTGAAGTCCTTTGACTTAAAATTCAGCCATCTTTTCACTGTACCCATTGGAGGAGGTGTAACAGCAGGGACCTTCTCAGTAATCTTTTCAAAATGAAGAGTATAGTTGATTTTATATTATTCTCACTGAGGAAACCACCCTAATTTTGATGAGGGACACATATTAAAAATTATATATGTATTTATATAGATATATAATTTTTAAAAGCTACTCCCTTAAACATACTCACATACAAATGAGATGTTGTCTCTACAGAGCATGCCACTATTTCTGAAATTATGGCCCTTCTCTGGCAAAATCTTGCAGTTAACCACTTCTCCTGAAAATCTTGAATCCTTGAATATGTCAGTCGAAAATACAAGGAGTTACTAGAGAGCACCAAGGCGACCAACATGAATTATCGATGTTTTGGAAACTGCTTCCAAGTTCCCAAAACATATCCCTAATGTCAGTTTCCTGGAGTATAATTAAAACAGTTCCTGTGAAGATTTCTTAATGCTATTGAGAAATGAGGGATTTGTCACATACTTCTGATTCTCTTTAGGCTGGAATGAAAACAAAGCATCTTGGCCACTGTAAGACCAGACATATTTGAAGCAAAAGGGAAGATCCTTATTTAGAAGTAATGAAGCCATTTCCTGGAAACAAAAGGGGAATTTCATCTAAAAGTCCTACAGTCATCGCATGGAAGGTAATAGGGCCTACAGAGTAGCTGAAGTCATTATTTTATCTCTTTGTTGACTTTTGATGAACATTTTGCTTTCCCTCTGTTTACTTTGGCTTGACTTTTGTCTACTTTTTGTTAGTATAAAAGCATGCAGCCTCCACCTGTGACGATAGTTGTTATACAGAAGGAATAATGAATATCTTTGACTGGTTACCTTTTCCCTACATATTGACAAGTTAAAAAATTCCTATGTGGTCACTACAGTGACCATCTTTGACCTCACCAAGTAGTAAAAGTCAAGGCCCACAAAAGGTAGCATACTTTTCATCTGACTAAATCAACTTGAGGTTAGAATCAAGGTTAGATGTATACATTGCTACAAACAAGTTTCAAGTAGCTTTCTTTAGGATCTTTCTGATTCTTGCTTGAATGAATGAATAAGTTGAATTATAGAATGTCTGAAGATTTTTTGAAATCATGTCTAAATATGTAAGTGAATTAATGCAATATGAATTACCAAGTCATAGTATTTCAAGCAGGAAGAAGCAAACATCCTAAGTTTACAGAAAAAGAAACTGAGGACTAGAGAGACTCATTTGGTTAAGTTCATCTAGTTGGTTAATGGAAGAGTTAAGCCTCTAACGCAGGCCTCCTGATTCCTATGACCAGTGCCCTTTCTACCAGAGTATGCTATTTCCCTTCCTGATCACATGCCATGCCTTTTCTTCTTGGGCCTCACCTTTACCTCTAGTCTTCTACTACCTCCCAGTATCCTCTTCTTGGATTATCATTTCTATCTTCTCCTCAGTGGTAATGTGGACTCTGCCCCTAGGTCTTTCAGCTCTAAGAGGTGAACATTTGCTGTATCTTGCCAGGGACCCAGAATTCCATGCCAGTTCCTGGTCAGGTCCATGCCCTATAGACCATACTCCCTTCCCTTTGCAAGTTTCCTCTAAATGCTATTTTACCCTCAATAGAATGTAAACTTCTTTGGGACACAGGGTGTCCCAAAAATCTTAGCGTATTTTTAAGCTTTATTAAAGCCTAATAAAAGCAGCTAGGTGGTACAGTGAACATAGGGTTGGACCTGGCATCAGGAAGACTTATCTTCCTGAGTTCAAATCTGGCCTCAGACATCTACTAGCAGTGTGACCTTGGCCAAGTATCTTAACACCATTTGCCTCAGTTTCCTCATCTGTCAAATGAGTTAGAGTTTTGCAAACCACTCTAGTATCTCTACCCTCCCTCCCCCCCCAAAAAATCAAAACAACAACAACCCAAATAGGGTCATGAAGAATTAGAAATGACTGAAAAATGACTGAACAAAACAGGAAAAGTCAAGTAAAGCTTAAAACTGCATTAAGACTTTTGGGACACCTTGTATTTTAATCCCTGTGCCTAGCATAGCTTTTGCTATATAGTAAGTATTTATAAATACTTAAAATTATTACAACTAACAATGAGACACTTTACCTAATGACATATCAGAAACACAAAAGCCCCAAGTTATGCCACCTACTTTGAACTTTTTCCTCAGCAAGAACCTCATGTATCATTCCTAAATTGTTAATTAGCTGGGTGTGAATTAAAGAGGTTTCCTTGAACTCTGTTGCACAACATCACTTAATCCCAAAGTTCCTCTTACCTTAGTGCACAGGATGGCTACCTGGGGAATGGAAAGTCTTCTTTAAAATATTTAAGTTACTACTACAGAGTTAGGCATCAGAGAGACTGGGGCCTATTCATCTTTTAAAATACTTTGATTTGGTTTGCCAGGGGATATCTGATTGTCAATTATGTTTGAAGGAAGTGGGTGTGACCAAGGAGAGTAATATTTCTTCCTCTGAGGACAGTAAAAACCATTGGTACACATGCTTCCTTTTAATTTGCAGTGACGAGAGAGCCGGTGATTCAGAATATGCACATTGCAAGAGCAACATTCATGCCGGTTTCTTTTGTAAGTCACAAAGTAATATTTCTTCCCTGTGGCTGAGGATCGGGGCTTGATCTGTGTTTTTTGGAAGAGTTGAAACACGTGAAGATCATACTGAGGCCTTGTCAAACTGACAATGTTCCTTTGCTGAGTGAGTACATCCCCCCTTCCCATCATTTCCAAGGCAAGTAAGTAAGAAGGTTGGAAGTTATGGTAGTATTCCATTATGGATTAGATAAACTGACAAAAACAGTCTTGTCATGAATTGAAATGTTTTGTTTTGTACATTTTGGTAATATCTTGAAAGCAGAAAGTGAGAGTAAAACTGTTAGCTCTGTGTTAATTTGTTAATGTTGTTATTAGATTTGAAAGACGTTTGGGTATTTGATTGGGAAGTAAGGCCACTTATTAGCAAACTTGAGGGAAAAGAACCTAAGTGACAAGGTAGAAATAAGGTAATACAGGAACTGAAGATATTTGCCTGATTAAAAACAGTTGCTGAGCTCTACTAGAAAGGTACACATTGTTATCTTTTCTTTTTTATGGACCATAAAAAGCAGTGGTAGATGAAAACACGTTTGTGAGAACTAGGAGAAATTTATCTAATGATATGTTATTGGTTTTGTATGTGTGTATCTGTATACTTATTGAGATAACCTGTTTCCACATGTGGACAAAATATACAGTATGATCAGTTAAAAATAAAAACAAACAAATAAAAGCTAACTCGTTTTCTACATTGTGTTGGCTTCGTGATAGCAAACGGTTAATTTGATTGAAACTTTAATGTTACTTTAACAAAAATTAACCAATTTTCTGAGTATTTACATCTGTTTAGAGACTATTTCTTCAAACAATTCTGAATCAGAGATGGTTTTATCCATATGTAGTGCGTGCACCCATTTTCCTGGTATGGTGTCAAAGGCTACCTACTTTCTATTCTGGAATCAGAGGACTTAGGTTTAAATTTTACCTCTTTGTGTCTTTGTGACCTTAGGCAAAACTGAGTGTGTGTATAAAATGAGGAAGCTGGATTATCTGCCCTCTGAAATCCTTTCCAGAATTATATTTAGGATTCTACGACCCTAGAAGTAGAGTTTGATGAGAGAGGGAAGAAAAGAACATAGGAATATTGGAAACCTGAGAATGGGGGGGGGGGGGGGGAGGGAGAGAAGGGCATAAAAGAAGCTGAAAGAAGCCAAAGAAAACCCTTTCCTATTTTACATTTGGCTGGACAAGGTTTAGCCTGGTATTTAGTCTAGTATTTAAAATATCCATCGTACCTGATAACCGTATTTGATTAACAGTTGAAATTATTTTTGATAGATCTTTTAACACTGATTATGGATTTCTCTCATCTTGATCCTCCTGTAGAACACAGGCAAATTATTTTTTCCAGGAAATTTGCAAGGGATCTCACCAAAAGTTGGGGAGATGGAAGGCACAGGGGGATGGGGGAAGGGAATGAATAATTTTTGTTGATACCTTCCAGGGTAAGTGTGAGTTTGCTAAGCAAAACAATGGTGGAGCTCTAGCACAAATATTAGTTAAGCCATTTCCTAATCAAAGAACAACTCATGAAAGAAGGGAATTTTTTTTTTTTTCTTGCGTGAGAAATTTGTTATTCTAGGACAAAGGCATTCTTTGGCAAATATTTTTAGGAAGCCAGAACATTTGAACTTATTACTTTCGATAGGTCTCTTTTCAGTATGTATCCCTGTGGTCTGAGCTTAGCTGTAAAGGCTCTTCCTGGGATTTGAGACTCCTGTGATTCTAAAAATTGAGTTTATGAGTCATTGAAATGTTCCGTATCTCCACTTATTCTGTATTTTGTTGCCAGACTCAGGAGAAAATAGTTAAAACAGAATAACAGTCACCTGATGTAGGGAATCCTAGTTTCATAGGTCATTATCTAGCATACTTCTCATATAGCACAAGAATTCTCTTTTCAGCATCCATGATAGATGACTATCCAACCTCTCCTTAAATACCTCCAGTCATGTGGAGATTATAAAACAGCCTGCTATCTATTGCTACTGATACTATGTAGTAATACATGTTAGAATATTTTTATACTATGCCAAAATCTATCTCTCTGTACTTTATTAGTCCTAGTGCCATCCTCTGGATTTACACAGTTTAAATGCTGCAACTCTTCTACATCTGTGCATGCCTTTATTCAACAAATATTAAGTTGTTACTATGTGTAACATAGTTTTCCATACTCTGAAGCACTGGTAAAGTAAACCATATTTTAAAGAAAAATTTTTAGGTGAAGGAGAAAAGAAGATAGGTCAATGGTAAGAGTGACACATGATCATTAGATAGCCATAGGGCTCCACTGATAGGCTTGTGATGTCAAGGGAAAACAAAGAAGGCCCTCCATACCATTAGATAGACTTCTTGTAGTAAACTTACAAGAAGAAGCGGACAAAGGTCATATAAGAGAGTTGTCGTGCTACATCCATATAAGAGACTATTGTAATCACAGATCTGGGTACATGAAATATACTTTGGAAAGTGTTACAATAGAGAAAAATATAAATAAGGCAATCCTTTTCCTCAAGAGGATTATACATTCTAGGCTTTTAAATATTTGAAGAAAGCTTTCTATTAATTCTCCGTTCTCCAGGCTAAATATTCCCTGTTTCTTCAACTATTTTTCATGGTTTCACCCTCAAACATTTATTTTATAATCTCAACTTTGCCCCCTTTCACCTGTCCATTGTCACGTTATATTTTACTTAATTGTATATATATAGCATTTCTCCTCAGAAGAATGTAATCTCCTTATTTCATTTTTATATTTGTATCTATATCATTTAGCATAATGAATTGAACACAGCAAGTAATTGATACGTCATTTGTTATGGAATATGTATTCTCAGATCCTTCTGTTTGGGAATTCTTAAGACTTCTTTTATGAGAGGGAATGTGTATGCTAGGCCTTCACTCTTCCTATGTCTATGCCATCTTGGACAAAGAGGTCTGCCTCCTGCAAAAGTGTCAGGTATACCACTCTTACTAAACTTGGGTTCTAAACCAGCTTTATTTTTGCAGTCAACTGATTCCAGATTTTTCTTCTAGTGAAATATTTATAAAGTGATCTGAAAACGTTAATGCACCATCTAAGTGCTAGTTATCATTACTAATTATCATTGAATAGGAGGTACATAGTCGGACTAGACTAAATCTTCAAAGTATACTCATGGTGCAGTGAAAGGAACAATCGTGAAACTGAAGAAACTCTGCCATTTCCCTTGAAATTGAATTGCTGCCAATTTTTTTTTTTTAAATTTCTGGTCAACCTTTTGGGGAAAAACAACAACAAAACAAAATCAAGGAGGTTCGTACTTGGTAATAATTTTAGCTTGTAAAACTATTTTAAAAGGAATGGGCATCATTGAGTCAGTGTACATCTTCAAAAACAGTGTCAGGAGACCTAGGAACTATTTTAAGCTCCTGACTCACTGTATGGCTCAGAGCAAGTCATGTGACCTTTCTCATGCCAGATATTTAACCTATAAACTAGAAATAATTGCCTTGCCACTTCCCTCCCAAGGAAGAAAGATGCTGCAATAGGCTAAGATATGCTTTCTATTATCATCTATTTCTACATAATTCTTTACATTTGAAAACTTTTCCACAATAAAGCTATTAGTTCTGCCTAGTGAGTTGACTGAATAGGGAAAGCCCCATTTCAGAGATCAGGAAACTGAGGCTATGAGCAGCAAAGTGACATATCCAGAATTACCTCTATGAGTCATTGGCAAAATAGGAATTAGATGCTAGAGTCTAGGGCCATTCAACTCCAGTCCTTTCCTCCGTTCCTCAAGTCTCTCTACCTCCCTCCACAAATGGGTGTGAATAATGGGCCTGGAACTATGTATGGTGAGCCAGAGTGAGTTAACCATTGTCTGAAACAGAATCATCCAGGGGAGGTAAGTTAACTCTCTTGAGTCTCCATCTAATGACTAAACCTAACCCATCTATTCTGGGAGAATGAATTTACAGCATAAGGGACTACTTCACTCAACACAACCTATCATATGATGTAGATAATGAATGGTTTTATTCCTTTATGTACAGTCTATTGCCATGTTGGTTTCACAACTTCTAGTGGACAGCTTTGCCTAGTCTAAGAATTGGAGTCTGTGTTTGTAAATGCTAAATGGAGATTTAGATAGATTCATGGGTGAACAATCCAACATGAGTCACCAAGGGAAACAAGGTTTTCCTAGTTAGGGGAGGGGGAGTATCTGTATCCTTTAAGTATCAACACAAGGTGCTCATCTGTGCCTTCCTTCAACATACTCTTGAGGTTTCTGTCAGAGATGACACACTGAGCTAGTTGGCTTATGGATCTGATCCTGTATGGAAATTCTCAAGTCTTTATATATACTAGAAAGCCATTTTTCTTACAAATGCAAAAAAAGTTTTAAGATTTGCAAAATGTAAACATTTCAGATGCTACCAAAGGTCAGGATGAGGATGAAATTCTAAATCTTGAATTTGTCAAGTTGTCTTCTCCCATCCTTAGTCACTACTGTATGTGTCCAGCTCTATCCAGGACATACCTACAAATACATCTGTTTGGAAAATACAGGCAAATAAATTTAGAGGGTTTAAAGTGGGAATGAATACCTCAACCTCCTGGATGGAAAAAAACTGCAGTGCTGCTGCTTGTGGGTAACCCAACCTGTTTAAATTGCTAAAAACATACTGGACAAAAAAGGGATAGTTGAAAAAAAATGCGCTTTTGAGAAAACAGTTCTCTCAATATTCCTAAGTTCATGGCTCAATGTTTAGCATTAGTTTCATGGATGCCACTGTTTTTGGGTGGAGGTACATAGGGGTAATGGGAATATAGTAAAGGCTTTTCAAAACACTTGTTATTTGGAAAACTTGTTTTGTATGTATCATAACACATACTGGCTTCTCAGCAATAGGGTTAGACTACTTCCTTGTATCAGGCTGAGACAGAGGGAGTATCAAGGAAGTGGACCATTAATATGGACTGTTCTACCACAGAAATCACAAATCTCTTTGAAAGAAAGACTGTCAAGGGAGTTGAAATTATTTTCCATATAAATGTCTCCCCCTGTCTTCTTTTCCCTCTTTTCATATTCCTCACCATTATTTTTCTAACAACACATACTTCTTCCCTCTTTCAGCGCCTTTACTTTCCCTATTATCTGCTTTCCCCAAACCTTATCTAGGAAATAATATGTTCATTTGTTATGGAAACTCATGAAAATATAGGATCTTGGAGTCAGAAGAGACCTTTAGAGATCACCTAGGCCAGTTTCTTAACCTTGTTGGGATTATGAACCTCTTTGGCAATCTGATGAACCCTTCGCAGAGTAATGTTTTTGAATGCACAAAATAAAATACATAGGAATACAAAGGAAACCAATTATATTTTAAAATAATTATCAAAAAAAATTTTAAAAGCTCATGCCCCAAGTCTAGTCTAAACTTCTCATTTTACCGATGAGGAAATTGTGAGACATAAACTTTTTCTAGTATCACATAGCAAGTTAATAGCAATGCTGACAGATTCCCAATTCACTGTACTTTTTCATTCTAGCACAGTGCTCAGAAGATACTATCTTAGACTTGAATCAACCCAAGTCTAGTGGCACAAATTAATCTATTCCTTGCCTCTTCTGATGAGTAGTGCTGAGACACCAACAATAAAACACAGTTAATAGCTTGAATTATCCAATATTTATAAGAGTATATTTTAATTGACAGTATCTCAGAATTTTTCTTTGGTCTCATACACCATTGTTCATGAATGCTTCAGAGTACTCAATTTTGGAGCCAAATCCCTCTGTCTTTAAGATCTTGAGTTTCTACTTTAGTTTCCATTCCCCTTTTATTTGCCAGGTTAAACCCCCCCCCCCCCAAAAAAATGAAATCAGACCTGTTATGTGGTTCAAGGTTCTCAGATCTAGACAGGAAATTTTTTTTAAGACTAAATGTGAATGTCTCACATCTGATGTGTGAATATCTTTGCATGTTAAAATACTAAACACATTGTTTTTAACCATGAGACAAATCTATAGACAAACCTCTTATGTTTGGTTATTCTGTTGAATATTAGCAATTTTCATGGAATTAGTCTAAAATGAATCCTTAAGAGTCTAACATCTGCCCCCTTACACTAGAACCTATTTATCCCTCTCCCTAACTGGTTCTGAAGCTTACTTTAGAAACCAGACAGGCATTTATTCTCCAAGTGAAGTCATCTAGTCCAGAAAACAAACTTCAGCACAGTCAACTTGGACTATTACTCCACTTTTGAGAATAGATTGAATGAATAAGGATCATGTGTGGTTTTGAGCATATGTGGGCATAATTATATGAATATGGGTATGTGTATATGAGTCTGAATTTCCTAGTAAGATTCCTTTTCTATGATAGTCAAATGTCAGCTACTTTTGAATAATTCACTGTTTCATATCAAGTACCAGCTTCTACATAAAACTTTCCCTAACCCACAAGAGTACTTAGGTCCTCCCTCTTATAATATCTTATGTTAACTACTTTGTATTTATTTTCATTTACTTTTCATATAGTCTGTGTGTGTGTGTGTGTGTGTGTGTGTCTTTGTTGTCTGCCTCCGACTGGTCATCTGTAAGATAGGGGTGATGACAGACCCTATCTCCCACAGTTGTAAGTATAGAATGAGATAATATTTGTGAAGATACTCTGCAGATATTTCAATTCCATATAAATGCTAGTTGCTAACATATACAAGTGATTTCACAGCTAATATGTTTGACTTGGACTCAGGTAAACCAGGGTTCAAATTCTTCTTTAGACATTCATTAACTGTGTGACCCAGGACAAATCACTTAACATCTTTCATTCTCAGTTTCTCATTTGTAAAAAAATAACACCTACCTCACAGAGTTATCTTGAGGATTGAATGAGACACTGAATGTAAAGTACTTTGCAAATCTTAATTTATCTTAATTATCTTATATTAATTTATATATACATAAATTTAGTATATAAATGCTGTTTATTATTGTAATTTTTGTTAATATTATCTTCATCACCACAAAATTCTATAAATTCAAAACTGGAATAGGTTACAGAGATAATCTAGTCCTGTACCCTCATTTATGGAAGAAAAAACTGAGGTTTCAAAAGTTGGAAGAGCTGAAAGGATTTTTTTCATTGATATCACCTATCCCAACCTCCTTCTTGTAGGCATGACAAAACCAAGCATGGAGAGAAAGCAACTTCTCTCCCAAGGTTAAACAGGTAGTCAGTTGCAGAGCCAGGGTCAGATCCAATCTTCTCTGGAAATAGAACAACTTTAAGATTAGCTATACTCTACTTCTTAATAAACCTTTTGATTTTGTTAATGGTATTTTAAGTTCATTTACCATTGTTTTAGGACAGAAGTCATATAAGTACACAGCTTTTTTTTTTCATATTTTGCTTGCTTTGAGAGAGCATCATCAAGCAGGGATTTTTCACTTGCTCCTCAACAATCGTCTTTCTACATCAATCATTCATCTACAAACTATTATTCTAGCTGTGAAATGGGTAATATCATCTTGGAAAACATAAGTTTCATTACCCAGTAATGAGAGGTTGTATTTCCTTTCCCCCAAAATGTTATATAATCTGAATTAAGAGATAATTCCCCACCTTCTGGATGCTTACAATTAACAACAGACTAAACTCAGTAATGAGGACAGACACAAAGGAGACCATTTGGGGACCTATGCAATGCTAAAACAACTGAATGGAAAAAGAAAAATGGAATTACCCATTTGGATATTTTATCTACACAATGTCATGCACTCAGATTTTTGCAGACACCAAAGCACTTATTTCCAAATACCTAGATATTTTTCATGGAAGAGATGAAATCCTGAACAACAAGCTAGTACTTTTGGGGTCTGAGACCTAGGATAAATATTATTCTACTGATTCCTCAAAACAGGCCAAGGTGGGTGATAACAAATATAAAACAGTTAAGAAAAACTATCTTTGTTTTAAGAAAACATAGACTTGGGAATTAATAAGCAGAACTTTTTTCTAAAAAAGTCATCTACTTATCATTTTTGTTGTGGTTTAGTCATTCTTTTTGTCACATCTGAACCTTTGTGACCCCATTTGAGTTTTCTCCGCAAAGATACTAGAGTAGTTTTCCCTTTCCTTCTCCATCTCATTTTACAGATGAGGAACTGAGACAAACAGGGTTAAGTGACTTGCCCAGGGTCACACAGATATCAAATGTCTGAGGCCAGATTTGAATTCAAGAAGAGGAGTCTTTCTGACCCCAGGCCCAGCACTCTGTCCTCTGTATCACCTAGTCACCCATACTAATAATGTAAGTAATCTAAAATTGTTTTTAACCTCTTCCCTTTCTTAAAAAGGTTGCATTTGGAAGGTTTTAAACAATTCATTACCTCAATAAAAAGATTGATTCCAAATATTTATTTCACAGAGTTATTAGGCAAGTCAAAATAGCCAATTTGATCACACTATGGATTGAAAAAGCTGTCTGCTTTCCAATTTTCTAAAGACTACACTGTCAAAGAGTCATGTAACTGATTTTTTTTAATCTAAAAAAATTGTTAGCTCAACACATCATCCACCTTTATGCCATGCTTTGGCTTAACAGTCCCTCGACAAGCTACCCAATACTTCCTTGAAAATCAAAGTTAAATTCATCACAGATTTAGAGCTGGAAGAAACCATAAAAATCACTTAGTACAATCCATTGTCCATTTTAAAGATGAGGAAATGGACATCTGAAAAGGTTAATACTTACCCAAGGCCACATGGGGAGTAAGAGGCTGAACTAGGGTTTAAACCCATGTTATCTGACCATTCCCTTCCACAGTGCTTCCTTTGGAATATTCAAAGATGTTCAAAGGTTCTGCAAGGTAAAGTAGATATTGACAAGGTACACTTAATTTTTTGTTCCTTTTACCTTGTGATAAATTCCTCCATTAAGGTCTTCTGCCAATGGCCCATTATAGGACAGAAGAGAGCCTAGATTCTCAAAGGCCTATGCTACAGAGCACAAACTCTGAAAGGTTCTGCTACACTGAAAATGCTTTAAGTAGGAGACCAGTACTGGGCTGCATGTCTTTGGATGGAGGACCACCTAGATAAGTTGGGACTGTCTATTTGGTTGGTTGGCTATAGAGTGATGAACTCTTTGTCCATAACAATTCACAGCGACCTTCTAAGTGAAGGATTGCTTCCTCCATCAGCAGAAGGATCCACTCAGAAATAATCACATATCATTGAAATTTTGTGATACATATTAATAGATGTATATGTTAAATAAGAATTTTAATAGATACTTCAGTATAATAAAAAATTCAGGATTTTGAAAATAAATGCAATAAAAACTTTAATTAATTAGAATGTTCTGATATAGGATATTCTGATCAATTGAACTTTCTAGTTAGCTCAAGAGTTTTGTTTTTGCCAGTCTTACAAATCTTTCCAAAATGTGTAAGTTTACTTCCTTACTTATTAATTAGAGTATTTTTGGAAGGAAGTGGGGTTTAGACCTGCGATTTTAGTAATTTGGGGGACTCTACGTATGGTAACTCTGATTCAGACCAGAAACTCCTCTGCAACAGACAGTGTTATAGATTTTCCTGAATTCTCTAGTGAATGCAGAACATAATTGATTTTTTTCTCTGATTACTGAAAATTTTTCTATGTTTAAAGATCTTCATTCTGAGCATACACTCTCATCAAAGCATCCCAGAGATCTAGAAATGCCTCAGAGATTTTCTTTATATAAATAGGCAACTAGGAGGCGATAAGGTTATGTGTCTGAAGTCAGGAAGACCTGAGTTCAAATCCAGCTTCACATATTTAGTAGTTGTGTGACCTTGGGGATAACAATTGTTCCTTCCTTCCAAGGCTGTTGTGAGGATCAAATGAGATATCTGTAAAGTGCTTTGCAAACCTTAAAGCTTTATATAAATGCTAGCTAATGTTACTATGAACTGTTCTCTGGAATTGACTTTCTAAACTATATAGTAGATAAGAAGTAACATGGAAGGGGGGTAGATTTTGAGTCAGAAGTTCTCAATTCAATTACCAATAACAAAATGTAGTGGCTATAGGATTCTGGGAAAGCCATTTCATTTCTCTGTGTTTCCTTATGTGTAAAATGGGGATAATAATGAACTACCTACCTCATGTGGTTGTGAGGAGAGTGTTTTGGTAAAGCTCAAAGCATCATATAAATATGAGCTGCTCTTATAAGAGTTTGTAGAGGTAGTGCTGTGTGTGCTCATCCTTCGTTGCCAAAGAAGACCAGGCCATCACAGAAATGATGACATGACTTGCACTTGACTTTGTTTTGAGTGAGGGAGGGCTATGCAGGTCACCAGCCTCACTTCTCCTCCAGAGCCATTTGAATCCAGTGACCAGATATTCATCAGGATGACTGGAAATGACCCAGGATGAGGCAATTGGGGTTAAGTGACTTGCCCAAAGTCACCCAGCTAGTGAGAGTCAAGTGTTGAGGTAAGATTTGAACTCAGGTCCTCCTGACTCCTGCACTGGTGCTCTATCCAGTGTACCACCTACCTACCCTAGAGGTAGTACTACGTAGTAAATAGAGTGCCAGGCTTAGAGAGAAAGATCCAGGTCTCACTTCTGACACTTGTTAGTTATGTGAATCTCAGCAAATCACTTAAAATTTATGTGATTCAAGAAAGAAAAAAATAGGGGGGCAGAGCCAAGATGGCAGAGTAGAAAGACGCACATACACATAGCTCCGAACCCATAACCCACAAAACGGCTACAGGGGAGTAACTCATGGCGAATTCTGCACCCAGAGGCCACGGAACATTGGAGCGAGGGAGATTTCTGTTCTGGAGAGACCTGCAAACCTCTCGCGGGGGGTCCTTCGCGCTGCGGACTGGGCGCCGGGACTGGGAGCTGAGTGCAGCCCTGCTGCAGCCGCGGCACTGAGAGGAAAAGATCCGAGCCGGCTTCAGGGACGGGATCTCCAGTGGCCATGCGGGTCCCTCCACCCACAGAAGGACCTGCAAACCTCTCGCAAAAGGTCCGTTGCGCTGCAGACGCGGAGCCCAACCCCAGACCTGCTGCGGCTGCGGCCGCGGCATTGAGAGAAACAGATCCGACCAGGCTTCAGGGACGGGATCACCAGCGGCCGCACAAGTCCCTCCACGCACAGGTGACGGGGGTCGGTGAGAGAGTCTCTTTGGCGGGTCGAGAGGGGAGTGGGGTGCCTCCATAATTCAGGCCCCCCCGGGAAGTAGAAGCTGAGAGGCAGCTGCAGACCAGGGCTCCCCAAGCAGGCAGGAGCCTGAATCCATTGTGGAAGGTCTGTGCATAAACCCCCTGAGGGAACTGAGCCTGAGAGGCGGCCCTGCCCTGACCTGACCACCTGAACATAATCTCATACTGAATAGCAGCCCTGACCCCACCAAAAGCCCTAAGGCTGGAAGCAGCATTTGAATCTCAAACGCTAAACGCTGGCTGGGAGGATCAGGAGGCGAGGTGGGTGTGAGGAGAATATTCAGAGGTCAAGTCACTGGCTGGGAAAATGCCCAGAAAAGGGAAAAGAAATAAGACCATAGAAGGTTACTTTCTTGGCGAACAGGCATTTTCTCCCTTCCTTTCTGATGAGGAAGAACAATGCTTACCATCAGGCAAAGACACAGAAATCAAGGCTTCTGTGTCCCAGCCCACCCAATGGGCTTAGGCCATGGAAGAGCTCAAAAAGAATTTTGAAAATCAAGTTAGACAGGTGGAGGAAAAACTGGGAAGAGCAATGAGAGAGATGAAAGAAAAGCATGAAAAGCAGATCAGCTCCCTGCTAAAGGAGACCCAAAAAAATGTTGAAGAAATTAACACCTTGAAAACTAGCCTAACTCAATTGGCAAAAGAGGTTCAAAAAGCCAATGAGGAGAAGAATGCTTTCAAAAGCAGAATTAGCCAAATGGAAAAGGAGATTCAAAAGCTCACTGAAGAAAATAGTTCTTTCAAAACTAGAATGGCACAGATGGAGGCTAAGGACTTTGTGACAAAGCATGATATCACAGTACAAAACCAAAAGAATGGAAAAATGGAAGATAATGTGAAATATCTCATTGGAAAAACAACTGACCTGGAAAATAGATTCAGGAGAGACAATTTAAAAATTTTGGGACTACCTGAAAGCCATGATCAAAAGAAGAGCCTAGACATCATCTTTCATGAAATTATCAAGGAAAACTGCCCTGAGATTCTAGAACCAGAGGGCAAAATAAATATTCAAGGAATCCACAGAACACCGCCTGAAAGAGATCCAAAAAGAGAAACTCCTAGGAACATTGTGGCCAAATTCCAGAGTTCCCAGGTCAAGGAGAAAATATTGCAAGCAGCTAGAAAGAAACAATTCAAGTATTGTGGAAATACAATCAGGATAACACAAGATCTAGCAGCCTCTACATTAAGGGATCGAAGGGCATGGAATAGGATATTCCAGAAGTCAAAGGAACTAGGACTAAAACCAAGAATCACCTACCCAGCAAAACTGAGGATAATACTTCAGGGGAAAAATTAGTCTTTCAATGAAATAGAGGATTTTCAAGTATTCTTGATGAAAAGACCAGAGCTTAAAAGAAAATTTGACTTTCAAACACAAGAATGAAGAGAACCATGAAAAGGTGAACAGCAAAGAGAAGTCATAAGGGACTTACTAAAGTTGAACTGTTTACATTCCTACATGGAAAGACAATATTTGTAACTCTTGAAACATTTCAGTATCTGGGTACTGGGTGGGATTACACACACACATATGCACACACGCACACATACATAGAGACAGAGTGCACAGAGTGAATTGAAGAGGATGGGATCATATCTTTAAAAAAAATGAATGAAATCAAGCAGTGAGAGAGAAATATATTGGGAGGAGAAAGGGAGAAATTGAATGGGGCAAATTATCTCTCATAAAAGAGGTAAGCAAAACACTCATTAGTGGAGGGATAAAGAGGGGAGGTGAGAGAAAAACATGAAGTCTACTCTCATCACATTCCACTAAAGGAAAGAACAAAATGCACATTCATTTTGGTAGGAAAACCTATCTCACAATACAGGAAAGTGGGGGATAAGGGGACAAGCAGGGTAGGGGGGATGATAGAAGGGAGGGCATGGGGAGGAGAGTGCAATTCGAGGTCGACACTCATGGGGAGGGATAGGATCAAAAGAGAATAGAAGTAATGGGGGACAGGATAGGATGGAGGGAAATATAGTCAGTCTTATACAACACAACTATTATGGAAGTCATTTGCAAAACTACACAGATTTGGCCTATATTGAATTGCTTGCCTTCCAAAGGGAAGGGGTGGGGAGGGAGGGAGGTAAAGAAGTTGGAACTCAAAGTGTTAGGATCAACTGTAATGTTCTTACCACTGGGAAATAAGAAATACAGGTAAAGGGTATAGAAAGTTATCTGGCCCTACAGGACAAAAGAGAAGACGGAGACAAGGGCAGAGAGGGATGATGGAAGAGAGAGCAGATTGGGCATAGGGGCAATTAGAATGCTTGGCGTTTGGGGGGGGAGGGGAGAAAAGGGGAGAAAATTTGTAACCCAAAATTTTGTGAAAATGAATGTTAAAAGTTAAATAAATAAATTTAATTAAAAAAAAGAAAGAAAAAAATGTAGATAATAAGAAATACAGAAAAGATAAAGATAAGAAATATAGAAAATAAACAAAAATATATAAAATTATAAGGAGTATAATAATAGTTAAGCTGTATATAGTACTTTAAGGCTTGAAAAATGTTTTATAAATATTACCATGTTTGATTCTCAAAGCAATACTCAAATATGCTATTACTATCCCCACTTTACAGATGAGGAAACTGAAGCAGACTAAGTGACTTGTCCAAGGTCACACAGCCAGTGTTTAAGACTAGATTGAATTCAAGCCTTTCTTGTCTCCAGGTTCAGTGCTCTTTCCATTGTGTAATCTATATTAGTAGAGGAGGCTTTCGCACTCAGAATCCCTCTTTACTTATTTTCATATTATAAAATTATTGTCTCGTAAAATTCCTCTTCCTTCACAATGGTACTACTCTGATGCCTCCAGGAGGCATGAAAAGGACCCTGGATCTTCACAAACTATGTCAACGTAGAACAAACCCTGGCAGATTCTACCATGATTTGTGTATAAATATGAAAGATTGTGCTACCTTCTGAAGAACAGTTTAGTTTAGTTTAATGCAAAGAGACTTGAAATGAGCAAAGTCGTTATCATTTGGTGATGAATTCATTGGAATGACAACTCTTGTTTTAATACTTTGATGAATCTGTGATCTCATCAAGGTTGATTTTGTTTCCAGTAATGAAGATCACATCCAGCCATGACCTCTCATCCTGTCCAACTCTGGTCCATGGCTTTCTAAACATCATCCTTAAGTCCTGGTAGCCTTCATTCTCTTCAAAGTTGGGCACAATTGAAAAAAAAAAAGTTTGGTTAACTGAATATATTGACTTTTAGTTCATTGGAATTTTACTAATTTTTTTTTAAATTTTTCATAGAAGTATATTTCCACTGCAAAAGTTACATATATACATATATGAATATATGAAAAAATGTATGTATATAGGCATGAAAAAAAACCCATTGATTCTTGAATTTACTCCGACCAAATCTCCGTCCTCATTTCTGATCCATAGGGCTGATATATTAATGATGAAGGGAACTTCAACTGTCCAAACAGTGTTAGGGTTCTGTCTCTGCCAAAAAGAAAACAAATGAACAAAATAGAGTAACTAAATAAATCTTCACTTCCACAGTGATTTCATTCTTCCAAAGGTGGAGGTGACCCAAGAAATTGCTACTCTGAGTCAAAGTTCAAGTTTCTTTTCTGCTACTTTCTACTTGAGTAGCAAATCACTTAACCATTCTGGACAAATGGGACAGTTGCATTGGATGATTTCTAAGATCCTTTCTATTTCAAAAATCAGACATCCAATAATTAAGCCAGAGGAAGTAGTTGCTAGGTTGGAAATGACAGAATGATAGAATTTGGGAAGGAAGTGCCCACTTCAGCTGAGTATCCATGATAGCTATAGAAGCCTGGCAAAGGCTATATACATTTCCTAGGTTTAGAAAGAAGATTTCAAAGGTGTCCGAGAAAGGTAACCGTTTACTGCCCAAAATTCTACAGCCCAAGAAAAGTGGGAAGTACTTAGAAATGAATGCCTGAAGACACTAGCACAAATTATTCTGTTAGAAAGAAAAGAGGGCTAAACTCATCAGACAAATGTAGATGAATAAGAAACTCATTTTAAAAGTGCATGAATGGAAAATGGAAGGAAGATTAAACGATCGTAGAGGAATTCAAGGTGATCCTGCCCTGGAAGAATGGTGCCAGGAAGGCTAAAGTTCAATTCAACTGAGGCTGTCAAAAAATTCTAAAGATAATAAAAGGGAACTATAAAAAATTGCTATGTTGAAGGCAAGATAAAGATCAAAGAAAAGGTAGACCTACTATTCAAGGTAAATAAAAAAACATAGGAAGGAAATATTCTACTCTTCTTATCTTCTGGTTTTTGTTTTTGTTTTTGTTTTTTTTACCAAGAAGAACTTGGCATTCAGGAGAATACCAAGGAGAATTCAGACTAAAATATTGTTTACTAGGTTATTGGAATTCTAGACAAGAAGAGGATAAGAGCACAACTTGCTTTTGTTCAGTCATTTTACAGTAATGTCTGACTCTTTGTGATTCCATTTGGGGCTTTCTTGACAGAGGTACTGAAGTGGCTTGCCATTTCCTTCTCCACTCATTTTACAGCTGAGGAAACTGAGACAAATAGGGTTAAGTGACTTGCCCAGGGTCGCACAGCTCATAAGAGTCCAAGGTCAGATTTGAATTCAGGAAATAAGTCTTTCTGACTCTAGACTTGGCATTCTATCCCCGTGCTACTTAGCTGTCCTAAGAGCACAACTAGTTGCCCTCAAAAACCACAACCAGTAGTTACTAGCTTTAGAACAACTACATCCAGGGGTGTGCTGATAAATGGTTAATGACCAACTTTCCTTTCCTCAGTCTCCAATGTACATACACACACTTTAAGGTTGAATCTGCATTAACATTTTCTCCATTTTCCTGTCTAGAAATCATCCTAAATCACCCTAAAGTGTTTGTCAATTCTCAAAATATAACTTCTTTAAATGAATATTTAACAATCAAGTCTTGTGAGTCAGTAAAGTTAGAAGACTAACTGGAGGATGAGATGGCTGAACTGCTCTCAGAAGTCTCTAAACAGCTCTGGAGAAAGTCATGATGTTACAGGATTCCCATAAGCACCATATTGGTCCTATTTAAAAAAGGAAAAGAACAGAAAAGAAAGCTGATGTCTTAAAAATATAAATTGGTGAGTTTGATTTCAATTTTGATAACTTCACATATTATTAAAAAAAATAAGTTTTCTAGACTTGTAGATGAGAAAAATGTCACGTCCATAGTTTCATTAGATCCAGTTCAATTCAGAACGCATTTATTAACTACCTATTACGTGTCAGGCACTGAGAGTTTTTGGAAATAAAAAGAATAATCCCTACCTTCAAGGAGCTTACATTCTATGGGGAGGGGGCATAGCACATATAAAAAAATGTGCATAGGTTTTACATATTCATTTAAGAAAGTCTCTTGTAATATCTTTCAATCAACTAACCAGAATTTATTAAACACCACTTACATTCTTGGCACTATGCTATATTCTGGGGATTCAGAGATGAGTGAAAGATCTTAGATTCGCAATGAGCTGACAATCTAACAAGAGATAACATGTACAAGATGATTTTCAGGAAAACATGCTAGCAAGCTGGGGAATCAGGAAAGGCCTTACGTAGAAGTGAATTTTGGGGGTTTTTTTTGGTCATGAATATAGCAGTTGGCTGGAGTAAATTTCTAGAGGCTCAGGAGAGCCAATCGTTAAATTTTCAGTGTATCTGCATCTTGGAAATCAGCAAATGCTACAAATCAGGGCTTGACTGATGGTTTTGTTCATTTCTAGACATAAGACAATGATGGAGAAAATGTTAAACAATGAAAATTAATTTGTCATGGGGACATTCCTCTCCCCATAAAGGCAGATATTAAACATTTTCTAAAAAGTCCTTTGCTGAAGTCTGGTGAAGCATGGGGAATGCTTCTCAGAATGTTTTAAATGCATAAAATAAAATACTAGGATTATAAAGAAAAAGAAGTAAAATACAGTTGTCAACATATTTTGTAAAAGTCCATAGACTCTAGACTAAGAAACCATGATATAATACATTTTCAGTTTCCCGTGCAATCATCTTTTTATTCTACTATATTATGGAAATGTATGTGGTATCTCATAAATTAGAAATAAAATCTAAAAATAAGCTGTGATAGGGAAAGTGGCATTTTTGCTGGACCTAAAAGAGAACTAGTGATTCTAAAATGTAGCAAGTAATAAAGGCATGCATTCCTAGTAAAAATGATAGTTCATGAAAAAGCATCAAGATGGTAGATGAAGTGTTGTAGATAAGGAATATTAATGAAACCATTTTGATTCAACTGTAGTTGAATAGAATCAAAGCACAAAGGAAACTAATCATTTGTAAGTCTGGAAAAGTCAGAAGGTTACAGGTTGTAAAGCACTTTAAATGCTAAACAAATGAGTTTATATTTTATCCTAGAAGTAGTAATAGAGAGTCACTGGAGTATATTAAGTAGGGGAGTAGCATTGTCAGACCTATATGGGAAAATTCCTTTGGCAGCCATGTAAATGATGAATTGGAATGGGGAGAGAGTTGAGGCAGAAACTAATTAGGAGTTCACTGGTTATTGCAATAGTACAGGGAAGAAATGACAATCCTATGGACAAGATGGAGAAACCTTGGCTAGATGACAGAATCAGAAATTACTTAATGAACTAGCTGACAAAATACTTGACAAGACAAAATGACAAGAATAGTCATTAATGGGTCAATGTCTACCTGGAAGGAAAATTCTGTCTACTAAAGTGCCCAAGGGATCTCACCTTAAGCTGACCCTTGATCCCATGTAGCTTAACATTCCTTACTTAACAGTAAAAGGAAGTATGTTGTAACAGAAAGAATATTGGACTTAGTGACAGGAAAGACCTGGATCTGAGCCCAAACTCTACCACTTACTATCCCTGTGATAATGGACAAGTCATTTCACTTTTCTGAACTTCTGCACCCCAATCCCATTTAACTGATTGTCATATGGTATGGCTCAAGTGGGCACAGATAATAATTGCAGAAAAAAATAAAGAATTGCTAAAAATTAAAAAGAATTGATCAAGTAAATGATCACAGACAATGTTTTCATCACTTATAAATTTAATGACAAGGGCTTCAGAAGACAAAGACTTGAGAAAAATATAGCTGATTAAGAAGATGGTATCTGGGGAAAGGTTTTAGATTTTAAGATAGCAATGTTTCTGACAACAGGTTTCTCATGAGGAATGGAGTATGTCTAACAAAAGTCATCAAGGATACGCTGCTTAGATAGAGTACTAGAAGTCTAATCAAAAGTGTTTTACATTGGAAAGGTGTTTTCTCTCACTAGAGTTCTTCAAAGCAATGGCTAGATGTCTACTTGTATGGAGCAGTGGAGATTCTTGTCTAGGTTTGAATTAAGTTTAATGCTTCCTGAGGTCCCTTTCAACTCTGAGATGCTTTTGTTCTGCATCATGTTCATTCATCCTCTGGCTATTCTAGTTCAGCTTTTCTCCTTGCCAAAGTTCACAAAATGGGGCATCTCGAACTGAATATAATATTCTCTATTGAATGATTCAAACAGTGCTTCTCTTAATATTCTTGGATCTTACGTCCCTCAGAGGTAAAATAACAAAATGGGCAAAAGGCATATCTGATTGCTTCTCCTGCTTTCCCCCATGAGCCTGTTCCTCCCAAATTCAATTCTTCTTCCTGCCCTCCAAGTGCCCTTCTTTTCCACCCCATTTCTCCACTTCACACTTAGCATCCCATGCATCAAACCTTTCTTATCCTTTTTCTTGCCCCATCAAAACTCACCTGCTCTTTGATAGAAAAAACTGATAGATTAACATGGCCATGGCTGCTAACACATTTATTTTTCTCTCCTCTCAGGCGTATTTACTTTATGAGGATCCTTGACCTACCAGAGTGACTAGAAGTAATAGTGTGGTATCATGCAAAGAATCTGAGATATTTGTTACGTTTTCTTTTTTCCCCCCAATGTTGGGAATGAGTGTCTTACTCCAAATAGTGTCTATAGTCCTTCTGGTCCATGCCCTATAATCCGAGGATTAGATCAGTACTTTGAATCCCAGACTGCATGTTTGTTTTAAGTTTTGTCCTTTTTTCTTCTTGTACTTCTATAATCTAAATCTTCATTTCAAATTATAGGAATTTGTTCATTTTGTTATATTTTATCTGAACAAATATCCCTTATACTTATTAGATATTTGAGAGTCCAGGACTAGGCAATCAGCAGAGTCTCTTCAACTGCACAATTCTGAGGTTCCATTAATAAAATCTGGAATATTAAGTCTTTTGTAATATCTTCCACATCAGAACAACTTTGTAGCTAATTTTTTTCTGGTACATAAAAAGAGCATTTCTTTCTTAACTGACTATCCTAAGTAATGAATAATGATAGTCTAGCTATCTTACAGATATTATCCTCAACTGAACCTCAAAGTCACACAGGTAGTAAGCATAAGAGGGATTTGATTCCAGGGCTTCTGACTCTAGGACCAGTGTTATTTCCATTATGGCATGCTGCCTATTAACACTCTCATTTCATGAAGAGGGAAACTGAGCCATGGAAAGGTGAGCTAATATAGTCAAGGTAACATAGCTAGAAAAAAACAAAAAGAGGAATAAAACCCAGGTTTCTAGATTATGTATCCAGTTTTCTTTCTCTTTTAAAATTAAATTAATTATTTCAATGAGCAAAAATGTAAATCATTTTGTAAACCTTCAAGCTCTTTTCAAATATTATTTCATTAGATTTTACAACATTCCTTGAAAGTTGGTACTTTATTAACGCCATTTTATAGAAATAGAAACTGAGGCAGAGACTTGCCCAGAGGCACACAAACTATTAGATATCTGAGGAAGGATTTGAACTCAGGATTTTCTGATTCTAGGTCCAGCAATGTGACACTTAGTAACCTAATACTTACCTGAAAGTTGATTGAGACTTGAGAAGCACATGTAATGCTTTTTTAGATAGGGCCATCCTAACAAAATGCCAATGTAATACACTGTGGAACTTTAGAGTGGACAAGGGTCCATGTGAATTCAGATCAGAAGATTGCCCTAATAATTTAAGTTATTAGAATAAATTATTGTTCTCAATCTTCTGGTAACAGAACTTACTTTTCTAGGTGCATTTTCATTTTAATAAAATATTTCATTTAATGATCTTTTAAGAAATAAATGATTTAAATTAATGATTATTTGTCAGATTTTTGTCTCAGGTTTATGGAACCATGCACATGATTGCGTTGGTAAATGGCACTTCCAACAAAGATCAGTCCTGACCCTCTAGCTGTAAGTTTCTGAGGCCTGTGAAAGCTACAGAATATTTAAGTGACTTGCCCAGAGTCAATCAGTCACTATGTTTCTGAGGCTGGACTTGAACCCAGGTCCTTCTGACTTCGAAACTTGTTCACTGGTAGTTACACCACATAGTCTCTCGCATTTTTATGAAAAGCTCATCAAATCCTAAGAAAGGATAGGTAGAGAGTATTAGTGATAATTTCCCAGTACTTGCTCAGTCAGGTATGAATATATAACTTTCTATATATGCCAGTATTGTCGAATATGATAGAATCACAGACTTAAAGCTGGAAGGGACTTTACCAGGTCATCTTGTCTAAACCTTTCCTTTTATAGATGACAAAATGGAAGCTCAGAGAGTTTGAATAATTAGCTTTCATTTTTGATAAGCTGGAGCGTTCAGAGCATGATGAAGGGTAATAGGAAGGGCATGGGGTGAGAAAAAGGTTTCTGCCAAGTCACAGAGAGACACATGATAGCTCCACAGGGACAAGAGAGTCAGGTTTAATATTGTCCCTACTCGACACTTAATCATTGAGGTCAATGGTTTATCAAGTCATTGTGAATAGGGCCATGAAGGGGACAGTTTTGGAAGCCCAGAATTGGCAGGGATAAAAGTTATTCTGGTTGGGAAATATCAGTGAGTATTGAATAAGGGACTTCCCTAGGCAATGAATTCAATTTGATTCTAGATACCTTTTCTAAAGACCTACTACATGTAGAACACCATGCTAGGCTCTGAGGGAAAATACAGTGTTGAGATGAGAGAGCATCTTTGCATTGGGATATTAGAATCTAATTGGGCAAATAAGAAGCTACCTATAGTTATTGCAAACATTCAGGGACTCTAAAAAGCCCTGCTCCCAAAACAAACTCCTTCCCTGTTCAGTAGCTAGCTATACCTAAAAATTCCCATGATTAAATTAACTCTTATTGGAAACACATAAACGAGTTGGATAATGGCAATGAACATGTTAGCAGGAGTTCATTTGCCACATTAATTTGCAGTGAGCATGGTCATGAAAGTATTTGGCACAGAATATCTATTTTTGGATGAGGAGGAAGGAGATTTGAAAAAAAAAAGTCTGAATCATGGGGTGCTGCAGTGAGGGTGAGGGACTCTAGATAAGACCAGACATTGTGTCTCAAGGGCATGGAATTTCACAGCAAAATGGGGAAGAAGCTACTTTATAGACAAACAGCCTGGCCTGGAGGCAAAAGTGCAGGAAATATGATGCAGGCACGATGGTTCCCACAGGCTCTTTACCGACATTTTTCCTCCACTGAATGTTGAGCTAGAAGGCACAACAGGAAAGCAACCTCTGATAGCATAAAGGGTCAAATTTGGGAAAGCAGTAAATATAACTGGTCTCAGGGACCTCTGATGCATTTAAGGGTGTTTATTTCTGGCCAGTGGACATCACGTGCAGAGAGAATTCAGGAAAGGGAAGCTGAATGTTTAATCCCACACAGATCATCAGCCAATCTCACCTTTTTTAGAGGTTATAAGTGAGAAGCTGGCAAGGGCCTCAGTTGTGCTGTAACCACAGGCATAAATAGTGAGCAGCACTGAGGGACAGAACTTGTGGCTATCCAACAAGTGAGCCAGACACATCTATCTTCTTGACTCAACCTTGAAATCTCTCCCAAACTGCTAATTCTCCTCAAGAGCCGAATTTAGGTTTCAGGCAGTAGGCTTCAAGTCAAATTAAGCCACCTTGGTCCTCTAATTCAGGCTCGTCCTTTCCTTCTTTCTTCTTGCCCTTTCTGAGAGGTAACTAGAATTGGAACAGAAAATTTGAATTTCATTGAACCAGGCTATCCCATTAGCTAAGGTGGAAGCATAAACAAACTGACCTTTACCATTCATGTTGACTGGGTCAAGGTACTTGTGTTTTTGAGCATATAAACATGATGTCATTGACTCTCTAAATGGAAAACTCCACTATATGTGTGTGTGTGTGTGTGTGTGTGTGTATACACATATATATAATACAAACATACATATTACATTTATACACACAATATTACATATATATGTGTTCATGTATATATATGTAAAGTATATGTGTGTGAGAAAATATGGGTCTACAAAAATTCTTGGGAAAAAGAGTACATGAGTCCTCAAAGATACTTTAAAGGGGTCTCCATGAAGGATGTAGGCAACCCAATGGAGCTTCAGAAATATATAACTGCTCCTATTCAAGCAAACCTCATCTTTTGTATATCCTGTTTCTCCTGAGATATGGAAAACAAATGAACATCACTCTGATTTTAAAAGCAAAAAACTAGAGCAAGGTGAGAAATGTTTTAGAGGGATTAGCCTTTGTTTTTCCAAGCCTTTAATTAGAGTATGATTTATTTTTAATGAAAATAGAGATATTTGGGGGACAGGGTCAAGATGGCTGAGAAAAGTCAGGCTTCATCTAAGCTCTCTTCTAAAACCTTCCCAACAACTTTAAATAATGCCTTAAAACAAATTCTGAAGCTGCAGAACCCACCAAAGGATGGGGCAAAGCAATTTTACAGCCCAGAACAACTTACAAAGTTGACAGAAAAGGTCTATTGCATCAAGGTGAGAATGGAGCAGGGCAGGGCAAGCTATGACTCAGCACACTGATGGTAGGCTTTGGGGGCAACAGAATTCGTGGCAGCAATAGTGGTTTCTGGACCCCTCAGTCCACAGATGGTAAGAGGGTCAGACAACTGGTCAGAAGTGGATTACAGGGATTGTTTTTTGCTTTTCTGGCAGTAGGGGCAAGGCTCTGTTGCATTGCTTGTGTTTAGATCTGGGTTGTAGTCCTGGGTCTCAGTCTCAGGGCTAGGAAGAGCACTGAACACCAGAGCTTGTGGCTGCAGGAAAGCCTGGGACTCTGGTTGCAATTCCAGGGTGGAAAAAGGGCACTTGTGATCATTCATAGGCTAGATCACAGGCCAGGAGAGTAGTAACCACACCTCTTCCTAGATCATACCACCTTGGAAGAACTAAAAACTTACAGGTCCCCAGAATTATTCTGAAAATAGCTGCACAAAAATCCTGACTTAGGATAGTGCCCCCTCCACTCCAGAAGCAGAACTCCACTTTAGCATAGAGTTAAAAGTCAAGGAAACAGGCTTGAATATGAAATATGAAATAGCAGAAAAAGATCTAACTATATCAAGCTGCTATAGTGAGAGAGAAAAGATAAAAATACCAACTCAGAAGGAGACAAAAACTTGTTACATCCAAAGCCTTGAATAAAAATATAAATTGATCTTGGGCCATGGAAGAGTTCAAAAATAAAACCAAGTAAGTTATGTAGAGGAAAAATTGGGAAGAGAAATGAGAATGATGAAAGAAGGGAATGAAAAAAAGAGTCAACAGCTTGGTAAAGGAGGCACAAAAATACTGAAGAAAAGAAATTTAAAAAACAGAATAGGCCAAATGATAAAAAAGGCATAAAAATCCAATGAAGAAAAGAACTCTTTAAAAAGTAGAATTAGACAAATGGAAAAGGAAATACAAAAGCTCACTGAAGAAAACAATTTCTTAAAAAATAGAATTGGGTAAGTGGATGCTAAGATTCCATGAGACATCAAGAAACAATAAACCAAAATTAAAAGAATATAATTTAAAAACTTGAAATATCTCATTGGAAAAATTGATGACATAGAAAATAGATTCAAGAGAGATAATTTTTTAATCATAACTGAAAAAAATTAGAGCAAGATACTCTGATGAAGACCTAATTTCTCAAATATAGAGAGAACAAAGTTAAATTTTATAGAAACAACAGCCATTCCTCAATTGGCCAATCGTCAAAGGATACGAATAGGCAGTTTTCAGACAAAGTAATCAAATCTATCTACAATCATAGGAAAAAATATGAATTACTATTAATTAGGAAATATAAATCAAAACAACTCTGAGCTACCACTTCATACCTATGAGTTTGGCTAGTATGACAGAAAAGGAAAAGAATGGAATATTGGAGGGGACATGGGAAAATTGAAACATTAATGTTCTGTTGGTGAAGTGGGATATTGATTCAACTTCTGTAGAGCAATTTGGAACTATGCCCAAAGAGTTATAAAACTGTTTATACCTTTCAACCAAGTGATACCACTATTAGCTTTATATCCCACAGAGATAAAAAAAAAAAGGGAAATGGGCTTATATGTACAAAAATATTTATAGCTGTTCTTTTAGTGGTGACAAAGAATTGGAAACTAAGGGGATGCCCACCAACTGGGGAGTGGCTGAACAAGTTGTTGTATATGATTGTGAAAGAATACTATTATGCTATAAAAGTTGACTAACAAGATGCTCTCAGAAAAACCAGGAAAGACTTATATGAACTGCTGTAAAGTGAAACAAACTGAACCACGAGAACATTGTATACATTAACAGCAATATTATATGATGATCGACTAGGAATGATTTAGCTATTCTTGGCATTCAATGAACCAAGGTAATTCTGAAGGACATATGATGAAAAATACTGTCCACCTCCAAAGAAAGAACTGATAGAGTCTGAATGCAGATTGAAGCATACTTTTCTTTACTTCCTTTTTCTTTTTTTGGTTTGTGTTTTCTCTCATAACGTCTAACACAGAAATATGTTTTGCATGATTGCACATATATAACCTATATCAAATTGCTTGCCTTCTCAATGAGGGGAAAGGGGGATAAGGGAAGAAAGGAGAGAATTTGAAACTCAAAAATTAAAAGAAAAACAACAAATGTTAAAAATTGTTTCTACATGTAATTAGGGGAAAAATAAAACATTGAGTTTAAAGAAAATAGAGATGTTCATTATCAAAGAGATGGCAAGGGAAATCTTTAAACAGACCATCTAATCATGGAATTTTGGAACCAGAAAAGACATTAATTGTCATCTAATCCAGATAAGAAAACTGAGTCTTAAAGAAGTGATCTGAGTAAGATCACACAATGATTTAACCACAGGACCAAGACCAGCAAGAAGGTTTTTCTCATAAACTGTATTCTTTCTCATAAACCTTTTCCCTCAAGAGAGATGAGTGGAGAAAGATTTCGTAATGGAAAAGGGCTAGGATCAGTTTTTAGTATTTCATAGTATCCCTGTTGCGAATGTGTCTGCTTGATTAAATTGGTTCAAAGAGCCAATGAGTGGAACATATGAGCAGTTTTTATGGGTGCTTAATGGAAAGGAGATCACAAAAATAGGATGAGGATTCATATTAAGGAGTTTAGATTGATTCCCTTGGACATCAGCAGCTATACCCACTAAGATGTGGGAGTGATAGGAATGGATGCATACATACTAGCTTTGTAGCTATGAATAAGTAATTTAACTTCTATGATTCTTCTGCATTTATAAGAAAAGAAAATTATATTGTTATATCTACATCATATTGTATCAAAAGAGTCAATCAACAAACATTTATTAAGGGCCTATTATGTGCCAGGCATTGTGTTAAGTGCCAGGAATACTTATGAGAAAAGATAGTCCCTATCCTCAAGGAGCTTACAATTTAAAAGGGGATGACAACACATAAAAGAAGCTGAAAATGGAAGCTGAAAATTATCTGGCACTGGGGAATTAGCACAATTTCTAGAGCAGTGCAGGTGAGCGGAAAAATGAAGAGATTGGTACCCTCCTTAAACAGAGGTTCTGGTTCTTCACCTCTACTTTTCAGTCAAAGGAAAGGGTCTCAAGAACAAGGGTTACTGATGAGTTTTGGTTCTAGAATTGAAGTGATCTTTCAAGATGATGAAGTTTCTGGAACTTGATAGCAAAATCCAGAGATGTTTAGGTGGAAAATAAAAATATGAAATGAAATAATGCATGTATAGCACCAAACCATAAGACCATATAAAATTTCATCTTTCATTAGTGGAAAGAACATGAGAAATTAGTGGGGAAACCATAGATTTGGAGTCAGGTTCTATAAAATGAGGGAGTTTGACTTGGAGTGCTAGTTCCTTTCCGGTTCTATATCTTTAATACTATAAGTAGAATAATGCCAATAAATCATTTTGCAAATCTTATAGCACCATAAAGTATTATTACTAGTGGTGTTTATATTAAACATTTATAGGTAAATGTTTAACAACTCTTACTCTGGGGAGGAGGAAGAAATTTTGCACAATACATTTTAAAATTTCATCTTCATTATTACCATTTTCTCCATCATTTTTAAAAGTCTAGACAATCAACAATACAACACAACACAACTATACGATACTATAAATTTTCAGTATTGATTTCTGGAGATGTAGATGTTCACCTTGAAAATTTAACAATTAACTCTTGTGAGCTGATATGAGCTGGCTCCAGCATACCCTACACATACATACGTACATACATACATAATACATGTGTATGTATGTATGCATGCGTATGTATATATACATATATATGTGTATACACACACACACACATATATATATGTGTGTGTGTGTGTATATATATAATAAGGCCTGAGCTCAAGAAGCTTAGGAGTTAGAGAACCAAGATTATTTTAGGAAACAATTAGTTAACAATATTGGACAATATATGAACTAGTAATCAGTTGTATGGAACTAATGATGTAAGTGCTTACTATTTCTGAGAATGGGAAGATCAAAAGGCAATATAGAATGGTAGGAAAAGTAATGAATCTGAAATCAGGGAACCTATGTTTGAATTCCATGAATTCCTTTATGAAGAGGGGTCGATCATTTCTCTGAATTATAATTTTTTAGTCTGTAAAAATTGGGATTGAACCATATGATGTTTAAGGACCCTTTTCATTCTAAATTTTATGATCTAACAATGAGTACTGAAGCATCACAGAATCAACAGAAACACAGAATTGGCATGGACCTCAGAGGTTCAATCTGGTTCAATCTAGCTAGTGGGCACTTTCTAGAAGACCTTGAGTGAAAAGGAACATTTTAAGGCAACCCATCTCACTTTGCATAGCCCTAATTGTTATGTACTTTTTTTCATACATCAAGCTTAAACTTGCCTCTAAATCATTTTTTCTCTTTGCTTCTAAATTTATAGTCAGGGCAAACAAATTAAATTCCTCTTCCACATGACAGTTCTTCAAATACCTGAAGAGAGCTCTCATGGCATCCCTTAAGTACGTTCTTTTCTCAAGTTCCTTCAACTGATCCTTATATAAATGAATGTCATAATTCTTCTCTGGATTGACCTTCTCTGGATTTTCTCAAATTTATCAATAGCCTTCTTAAGATGTAGTACTGGAAGCACAAGACAATGGAGAGTAAAATAGGACTAATACTTCCTTATTCCTAGATGCTATGACTTTCTTAATGTAATATCAGATTGCACTGGCTTTCTTGGCTACTAGATCGCACTATTGAGTCCTGTTAAGCTTACAGCTAACTAACCACCCCCAGTTCCCACCGATCTTGTTCAGATAAGCCAGGTGATATAGTGAATAGAGTGTTGGGCTTGGGATCAAGAAGACTCAAATTCAAATCCTGACTCAGATACTTATAACTTTTGTGACATTGAACAACTCACTTAACCTCGGACTCAGTTTCCTTATCTATAAAATGGTTAGAATCAGCTTATGAGATCCCTAAATCTATAATCCTACACATAGAGATATATTCTTCCATTTTTTTATTTGAAAAGAAGTTTTAGATTCAAGTGTAAGACTTTTAGATTTATCCTTGCTAAATTTCATCCTACTAAATTTGGCCCAATGTTCTAAGCACTCACTATCTTCTTGGATCATAATTCTGTCAGCTAGGATGTCATTTATTCCACCTAGCATTAAGTCATCTGTAAATATAATAATAATGTTCTCTATTCCTTTTTCTGAGCCAGGGGTCAACAAACTACAATCTGTGGGCCAAGTCTTTCCTGCCAGATTTATACATCTTTGAGTTAAGCATGTTTTATACATTTTTAAAAATAAAGCTTTATTGTAATTTTTTAGAATGTAAAAACCATTCTTCATTTATGGGCCATACCAATCAAACTGCTGAAGAGTTATTGTATAAAGCTAGAAAAAATAGTAACAAAATTCATCTAGAAGAACAAAAGGTCAAGAATATCAAGGGAATTAATGAAAAAATATATGAAGGAAAGTGGTCTAGCTGTACCAGATCTCAAAGTGTGTTATAAAGTGGTAACCATCAAAACAATCCAGCCCTGATTAAGAAGTAGAATGGTGGATCAGTGGAATAAATTGGATACACAACAGACAGCAGCAAATGACTGTACTAATCTAATGTTTGATAAAGTCAAAGACCAAGATTTTGGGGCATGAACTCACTATTTGACAAAAACTACTGGGAGAACAGTTTGGTAGAAAATAGGTACAGACCAATGTCACACACTGTATATCAAGATAAGGTTAAAATGGGTTCATGATTTACACATAAAGAATGATACCATAGACAAATTAAGGGAGTATAAAATGGTAAAGGAAGAATTTATCACCCAGTAAGGGATAGAGAGCAGTATGAGATATAAAATGGATAATTTTGATTATATTCAATTTATTTTTTTGCATAAACAAAATTAAATGCAGTCACAGCTAGAAGGAAAACAGAAAGCTGGGTAATTTCTTTTACAAGTATCTCTGATAAAGTTTTCACTTTTCAAATATATAATCAAGTCAAATTTATAAAGATACAAGTCAATCCCTAACATAAAAAAATCAAAAGATATGAACCGTTTTCAGATGAAAAAATTAAAGCTCTCTACAATCATATGGAAAAATTATCTAAAGCATTATTGATTAGAGAAATGCAAATAAAAAAAAACTCTGGGGTACCACCTCACACCTATCAGATTGGCTAATAGGACAGAAAAGGAAAATGATAAAAGTTGGAGGGAATGTGGGAAAATTATGACACTAAAGCACTCTTTGTAGAATTGTGAACTTATCCAACCATTCTAGAGAGCAAACTGGAACTATGTCCAAAGGACTATAAAACTGTGTCTGTCCTTTGACCCAGCAATATCCAAAAGGGACTTAAAAGGGATGAGGTAAAAGGACCTATTTCTACAAAAAAAAATTTATAGCAGATCTTTTAGTGGTAACAAATAATTAGAAATTAAGGGGATGACTATCAATTGGGGAGTGGCTGAACAAGTTGTTGTATATGTTTGTGATGGAATACTACTGTGTTATAAGAAATGACAAGAAAAACTTAGAAAGATACATATGGACTGATGCAAAGTGAAGTGAAAAGAACCAGGAGAACATTGTACACATTAAAGCAATATTGTATGATGATCAGCTGTGAATGATTTAGCTATTCTCAGCAATATTATTATCTAAGACAATTCCAAGGGGCCATGACAAAAAAAGATCAAAACACACTATTTTTTTTCATGTTTATTTTTTCTTTTGGTCTGTATTTTCTTTCACAACATAACTAACATGGAAGTATGTTTTGCAGGACTGCACAGGTATAAGCTATATCAAAGTGCATCTCAGGGAGGGGGAGAGAGGGAGAGAATTTGGAACTCAAAATTTAAAAAAAGGAATATGTTAAAAATTGTTTTTACATGCAATTGGGAAAAATAAAATATTATTTTAAAAATGAAAAAATTTTGCTCTACTGGACCATTACATATACAGTTCTAATGCTGCATTAGTTTCTTCTCTTCTCAAACTAGGAAGAAATACAGCTCCCAGGACACTCAATGACTTAGGCCCTACTGCAGGCAGGGTGACCAAGTATTACCAGAAGGACCACTATACCAATTTGGAAACAGAATGAATTATAGAGGAAAAAAACAGGAGTCAGTGAGATCATCTCTTGCAATCTTTCAAATATGAGTTTAGACTATAGGTTGTAGAAGTATGAACTGAACAGAGAGAACAGATATGATAAATGTTTCTCAGGAAGAATTTAGAGGACATGGTGACTAATTTCATGTCAAACACTCAGAGAAAGGCTGTCACAGCACCTATGATAAAGCTTTACTGTAGTAGATTCTTATTCAATATTTGTTGGGTTAGTGAATGAATAAAAGAAAGATTTTTAAGCTGGATTACTGACAAAATTAAGTGCCATTGACTGAGAAGTCAGCAGGCAAACATGGTTTGGAGGTGATAGGGAATGAAGAGTTAGATTATAAACCATTTTAAGTTTGACGGTGACTAGAATTAGGTGAAAAGACCATGTTGGAAACATTTGGATAGTCCTCCATTGTTGCATGCATTTTCTTTTACTCTTACTGATCTCCAGGGACGGATACTTGCTTAGCAAAAGCATACATTCTTCTCCACTTTCACTGTAGCCAGGTATCACCTAAACAGTTCTCACCTGGACAGTGATGGCAGTTGCATGAGCAAGTTATTCCCCTTCTGATATACATAGGGAGGAATGTTCTTTTAGAATACTGATACTGGAAGCTTGCCATCCCTTTTAGCCAGTCATTAAGTAGGCCATGCTCCATGGAATTCACGTGTCAGATATGAGTTTGCCAAACTCTTTTAGGATTTCCCATTTCTACAATAATTAATGAGGTCCAAATTCCTTCATGTGGATAATGAAACATTCACTTATATCTTCCACTTAATATTTTAGCCATGGATTGTGGTTTTGTTTTTTGGGTTTTTTTTTTTTTTATCACTATGATTCTCACAGCTGAAACTGGCCTCCAGTGTGACATAACTATATTCTATATATCAGTGCCAAGGACTACATTTTCACTGGTCTGGGAAACAATTGAAGTGAGTTTATTTGAGTACCTGTTGCCATATGAGTGCTATGTGGGTGGGTTTCCTCAGCTTCTGGTGCCGAGTCCCTCCTCAGATCTCTGACCAGACTTATGACAAACCTGAGACAATTTTGAACTAGTTTTTACCACAACTGTACCAGACAGATCTAGGTTGAAAAAATGAGCATGCTACAGATGTTTCCATTAAGATAAAAATAAAAGATGAATTCGTGTTGGTAGCTAGTAAGTTCCCCATTCTTGTAATGATTAAAGGGATGGGTGAAATTTTTTAAACTTAATGTTGAAATTGTTAGTTGTTTTTCTCTTTAAAATGTTTCTTTGGAGGAAAGGAAAATTTGGTGACACTGAAAATGAGATAAAAGATGTGTTGCTGGTTTTTATTTGAAGATTTTTTATTTATTTGTGTTTCCATTAAGTTTAGGCAACAGGAAAATATGGATTTTCATCATCCACAGGGATTTGATAAAATGGAAGCTCACACTCCTTGTTTTTCCATTACTCCAAAGCATGAGAAAAATCACAAATCACTCATAGACTTCCTACAAAGGTTTATTGTCAAGTAGCCTTCCCCCTTTTTTCTTTTTTTTTCTTTTAAAACCAAATGGGTATTAAAGTTTCAAGTAGGAGAAGTTGATAAAAAGCAGCCGACTGAAGGCCAAAGTTGCATTAGGTTCAGCTGTTTCCATTTCAAAAACATTAGACTACAGTTGAGGGATGAATCGGTGTACACGGGGGCTAAGCTGCAGGGATTATCTCTACCTTGAAACTTTTCTCAAACCATCATCAGTTCTTTAGTTCACTTCTAATCTAAATCAACTGCTTTCCTGGGACAATGCATTTTTTTAAATGAACTTATTTCCTAAACCTCTTTTAAAGCATTTGGAAAATGATCACAACAAATCTCCCTGGTGAGAACATTTTATATGTACATTTAAAAAAAAAGTTTTTAACCTTGTTTTTAGGTCACAGTCCACAGAGACTATATGCATGGCTTTGGGAATATTTTGACTAAATTCAATCCAACAAATATTTATTAAATGCCTACTATTTGTAGGGCACTAGGGATACAAAGACAAAAAAAATCCCTGCACTCAAAGAGTTTATAGTATTTTAAGTTGACTCGTTTGTAATAACAACACGGAAATATCTCCATTCTGCTTGCCTCATTTTTATACTAAGCTTATTGGTTGTCCAATTGGATTGACTGCTTGCTTTGTGCTATATAAGCAAAGGACTTGATGCAATTCCAGATTATTCAAGGGATGATTTTCTGGATTTTTTCTACTATCCTGGTCTTTTCCCTTTTCCTCTTTTACCCCTTTTCCTTCTTCTACTTGCTCATCAGAAAGTATGACTTGTCAAGGAAAGAAGATATATGCAATCGTACTTATTTGTAAGTTCTGTTCAAAGTTTTGAATAAAAAGGAGCTTAAAACTTAACTAATATGAAATTCAGAAATTTAGGGGCAGATAGTGTAGCCCTCTCATTTCATCCATGAAGAAGCAGAGATCAGAGAATGCCTTTCCTAATCATAGTTAGTAAATTCCAAATTAAGATCTGAACTTAAGCCCTGTGACTACAAATCCATAACCTTTTCCCCACTGTAACGTATTGATAACTATGGGTGTTAATCACTCTATTCCCTTCTGCATATATGCATGTGTATATGTTGTACATGTATGTATACATGTATCCCTAAGTGTATTCATACATACTCACATATACATACAGGTATATGAATATGTGTATGTATAAGTATACATATATATTTCATTTTGTAATATGTGTTCATTTTTATGGATAGTAGAGAAGAGGCTGGCCTGTTTTAACCATGACACCATAGTATACCACCTTGCCCCAAAGTTATTCTAGGCTTTTAATATGACTGTGTTAATCACATGACTAGAGTGACTCCCCAAGCCAGAAGAATGAATCCCTCCTAGTATATTGCTTCTGGTTGTAACATACCCGTGCCAGTGCCCACTCAGTGTGGTTGGAGCAGCTAACAGCTATAAAAATGTGTTGACCTGAGAGGTTTAATATTAACCAAAGTTATAGTCAAAGTCAATATGGAGGATTGGAGAAAAAAATCTGATGCTAATAGAAAAATAGAAGTCAATATTTGTAATGTGAGTCACAGGCTCGAAATAGGAAAGTAAAACAGATCACTTCTGTAGCTCAAGAAGGGCTCTAGGTTAAACAGCTTAGATCTATGAACTAACTGGTGTTGAACACTCACTCAGTCTATTTTAAAATTTCCTCTGGCCCCTTCCCCTAATTCCTAAATTCCTCCGTTTGATATTCTGAGTTCTGGTGGAACTCACCAGATATTCAGGACTGATGAAGTCATGGTCTATTTTGAGTAACTCATTGGAAAAAGAAAAAGATTTTCCTCTGCTTATGTGCAGCATCTTTCTTTAGTGATGTGACATGGAACTAATATATTATGGGCATATTTTTTCACTCCACACATCATTCTGAAATGCTTGTTCTTGTTTAAGACTTGCTGGTCTTAATATTTTGATAACTGGCTCTTTGGAGACAGGTACAGGAGGAGATGGGAAAGAAGACTATTCAGAATATCTTTTTCTCATTTTTCCAATAACTTGACACAGCAATCCCCAGGACGGTGTGTTTTCCATTGAGGTGGCCTGACCTTTTGGGGGCTACTGTAACATGATTTACTAAAGTGGTCTTTGTGGACTCTCATTAATACAGCTTTGTTCTAGCTCTGATGTCACAACATTGTTGCATTGGATTTAGGCCATAAGTGTCTACTTTGTGTTTGGCTATTGGAACATTAGCAAGGAAGGAAGGGGGGACAATCTTAGAAAGCACTGTGTGTGCTCAGACGGGACTTTGTAAACATAGTGCCAGCTTGACATAGGGAAAGCAGAGCTAGAGAAGTGAATGTTAGTTTTGCTTAACAAAAAGTACTAGGAAGAATTATTTTGACAGAATACTGTATACTATATTATGAACAGATGCAGGAAGGTGAAAATAAACACAAACCAAGACTTAGAAAGAACATGAGAGAGCTTACAAGCTGTTTGAAGCCCTAGTAGTTTCTGTACATTTAAGTCCCATCAAATCTTTTGGAAGAAAGAGATGACTGTGGAGCCTTTCATGGTCACAGTGAAATTTAGCACAATCTGGAAAAATAAAATCAGCGTTAGCCCTGGGTTTTCTTAATGAGATGTAACTGATCTAATGAATAACTGATTCTTGAACTCCTTTGCTTCTCCATCTTTCTGCCCTTTTAATGGTGCCTAGCCCCTTTCAGGGTTTCTCTGTTGCAATGAAGGACAGTAGACCAAAATGAGAATGACAATGGAAGAAAGTGATAAATATGGGTGGAACCCATAAAGCTCTTGCTTCAAAGTATAAGCCCTGTAGCAAAATAACTCCTGAACACTATTTTAAAGCCTGGTCTAGCAGCTTGAACCAATAACCTTGGAGTTGGCCATTTTTAGTCTTCATTTAGGCTTAATTGAGCTTGTCATATAGCCTTCAGTGTGTTACTAATCCTTGTCCATAGGTCTGTTTCCTCATGAGTCCAATGGGGATAATGATATCTACCTCACAGCGTGTTTTGAGAATTAATTAATGCTTATGAGGTGTTTAGAGATCACGGATAAAAGGCACTCCATATATGTAAGGTGTTATTACTTTATTTTATTTTCCTGTTCACAGTCAGGTTCAAGCTGGTGATAATTTAGAAAACAAGAGTTGACAAAAACTCAACTATGGTGTTTGTGAAGGAAATACTATCCTTACTGATAGCACTTCTGCCAAAAACTGTTCTTGTATTTAAGACAGAATATAAGTTTAGATGCCTCTTGCTGTTTGGTCTGGGAAAATAGCTCCCAAATGCTTTCTGATTCAATAACCATTATATGTTTCATGCTACTATTTTAAACTCTACTTAATGACTGACTTTTTCCAAGAAAGTCTAAGAATATGCCATCTATCCACAATGCTCTTCCTATCAAAATGGACTTGGTCCTTGGCTTCAGAAACTCCCAAACCACCCATGACCTTTTGCAGAATCATTTCTGTTTTCTTAGAAGATTATGTATCTCCTTGGACAATAGACAGGATGTATAGCAACTGGTAATTTCAGTTTATTATACTCATGTGAAAATTGGATTGTCACCAAACCCTTCAGGGAAGAATCTTCCTCTTACAAAACCAGGACCTATGATGCACGAAAGGCGTAGACACCAAGCATTTTTCAAGGCAGGGGCTCAGGACTAAAAGCTGCCATGATTATTAGAGAATTCTCCCATCAGATCTTTCGAAAGAAAGGTGGAGGTGGCTGAAGGGCAGGAGGTCATCTATGTAATAAGAACCATGTGAGATATTAATTAAGATGGAATGCTTGAGGAGGATGTGTATGTCCTGCCCAAGTCATGCCCAATAAAAATCACTCCAAATTGATCATGGTGTCTGTTTGGATCTTCCTAAAGGCCACATCCTGTTGCGTGAACTAGTTTTGAGGTCAATGAGTACAAGTTTGTATACAATATAATTGTGGCTACAGGGATTGTGCTGTTATCAGTACTTACCAATATGTTCTTACTACTCCTTTTATTTTTCTTCTCTAATCTTTCTTATCCACATAGTATCATTTAATCAGATTTGAAATATAATAAAACACATGTACTGGAACTTCTTCCTTTTCATAGAACAGTGGCAGGCTATGGATGTAGAATGTCGCACACACTGTCAGATATGGTCACTGTGTTGATTAGTTGTACTTAACTAATTTTCATTGTTCCAAGGGAGGACTGATTGGGGGAGCAGGGGAGTAACCCGGAAATGACTGGGATATAAAAACAAAAGGCCTCATGAAAACTTATTATTAAAAAAGACTGTATAGCTTACTACTCATACTTAAGCATCATTAGGGTGTGTGCATGCCTCAGTGTACCTCTTGTTGGGTTGTAAGGCCCAGGTCTTACACTGAAACCTATAAAACCAACAGGAACCAGCTTTGGGATTGCTGGCAGGTGGGGCCATACCCTATGGAGGTAACTTGTAGTAAGGTAATTTACTTACCCAGAGTCAATGTAAAGGAATGTTGCAACTTTTCAACACTAGATAAATGATGGGATTTAACAGAATAGAGACACTTGTATCCAATCTCAATCTCCTCAACAATCTCTTCAGCAAGTGAGCAGTTCTAGAAAGGGACCAAGAAAAACAACAAAACCCTATCTACAAACATTTACTGTATAGAGCAGAACTTTAGAGAATAATGGGGAGGAACGAAGAGAGGCACCACTCCCTTACAGAAGAGTCTGTACTCAGTAGACACTTTGATAGGATGTACACACCCTTTGACTTCACTTTCAACAATGAAGAACCCACTTGTTGAGGGAAAAGATGTGCTTTGTCCACAATTTAATCTGCTTCTGTCATACGGATCAGAAGTGTCCCAAGAGCTACTCCACAGAAGTCTTCTCCCTTGTGCACATAGAAAAGGCACATGTCACAAAATCTCAGAGTTGGAAGGATTCTCAGTAGCCATCTAGTTCAAGTAGAACTTGGACAAGAATCCCCTCTACGGAATGCCCAGTAAGTGACCATCCAGCCTTTGTTGGAAGATATGCATTAAGGAAGAACCCACTGCTCTCCCCGTTAGACCATTCCAATGCTGAGCATAGCTCTAATAATTGATACGATTTCTTCCACCAAATTTATCTCTTTGTCATTTTTATCCATTGTCTCTCTTTCTGCCTTTTGGGATAAAGTAGAACACATATATTATATCTTCTCCATGTCAGCTTTTCAAATAATTTATATCCCAGCCCCCTCTCAAATCTTCTCTTATCCAGGTAGAGTTATTCCTATTGCTTCAGAGATCTGACTGATAACTAGTTAGTGATTAATGGAAGCATTTCAGTCTTACATATAGTGAAATAAACAAGAATCTATATGGATCACAACAACCTTTGTCTTGGCTAATAATAGCAAGCATTTATGTAGGTTTGTAAATCACTTAACATATGTTAACTCATTTGATCCTTACAGCAGCTCTATGACGTAGGTGGTATTTACAGATGAGAAAAATGAGGCGGAAAGGTCACATAGCTAGTAAACATCTGAAGCAGGATATGAACTGAGGTCTTCCTGACTCCAAGTTCATAACCCAGAGAGATTAAATGACCTGCTTGAGATCACATAACTAATAAATATCAGAAATAAAATCTGAACGTAGACCTTCCTGACTGACTTGTTCAGCATTCTATCCACTACACAAAGCTGCCTCTCATTCATTAAGAGTTCACAAATCTCTATCCCAACTCAACCCCTATCCATGGTTAGGTGGTGCAGTGGATTGAGAGCTGAGCTCAAAGCCAGGAAGAACCTGAGTTCAAATCCAGCCTGCAACACCTAGTAGCTGTGTGGCCCTGGGCAAGTCATTTCACCTCAATTTCCTCATTTGTAAAATGAGGATATTAATAGCATTTGTCTTCCTGGGTTGTTAGAATCAAATGAGATAATATTTGCAAAGTGCTCAGTAGAGTGTCTTGCACATAGTAGGCACTATATAAATGCTGGCTATTACTGAGGTTATCGTTATTATTATCCAAATAGCAGGAATAGGTGAGACTACTTCTCCCTGTCCTCACTTCCATCCATACCCTTCAGGCTACATGTTGCTCACTAGTGACTATTTTTCCTTTCAGAGTTGCTCTTTATTTTTATTTTTACCTTATGTCATTTTATAAACATTTTCAGGAGAGTGAGAAGAGCACACATGTAAATTTCACCACTGCCTACATGTCCCTATGGGGAAACACTAGCAAACGTGGAGTGTTTTGCTATTTGCTCCAATTCCGATATACACTTTTGCCTCACAAAAAGACGAATGGACTCCAATTCCTTTCCACAGAAGTACACAGCTGAGGAGGGAAAGAGCTGACAGCTCCTGCCCTGTATGTAGTACTGAACCAAGTGAAGGGTGAGGAAAGATGATGAGGGAGGGCCTCATGAAACTTGTGCCCCAGCAGAGTCTGGAAATTTTGATCCAGGTTTTGTTTCATCGTGTCTTAATTTTTGCTTTATTTTCCTCCTCCAATGGCCTTGGTAGCTTTAAGCTAGGAACTTAACAAATGTTTGTTGATTTGAAACAAATTTTCTTTTTATTATACTAGTCGGTGATGAAAGACAAGTCAAGACAAAAGTTCAGTTTTCCTCTTGTTTATTCCCTTAATGGTAATGTCCACTCTAGGAAGGTTGTATCTCAGGAAAATAATAATATTAATAATAATAATAAAATAAGATTGACCATAAGCCAGTAACTCCAGCTGCTGATATCTTACCAAAAACATGAAAAATGAAAACAAGCTGGACAACCTTTGATTTCTCAACTATGCACTTACTTTTTATAACTATTAATGATATAACATTGGAGACTAGTTTACCTCATCAAGGCAAATTGTGGGCAGGGAGGGATTTGTTTTCCTGGCACACCTGTGAAACACTTGAACTGCCCAGGTTAAAAAGTGTTAAAATGCCAAAGGACAACAAATGGCTATTCTGCTTTGTGAGTTCTATTTATAGCCTCATCTGGAACTTCCTCATCATTATCTTACACTTTACACATCAAGGGAACTAGGTGATTCAAGAGTCTATAACCATATGGTCCTAATGATTTCTAAAAGGCAAGAATTCTGTTAGTTGTTTTCCCAGAACCAACTGATAAGGTATCAGACAGGTTAATGTGCTACATTTCTAACCTCTCCCAGGGAACTTGAACTGAGCCTTGCTTCTGGTTAGGTCATCTTTATTGCACTCACTATTTATGCCTAAGTATGTTTGCATGAAAACAGGATCTTCTCTGCTTGTGAGTTCATTTGCTCCATAGTTAGAATCCAGGGTCATAATCCTTTATTTATGATAACCTAATCCTTTCCACAACAGCCAATGATGATGTCACAAATGGAGTATTCTGATTTCAGCTACAGAAAAAGCACCAGCGGATAGACTCCTCTCAAAGATCCTGTTTATTTAGGAAGTAGAGTTTAGAAGAAAAAAAGAAAGAGGGCAAAGAGCAAGGCATGTTAGGTCTTTATCCCAGCTGGGGCACTGAATGGTTTCAAAACGTCAGACCAACACACCTTAGAGAATCAGAGAGCCCTATAACTTAAAGAGAACTTGAAGAGACCATCTGCCTTGAGCCCTTTGGACTCAATTCCCTAACTCAGTTTGAGAATCCTAGATCAAGAACTGATGCATATAGTAAAGAGTGGGACAGTTCAAATCAAAATGTCTCAATCTCAATTACATATTAAGATAAGCTTAACAATGCCCACATTAAACTTCATATTTACCAATGAAAGCATAGACTAGAAGGATGAAGTATTCCCATCTGAAACACACAAGGTAGAATCACAGAGATATAGAATATCAGAAGTGCTACATAAGCCAACACCAATGACTTGCCTAAAGTTTTACTCCTAGTTAGTGGTATAATTTGGGTATATCAATACACTCTCTTATTTCCCCTGTGCTCGGTGAACAGAGCTTAACAGAGTCAATGTCCAAGCACACATACACATACATATACATACACATACACACACATGCCTGCATCATATTTCCATCTCACATTAGAGTTTTTAAAATGCATCTAACCTTAAAAAGATAATAACCGAACACAGAGCCATAGCTAGGAACTCTTTCAGTTGGGGCAAAACAGTTGATAGAGGGAGTCTATCAGGCAAGTCCAACTTTGGATGGAGTCGTTCCAGAAGAGGAGGAATCTGTGTTGAGGTGAAGCATAAAGACTGTGGTTTGATCAGTTCCCTGGGGAAAAGCCCCATTCACCCTGTGTTAGTTATGGATTGAAATGAATAGTACTGAAAGGAGCCAAGAACACAGTGAATGACTGGTCATGCAGTTCAGACTCATTTAATGCTTATTGATGGACACTGGATATCATGTGGCTATCCAAATTCCACCAGCCACTTACAAATCTGCTTACTTTTTTTTTTTTAAATCCTAGATGCTTTGTAAGTCCAAAGCTACATTTTAATTAGACTTAACTATTCATCAGACTGAATTGCATGTGAGACTTCCTTTAGCATGACAAGTAAAGTCAAGCTGCACAGATGAGTTGAGAACCAAACCTTTTGCCTGAGAATTAGCAACACACCTTATATTACTGATGTCACAGTAGGCACAATGACATCCTAAAGAATAAATCCTGTAGGAAGTAGGGCAGAAAACAGAAATAGTGAAAGCACTAAAATAGAACTCTGGGGTACCCCATAATTAGTGAGAAATTAGTCATTAATTGACTGTCATAAGTGGCAACTGTGTGGATTAAGCAAATACACTCTGACCCAGGTATAGTGAGACCCATTAGGTTTGCTTTATGAGTTAACTCCTTGAATAAAATCTCTTTGGCCCAGTTCATTCCTTTTGGCCCTAAGGCTACAACAAGCAAAATTTCTTCTGAAGAAACAGAGAAGGAAGAAACACTATTGCCCTTCATGCAAGGAGATGAGGAAGGTTACTAAATTCTCCTGAATTTTAAAAATGAATAGAGGGACTCTGGTATGTTTTAGAATTTCCATTCCCCTCATCTCAAGGTTAGAAAATTGGCTTATTTGCACCCACCTTTGATACTATATATTCCTTCAGTAAGGTTAAGGATTCATTGAGGAATATAGAGAGTTGGGATCAGACAAAAGTGCTGCAAATGATAAAAGAACAAAATTTGAAAATTTTATCATACCTTGTCTTCTCAAACTTCCCTTTAGTGTGGGAGGGGATCCATACCATCATGTGGAATGTTTGTGAGCCCTCCCTATTCTTCAAACCCCTTTCTTTTAAAAAAAAAATATTTATTTATTTTTAGCTTACAATATTCAGTTCCACAAGATTTTCAGTTCCAAATTTTTCCCCATCCCTCCCCTCCTCAAGATGGCATGAAATCTGATACAGGTTCTACATATACATTCATATTAGACATATTTTCACATTAGTCATGCTTCAAGCTCCTTTCTAGTTTCATTTTCCATCTCTCAGCACCCTCAGCCCCATTGTCGACCATATCAACTACACTCTTGATAGCATTATACTGTCCCTCACCCCTTGACCTTATACTGTAATTATCTTGCCAATACATACTTAGCTCTGAGTAAACTTGACTAGTCTGCTTTCTAAAGCTTCTTGTTTTCAAAATATTTAGTATAACTGTAGAATGTCAGAGAACCAGGTGAATTTTTCAAATGTATATCATAGAAGCTTAGCTGGATTATAAACACTTCTCAGCAATATTTTTATTCATCTTTCACCTTAATCATCTTTCATTGATTTCACTATAAGCTACCAAACTATATCCTCACTTCTCAAGTTCACAGCTTTTCTTACACGTACATTCTACGTAGCTCAGTGGATAAAGTACAGGACCTGGAGTCAAGAAAATTAATCTTCCCAAATTCAAATGTGGCCTCAGATACTTACCAGCTGTGTGACCCTGGGCAAGTCATTTAACCTTTGTTTGCTTTAATCACGTGGAGAAAGAAATGGCAAACCATTCCAGTATCTTTGCCAAGAAAACTCCATGGACTGTATGGTCTACCTTCCACCCTTCAGTAAGTGATCTTACCTCCTATTTACTGGAAACTCATCACACATAAGCTGGTCTAATTACTTCCATGTCACTTGTCTCTTCCTTCCCTCCTGTCTTAAAGGCTGATACTGGAAAATAAAACTCTTCTACCTCTAGCATTGAATCTATCTTTCTTTCCTCTTCTGAGGCATTATCCTATCAAGTATACCTTCTTTCTTAGGGAGTCAGTCTCTCCTTCTCCACTGATTTATTCTCCTTAGCCTAAAATATGGGAGACAGCATAGTTTGGTAGATAGTGAAATACCCTCTAAGTTAGGAAAAATTTAAGTTTAAATCTTGCATCTCATTAATACTGACCATGTCATCTTGAGCAAATCACTTAACTTCCCAGCTTCCCAAGGCAACTCCCTAAGACTATGTGATGATCTACATTGGAAGAGAAAATTATTCACTGAGAGCTGATCATAATTTTGGTTTTTTTTTAAGTCTATAAGTACTCTTAACTATGATACCATCATCCCCTCAATCACCTAGGTTCACAAACTAAGTATCATTCTTTATTCTCCATTCTCTCACTCCTTCCAATATTCAATCTGTTGCCAAATGTTGATGTTAGCTTTGTAACATCTCTCATATGTGCCCCTTTCTCTCCTTTGTGATTGCCACCACCCTGGTGCAGATCCCCCTTATCACATACCTGGACCATTTTAATAATTCTCCTGGTTGGTCTCCCTACCTCAAGACTTTTGTCACTTTAGTCCATCCTCCATTTAGTTGTCCAATGGATCTTCCTAAAGCAAAGATCAGATTATATTGCAAAACCCTTCCCCTTAATTGACTCCCTATTACCACTAGGATAAAATTTAAAATTCTCTATTTTGTATTTAATGCCCATTATAACCTGGCCCCTTCCTACCTTTTCAGTCTTCTTACACCTTACTCTCTTCCAGGTTCTCTTCAGTTCAGTGACATTTGCCTCCTTGTTATTCTTCAAACTAGGTGTTATACCTCCTGATTCCCTGTATTCTTACTGTCTGTTCCTTCATCCCTGGAATTTCCTACCTCATCTCTGCCTCCTAACTTCCCTGGCATCCTTCAAGACTTAGATAAAGTCCTGTCTTCTGCAAAAAGACTTTCTCCATCACCCACTATGCTGACCACTCCCCTCTAATAATTATCTCCAACCTATCTCATTTGTATGTAATTATTTTTATTTTGTCTCTTCCTTTAGACTGTGAGCTCCTTGAAAGCAGACTGTCTTTTACATCTGTTTGTATCTCCAAAGTTTAGCACAGTGCTCAGCCCAAAATAGGTTCTTTATAAAAACTTGATGACTGGCTGACAACAATTAAAGGCCCTTCTCTTGACTCTGCTATCACCTTAGGCTGTTCTCCCATTTCCTTCCTTCCCTTTACTATTGAACTCTTTGAAAAAAAGTAGATTTTACTCATTGCCTCTACTTCCTTACTACTAACTTTACTGCTGAGATCCTTGTAATCTATCTTTCATTCCCATCATTCAAGTAAAAATATTTTCCATAAGGTCATTAATGATCTCCCCATTTCACCGATTTTTAGTCTTTGTCCTACTTGACCTTTCTCCAATATTTGATAGCACTGAATAACCTCTCCCTCTCTAAATTCTCTCTTCCTTTGACTTCTATACTTTTCTCATCCATCTCCTATTTTTCCTGTTTTTCTTTCACTGATATTTTGGAGTCTCTTTCACTGAATTCCCTTTCTTGGAAATGTTCATTTTTCCAGAAATCTGAGCCACTTTTCTTATCACAGATTCTCAATGGCAACCCAAACCAACAAATCAATTAACACTAATAAAGTACCTAATATGTGCCATACATTACAGTGCTAAACATGCAAAGAAAAGCAAAACAAACAAAAAACCCCTGCTCTCAAGGAGTTCACAGTCTTATGGAGGAGAGAATATATAAGCAATGATGAACAAAGAAGCTATATAGAACAGTGGTGTCAAACTAAAATAGAAATGCGGTCATTAAATCATACATAAGGATCCTTACAGACCACATATTGACTTGGATTAGCACATATTAACATTATGTTATCCTGTAGTATTTTTGTTCATCTTCTTAAATATTTCTCATTTACATTTTAATCTGATTCTGATCACATTTAAACAATATCAGCCATCTGTTTGACACAAGTGATATAGAGGATAAATTGGGGCTAATCAAGAAGGAAAGAATAAGCATTGAAGGCTCAGGAAAGCCTTCTTGTAGAATGTGGAATTTTAGCTGGGATGAATTGAAGGAAGTCAGAGAAGTCAGGCAATGGAGTTGAAGTAGGAAAGAATTCAAGGCCTAAGGGACAGCCAGTACAAATGAACAGAGTTGGCAGATGGCTGTCTTGTTCGAGGAATAACAAGGAGGTCTGTGTCACTAGATAGCAGAGTAAGTGGGAGGGAGTGAAGTGTAAGAAGACTGCCAAAGTAAAAGGGGGCAGGTTAGGAAGGCCTTTACAAGACAGAGGATTTTATATTTGATCCCATAGCTTCAACTATCACTTCTATTTGGAAGACTCCCAAATTGATACTTCAAGCCCTATCTTTTCTTTTTGAGATCCATATCCCATTTCCAACTGTCAGCTTGACATCTTTATCTGGATGCCTTGTTAACACTCAGACTCAGTATGTCTGAAACCAAATGCCTCATCTTTCTCCCAAACCTGCTCCTCCTTCTAATTTTCCTATGACTACTATTTCCCATGAAGTCACTCAGGCTTAAGACCTATGAAACATATTTAGCTTTTCCTGCTTTACCACCTCCATCTCATAAAAGTGCTGCCTTGTTAGTTCACCCTCAGCCTTAGTCCTTGCATTCATTGTTTTTTAATTCTCACTACTCTTCTGATTTAGGACCTTAGCACCTAGTATTTGAACCATTACAATCTTCTTCTTACAGATCTTCTGATATTCAGACTTTCTCCATTCCAGTTCATCATTCATAGTGATGCCAGAATTAGCTTCTTAAATCACAGTTCAACTTAAAAACCTTTAATACCTCCCAAATGCCTTAGGATTACAGAAGACAACATACTAGGAGTGATGTGAGATAGACTATTTCAGTGTAGCTTCTTACTTTTTCCATCTTTTTTTTATGGTGGTGGTTGTCATTTCTTGCCTCCATCCTGCATCAATGTGCTTGCAAGCTCAGGGGTGGGGTCTGCTGTACCCCTTCCCAACTCAGCTGGATCCATTAGACCATGAGTTCATACAGCTAGGAATTTTTTTCTTCGTATCAAGCCTAATTCTGCATTTCTATAATCTCCACCCGCTTCTATACTCTGACCAAGCAGAACAAGTCTAATTATTCTTTCAGATGAGACCTCCTCCAACATCAGAGGTGTCTTCTCATGCATCCCCTAAGTCTTTTCTCTCCAGATTAAATAACCTAAGTTACTTCAGTCAGTTCTCATACAGCATAATCTCCACTCTTATCATCTTAGTCAATTTTCCTCTTCATGTTCTCTAGTTTGTCAATGCCCTTACTAAAATGTGGCACGTATAAAGAAATTTAAACCTCTAGCAATGGTCTAAGTAGTGTTGAGTATAAGAAGGATTATCATTGACCTCAAATCCTGTCTTTGTTAGAGTAGTCTAGGATCATTTTAGGTTTTTTTTCTGCATCATACCACACTGTTGACTTAAATTGAATGTAGAAGTTCAACAAATTTAGGGACTTTTCTCCCCTACAGGAATCATTGTGTATCCATAATGCTAAGACTGTGAGTATCAAATAAACTAATGTATCTCTAACCTTTTCAAAACTTTAAAGTACTTATATAAGTTTAAGCAATGATTATCCTCATTATACATGAAATATCAGCTTCAATTGTCCCTCCCACAGAGACTATGGATGTTATTCCTGTATTTTTGAAAGGGAATAGAATCTTGGAAAGGTAAAATAGAAGTTATTTAAACACAGCTAGTATTTTGGTATGTGCAAAGTGGGTACTCAATAAAACTCCATTATAAATAAAATTCATATGCTTCCAGTTTCCAAATACTTATTTGCCAACAAATAAGGTTCATCTGAGCTTATGCATCTATAATGCTTTAAAACTTGAAAACACTCTATAAATGTCAGCTATTACATCATCATTCAGATCTTTAATAATTTTTGACATCACCAATATGGGTATCTCTTCAATTGATGAAGACTGGAACCCTTCCCTGACTTAATAGATGTTGTTAGAAATCACTTTTGATCAAAACACTCACCACCTTGAGGCTAAATTAATGATGGACCTCTCCAAAGTTAGACTTGTTCTAAGATGACGGGTATCCAGTATATTACCAGGCCTATATAAGACCCTTAATTATTGAAGGTTAATGAGACTTGGACTCAATTATTGAATAATTAAGAATAACCAACATACAGAATATGAGATTTCCTTAGGGCAATTACTAAGATATAGATTGTTGTTGTTTTTTAATCAACAGTTATTTCATCCGAATCAATTAACCAAATTTATTGAGTGTAATACAATAATGTAATGTGTAATAATGTGTAATATAATAGTCTCTGGAAATACAAATGCAAAAACTTCACAGTTCCTACCACTAAAGAATTCTACCATTTGAAGGAGTAATACAGAGTAGAAGATCATTGATGTATAGTACTACTGAGGACAAGTGTCAGAATAGAAAAGAAAAGACAGCACTGCCCCTGGGAAAACTAACTTAAAGAAGAACCACATGGCAGCATGATATGGTGAGGGGAAAGAAGGAAGAGAGGAGAAAAATGAAAATGAACATGTTTCAGTGAACTATAAAACTCCATTGAATTCAACATTATGTTAAAATGCACATGTTAAGTGAGAGGACTAGGATATTATCACCATTATTCACTGACCCATTGACAAGGGTCACCTAAGGGACCTGGTGAACCAGATCAGAGTAGTACCCTGAGGGATCTAACACAGGAAAGTCTGGGAGAAGGCCAGGATGGGGGGAAAGAATATGGAGGAAGGACAAACCCAACAAATGAACCAATCCTCAAGTAGGGTGGCATCAGGACAACTTTGGGGAAGTATTGGGCATTGGGGTCCTCAGACCCAGAGAAAGAGGCAAGTGTAGTAGGAAGAGAGGAAAGGCAGAGGAAATCCACCTTGTTCTGATTTGGCCTGTGGTCTCCTACCTTCTTGCATTTTATTCCTGAAAGTTCCAAGGCAATCAAAGTTCAGATTCAACAAGAATAGTTTTTGGGGGGAGTGATGGAAATAGTGCTTCAATTCAAGTTTTAGAAATGCAGCTTTACACCAGGCATAGTGGTACAAGCTTATAATTCCTGCTTCTGAGGAAGACTGAGGTAGGTAGAGTACTTCAGCTCAAAAGTTGAGTTGTAGTAAGGCTAAAGTCAATGTAGTATTTACACTAATACCAACCCCCAATAGTAGTGAGCCACCAGACTTTCTAAGGAGGGATGAAGAGGCCCAGGAAAAAAAACAAAAAAACAGAGGATGTTAAAGCTTCTGGACTGATTAGAAGGGTGACTGACTAGTGAGGAAAGGGGGAAGGAAAGGAAGACAAAAGGAAAGAGAAAGGGAGAGAGGGGGAGAGGGAGGGGGAGGAAGGAAGCAAGGAAGGAAGGAAGCAAGGAAGGGAGAAGAAAAGTCATTTTAAAACATTATAGGATTAATTGTTTTGTTCTTGTTTTTAATTCAGTTAATTCAGGTAAGGGCAAATAGATGACCAAGAGCATTGAATTCACTTCAGAGATATAGCACTGAGGGGAGATAGCTTAAGTAGCTTGCCAGGTTCAGAAAATGAGTCAGAAGGGAAGCCAGGAGCAAGAGCCAGAAGTCAGACTCCTACTTCTTTCTACATACTAAGCATCTGACCATACTTCCTCCTTTAGCAGTCCATCTTGGCCAAAATTCCAAGAGGAAAGGTTGCCAGTGGACCGGTAATTGTATAGGTTTTCCAGAATACAGCTCCAAATCCACATAGCAATGAATGTCAAAACTCGGAAGCTCGTTCAAATGCTAAGCGGTGACCAAAAGGGCTGAAGGAAATGGGAAAAATGCCGTGAGAAAACCTGGGCTGCACCTCAGAGGCTAATAAATAATTGCTAATGGGAAAGAAAACAGAGGAAAGAGAAAAAGCAAAATAGCAGGCAAGTGAAGCAGAATGGATTCCAGCTCATGACAGAACAGATCCTGGGTCAAGTAGAAAAAAGAAAGTTAACCCACCAGGAATAGCTACCTGAAGAAGGCTGATGAGAAAGAAAAGGCTCATGGGGCAAAAGCTTCTGTAAGCACATTTGATCCTATTATCCAAGGCATGTTTCAGTGATCTATCAAAGGTAGGATGGGACTGTTCAATCATTCAGTATGAGAGATTTGCCCTTTTAAAAAGCATCTTTTTCTATAGCTTTTTTTTATTTTTAAGAGGGAGAATTAAAGTATATATTCTAAATTATTAATATGGGGTAGTCACCAACTCAAGCATCAAAAGTGACATAAATGAAAAGCATGGGTAAGCACAGTATTGTAATTTGTCTGACTCTTAAATTATGTAGCCTGTGTATCCCAGCATATTGAAATTAAAACCTGAAGTATGACATTCAGTAAATAATTTAGATAGGATCTTTCATTAACTGTGAGCTGGGACTTAGGATACTGACACTTGATTTTAGTCAAATAAATAAGAGTATTTTGTCCAAAGAAAATATCTCACTTAACTAGGCTATACAATAGATAGTATCACCCCACCTCTTTTTACCCTTTTAGGCAGATAATGAGGGCTGTGGAGTAGTTGTTAGGAGTCAAGGGGAAAGTTACCTTATGAATTTCAGAGGGTCTCCATTTCAGCATAGAAAAAGTTGTGACTGTACTATGAATTTGACCCTATAGACCAGTGTCACTCTTCTCTCTCTCTCTCTCTCTCTCTCTCTCTCTCTCGCTCTCGTTCTCTGTGTCTTTCTGTACCTGTCTCTCTGTGTCTTTCTCTGTTTCTGTCTCTGTCTCTCTCTTACACATACACACACACACACACACACACACACACACACACACACACACACACACACTTGAAAACCATCTTCCTAATAGATTAATGTTGAACTGAAAATTGATATCATCTCTCAAGTTTAGCTAGTGCAGAGAATAATTTTACCAATGTTTATTTTGCTTCTTATAGCCAAATGTCAATTCACCATAATAACTAGTTAGCAGGGAAGAGTGAATGAATATGTGAAATATATTTATTAAAAATACTTACTAAGTACCCTTTACGTTTAAAATACTGCTTTATTAGAAAAAAGGGAGCAATAGGATAGAAAAGCAGAGTGGTATATTTGAAAAGCACTGGGTTTTGAATAAGTAGATATCTGGGTTCAAATATTACTTCTGATCCTTATTGTTTTTATGTCCATAGACAAGTCTCTCATCCTCTAAGAAGCCCAGTTTCCTGATGCAAAAAAATCAGGAAAACTATAGTCAGAGAAGATCTACCTACCTAACACAATGGTTGAGAGTAACAAATGAATATGAAATGCTCTTTGCAAAGCACAATATAAATAATGACTTTTCTTAAGATTCAAAATCTAATAACTACTCTTAGGAAATTTACAATCTAGATAAGGTAATATATGCATGTAAAAATGAAACAATAACAATACAAGAACTTGTCAAGTCATTTTGTGGTTATCTACAATAAAAAGAGTTGTATATGCAACTAGTGCTTGAAATAGTCAAGAAGAGATTCATGGAAGAGGATGGAATTGAGATAAACTTGGAAGGGATAAGGATAGAGATCAGAAATCTGATAGGCAGAAGGGTTGGGATAGGTCATCCAGATTGGGGAAATGTAGCTTCACAAGGTTTTCACATTTTCATCTTTGTATCTTCAGTATTTAGCACAATGCTTGAAAATAATTGCCTAATTAATGTTGTTGAATTGAATAGCGTGAAAAAAAGCATGGTGGTGGTGGGAATGATGATGGCATGTTCAGGGGACAATGCATAGATATTAATATCTTACTGTATTTTAGTTCAAAGTTTCAACTTTGTCATCCCAACATATTTTTTATTGGAGCAGGTAACAAGTAGTCAAACTCACTCTTCACTTTCTCCTCTTCATTTTTCCTCTTAGAAAAGCTAATCAGAAATCAAGCAGTTAAATGTTCCAAAGACATACAGTTCATCTGAAAAAAGGAAGAAGGACCTGGTTAATTCCAAAATTGAACAACCATCCCCTTGATAATTGCAAATAATTGCTTTCAAGGAGTTTTGGTTTTCAACAAATGCCCTTTCTCTCCTCTCTTTCATTTAGAGTTCTCTGAATTAACTTGATCAAAATAAATTTTATTTGCTTTGTATGGGAGTTAGGAAAAGGGGAGGTTTCTTATTATTGACTTATTTCCATCCTTGTGTCCTTTTCAGAGTATGAACAGTTAGAAAAAGATGAAAAGAAATTGAGGTCCTGAGGTAGCAAGACTGAAAAAAAAAATCCCAACAATCTGACATCTGCAACAGCAAGATTTTTATTTTTCACCTTCTCAAATATTCATTCATCCTTTAACTCACTTGCTAAATCTATATTTATTGGTGATATACTATTTAAAAATTCCTATCTTAGGTATCTTAAGACAACACAAAGATAATAGTGATAGCAGGTCCCATCCATTTAACACTTCATAGTTGCATATATATGTGTACGCATGTGTGCTCATATTTATATTTGTGTACATATATACATACTATATATACGACATACTTGCTATACATACATACATATATGTGTGTACATATATACATACTATATACATATATACTTTTTTGATATCATTACCTTGTAAACCATGTTGGCTTTATTGTCGCAGTTTCACATATTAGAGAGTTTGTAGGACTTGTCTGTGGTCAACAAGCTAGTAAGTGGCAGAAATAGGAGATGAATTCTGTCCTTTCTTCTTCTATTTTAAGTCAAGTGACAAGTAACTTTTCTACTTCCTCTTTCTTCCTCCAAAATATAATCCCTGACCATGAGGTACTTGCCAACAACCATCTAGTTAAAGGGTAGAAAGGGATCTATACAAGGGGCATTTCTCAGAGAGGTTTAAGCAGAGTTGTAAGTTTAATGGGAAGATGGCATGTCATCAAAAGTGACAAAGCAATAAGTAAGGGGGAAAAAAAAACCAAAAGACCTTTGCATTCCTATTACAAAAATAGTCCTTACTGCATTCCACTGCCTCCTTCAATATTTACCATTCTAAAGAATAGATTCTTGAGTATTCTACAAGAGACAGGAGTAAAAAAGGGTGTGTGTGCTAATAGAAACTTCTTGAAAAAGAACATTACAAAGTAATGACATTGAAATTAAGAAAATAGAGAGGTAAGGGAAGATTGACTACTACTCTCTATCTGAAATGGTGAAAATAAGAATAAAATAGTTGAAAATTAGAAAGAATAAAAGGAAACTCAAGTAATGTGTAATAGCTAAAGGAAAGAGCCTGTATTCTTATTATTTTAAGCAAGAAACCCCACAAAACCCAAATCTGAAGATAATAAGTGATGATAAAATAGGAAAACTATGTTAATATGCATGTATGTATAATGGAACAAATGACATTAAAGCTTAACAATTATATGATTATTGTCCTCAATGTTAATGGCTTAAATTCACCCAGAAAAAAATGTAAGAGTTAAATTGATGGTTGATGCCTGTACTCCTTGCTATTAAGGAGGTTGAGTCTGGTGGATCACTTGACCTGGAGAATTCTGAGATGAAGTAGGCTAAGCTAATAGTATGCCTCTACTAAGACTGGCAATAAAAAGGTGAGACTTCAAGTGTGTGTGTAGGGTGGGGGGGGGGGGGTGGAGACACAATGTTGCCTAAGGAGTAGTGAACCACTCCAAGTTGAAATAAATCAGTTCAAAGCTCTTATACCATTAATTGGTGAAATTGGACCCATGCATGACTGCTACACTTCCAGCCTGAGTGAAATATACATACACACACACATATAAAAATACATGTATGTATATGCATAAACACACATACATATATGCATTTATATATAATGTATGTGTGTATGCTTATGAACACACACATATATCACAAAATTACTTTTAAAAATAGATGACTTTCAAAAAAAAAAAAAAGAGATGTCTCTCTACCAAACTCTTTTTATAAGATGTGTAGGGTAGTAATACCCAAAAGTCAGAGAAACAAACCAGAGGAAGAGAACTATAGATCAACTTCACTAATGAATACTGAATTTTGAAAAAGATGTCTAAGTTATCATTTGATACTGTTCAAGTAATGTAATCTATAGAAATAATAAAATAAAACAAAATGTAATATTGTCAAAGAACAGGTCAAATTAATGTTATCTGTAGATGGCATATGTACTTAGAAATCTTAGGAAATGAGTAAAGGAACTAATTGAGACAATAGCTCCAATAAAGAATCTACATATAAAATAAATCCATCAAATTCATCAGAACTTTTGGTTAATGCTAATAAAAGAAAGGAATAAACAAATATAAGAGAAATTCCATTCAAAATAACTACAAAACACACAAGTCATTTCTATCAGCCTGCTAAGCCATGCATAGGATAAGCCAACAACCTACTTTGCATCATATTCCACACTAAGCTCAAAATTGATATTGAATATGAAATACCACATCATAAAATGTTAAAACAACAACAACACCAGGAGGAAGCAGTTCCTTTCAAAACTATAGGTGGGGTATAAATATTAAGCAAACAAGGAGTAGAAGAGATCATAAAAGATAAAAGAGGAAATTTTGATTACATATAATTTGAAATCTCACAACTACTGTAAGCAAAACATAGGGACTGGTAGATTCTCTGATGATAGTATTGATGAGTAATTCTTTTAGATAACTCCTGAAATCGTCCATTGCAGACAGGAATTTTCTATGATCACTCTTATGATGGCCTAGATTCTGAGAGGTGAGTTCTTTGACTTCTTTACAGCCCACTATCATTTTGAGAACAATTTTTCCCTACTCTGCGGTTACTCTCTCAGATGGTCCTTTACTTCCTCAGGTGCAAGAAAGTCATTAAAATCAAATAGTTTGAAATCTATTCTTTATTTGAATAAATTAATACCCAGATGATATCTACTTTCATTTATTTTTATCTTATGTACTTCTATACAAGTCATACACATGGTTAAAAATACTAATTTTTTTGCTTACAATAGATGGATAGAACTTTAAATAAACTGGAATTGGTAACAATCAAGGCTGAGGTGCCAAATTTTTTTTAGAATCAGAACATATTAAGGCTAAAGTGTCTATTTTTTGTCAACTCCAATTACGTTATTTAGAGAAATGCAAGTTCACTTTAATATTGCCTGTTTGTTATTACTCAACAATGCTGTCATTAAATGTAAAGAAATTCTCATCAAATGTTATTCACAAAAGAACTGAAATCCACTGGTTACTTTAATGTTACTGTCAAAGACAGTGAAACATTTTGCTTTTCCATTTGTCACTATCACTTCAGCACCTAAGAGCAAAGGTACATATATTAAAGTGATTGTATTTATAACCTGGAGAATTCTCCCTCCTTGGCTCCATCTGTTTGCTGAAACATGTGTCTTGATTATTTTCTCACACACCTATTTGACATTCCTTTTTCCTATGCCCATCTAAGTTAGTTACAGCAAAAGATACAGCTGCTACTCCTTTGTGTATACTGGGCTGCTGTTGGTTTAGCATATGTTCTGGATCTCTGATTACTCAATGTGGAAAGTCTTTTCTATTGTTTCTCTTATCAGGATATTGATAAGTTGTTTCTCTTAACTCTGAATAATCAAGAGAGGTTTCTGATTTGATTTCTCCATCACATACATGAGCTGATGTCTTGAAGTTACATGAATTTGAATTTTCATAAGTTAATTCAGTCTTCTGGTTGGGACATAACATTTGAAATGTTTTACTATTTTAACAACTTTTCAAAATTTATAAACTTTCATTCATAACCCAAAATAACTAGATTTGTCTTTAACTCTTGGAAATATATCATGGCCTGGCATATTTGTTAAATTCGAATTGCATCTGCTCCTCTCATCAGTCTTTGAAGCTAACTGGCCACTCACTTTTTTAAAGTCATATTATTTTTCACCTTTTTTTCTGGATAGTATTTTGAATGAAATTGGCATATATTTGTAGAAGTGTTCTACCAACACTAAATACCTTTCTAGTTTTTACAGATATTCTTGCCAAGTGATTTCATGTATTTCAGTTTTTATATTTTAGACTCTAAAATTCTACCTTTTTTTCTCCACTGCAGGCACTTGCCATTGTGCTAAAGCTTCAGTTATATTTTTAACCCAGCCAGCCCATGTTTACTTCCCATGAGGATATGTCTCCTTCACTGAGAAAAAGCCTAACTTAGGTCTGTGATTCCACTGTAGTGTTACAGTATACTTTGTGGTTTGAGGAAGCGTATTAACATCTATAGTTGTTTCTAGTGTTCCAAATGGCTTCTTTCAATTCTAATCATTTACCTCCAGATATTCCATCCTTAACTAATACTATTTACTCTCAGTTGAGTATTCTTTTCTCTGTGAGAGGTTTTGCAATTAGATTCTAATCACTTTTTGAAATACTGATCCTGCTAGGAATTTCGGAAGAGTCTCTATCCTCTGATAATTTATAGCAAATGTTTAGTGTTTCATTTTTTTGTCATTCATAGAAGTAAATAGATAAAACTTTCCTATATTTTCAATGGCATTTTGTAAAATATCCTCAATATGTTTATTTTTCAAAATTTCTTTGGTCAGGTTATATTCCTTTAAATTCTCTGTGATGCAATCTGTACCTATAAACCCCATGTTATTAAAAATATGTCTGAATTAGCCATTGTACTCTCCATATTAATGAGAAGTAAATTAAAACAATATGTATTTAATACTTACATATCTGAATAATTAAAATTATATCACAAAATGTGGCCTGGATGATAAAAGGAAACACACTGAAAAAAACTTTTTATTCCAAACATTTTTTGTTTATTTTTTTTCCTCAAATGGATCTCTGTGACACTAGGGCAGGATTAGGGAAACTGCTGCCTCCAGGTCACATGTGGCCCTCTAGGTCCTCAAGTGCAATGAATCCAAACTTCATAGAACAAATCCCTTTAATAAAAGAATTTGTTCTGTAAAACTTGGACTCAGTCAAAAGGTCACACCAGAGGACCCACAAGGTCACATGTGGCCACAAGGTTGCAGGTTCTCCACCCCTTCAGTAGGGTATCCAAAAAAAAAAAAAGATGAAGAATCCCTCCAACTGATTCCTGACAATGCAAAGCGCACCTAATAAATATCAGATGGTTTCTCCAATATATGTGTCAGAAAATCCTCCACAAACCCTCACAATATTAGATATATGTGTGATGGAATAGTCACTTACAACTATCTTGCCTCACACAGGGTGTGTGAGGACTTACTCTTCCTTTGAAATGCTCATTCACTCAAACTTGCTTTTATTCTGGGACACCTAGACTTTGAAAAAGATCTCCATACAGTTACAATCAGATTCTCTTAGTTCCTAGAGATAACCATGCTATGAGGGAATATACACCTTTTTTCTCCATGTTAGCTCTAGAGCATCCACCAATATGCTTGCATTTAAACCAAATCAGTCATTCCCAATGATTACATTTTTAGATCTTAAACACAACAATTCATTTAGCAACAAGGTAAAAGCAATAATAATAATAAAGCATGACGCACTCAAATGAGACGAATGCAATGATAAATATATCATAAACCTGGGTTATCTTCTCTCACCAATGCACTCAGTATCTATGGGGTGAGTTGACACACAAAGACTTGAAAAGAAAAACATAGAAAAAAATCCATGAACTCAGGATAACTGAAATCACCCTAGAACCAGAAACTTTAGTGACATCTTTCTGTTTCAAAAGCTATCCATCGAAGTTTTTTTACAGCTATAGGTTTTGCATTAAATAGATGCTTCCATTGTTAATCTAAGTTGATTTAAGCTATATTTAACCTCAGTGAGTGTAGTAACTGAACAAAAACATTTGATCCACTCAATGACTTCTCTATTTCTTTTACTCTACACTGTTCTGTTCATTTGGATTTCAATAGAAACCACAGTCTCTATCCATTTCAGCATCAAGCTTAGAAGATGTATTGTTGAAATGCACTCATTCCTCTTTCTCTCTTATTTTTCTGTGTTCACACTGTCTCTTTATTAAAAACAAGCAAGAATATTAAGTTACAGTTTAACACATCCCTTCTCTCTATATTAAAGTATATTATATTTGTTCAACAACCATATTTTCCCTTAATAACATAATTGTTCCTATAACTTATCATATACTTATAATAGTTTAATAATTCTTCATGTAAAAATCACAGAAGCATACTGTCCTCTCCATTGTTTCTTTTTTTAAGAGCTTGCCATATTCAAAATGACAAATGGCTGACTTGGTAATCTGAGAAAAAATAACTATTTCTCCTTGAATTCTAAGCAGACCAATGTACCAGAAAAGTGAATTGTAAAGGCAGACTTAACTAACTCTTTTACAATTGTTTTGGGTGAGGAGATTGGGTTAGAAAAGCTGCAATAGACTTTTTATTTTCATCCTAAAATTCTAAGATTCTCTGTACAACAAAACATTCTGAGCGATATAAATCCAATACATTGTTGGTGCTGTTTTGTTTGGTTTTGCTTTGGTTTACATGCTTTTTTCTTTCCCTTATTCTTTCCAACAAGTTATTTTTGTAAGAATTTCTGCAAAAATTGGAAAGCAATTTGACAGAAATTCAACGTAAATCAATATTTTATATCATATACCAAACTAAGTTCAAAATAAATTAATGAGCTATACATTAAAGGTCACACTACAGACAAAAACTGAAAAGAAGCAAAGCAAGTAGCTTTTGAATCTTTGACTAGGGAGAGAATTTTTTTTTAACCAAAAAAAGGGACAGAAATGATCACAAAAGATAAAATAGATAATTTTCATTTGAAATTTGGAAAACTTGAAGTTAATCTTCTGCACTAACAAAATTGATAGTATGGGAAAAAAAGTGATCAATTGTAGAAGAGAAAATTTCAATCTCTTTGAAAAGAGTCTGATATTTAAGGTATTTGGGAGTACAACTGAATGATTAATTGGCTGCTTGACATAAGACCAAGTGATTAATCCCCATGATAGGTGGTTAAAAGATATGAACAAATGGTTCTCAAAAATAATAATTGCAAAATCCTACTAATCATATGAAAGATTTCCCCAAATCATCAATAATAAAAGAAATTTAAATAAAAAAAATGTCAAGTTTCACCACATACTCAGAAAATTTTGCAAAGTTGACAAAAAATTAGTCCAGTCAATGTTGGAAGGACTGCAGAAAGAAAGGCATAACATGCTCTTGGTGAGATTATGAATCGTCCCTACCATTCTGGAAAGTCATTTGGAATTATGTGAAGTAAATGAAATGTTTATACCCTGGGATTCAAAGATCCAGTGGCTAGGCATATTTTCCAAGTAGTCAAACACAAAAAGTTCTTCTATATATCACAATATTCATAGTAGCACTTTCTTTTTGTAGGAAAAAAAACTCAAAGCAAAGTAGATGCTTAATGATTTGGGGATAACTACAGAAATGGTAGTTTATGAATATAGCAGAATTTTACTATAACATAAGAAATGATAAATATACAAAAACCCAGAAGAGCATAGGAGACTCATAACTTGATGTAAAATTAAGTAAGCAGAACCAGGGAAACAATATACAGAATGATTGTTACCAGCAAATTGAAATCAGTCATCATAATAGCATTTATATGAGGTAAGTGTTATTTCTATCCCCATTTTACAGTTAAGGAAACTGAAACAGACAAATTAAATGACTTGCCCAAGGTCATACGCTAGTAAGTGTCTGAGACAGGATTTGAACTCAGGATTTGAATCTTCATGACTCTAGGTCCACTGCTCTATGCATATACTTATTCACTCTCTATACATGAAATGGAATAGTGTATAATTATAATGGTCAAAGTTAGCCCCCCAAAAGAATTCTCTTCTTTGCAAAGACAGGAGATTATGGGTCTCAAACATTGTAAATATTATCAGATTTGTTTAATATGACTAATTTTGTTGAATTGCTTCTTTTTTTTCCTTTTGTTCCTTGTTACAAAGAAGAATTTTCTATAAGGGCAGAAGAGGAAGAATGTGTTTAAAAATTAGTGTGATATAAAAACCAAAGAAACTAAAAAAAATTATACTCTTACTCTAGCTTTCATTTTTAAAGGTATCTTTTGGAGTTTATTTTTAAAAAATTCAAATCATAAATCTATTTTGACATTAACGTGGCATATTGTGAAAAATGTTTTAAACCTAATTTCTGCCAAAGACCTTTCCAGTGTGCCAAAATTAGAAGTTTTTCCTAGAACAATTTATGACATTAAATTTAGTGCACAATGAATAATGCAGTTTCATTGTTTCTAATTACTCTTAATCTTACCTAGCCTACTGATCTACATTTTTATTTTTAAAGCAATACAAAACAGTTTTGGACATTACTTCTTTTGGTGCATTTACAATCTAGAAATGCTATTCTCCTTTAATTAGTTCTTTTCTCATCATCTCCCTTCAGATTCTAAGCCTTTTCATTGTTTTGTTTTTCCAAATGGTAGGCTACCTTTTTGAAAGATACTTCTGATTTCATTATCAAAAACAAACATGGAGAAGAATAGGAGTCAAATACAGGCTTCTCCCATGTGAATTGTTAACAAGGCTAGGAGATGGTGAATCTATCTACTACCAGCTGAATAAGAGCGTTTATCATGGGACCAAGAAATGTATACACTACAATTACATTGACCCATCTCTCACATGTTGCTCTACATGTAGAGTTGTGTATTATGGCATATACCACAAGGAATGAATGTTGTGAAATTGCTCTTCTCTATTTATAATTGCTCATCACTTAAAGAGCATTTTTTCCTTTTTTTGTCCAAAATTTCAATATTTGATCTCATATTCTAAGTAAATATTTCTGAGAGGTCTGTGAAATCCCTTCTAGCTATTTAGAAGTTATGATAGTTTCAAATTAAGAACAAAGAAAGTGAGAAGCTTCCCACCTACACTCCCTAATACCAAAAAATTTTATTCCTTGTTATCTTTACAGCTGCAGTTAGGAATTTTGTATTTCATTATTGACATTTTCTTGGGTAGATCTTGGCAAGATTTTACACCTATTAATGTGGGATTATAAAGCAATTGACATTAGAGCTTCAATCTAGGCCTGGAGCGTAGGCAGTTGAATGGATGAGTAGGGTGTGTGCCTAATAATTGCAGTGGAGTGTTCCTGCATGTGCATCCTTGGATGTGTATAGCTAGTCATTTAAGTATAGAATGTGGGGAAATGAAGGAACCTAGAGATCAAATCCAACTGCTTCATTTTACACATGAGGAAACTGAGAGCCAGTTACATATAATAGACGTATCCAAAGTCACACAGAGAGTGAATGGCAGACCTGGAACTAGAGCCCAAGTCTTCTGATTCCAAGAACAACAATTCTTTCAAATCTATGATTCCATCAACTGGACACTCTTGAGAGCCTGGACATGAACATTTTTATAGTGAAGCCTTGATTCTTATCCTCAATGGATAATTATTTAACCAAGTAGTCCTCAATATGTAGATAGTAACTCTCAAAGCCTGACTTGGTAAATCTCTAAGCCAGTTGCTACCACCATATTTCCCTTCTCATAAACAACTCACATTCAAACCCTTGTCAACAAATCATACTATGCCCAGGGCAGCAACAAAAACTGCCAACATCTACCAGCCAGGAACTTATGCCACTAATAATCCTGACTCTCACTCAAATCAACCATAAGAATTGATGAAATTCTAAAGTATCTTCTCTAGATTTCCTCCTCTCTCCTCATATTCCCTAGGGCTAACTTCACAACACCATACTTTTTTTATTTCATTTTTAATGAAACAATATCAGAAGATCATGATTTAGATCTAGAAGGAATTTTACAGGTAAATAAATCTAACCTCTTCATTTTTCCATAAGTGGTACTGAAGTCCAGAGAAGCTGAAGAGACTTTCCCAGGATTATATAATAAATAATTGTCAAAAGCAAAAGTCAAACCCAAGTTTTTTCCTGACTCCAAGACTATTTTGTCATTGTTGTTGTTGTCTAGTGAGTCTTTCAGCTGTGTCTGGGTCTTCATGACCCCATATCAGGTTTTATTGGCAAAGATACTGGAGTGTTTTGCCATTTCCTTATCCAGGGGATTAAGGCAAGGTCACACATTTAGTAAGTGTCTCAGACTAGATTTGAACTCAGGTCTTCTTGACTCCAGACCCAGCTCTCTAGCCACTGAGCCATGTAGCTGCCTCTAACCCCAACTTAGGTGTTTATGTCAAGATCTCCAAAGACTTTCATTTACCTCGCATGAGGGTCACACATCCTATAAAAGAAGTAACAAAAGTCAACCATTTCCAAAATGACTGTTTTGACAGAAGACTCCACAAAAGCTTGAATCTTGCCTCTAGTAGATTCTACACATCCCACAAATGGCTCACTCAGTTTCCGCTCACAGGCGGCAGCCAGCCAACCAGCAAACTTAACAAGCTGGCCCGTCAACATGTTTAAAATATACAACTCAACTTCAGGCATTTCCAAACACTATTCTAAGGAGACCTAGATCTCCCTTTGAAGCACATTAGCTTAGGGGAACAAGTCTGCAATATTTATTCCTTTAAACCTCAAGGGAAAACTAGTTGGGAAAACGTTTCAGAAACCTCTTCTCCCATATAGCACAAGTGCTGTGGTATTTTATTAGCCTTTTCCTACCCCCTGTGCCCACCCTAGGAACATATTATTATGTGATAATTAGTAATGGGCAAACCTCACTGGGTTTGCAGGTCTGGTACTGTGCCAAGAATTGAGAGTTCCTCATTTTAGTTAACAAAATCTCAGCCTCTTCCTTTATTCCCTTTCCCCAGTTCTTTCCTTATCAATCTTTACTTAACTGTCCTTATCTCCTTAATGCTTGACTATGTTCAAAGGGAAGCAAAGGAAAATGGAGCATAGAGCATTGAGCTCCCTGGCTAGTATATTTTCCTTTTCAGTGTGGACGTTCCAAAAACCTCAATCGATCAACAAACATTTATTAGGTGTGTGCTGGAAACTGTGCTAAATTCTGGGAATACACAGAAGCAGAAAGAAAGACAATACATATCTACAAAGAGCTTACATGATGATGGGGAAAGACAACACATGAAAGGATGCTGAAAAGTCAGGCATGAAATGTAATAGTGATCGGGGCCCAATTGTCTTTTTAGCCATTGGTGAATTAGTTCTCAGTGTGTGCAGAGTATTGACTGTCCTGAGGGAACTGACAAGTCTTGGAGAAACTTACATTATAACTGAGATAGATACTGCTGTCTACAAACAAATGACGAAAACAGGTTACTAGTCATTTCTGTTGATATACCTTTAAGGGCTAAGTAAACAGAGATGTAAGAAATAGTGAAGGATGGGACATGGAAAAGCTATGAATGGAGTAATTAGAGATGAAGAGTTGGTGTTATTTGAACGCATCTTAGATTCTCTCATTGAGGAATGAGGAAAAACTGGCATCGTGAAAAGAACTTTGTACTTGGAGTTAGAAAACTTAAGTTCAAGGTAAAATATGGCCACTTCCTGGCTGTTTGAGATTGAACAAATCCCTTCACAGAATCTCAGAATTAGAGCAGACTTTAAAAATAAACTAGATAAGGGGCAGCTAGGTGGTGCAGTGAACTCAGGAGGACCTGAGTTCAAAGGTAGTCCCAGACACTTGACACTTACTAGTTGTATGACCTAGGACAAGTCACTTAACCCCAATTGCCTTGCCAAAAAAAAAAAACAAAACTGTCTAGATTAACATCCACCAAAGAGAATCTCCTATTGCTCCTACTTATGCCCTCTTGGGCCAAGCAGAACACAGTCAGTATTGACCTCTTCTATGTTAGTGTCTTTTAAATATCTGAAGATAATCATCATATCCCACTTGCCACCCTTCCCAATTTTATGATTTTTAGGCTAAGCATCCCTAACTCTTCCTATTAATCTTCATATAGCATGGTTTCTAGTTTACCCCTTCCCCCCACCCTCATCAATATTGGCTATTGTCCTCTAGCCGTAATCTCTCTAGGTCACATCTGTAATATCTCAGGGTCCACATCTGTAAACAGAAAGGATTTAGACTAGGTGATCTCCAAGGTTCCTCCCAGATCTAATATTCTGCAGTGCTGTGAACTTGTTATTGTTAATCTGCTTAAGGAAGAGGCAGCACAGTATAGTGAGATTTGGATTCTAAATGCTTGACCTCAATTTCTGGATCTACTATTTCCTACTTCCTAGTCACATCACTGATTAGGGCCACAAACTCACTATTTTGAAAAGCAGCCTGATAATGGAAAGAGTACTCTTGAGTCAGAGGACCTGAGTTTAAATCCCATGTTAAATTCCATATGACACTTACTTCCTGGATTAATTTAGGCAAGATATTTAACCACTCTAGACCTCAGTTTCCTCATCTGAAAAATGAGAGGGTAAGTAAGACAAGATTACCCCCAAATCCTTTCTAGTTCTAAACTGATGAACCTATGGTTTAGTCCTTTCACAAAAAGATAGCTGTTATACTCATCTTAAGGAATTTTGTGGATGAAGAAATTGACAGTTGGCACAAGTGGTTGCATTCATTACCCTCTTACTGTCCAATAACCCCTTGACTAAAGGTACAAATAGTCATTTAAAATGATAAAACGATCAACAATGTTTTCAGGCAACTTCATGGATTATGAAGCAATGGTTAAGCTACAATTTCAACCTCCATAGCTTCTATAATTTAGAGACACCCGAGAATACACTTCATCCCATGACCTCGAAGAAGTCTTGGAACGCACAGGTCAGAGGCAGCAGCTGGAAAGGCAGCAGCTGGCCTAGGAAAACTGCCAGAATCTCTGGGACACTGATGCATTCAGAATAGGAGAAAAAGAAACGTTGGTGGAGGCAGGGTTGGGGTGGGGAGGAAGGAGGAACTTGTACAGGAAGACTACATAGGATAGAAGGAGGCCTGAAACAGACAAGCTGGAAACTGAGTATCTGTCAATTTAAACTTCTAATGTGACATTTTATGCTATCATTTTAGCTAAAATCTAAGTTAAAGTTATTTTCCCCACAATGATCATCTCCTGTTTCCCTGGACCCCTACATGCCAGCTGATCATAGCCACTTTAAATAATATTAAGCACCTAGACCATAAAGTATGTATTACTCCCATCCCCAGACACACAACTAATGGCCTAATGATGTAACTTGATAATAAGTATCTACAGTACTCCTAGTTTTAAGTCAAGTTTCCTCTGAAAGTTACTATATATGAAAACTTTTCAACTGTCAAAACACTTACCTGAAAGCATTTTACCCAGCTCCTTACAAGATCTGACTTGAATTCTACCATAATAAAATGTTCCTTACTTGCTCAGTGATTTATCTAAAGCTTATCTAGAACCATAGTCTATTCGTTGTCCCACTCTTACCGTGTGTGTGTGTGTGTGTGTGTGTGTGTGTGTGAGTTTTACAAAATACACAGCCTTTCTAGGTATCTGTGGCTATCAAATTTCTTCTGTCCTCTTCAGGTTGTTGTACAAACTCACCATTACCAGTATATCATTGGTATTCTTATGATGTCTGGAGAAATCAAGTAGATCCTCCAATACACTGAATGGATAAACTTTCAACAGTGAACTTATGGGAGGATATGAACCACAGTTACATAGGATGAGCTTCAATCTATATTGTCTTAGGAAATGTCCAAAATGATAAGATCACATTTGAGTATAAAATATCAGTGCTATCTTTATGGGCATTGATGACTTGATTTTTTAGAAAATTACAAATTAGATAGAAAACAAGCAGAACACAAAGTAGCTGGTCAAACAGAAAAGGGCTATGTTCTCTCACCTTTATTTAAATAGAGAAACTATGTGGTCAAGTTTTGTAACAATTGATAAAGTTGAGTGTTTTCAAGCTAGTGGGAAACAATGTCTCATATGATTTTCACAAGGATAGGACAATCTGTCACAGGTCCCTCCTGACCATGATTCTACAATTCTAGCTTTTTTAAAGTGACAATGGAAAAAGAATATACAGTAGATATGTAAAATAGAAGATAGAATGAAGAACAATGATCACAGTCAGTAAGTCCGTAGACATTAATTAAAGACCCACCATGTGCCAGACACTATGGTAAGCACTGGAATTGTGCTGGGCACCCAACTGAAGAAGGCAGAGATGGCCCAACTTCTTACAGTTTAAATGGGAGAAACTATGGAACTGATACATTATACTCAGGGTACCTTCTGTTAGATTCGTATTTTTGTTTGATCCCCGAGAGGGGCTCTATTGCTAAAGGAAAGAGAAACTGACATTTAAAAGAAGAAATCATATCATTAAAAAATAAAAACAAAAAAAAATGAAAAAAAAACTTTTTGATTGTCTTCTCTTAGTTTACCCAGAAACCAGGTCAAAAAGAAAAATGGGCACAGGTATATTTTCCCATCCAGGACTGAAGAACCAATTGGGAATTTGTTTTCTTTTTTTAGAGGGAAAGGGTAGGTGTTTAGTTTTACTGACCACGCAAGAACAAGAGGAACTCAGAGCCATGGTCCCTAATCTTGCCAGTACTGGTTCCCAGAAATATTGGATCTTATTGGGTCTAAAGTACTCAGAAAGTTTTTAACTTTGAAATTTTAATAGGTGAAAGATCTCTCTTTATCTCAAGATAAAATAGAGAAACCTTCCGTATGGGCTTTTGGTTAACTCTTGAGTTATTTATCCACTGGTTTTCTTTTGTCCTTCACCATAGCTTGGTCTTTCAGATTGCAGTAAAAATCAGCATATCTTTGCCTAGAGCCAGAAACCATTGTGAAAGTACAGACAGTAAATATTGAAGACTTAAAGACAACAAAATAGTCCCAAGGGTAACTAACTGATGCTAGTTCATTCACTAGGCAATGGTAAGACAAAGAATGGGGAGGAAGTGGAGATGGGATAAATACACCACATCCTAGTATGTCAGTAACTTCTGTCCTAGAAAGATTATTCCTTAACTAGGTTAATTAGACAGAACAGGTTCCAAGAATCTCATGATCATATTCACTTCAGGGCAGCATCACCAGTCAGTTGTTCTGGAGTATGTCTATATTCCTGAGATCCAAAGTCCCTAACTTTCCCCTCCTGAAAAATTGGCCTCTCCAATACTTCTTTCCAGCTGGGAAAGACTATTTTTCCCATCATCCACTTATTGTTAATAAAAGCCACATAGGTATAATCTTGTCAATAAGTGGCAAGTTTTCTTCTCAGAGTGCTTATGGTTTCTATTCTGATTGCAGCGAAACACTGTTTATCTTCTTGTCTATGGTGGCTACTTGCCAAATGTCCCAGGACCTGACATAGGTACTATTTCATAGCATTGTGAAACGAAATTTCATAAATATTCATTAATATATTTTAAAATGCTATTTAGACATCATTTCTATCATACCACAAGCCTATGTTTTTAGAGCTTAAAAATGTTCAAGAACTCTTTATTATCCTCACTCATACAAGTATATTATCTGTACCATCAAACTGATTGAACAACTCATCACCAAACATAGACTGACCCTGGCCACAGAACCACAGAATGTTAGATGAAGAAGAAATAGAGTCTACCTAGTTCAGCTCACTGAGACACAGAGAAGTTATGTGTTTCACCAATTCCCTTGATCGTTAATGTGGATCCTTCCTTCATCAAATCATGTTGATTATAGCTCATCCTTTTTTCCCCTTTCTATACGTACCCATCCAATTCCTCCCCCAAGCCTTTGCATTAAGGTTCACCTAACATATGTATTGCATGGGGGGAGGGAGGAGGTGTGGTTTCTTCTATTTCTCATGACATTATGTGGATTCCAGTAAAGCACAAAGATTGTTCATTGATCCTGTCTTGCTTTTGCTATCTGGTTCACCTCCCCCTCCTTATTACATCTCTCCCCAGTGAAAATTTCTATACCACTTTTGTGCACAATTATTCATTTATACTTACTATAGCCTGTTTACATCCACTAGACACCTCTTCATTGTCCTTGCTGAATGATAAGATGCAGAATATGTGTTGCTCAGTCTGAGTAGACAGTAGAACTAGTGGCAAGTAGTGGAAAAAAGCTAGTCATCATTGGCTTCTTTTCTACCTCTTCATCCTCTTCTCCTTCTTATTCTTATTACTAAGGTCTTCAGAAGCTTAATGATTCTTAAAAGGGAAAAAAATTACTTATATATTTGGTTTGACCCTTTTCTGATCCTCATCTCATCTTTCCAGTACATTTGTCTCCCCCTTTACCCTTAGCTACTTCCAGGACATAGGAATTCCATGTTTGCCTGGCCTTTCTTTCCATAGTAGACCTATCTAGTTTGGGCATGTATTTAAAATAGGAAAGACAAAAAGGAGTGTCTCACTAGTGGTACTTAACAAGAGGTTAATACCATTGAATAAGCATTTTTGTTAGAGTAGACTGATTATAAAACAATTCAAAAGGCAACCCAATAATCACTATAATAAGCACGTCTCATGCAACCAATAATGAATTTTGGCCTCCCAAATTTAAGTCTAACTCATATTCTTATTAACTCCCTATAATGGAAAGCAGAAGACCAGCCTTAGAGTAAATCACAGACACAAGAAAAGAGGTTCCTACTTTCAGGCCAATTCACTTTAAAATCTATTTCTAATAGAAGAAAGTATTATGATTCACTCAAAAGACCATTAGGTTTAGAGTCAGAAGACTTGAGTTTCAATGCTGACACTATCACTTTCTTGTGCAATCATGAAAAGCCACTTACTTTATCAAAGCTCTCATTTCCTCTTGAAATCATGATGGTGTAAGTGGGATTAACCATCTCATAGGATCATTTTGAAGAAAGATTTTTGTTAACTCCAATGCATTATGTAAATGTGAGCTACCTTTGGTGCTTACATGGATCCAGCCATACTCCTTCTACTGATTCATTTTGTTTTCAATGACACACATTTATCAAATGTCCATCCAAGAGTAAGAGTATCATCTACGTCTGTAGAACAGAGTGATGTTAACTGGCATCTGTGCATATGACCACATTAACTCTTTCCTGAGAAAGTTATCATCAAGAAGGAACCAACATAATTCATTTTTATACTTTGCCCAGGGATATTCTGAACCCCAACAATTGGTTATGGCTGACCAAGTAGCCTTTTTCTAAATAAAATGACAGAAATATTGTAATTGCCTCTGTTGGTCTGTATCTTTTCTATATTCCATGTCTCTCATGTTTTAGGGGTCTCTCACTTCCAAATTAACCACTGTGAAAATATTAAACCATTGGCTCTCTGCTGAAAGGATGATTCTTCCTCAGTGGAATTGTGTAATTATATCTGGCATTAGGGTGGTTACATATACCCCCTGCGAGAAGTGAGGGCAGGTATAGACTCCCCTTGTACCATTCACCCCTCAGCACTGATTTATACTGATGTCTTTGGGAATAGGCCAGAGGGCTTGATGTTAAATGAAGTACTTTCATGCCTGAAAGAGATTCAGGGATATATGACCATGAGTTCCAAGGAGGCCCATTCCCCTATAGTTCTCTCTCTCCCTCCCTCACTTCCTCTCCACCCTCCCTTCCTCCCTCTCCCTCTCCACCTCTCCTTTCCTGCCACCAAATCAAATGACTGTTGTGATCTAAGTGGCATAGATCTAAAGGCAGTTTAATTTACTACATGCTCAAACACTTTCTGTTAGAGCTGCTGCCATTCTGCTTCTCTGCTGCAAGAAGATGCCTCTTTCCTCCTCTAGCTTTACAAGACTTGCCTCAAATGAACAAACCATCCTCCTGACCCCCAACCAACTTTCACCAACCTTTCCATCACAGCTAGAAAATCTAAGAGCACTAGAAAGGGTTTCTTTTGTTGGGCTAGGAGAGAAAGTTCTCAGCCTTCAGGAGAATGTAGATTCTTTTCCTTAGACCAAAAGTGGTAGTCATAAACAGTGGCCCTAAAATTGAAGTAGTACGATGTGTACTGTTCAGTTGCTTGAAACAAAGGGTGTATTCTTTGTCTTTCCAGCCTGATTCCTCCTTTACTGACAGATATCCTGACTATCTTTAAGATACAAGGAGATTGGGGGTTGGGTAGGGTAGAGAGAAGAGGAGAAATTACAACAGGAATGGAGTTCTAACAAACTTATTAACCTCTCTGAAGAGCTTGGGGAGCTTAACTCAGTTTTTGCCAATTATTTTAATGATGCTGCAGAAAGTCCACACTTTTGGGCTGTTTGTGCTGCTGACATGGTCTGTGTCGATCACATGGGTAACATTCCGACTGAGGCTGGGTCACCCAGTAAGAAAAATCAGCTTGGGAAAACCACTCCTCCTGCTTCATGCATCTTTTCCCTCCCCCCCACCCCAGCTTAAGTCTCAGATGTGAGCTTTACTTCAGATTTTATTGGTTATTTTTTATTCATACCCCTCCTCCCTTCAAAAAAAAATTTATGTTCACTGCAAATAGCAATTATCAGACTCTAACTCAAACCATTTTTATGTCATTTAGAACCAGACTCATTGCTTGATCTCAATAATAAGTGAACTTACCAAATATTTTTGTTGCTAAAGGAACTGTAGTCACATAAGCCAGTTCATCAATCATGTTTTTCCTCTCATGGGTTTAATGTATTCCTCATTTCATTTTGAGCAAAAGAATTAAGCCTCTAACAAACTTAAAAGCCAACTACTGTAGTCTGGACTTTGAACCCCGAGACAAAAGCAAACATTGGCTCCTATTAAGTTTGAGATCAAGATGTATTGATTTAGGAGGCTAACTAATACCAGTAGACTGCTTTTCTTCTTTCACAGAGGGTGATTTTTCTTTATTCCCCCTATATACATGCTTGTAGAGAGTTACCAAACTGATACTACTCTATTCCTTTCAATATCATAACAATGACTAATCTTGGCATACTCTAAGAGAATAGTGGGAAACAGCCTTTATCCTTGTTTTTCAATTTGGAGATGAAGTCCATTGCTGGCAGCTATCATCTGTAGCTTGCTTGTTTCTGAACTAGGTTCTGATTACTGTAAATATTGAATCCCTTTAATTGGTTGCATTCTTAGAATTTGTACTCCATTTTTCCAATGGATTGTAACCTATTACCATATTTTATAGATTTATAACTTTAACTAGTGCAAATTTGAATAGATGGAACCACTGTAGGGAATTCCTTATTCACAGTAATCAGTACCTACATTATTTGTAATCCTGGTGCTTAGCACAGTGCTGGCACATCATACTAAATAAATGCTTCTTTATTCATTCATTCAGTTGGACATGAGAACTTTCCACCCCTATAGGCAGGCTGGTCTCTTTAATGCCTGCTCCTGCCCTGAGACACATATATGTTAATTGGTGCTTCCTAATTGCACTGGCTTATCTTTGCCTCCTGTTTTAACCAACACCTACCCATCCTTCAAAACCCTGCTCAAATTCTACTTTTTCTGTGAAGTTATTTCATCAATGAGTGTCACAGTTGGAAAGGAATTCATAGATAACTTTCAAATGAGGAAACATAGGCTTAGAAATGTAACATTACTTAATTAATTATGGCAGAGCTTTGGGTAGAACTTCGATCTTTTCTAGCAGTTCAAAAAGAGTGTTCTAAGAGAGTCATTGTAGAGAAAAGTTAGGTCTAGTTGGGTGTGAGGAAAGCCACTGTAGAGGAGGAATTCCCTATTTTCTAGCTCTTAGCCTAGTACCTGGAACATAGCAGGCACTTGATAAATGCTTATTGCCTGACTGACTTATTGACTGCTTTTGACCCTGAAGAAAAGAGAAGGATGTCAAAAAAATGAAGGTATACAAGGAGTCCATTCCAAGTAAGAGAGATAGTCCATGAAGATACAAGGAGGCAGGGAAGGTTAAGATGTGATGGGATCTCTGTTTTATTGTTGAAAATGATCTGGAGAATATTTTTAAAATTAAAACATCCTGTGGTAAATAATTTTAGAAAGGAAAACAAATCAGACTTTCATTTTATATGTAAATATTTGCTTACTGTTTTCTTAAAGCAGGAATCTTATATTAGATGTTATATCCTCCCAATACTATATGTGGCTGCTAAATCTCTGTTTTGTAGAAAAAGTAGATCTGAGTATTCTTAGGAGCAGCTAGATGGTTCAGTGGATAGAGCACTAAGTCTGGAGTCAGGAACACTTGAGTTCAAATCTGGTCTCAGACTTACTGACTATATAACTCTGGGCAAGTCATCTAATCCTGTTTGCCTTAATCCACTGGAAAAGTAAATGACAGACTATGCCAGTATCTTTGCCAAGGAAACTCCACATACAGTATGTGCCACAGGGTCACAAAGAGACATGACTGAGTGACTGAACAACAACATGACCTAGAACCTAGAGGACACATCTAGAAAAAACACTAAACTACAGAGTCCTACTATGGAAACACTGGGTAAATAGCATGCCTGGTTGGACTTCTCCCTTCTTCCCCCACCCTCCATCTGCCACCACAGGATGAATAGTCACATACCTGGGGAACTGTGGGACACTATATTTTTTGAGGAAAAAGAATTCAACCACAATTATCTGCTGTCATTGTTATCGCTGTATGTTGCTCTTTGATCTCCTCAAAAGGCTGTGGATAAATGTATGATAAAAAAAAATGCATCCTAGAACTTGAGACGGTACTTAGTTTTTGTCTCAGTGCTTTTAAGCAAACTAAGGAAATCCAATTTTAGCCATCTTCTCTCCTCTCTAGGGATTTTGATTATAACTTCAGTCTATGAATGAGCAAGTGTGCTTATTATATCCTGATCTTGCTACTTAAAATGACTCTGGAGTGTGGAATTGTGGTCTCTTTATTTCTTCCTCTAAAAACTACTATTCAAGGCCAGGGTTAGTGTTTCCAAAAGCCAGCTTGGCAGACTACTATTTGTTTCCTCTGATAGGGCTTCAGCGAACAGCTACAATTGGGAGCCCAGCTACCTTTACATATAATATGAGGAACTCAAGATGGCAACATAACCTTCAGTTGAATTTAATGGTTCATGTTCTCTTATAATGAGTTCATAATGTTATACCACAACTGGCCCTATCACAAGTTTCTACCCAATTATGGGAGAATTTACATTATAATTCTGCTCATCATAACCTGGAAATCATGAATTTTTTTGACTGTGTACTATAAAAGCTTGATATGATATGGTATATTAGCTCTCCCTGCTAAAACCAGATATATGAAGGGATGCCACTGTTTATAAGTGTTTTTTTTTACCCTTTTCTTAAAGGAAATGCATCTAATTCTGAGATGCAAAGGTTTGAGTCTTTCACATTAAATTATTAATTGTTGGCATTACTTTTCGTTAGCAGGTCCACTCCAGAGGACTTTCTTTTAAAAATATAGTATTTAAGATAAACTATGAAGAAAAAGAACCTGATTAATTAGGACTATTCTACATAGATTGTTGGAAGATAGCCTGTTTTCTGTCAATTCTAATCTTTTCTTTTGCACTCTTTCAATAAAATTTTTATTCATTAGTGAACAAAAATAAAACAGAAAAAAAATCATTTGGTGTGGAAAAAAAGTCAATGGAAGAAAATGAGACTGAACCTGGGAAAAGCACTCAGACTTTAGGGAGGATACCTAATAATCTAATCTTGGCATCATCCTTAGATGTGTAATACTGTCACTTTTGTTCTAAGGCATTGGCTAAATAAAGAAAGAACGTCCTGAAAATGAAAAGTGGAATCATCTTTCTTAGGAACAGGTGTTCTCTCTCCCTAGAAATCTTTAAGTGGAAGCCAGAAGACTATATGCCACAAATGTGGCAAAGGGTGTTTCTACTCAAGTACATTGAAAATGAGATTGAAAGTGAGTACCCTTCTACTTGAGAGACCCTGAAATGAAATTTGTTGTTGATACTGAGTTGTTTCAATTGTGTCCGATTCTTCATGACCACATTTGGGGCTTTCTTTGCAAGGGTACTGGAGTAGTTTGCAATTCCCTTCTCCAGTCCATTTTACAGATGAAGAGCTGAGACAAACAGCATTTGTTTTACCCTGACTTGCCCAGGGTCACACACACAGGTAGTGTCTGAGGCCAAATTTGAACTCATGAAGATGATCCTTCCTGATTCCAAGCTCAGTGATCACCTCATCCACTACCTTTCTGAAATAGGATAGTTGATCTTTAAGATCCTAAATTCCAAGAGTAAAAATTCTTACTCTGGTAAGCACTACATATATTATGTACACCATGGAGAAGGGGGCATGTTGTCTGCATAGTTTTACAACTGTCTGAGAGACTCAAAGAAAAGAACTACTCCATTTTTTTTTGACACTAGATTTTCCTGTCTCTCCCAGGACAGAAGTGCACTGGGTACCCACAGCCCCAAACCCCACTGCTGCTCAACCCAGAAGACGACCCACTCCACTTCCAACCTGGGCTGGTTTCCCTCTTCTTTAAGCAGCCAGTGGCATCCAGCTCTTAGTGGTGCTGGGTTTATTGAGTACCTTCAATCAACTTTAGCCTTGCTGCATCTAAGAACTCTAGAGCTCTAGCAATCTACCACCCTTAGCATTCCCTAGTGACAAGGAATATAGTCATGAACCACCACTCCCAGCAGTGTCCCATTTTCGTCTTTGCATCTCTAGCACCTAGAATATTATCTAGCACATGGAAGGTGCTTAATGAATACTTATTGGCTGGTTGATTCACATATATGTGTCTTACGCTTGCTTTGCCTAAATTTTCTAGAAAATTTTCTTTCATTTGTAAACCCCTGCCTGGCACAGTGCCCAGCATGTAGTAGTGCTGGGCTTAAAAATGCTTATTGATTGAGAGAACATTTTAGATCATTTTCCTTCTAAGCAAGGTTATTTGTACTTCCCATCCATATAGTGTTCTTGTAGTAGTTTCTGTATAAAAATCTTTTCATGCCCCTTTGCCCTCAACTATTGTAGAGGAACTATATGTAGACCTAAATCATATTAAAACACTCATAATTCCTGGATTCAATGTTTCCATCTGGGAGTGGTAGGAGAAAGAGAGAGGAAAGCATTTTTATCTCTTGGAGAGAGCCATACAAAAAAATGGGGAAAGGAGGTCTATACGTGCAGCACATGCCACTTTTACTGAGAGACCTTGCCTAGGAGCAAATTGCCTGAGCCATAACTGAGCTCTCTATAAATTTGTGAGGTTTTTACTCTTTCATGTTATCATCCTACTGTTTGTACAAAAAAAAAAAAAAAATAGAACCATTTAAAACTCTTCTGTTGCTAACTAAGACCTAATTAAGGAGATTATGATCTGCTGTTTTAAAATGCTTTATGGTCTTCAAACATTATTTCCCTCTCCTCACACAACAGGTTTCATTTTCTATTCGAAAGGAAAGAAAGATTTGAAGAGTGATTTTTGACAGTTAGTCAAGAAAGATGGACTTTGTGAACTAGGTGTCACATAACTATACTAACACAACTTCCTATTTGTTAGGTTAAGTCTCTTAGGGTTATTCTCAAGTGCTCCTTCACATGACCTTTCATCACTTCACTTTGTAAAACTGTCTATAAAAATTCCCATGATAACAAACCATTCAAAGATCATTGATCAAGAACTCCTTGAGTCCAATCCCTTTATTTTACAGATGAGGAAATCAGGACCCAGAGAAGTTAATTTACTGACTAAGGTGGTGACGCAAATCAGAAGTGACAGAGGAAGGATTTGAATGAAGGTCCTCTGACTCAAAATCTGGCTCTCTTTTTCATTTTAATAGACTTCCTCTCTGGCATTAAACATCTCCTATCTGTCTCACATCTTTCCTTTACTCTTCCACCTTTGCCTATGAATAGATTCATGTTCTCTCTATCCTAACAACAACAACAAATATCCTCTTAAAACTTACAATACTATCAAGTTAGAGACCTTCCACTTTGTGGCCAAATGTCAAGAAAGAGCCATCTTAACTGATGGTCTCCACTTCCTTCTCCTCCCTTGTAATCTGATTACTTTCCCCTACCACTCTGTAATAGTTGAATAATAAGTGATATTTATCTAGCAGTGTTTTAATGGTTGTCAAAAGACTGTATAACACATTATTTCATTTTGTCTTAAAAGCCCTGTGTGGTGGTTACTACAGGAAGTTTCAGAAAAGTTGTGACTTGTGTGTGGTTACATTGTCAGTGTCAAAGGTTGCATTTCAATCCATGTCTCTCCATGTCACCAGTGGCCACTTTATCATAAAAGTCAACAGTTTCTTCTCATCCCTACTGATATCTCTGCAGCAATTGACGCCATTGTCCACCCTCTCCTTTTTACTTCCTCCTCCCATGGCTTCCTCTTCATGACACTATAACCTTATGGTTCTTCTCTTATCTCTCTGATTGCTCTTTGATGTCGCTTTCACTGTCTCCTCATCTTCCTTCTGCCTTCTAAATGTGAATGTTCCCTGTGGTTCTGCCTTTTACCTTTATAAGCTCAACTACCCCCTTCACTTGACTCTCACCTCTTTTTAGATGCCTACCAATTTTACATCTCTGGTAGCAACCATAAAATATTTGATAATTCAGAGAGGCAGCTAAATGACTAAATGAATAGAATATGGGATTTGGAATCAACAAGACCTAAGTTCAAATTTGATCTCAGATACTTGTGTGATAGACCAATCCATCAAACACATTCTCTTTCCATTCCTACATTTGTTATTTCATGCTTATAATGCCTTAGACTTGAAATTGACAAATAATTGTTGAATTGAACTGACTAGCGTTAGTTTCAGAGCTTAAATACAACCACAGTGTTCTCGCTGTTTATCTCCTCTATTCTGACATATCAATGCTAGAGAAAAATAGTTATTTTAGAGAAAGTAAGCTCTGAGTACCTTACTCTCCTAAATTTTATTTCCTCAAATATAATGTAAAAGAGAAGAACAGTGTGTGGAGAAGGTAAGAATATGTAGGTGAGTCAATCTGGCTCCTAGAATGAGTGCTGAGCTGAACCAAATAACTTTTATCTACAACCAGGTGTTACTACCTTTTTTTGCCATTCTTTTTTATTCTGAATTTAACAGACCTCAATTAAAACAAATGCTCTCATACATACAGTAGGATGGAAACATGGGGTTATATGTGAAACCGAAAATCTATCATATGAACCTTGTTTTTCTTATAACATATATAATAAATCCAACATGCCACTTTTCAAAGCTATCCTGCTAGTCTGTGATTCTTTCTGGCCTTCCTTCTATTCTCTTCCATTAATTTCCAATTTAATGACCCTGTTTTCTTTCTTTTTTTTTCCTTTTTTTTTGGTTACTTTATCCTAGCTGTCTTCTCCCTCCCTATTCTCCTCACTTCCAAAGTAAATAAAAAGAAAAGCAAAGCCCTTGTATCAAACATGTAAAATCAAGGAAAATAAATTCCCATGTTGATCGTATCTGAAAAATGTAGGCCTCTTTCTAGAACTTGAGCCCATCTTCTCTCTGTCAGGAGATGGGAAGTGTGCTTCATTATGAATCTTCTAGGAACTCTTACTTATTATCTCCATGACACTGAATAACTCAGTGTCAATGAGCTTCAATTTCTTCACCTGGAAATTGATGAAAAGGTAGGCCTCTCATGCCTCCTAAATTTAAATCTTTGATCCTATAATGCAAAACTGTATTTTTTCTAAGCAAGTAATATTCATAAAATTATACTTTCTTTACAGTTCTGGGTTGACAAAGGACTAAAAGGTTATACCCAATCAGTTTCCTTGTCTATAGGAAAGGATGATTCTAAACCTTCTCAAACACTTTTATGTTTGTAACATATAATAAATCCCAAACACATACATTCACATACATGGCTACACATCACTCATATACAGAGGACTCCTCTCTCCACATTTTTTCCTGTTGAAATTTTTCAGGGCCTAAGTCAGTCACCCTGACTGTGGTCTGGCTATATATTTTCAATGGTAAAGGGAACTTCCTCTGAGGAAAGATTCCCTACTAATGCAAATAAGCAACTGTTCTGTGACTTATGGTCTCAGAAAGTTTGCCAAAGTCACTGAACGATTAAATGATATGCCCAGAGTCACGAAGCTAATGTGTGTCAGAGCTGGAACTCTACACTCATGTCTTCCTGACTGCCTCTCTCTGCCTTACAGATGCTTAGTGAGTATTTGTTTGAGAAATGCAATCCAGGTTATCCACCCATCCCACTGATCAGCAGCAGGAATTAAGGAGTTAATAGTCAACTACAGTGACCTGGATGACTGAGGTCAATGGGGGCAAAGAGAGAAGAGATCCGATCACATCAGATACCAGGTAGAAGAAGCAAGATGAGCAAAGCCAAAAGAAATGCAGATGGACACCTAGGACACCAAAGTCAGGGGAGGAGTCAGAAAAAGATACTGAGTCATCAGCTGGGTCAGTGTGGGAAAAGCAAAGCCACCAGGAATGCCCAAGTGAAGGATGAGACTAGAGAACCAATCAGGAGTGCATGAAGCTCAGGTGGACATAGGGAAGTAGACAGGTTACCTTAAAATAGCACAGTCTCCACCTGACTTCCTTTTGACTATGAGTCAGATTATTCCAGCCATGTGCTCCCTCCTCCTTTCCCTAGACCTTAAAGGAACAAGCCCAAAGGGATTCCTAAAATGGACAGTTTCTTTCTTCCAAGATTTCAGGTACCATGTCTCTTCTGTTCTTTATATCTTTTCTTTCTTCATCATTATTAACATCTCAATAGAACGAGTGTCTTGGCTTTCCTTTGGGCCAATATACTCTGTGATGGACTTGATTCTTAGCTCCCCTACATCATATACAGTTGCCCAGTATTCAAAACTGACATGATTATTAATATTTTAAATCACAACATAAACACTACACTAAAATATTTGTGTTAGAAAAATATACAGTTAAGTCATTTACTGGCTATGTGAGTTTGGAAAGTCATAAAACCTCTTAAGTCTCTGGTCTTTCCTTTCTAAAATAGGGATAATAATCTCTGAGTTGCCTCTTTTACAGGATTGTTGTATCAACTGAAATAAAATAATCTTAACAAATATATGTGTGTGAAAGTATTTTATAAATGATACATTTCTTGATAGCCACCTTGATTATTAGTATTAAAATACACTACTAAAATAACTAAACTTGTCCAGTAAAAAAATGATTGCTTTTTCAGCTTATATGCAGAGATGTAGCTTAAAGCTCTTCCAACAAATCAGCAGATGTAAGAAGAGCATTCTAGACTCACTGGATATGAAAGGGTCCTCATTTTTCCCATATTCAAATACAGGGGCACTGTGGACCATCCCACCTCCCCAGTAGGCAGATCAGTTTACCCAGGGAAAAAAATTCCAAAAAATTTCTTGGAAAAAGTGTTACAGTATAGCACATCTATGCAGAAGTAACCAAAGTTAACCAACAAGTCATGACCATGTAGAGAAGGAGATACCACCAAAATGAAGGCAAGGTCTTCAGGTAATTCTTTTTTTTTTTTGGTGGGAATGGAGGATTGGGGAGGATTTGCCTTTTCTGGCCCTACATTGTTCTTATTGGTAAGCCAGAGCATTTCTGTTCTGGATGATGGGTTTCTTGTTTAGATTTGTCAACTTAACTCAGGTCTCCTGAGTTCCTAGTCTCATTTCCTGTTTGCTTGGTCATCTCTTTCAGAAATTTTTCTCCGTATTTCTAATCCCAGCCTAGCAATCTTACTGGCTACTGATTTGTCCTTTTGCTGGATAATCTTGACCTGTTGATGATGTTCTCTGACTCATTTAACCTGACCTCAGTGGCTCAGCAGAAAGACGAAGCTGAAAGGCCTCATGGATAGGGAGCCAGTATCAGCATCAGGGAGACCTTTGCTCAGATCCTGCCTCTGACACAGTGGTTTTGTGACTGGTACAAAGCAATTAACCTCTCAGTGGCCCCAGAAAACTATCCTAGACTGCAAATTGGAAAGCAGGTACTAATCTGCCTTGGTAGAGGGAGTTTCTTCCCTGGGAATTCCCTATGCCAGTGAAATCACAAGTCTGGTCTCTTTCTCCAAAATATTGAGAAATATCCTCTTGTGGACATGGCACAAGATTTGGGGGCAAAGGATCTAGGTTTGAGACCCAGCTATTATTTCTGTTTGACCTTAAATAAATTACCTTGCTTCAGTTTCCTCATCTGTAAAATGGAGAGATAGAACCAGATGCTCTCTAAGGCCCCACTCAGACCTAAAGTGATGATTCTACGGCATAGCTCCTTCCCCTGACAACAAGCCTTCTAGTCAGAAGCTGCGATTTGGAAATGTGGTCAAATCAAAGCCTGAAGCTTCCTGGGTTCACTTGGGAACTAAAAGTGAACAAATCATGCTCACTGACCACTGGTGCTGAGTGCATACCAAAAGAGTCACAATCTTGGAATTATAATTTTACGTGGTTCTCTCTAGTTTTAAGAGATTTAAAAAAAAAAAAAAAAGAACTCACAATGAACAGAAAACATGACGTTACTGACCCAAAAATAAAATAGCAAGTGCTAATTAAGGAGCATTGGTTAATATGTGTTAGAGGACAGGAATTCCTGGTGATGTGATAGGCTTCATCCAGAAGCAGGACACAGAAACCCTTTTCATAGGCTCTAAATCTGCAGCAGCAATAAAGCTTCCACACAGACAATCTGCTTAAGAAGGACGTCAGGCCTGCCTGCCGGTTGCTCGCTTTTCAGCTTCTCTGCTGAGACATTCAAATCTTAAGGTGCTCCACGTAGCTTTCGGATGGTGCCCTTTTTCTGCATCAGTACGTCTGTAATGACGAAACACGAGCAAATAAAAGACTGGAGGGAAAAAACCCCTATTCGCTCCTTGCCTTCCTGGGGTGAAGCTATCTGCTTCTCCATTAATCAATGGGAATTTTCTCCAAGGAAAAAAACAGTAAGTATTAATTCTACTATTAGGGAAAGTGATTGCAGCATTACGGCTTTAAGTTATCATGCCCTGATCCTTAGTTCACTTTATAGGCAGGATTTTGAATCAACATGTAGTCGGGCAATGACTTAGAATGGAAAGTTCAGTATGTACAGGAGGGGAGGTGTGAGTGGGTTTTAGTGATGAATCATTTACCCATTTTGACTGCTTACCCCATTTACCAGCAGAGCAGACAACAGAGCTCCTCTCACCTTTTTGGGTGTTGTGCTGCACATTGTTTTACATGGGTGAGACTCCTTAAACAAAGCCAAAAATAACTGGTGGGAAGTTTAAAGTGCTGTTTTCTATTCCAAGAGGAAAATTATAATTTTTACATGGAAATCCAGCTAATAACACCCACCACCACAATAAATAACAAGCCCTCCCGGAAGTCTCAGAGGTTCTGGTCCTGGTGTTAGAATATACCATAGCAATGGTATATTCTAACTGGATATTAACTACAATGATCTAATTGACTTTCTTATTCTTATAAAAACATTAGAAAGAAAAGGAAATCTCAGGGTCTTAAATATCTCTATGGAACTAGGTTAGAACTATTTGCCAAGGGCAGGGCTGACTGAAGGCCCTGGTAACCTGGGTGGTAAACTATAGTGGTATGTATTATAGAGAACATGAAAGACACATCTTTAAAAAATGCTGTAAATGCTTTAAAAAATGACCAACCCACCTGTCAACAAATCTTAGGTTGGTTCTCTGATATGTTCTGTAAGTTGTGTAAGTAGGTCTGGTCCATTTGGATTCTCATATATTAGATTTACTTTGAAATACTTTTGATTGCCACATTGACCCTGCATTTTTCAGCTTCTATTTCCATTTTGGGTCATAGAGTGAAAGATTTCTAGTTAGATTATCTAGTCCCAGATCCTTATTTCACAGTGAAGATGAGGAATACTGAGGTCTACAAAGGCTAAGCAGCTTGTTTAACTTGACAGGAGTAGATAGCAGAACCAAGAGAAAGAGAGTCTAGACAAAGCCCATACACATGAATGTTGGTGTCAGTCATGTTAATGATAGGGTTCCATAATAGGAGACTAGTGAACAATGTGTGACAATGGATCATTTTCTTAACCTTATCTATTAGGCTGTTACACTTAGTGGTTGGATATTTAGTGAGGACCCCTTTAGAGTAGGGACACAACCTCTTAACATTATTTATGGCAATCAAGTGAAGCCTCAGAATAACATTTTAAATGGATAAAATAAAATTCCTAATATTACAAGAGAAATCAAATACTTTGGAATATAGTTATCAAAGGACAGCTAGGTGATACAGTGGATCTGGACCTGGAGTCAGAAAGACTCATCTTTCTGAGTTCATATCTGGCCTCAGACACTTACTAGATGTGTGACCCTGGGCAAGTCACTTAACCTTGTTCACCTCCGTTTCCTCATCTGTAAAATGAGCTGGAGAAGGAAATGGCAGACCACTATAGTATCTTTGCTAAGAAAACCCCAAATGGGGTCATGAAATCAAATACAACTAAAAAATTACTTAACATACATAGGTATTAAAATATTTTTAAAAATGTTAATGGATCCCAGGTTAAGAAGTTCTGCTCTAAATTAAGCAATAAAGCATTTCTGTGGTATCTGAACTATCTCACTTGATTGTCTACACTGATCAAATTCATCAAAATATCAGTAACAGCTCTTCACTTTATAGAATTCTGAAATGCAGAGTAGAGTGATTTAACTCTAAATTGTTTTTAACAGTAGCTGTTTTTTAAAAAAAAATTCAAAGGTAAATCTGACAGAAGACAAATGAAAAACAATCTCATACCCACCAGTTTCTCCAGCACTATTATTTTACTTAGGCACTTTTATGACATCAATATCTTTAGGAAATAGGTCTTATTTTGTTTAGCAGAAAAAGACCAGAAATTGAAGTCAAGAGACACTTGGGTTTTAATTCCAGCTCTAACACTTCATTACACAATATTGGGCAAGTCATTTAACCCTTCTCATGTCCAATTTCCTTTTCTCTAAATCAGGAGTTATGATATTTACAATATCTGTAGCAGAAGGTAACTGTGTAGAAAGGACTTTGTAAAGCTTGAAGTGTTACATAAGTATTAATTATCATCATCATAAACTCTGGAGCAAAATAAAGAAACATGGAATGGAACAGATTGCTCTTTGACTCTGTGACACCTTGAATTCTGTAACTATCCATATGATCATGAAGAAGAGGTGTGTCAAGAAGGGGAGTGTGTGTTATTGGTTTTACTCCAGTCCCATGTTCTTCAAATGGCCTGTTAATGACATCTCCAGCCTGGACTTGAGTGTTCTTCCTCTAAAATTCTATAGGATTTAAATAGTAAATACTACACAATTTTCGTTGATTATGTATCTAACTTTATAAAAAATATTAACTGTATATAACCCATTCACCAAGTTAAATTGATCTCTTCATACACTCCTAAAGTTATCATGTGTTTTCTTGTCTCTGTGATCAGCTAGAATACTTCCCTGACCCTTCCTGTCAATCAAAATATCTGATAATGGGATGTAGCCATTGCATAAATCTAATTAAGATGAAACTGACATACTTCCAAGAACCCATGGTCCAAAAGTTCCATTTGGGAATTCTTTCCATTAATATGTCCAGTCTTCTATATCTTAATAAAGAAGGTCCTTATGAGTTGCAATGTCCCCCTCCCCCACAAAGAAAAATCATTACCTCATGACCAAAACCCTGGTTAATTGCCATGTTGAACTAGGTTGCACTTTGGATAACATGGGACATTGCCGGTCCATTATTGGAAGCTTTTTCATCTTGAGAGAGATATATTTGTTGTTGGCACAGACTTTAAGAACCCAGGGTCACCTTTCACACTGTGAAGACACTAGAGCCAACTTAATAGGAATAATTACACGTTCCTATATACATTCAAAAATATCAAGCATATAAGTTGAGGATATGGAGAGAAAATGTCTCATTTGATAAAACCTTCAGGTTTTAGTTACATGAAAACTCTTTAAGAGTCATTAAGAAAATAGAAGTGAAGATGATGTAAATGAAACAGATCTAAAAAAGTAAGATGAAAAATGTTGATTAGTATGATGTAGCAATCAAAGAGGGTAATAAGATCTTTTGTTGCATTAATAGAGTTTTTATGTAAAGCGAGATATTGGTTTTGCTGTATTCCTGGTTAGATTGCAACTATCTTACTATGTTAAATTCAAGGCATATTGTAATAAGAGCATTGACAGGTTGGAATGTATCTTCAGGAAAATAATCAGGCTGATAAGGGGTCTCAAGACTAGGTGATACACTTGACACCCACTAGCTGTGTGACCTTGGGCAAGTCATTTAACCCTGATTGCCTAGCCCCACCCTCCAAAAATCAGAGAAACTAGCGATGTTTAATCTGAAGAAAGAATAAGACATAGATGGAATATCCCAGCAGATCTCAAAATTTGAAAGGCTATCATGCCATGAGGCAGGAGAAGGTACTTGAAATCAATAAGAAATGAGGTAAAATCTTATCTCAGATACTGTGTGACCTTGGCAATTCATTTAATCTCTCTTGCCTCTCTTTCTCTTTCTTTTCTTCTTCCTTCCTTCTTTTTCTTTCTTCCTTCCTTCCTTTCTTTCTTCCTTTCTTTTTCTTTCTTTCTTTTTCTTCCTTTCTTTATTCCTTTCTTCCTTTTCCACCCACACATATAATATATATACATATCTTCTATCTATATATTATATATCTTGTCCATGAATAATACATAGAGATACACTTATATATTACTATGCAAGCCTAAAGTTCTATATAAATACAAACTATGATTATTATTTGAATCCTTCAGAAATTTAATAGGTATGTGACATAAACAAGTCACCTAACCTCTCTAGGCCTCAGTTTTCTTATCTGTAAAACAGGGAGTTTGGACTCAATAGTCCCTAAGATCCTTTTTAATTCAATTTTATCCTATGAGAAGATGAATTATTTGATCCCAGACTGCAGAACTAGGAAGAAGAAACAGAAGTTATAAAGACCTAATTCAGTTCGACATAAAGGAAAAATTTCCCCATACTTAGAAATGTCCGAATGTGCTACCCCAGGAAGAAGTGAGCCCAACTCGAAAACACTTCAGAGGAAGCCTGGACAATCACTTTATTAACTAGTAGAGATGGTTCCTCTTCCACACATAGGTTGAGTTATGTAAGTGGGGTCAAACTCAAATAGAAATAGGGCACACTAAGCCGTATATATGGATCCCTATAAACAGAATAATGGCTTAAAATAGTAGACATGTTTAAATATTCTTTTTAAATCAATACATTAACACATTAAAATCATGTAGGAACTACATTTTAATCTGGATCAGGCCACATTTGGTAATATTATGAGTGGTTATCCTACTGGGCAGCATATTTGACACCTCGGAACGACATAGCCAAGAAAAGAACCCTTCCTATTGTGAGATTCCATTTAATTCAATAAGCATTTATTTGACTGTCAAAGGACTGCACTTAAGGACCTAGAGGGCCACATGTGACCTCAAGGCCAAAGGTTCTCCGACCCTAAATGACTAGATCATGTTGTCTCCCACCAACACAACTAAAACATATTTCCTAGCTTCTGACTTTTCATCTCTGCTCCACTCCTCAGTCCTGGAGGCCAGAGGCCATATTATTCCCTCTTTTGTGTCCTTTGAAAGTATGTAATTCAGTGAAAATTCAGTGAAAATACATAATTCACTGAAGTTTTAAATGGTAGATAAATGGAGTGAAGGAAATTCAAGGCCTTGAGTTGGATTTCTGTCAGAGTTCCATAAGCCTGATTAGGTGACCTTCATAAGATGCAAATTCCCATCATTCTAGGCAATGAGGTGGACTTTTTGTAAGTGTGACCAGTCTTCTCCTATCTCTAGGAAAATGCAAAAAGTACAATTTCCTCTCTCAGGCGGCTAGAGGAGAAAGTCAGAAAATAGTAAGGAAAAAAGTTTAAGTCTCAAAATTGGACTAGGAAGAAACTCAACGATCTTTTCAATTCATTTGTTATTGTTAAGTCATTTCAGTCCTGTCTGATTCTCTGAGACCCCACTTGGGGTTTTCTTGTCAAAGATACTGGAATGGTTATCATTTTTTCTTCTACTCATTTTTCAGATGAGGAAACTGAGGCAAACAGGGTTAAGTGACTTGCCCAGGGTCACATAGCTTATAAGTGTCTGCAGTCAAATTTGAACTCAGGTCCTCCTGACTCCAGGTCCAGAGCTCAATCTGCTGCGCCACCAAGCTGTTCCTTTCATTCATACCAGTCTTTATTTTTTGTTTAGGCCTCAGCACACTTTTACTTCATCAACGTTGAGGCAGCACACCTCTACCTAATCAGCAGTACCTGTTATTTAATTACACATCTAAGTTAAATTCCATTAATACCCTTCTAGATAATAAAAATTTGGGGTTCATGAAATGACTCACCATATGAAAAAAATTCCCTGAATAGAATGGAAGAAATACAACCCTCTAAAGTTTGGAATTTAATCAGGAAAAGTATGCATTGGACAGGTAGCTTTCAGTCTAGCTTTCCATCTCCACTGGAAGATTCTACTTCTGTGGGTAAAGAGAAATCGTGGAGGGAGAATTTTAAGTCTAATGCACAGTTTCCTATGAAACTGATACAGAGCAGTTTTATTTTTATTTTCCAATCAACATGCATTTATTTTCTTCTCCTCCCACACTTCTTCCATCTTTAAAAAGAAAAAAATCTCTTAACAAATATTCATAGGCAAGCGTAACAAATTCCCACACTGCCCCTGTCCAAATATGCCTCATTCTGCATTTTTAATTCGTCATTTATCTGTCAAGATGTAGGTAGTACAATTCATGAACAATGTGCGGTTTACTCTTATTTAATGATATGACTTCAAGTTGTCTTTCAAGTTAACTTTCTTATTTTCTCTAAAGGGGAAATTGGAGGGGGGAGGAGAAAATATTTGCTTAAGGAACCTCTTTGTTCTAACATTTTGTAGACTCCCTTTACCCAGAGTTTTTAAAGTGACACTGAGTAGGGCCTTACTTGAATCACCCTTAGTTAATTCCTTTCTGGCCAAACAGAAAATATATGTTATGGTGTACATTTAAAGCACATTGCTAAGGTTTTCGGTTGTTTTTTTTTTTTTACATTTGCCATGACTTTCCCTATCAAGGAGGATTCGGCTGCCATCAAGTTTAAATCTTATTTTTTTCAGATATTTTCAACAATTAGTGAAAAATATTTTGGTGAGAAAATTTGTTTACAAATGCAATCTTGACCCTTTAACATATCTATAAAATGGTCATATTGATTTAGCACAGATCCTACAAAGGATGCTTCATTTCCTGAAGCCAGTAACCATTAAAGAGGCTTTAGGAACCAAAGTCATCCCAATTCCATCTTGTTACTTGTGATTAAAATCACAACTGTGTGACTGAAGTTGCTCTGACAAAATGGCTCTAGTGAATGATAAAAGTTTTCAGTGACCCTTTGTTATTGAGGCTATGGTACTAAAGGCAAATAGATACTACCAGAACTCCCTTCCAGTTGTTATCAGGAGTATGGTGATTTCTTCATTAATCTATCTGCATCTTCCTCCTTTTTTACCATCTCTTACAGAATGTTCACTACCCCAAATCTGTCTGAGGGACAATATATTTGGGATCTGCTAAGCATGAGCAATAAAGTGCCTTGAAACTGAAAGTTACAAATTAAAGATAGAATTTTACTTGACAGAATATTTAATGAAAATTGCTAGGCATATTGACTATGAAGGAAATTCTTAATTCAATGACAAACAAACAAAAAACCCAGTATAAGTTAAGACCTTTGAGCCTATAGACTATCAATGAAAATTCCTAGATCAACAAAACATAAAAATACATTTTCAAAAAATAAGAATAGAATTCTTGACAATAATTTTAAAGACTATGAAATGTAGAACTAAAATCCCACCTTCTACAGAAAGCTTTTCTTAATCTTCTTAATTCCAGTGCTTTCTCTCTTTTATTTATTTCCTGTCTTATATATAGCTTGTTTTTTTATATATTTGTTTGTATGTTGTCTCCACCATTAGACTGTAAGCTCCTTGAGGTCAAGGATTACGTTTTACCTCTTCTTTATCCCCAGCACTTAGCACAGTGCCTGGCACATAGTAGGTGCTCAATAGATGCTTATTGAATGAATGGATGTCTTTCCAAAATCCAATGAGGTTCGTTATGACTATGAGGTTGGCTACCTGAGTTACTTGGAAGAGCATAGTAATGTTGCAGGACCCACTAGGGTAAAAAAAGGAAAACAGAAGGGGGGTCTGTTCCTCTGTCCAGTTAGAGGGAAAGAGAAGCAGGACAGAGAGAATGGAGTCCAAGAATTTTTTCCCGTTGGCGGCAAGGTAGAGAACACAATAGGAACAGTCAAAAGGCTGCTGCTATCATGGCCAGCTCCCAAGGAAGAGAGAGTTCTCTTGCTCAACCAAAATGAAATGAGGAGAAAGATAAAAATATCCCCAACACGTTACACAACACCAGTTTTCTGCATTACTGTTCTTATTAGGTTATTTTTGCAGTCCCTTTCTCCCTGGCATAGAATAACACTTTCCTAACACAAACCCACTGTTTAAATTATGGATGGGCTTAAAAATTCATTAAGCACCTACTATGTTCAACCACTGTGTTAAGAGCTGGGAACATAGAGCTTTAAGATAATGTACCATTAAGGAGCTTACATTACACTTAAGAGCATGTGACAGTTATGGAAACAGGATCATGAAATGTAGAATGTAATGGGAGTAAAGGAAGGGGAAAAAGTACTATTAGAAAACATGAAGAGTAGGAGAACATTTTCTCAAGAATTAGGAAAAGCTTCATGGAGGAGTTTGCACCTGAAATGAGCTTTGAAAGAAAACATTTGTGGCAGATAGAGATGAGGACATAGTACATTCATGACAGTAGGGACAACCTATAAAAATACATGGAAAGATGAGACAGCTAGTCCAGTTCAGAATATATATGATGGTAGGAGGGGAGGGAATAAGCATTTATATGGTACCTACTGTGTGCCAGGCACTGGGCTAAGTGCTTTACAAATAGTATCTCATTTGATCCTCACATTAACCCTATAAAATAGTTGCTAATACCCCCATTTTACAATCAAAGCAACTGAGGCAGACAGTGGTTAAGTGACTTACTCCAGGGTCACACAGTTAATAAGTATGTGAGGCTGAATTTGAACTTAGGACTTTCTGAATCAGGGCCCAGTGCTCCATCTACTCGGCCATCTAGATAACTGTAATAGCCTAATTTGACTGAATTACCAGGGTGGGGGGAAGGAGGGAGGGTATGACATAAGAAAAACATGGAATAAACCTAAAGAATTACATTGTAGTCAATGTTTAACCTAACACTTAAACACCTGCTTATTAGAAATTCAAAGAACAGAAAAGCTTTATAAGCAGGAATATTTTTTTTTTCTCTGAAGTGACACATGGTGAGTAAAACTGATGCCAGGAATTTATTGAAGAAAAATATCAACAGCATGTCAAAGAGTCAGAATGAGTTTAACATACACATTTTCTCCTAATATGTATGGTTAGAGGTGTATAGCCCTCAGTTGTCTTGAAGAATCTTATCTGCAGTATGGAATCTTCCTTTCATTTGAACTCTGCACAGAGCATCTTCTATGACTTTCGTGAACACTTTGGATGAGCATATACAGACCATATGAGAACCAATGTGACATAATGGATAAGAGTCAGGACAAATGAGTTCATGATCTCCCTCTGGCATATACTGGCTATGTGACTGACAAAGTCACTTAATGTCTTAGTAGCCCCAAACAACTTTTAAGACTGGAAAGTTGCAAATCAATAATGACTTGCATTGATAGTGCATAGCACATAGGAGGCATTTAATAAATGATTAGTCACTTAATCCCAGTTGCCTCATTCCAGGTCATCTCCAGTCATCTTGATGAATATCTGGTCACTGGATTCAGATGGCTCAGGAGGAGAAGTGAGGCTGGTGACCTGCACAGCCCTCCCTCACTCAAAACAAAGTACAAATCATGTCATTTTTCTTTGATGGCATGATCTTCTTCGGCAATGAAGGACAAACACACACACACAACACACTGATTGGTCAATAGAGGAAATTTCCTTACATGGAGTTCCCTATACAGATAAAAATCACGTCTGACCTTTAAATTAGATAGATTAATAGATAAAAAGAAAATCCTTGTTCAAACATCTCTCCGAATTTACACCTGTCACAGAATCTTATATAATATTATAGTGTTAGTGGGAGCTTCGGGAAGAGCTTTCAAGGATAAATTTTTGCTTATCAAGGGTAATTTGCTATTTAAAAAAATAGAGTGGAACTTTGCATTTCTCTGAACCTTTTAATTGTTTAACCATCAAGATGTAGTATGGAAGTAAAAATAACTAGATAGAGCAGCTGTATGTTCCCTTCTCTTCATCAACAATACCAATAATATCAACAATGTATAAAGAGAAAGTATCAATTAAGCTCATGGGTTGCTAATTGCTGATGTCTTCTCAGCTTTCTGTGTGCATGTGTGTATGTAGAAAAGTCCTGTAGATGATCTCTATTGTTTTGAAATAATCTCTAAGAGTGCCTTGTTTTTCTCTTAGATCCCTAGCACTTGCATATAGCAATTGCTTAATAAATTATTTTGTATTCATTCATTCCTTTGCACTAATTACATTTTTTTCTAAGAAGTGGCAATCATTATAGTCAATAAGGAGTCAATAGCTTATCTCCAAAGGTTAGATTGGAGCAACTGTAATGGAAACACAAGACTTCTTAATTCTAATCCTTTCTTCTAATTAGGTGTTTACTTTTCCATTTTAATTTGACTTTACATGCTACACGTGGAGTCAGAAAGCTAATTCTGAAATGGCTGCTTCACTGTCAGTCATTTCCCATATACTAAGATGCATTTCCTATACCCTCTACCTTGGTGGTCTCACCCATTTCTGTGGGTCCAAGTCTCACTTCTACTCAAGAAGTTTCCCAGATCTATGTATTTTACCCTAACCTCCTTCCTGAACTCCTACCTCTCTGTCTCCTGTACATCTGGATATGTATGTCCAGTTTGTAGCTCACATTTGCCATTTCTAAAATGAAATTCACTGCATCCCTCTGTAATTCCGCCCCTCCCCCGCCAAAAAAACCCTCTTCCCTCCTTGAAACTCACCTGATTCTGTTTAGGAAACCACTACCTTCCTAGTCACCCAAGTTTATAACTCTAAAGTCATCTTTGATTCTTCTTACCTCATCATACTTCATTTGCAATCTGTTACCCAGTCCTCTTCTGCTTCCACAGCATTCCTTGTAGAACCCTCTCCTTCCACTCATATGGTGTCCACATTCTATCTATCCCATGTGGGCTTTATAGAAACTATTACAATTATTAAAATAGCCTCTTCATTGGTCTTCCTGCCCCCAGTCAGCCCATCTTTAGTATACATAGCTTCCACCACGATCTTTCTAAGACAAAGTTTTAAAAACCTTCACTGGTTCCTTTTTTTCTTCTAATTCCTTCCATGATCTGGCTCCAACCTACTTGTCTTGGCTTTTTTCATATTACTCCTTTTCATACAGTTTAATTTTCATGCAAACTAGGCTATTATCTATCAGGCAAATTCAACATTCTCTCTCCCAATTCCATTTATTAAGAAAGCTTTTTTCCTTATACTTCTTCCTTTCTCCACTTCCGGACATCCCTATGAAAACTCAAGACAGCATAGGTGCAAACTTTTCTGTAAGACTTACCACTATTTTCTCAAACATTTGTGCTCTTCCTGTCTTCAAATTATCTTTTATTACACTATCTGTGTAACTCTCATATCCTTCAGTAGAATGTAAGTTCCTGAAAGAATAGGTTGCATTGTTTTTGTCTTTGCATTCCCAGTGTCTTATGCATACAAAACATTAAATATTACTTGAACTGGAGAGAGTACATTCCTTTTCTTAAAAAAAAATTATGACAAGTTATGTCCAGCACCTTCTATATCTTTGCCTGAAGAAGGTGATGCTTCAAGATGAGTACGATAATATATGCAAAAATGCTTTGAATTCTTGGCAAGTGAAATCAAGTTAAATATTTATTAACTTCCTACTAAGGCCCAACACTATGCAAGTTGCCATGGAGAATACAAAAGAAATATGACATTATTATTGCCCATAAGGAGGTTATAACATATGTATGTATATATGCATGTATGTCCATATACATAATTACATATATGTATAACATGTATGTAAAATTGGATGGGGTTTACATATGTGCAACAACTAGAAAACTGGGTTGTTGTTCAGTTTATTTCAGTCATTCCTGACTCTTTGTGACCCCATTTTGGGTTTTCTTGGCAAAGAAAATGGAGTGCTTAGCCATTTCTTTCTCCAGTTCATTTTGCACATGAGGAAATTGAAGCCAACAGGATTAAATGATTTGGCCTGGGCACACAGCTAGTAAGTGTCTGAAACCAGATTTGAACTCAGGAATATGTCTTTCTGACTTCAGGTTGGGTACTCTCCACTGTGCCACCTAGCTGCCCCTCCCCCCTTTTTTCCTAACTCCGGGATTTTAGCAGTATGATAATATCCCTGCCATAGTTGTTAACATATATGCATATACTTTATTGGTTGTTATTTTTATATTGCAGTCATTTCTGTGGAGAGAATCCCTTCTCCCTTCTAGACTGAACCCTCTCTTATTACTGAGAAGAACAATTAAGTGGAAATGTTTTTTTATGAGAACATATGTAGCATTTTGTCTAAGCAGTTTGCCACCATAAAGAGGGAGGCATGTTTCATTATTTGTCCTCTTAGATTAATCATGATTTTATGACATATTGTGTCCCACTCCCAAAATATGTCGCCTGGTGACCAATGTTATAGTAATGCCTCTTTCTCGACAGAGGTATCCTAGTCCCTGGAAAACAATGACACTGCCCATCATTGTGCTTAAACTCAGATCCTTTCTAGTTTGATGAAACCTTCTACAATTTGCACTGAGAAACCAAAGTCACTTTAACATGGGGATGAGGTATCAGAGTAGAAAACTGACTAACCATAGAGCTGTCCAAAAGAGAAATGTGATACTGTAACAGATAGTGAATTTCCAATCATTGGAGATCACCAAGAAGAGGCTAAATGACCACTCATTAGGAATCAGGTGGTGGGTATTTCTTTTCAGATATGGATTGGACTATATGACCTTTATGGTCTATTCCAACTTTAACGTTCTGTGTCATTGTGAACTTAGAAAGACACACATAGCCACTTTTGAAGAATAGGAACTATTTATATATTATACAGGGCTAAAATGAACATGGATAATTTAGAGATGTTTTAGCTTAATGTAAGGTAGTGTTTCCTAGTAAATAGAGAGCTTGCCTCGGAGGCAAGATTGGGGGTCTAGTTCCATGGTATGACTCTGGACAAGTCACTTAACTTCTCAGAACCCCAGGCAATTCTCTATGACTATAAGTGCCTATAAGTTTCAGAGAATGTACTGACTTGCATGGGTAAAAGAAATTCCCTCATTCAGAAGCATGCCATACCAATGGAATGACAAGTCCATCCCTATCCCTACCCCCTTTATCTTAACAAATAGACAAATCTTATCAAAATACCTTCGGATAACTGGAGCTTATCTTCAATTCTACAGTCTAAAGATACAACCAAAAATATCTTCTAGCAATGATCATGACAGATGATAAATAGATACTTTTCTTAGGTCCTAGGGTGGGTAGGCATAAAGCTAAATAAAATAAAAACTTTAAAATTAATTCATTGGGATAGTAGGAAGAGACGACATGTAAAAAAGGAGATTTAAAAAAAAAACCCAAGAGATGTGTTTAGCTCAAGAGGTGCCTTCTACATTAGATGTTTTCAGATTTCTTCAGCTGTTTGTTCCTACTTCCAAAATAACCTTGCATTTATATCTATCTTTTATAATTGTTATCATATATGTTCTCTCCTCTGATAAGAATTTAAACCACTTGAGGACAGGAATTTTTTTGCATGTTTTTTGTTTTTTATTCTTAGCTCCTAGTACAATGTCTGACACATACTAGGCACAGTGCCTGTTGAATGATTCATTGATTATAACAAGAAATATGAAAAAGATATGAAGGGAAAAAGAAGAATTGAAGGAGAAGAGGAAGGGAGAGCAAAAGAGTTAGAAAAAGTCCAGAGCTCTCAAAGGAATGCAAAATGGATTGAAAGGGGAAGGTTAAAACCAAAAGTAGCCAAAGAACTTTGGACAGATTCATTGTATCAGTCAGTGCATGATGAGTCAGTCATTAAACATTTATTAATCACCTATTATGCTCCAGGCACAGTGTTAAGTACTAGAGATACAAAAAAAGGCAAAAGACAGCTCCTGCCCTCAAGGAGTTCACAATCCAATAGGACAGACAAGAAACAAACATATATACAAGGGAGGTCCAAACCAAATACTTTCAACACAATCTTGCTGCCACTTGGAGGTAAAGTCATTTTCTCATCTGCAGCCCCTAAGAAGAGAGTTTATTTACTTCTTTTCTTTTATACTTCTAGCTGGTGCAAAAGGTCAAGGTGTGAACATGAAATGCCACATTCATATTCTAATACAAGCAACCCACCAACTCCTTCTAGAGCAGGGATTCTTAACCTGGGGTCCACGAACTTGGTGGTGGTGGTGGTGGTGGTGGTAGTGTGTGTGTGTGTGTGTGTGTGTGTGTGTGTGTGTATGTGTGTGTGTTGTGTGTTTATTCTGATAACTGTATTTCAATAGAACTCATTTCCTTTGTAATCCTATGTATTTTTTTTTTTGTTCATTTGAAATCATTACTCTGCAATGGGGGCCATATTCTTCTCTGAACCAACAAAGGTTTCACACAGTCATTAGAACTAGGGCTCAAATCCTGACTTCAATACCCCATTTATGTGACTTTGGGCAACTCACTTCTCTCTGGACTTGAGTTTGCTCATGTGTAAAATAAAAGCCTTGTCTAAATTATCTATAACAATTCTTCCAGTTTCTTTCATTCATTGTAATTGTTCATACATTCTTACTCTAATTCCCACCACCCAATCCTCCTTTCTATGATCTGTCTGTTTAGGGAAGGCTGCACCTTTTCACTTTGGCCACAACTGTTCCTTGTTGGTGTCTCATTTATCATATTGGGACTCTAGGAGGTATTAGTAGTTCCCATTGCCTCCATCAACACCTACATAAGCAGACTTCCAAGGTTACATTTGTAGATCTGTACCTAGTATAATAAAGAAATCCAGTTTCATCTGCCAAATACTAACTATTTAGAAACATATGGGTTTTTCCACATATTTATATTAATTTTTTTGCTTAGTCTAAAAACATCAGCACCTTTTAAAAAATAGTCCAGTCTAGTTATCAAGTATATTCTAGTCTCTTCTGTACTAAAATCATTCTCTGTATCCTACTAACCTCTAGAGATAAAATCCTATCTGTATGTTTCACAGACAAACATTTTTGCAAGAGTAGTCTGTACACAGTACTACATTTACTCACAGCCTGCTTTGCCTCAATTATTCCCTGCAACCGGGCTTCTGTCTGCACCACTCTACTAATAGGAGAATGGAAGCCCCTTGAGGCAAAGAATTGCTTCAATTATTTCTTTTCATTCCTAATACTTAGCACAATGCCTAGCACATAATAAGTACTTTAAAAGTACCAGATGAAGTTCCTTAAATTGAACTAAACTGAATGATGTCACTAATGAGCTCATTATCAAAAACAGAATAACAGAAGCTCCAAAATGGTAGTTTCCTTTGATTTCAACCATACAACCTGTACCTGAACAGGAATCCCATCTTCATTGTTGAACAAGTAAAAAAAAAATGTTGACATGTTGACAAGTAAATTTCATCTATTGATGAATATGGGGAAGGTGAAACCATGACTTCCAGAAGCAGACCCTTGTACTTTTGGCTAGCTCTGATTGCTAGAATGTTTTTTCTTCTATTATTCTTAAACCGTCCTCTCTGGACTATCTCTCCATTTCTCCTAATTTGGCCATCTGGAGCCAAGCTGAACAAGACTAATCTTTCTTCCATGTGACTTTTCTTCAAATACTTGGAAACAAATATTATATCATCTTTAGGTCTTCTCCAAGCTAAATATTCTTGGCTTCTTCAACTAAACCTTTTTGGACATATTTTCAAGTCCTCACTATGCAGGTCATTCTCTTCTGGACTTAAGAATGTCTTTGATATTATGAACCTGAGTGACTGGGAAGATGATGATGCCTTCAATAGAACTAGGGAAGTCTGGAGCATCAGAGGGTCTGGGGAGAATATAACCATCTCAATTTTGGGCAAGTTGATTTTACAATACTAATAGTTCATTGAGATAAAGATTTCTAATAGGCACTGATGTGGAAATGGAGTTTCAGAGTTTGAGAGAGAGAGAGAGATAAGGTATAGATGTATAGATTTTGAAGTTGTCTGCATAGCAATACTTAAACCCATGAGAAATGGGTGAGTTCACTAAGTGAGAGTATATACAGAAAGGAGAAGAAGGTGAAGAACTGAGCCTTGGGAAGACACCTATACTTAAGGGGTGTGCCATGGCTGCATATCCTGCAAAGGAGACCAGCAAGAGAATTACCAGAAGTGGAAAATAGTACAGAAGCCACAGGAAGATAGAATATTCAAGAGAAAAGTATAGTAAGCTGTGTTTAAAGATAGAGAAATGATTAATAGGAAGAGGGCTTAGATAAATCCATCAGATTTAGCTTGGAGAGAGCAGTTTTAGTTAAGTAGTACAACCACAAACTAGAATATAAGTTGTTGAGAAAAAAAGTGCGTTGCTAAGTCAAAAAACACCTACTCTACTCCAGGCACTGAGTTAAGTGGTAGGGATACAAAGAAACTCAAAAATAGTCACAGCTTTCAAGGAGATCATAGTCTAATGGAAGAAATACTGACATGCAACTGATTAAGTACAAATAAGTGAGTGATACAGAAAGACCAAAAATAGGAATAGGAAGAATGGACATATGCACACATATTAAAGTTTGGAGAACACTTTGTATACATTATCTCAATGAAGACCCAACACAACCTTTTAATGTATATGCTTCCTCTTTCATCTCCATTGAAGACGAAGAAACTAAGTCTTAGAGTGAATGAATAATTTTCTCAAGAACAAACAACTAGTAAGGGACAGAGGCAGGATTCTAACCCTGGTTCTCCTTACTATGGGCCATGTTGCCTCTCATAATCATAGGATCATAGATTGAGCTATAAGGAGCCTTAGATATCATATACTCCAACTCCCTCATTATACAGATGAGGAAACTGAAATTCAGGGTAGTTTGGCAGTTAAAGAGAGGAAAAAATAGAGTGAGAGAGTCGGCAACAGAGTCAAATAAAGGACTTTTTAATGGAGTTGCAGAAATAATATTTGTAAACAATGAGAAAGCATCAGCAGAAAGAGAGACTGAAAATCAAAGAGAAAGGGTAGGAAGGGTTGGGGATGGCTGAAGGCTTGGAGATTATCGAAGGAAGAGGAGACAGAGTGGAAGGGCCATATCTTCAGAGACTAGGATGAAAGGTGATGGGGGGATGTGAAGAAGTTTTAGGGGATTTTGGATGTCCCACTTGCACTTTTCACACTCAACCTAAAGCTGTTCTAAAAGGTTTGGGTGAAGCAGTATGGCCCCTAGAGGAAGGAGTACAGCCTTTATGGGCAAGATATCCCGGGCCTGAAACCTGCTTGCAACAATAGCCTTGGGATGTTGGACCCTCATGACCCTTAATCCCCTCAGCTATAAAACGGGGAATAATAACACCTGCTTCATGAGATTGTTGAGATTAAATGAGACAATGTAGATTGAACACACAGCAATTCTTAAAGTGCTATATAAATGTCAGATATTATTATAAACGTGTTATTATAAATGTGGCTTATCTTTGCACCCCCACCCCACTCCCACATTAGCTTCTCCTCTATACAATCCTATTTTTCTGTTCATGGATCTATAATTTTCTTATTCCCAAGCTCAAAACCTTAGAATCACCCTTAGATCCTCGTTGTCTCTCAGCCCCCACATCAGATAAAATCCTATCAGTTCTATTTCTATCGTATCTCTTACATGAAGTTTTATGCATTTATTAACTGGTCATTACTTGACAAGTTCTATGCTAAGCCCTGGGGAATATGAATTTAAAAAATGGAACAGTCCTTACCCTTATGGAGTTTACAATAGAATATTAACTCTTAGTAAGTAGGGATAATTCATTCTTTGTATGTTTATCCCCAGAGCCTAGCAGAGTGCTTGGCATAAAGAAGGCACTTAATAAATGCTTGTTAAGTGATCAATTGATTATATTCTACTGGGAAGATACAGCATGTTCACAGAGACATATATACAGGAGATACACAAATAAATAAATATAAATTGATCTGGGAGGAAGTGGAGACATTCAAAAGGCCTCTTGAGGCAAATAATAGCATTTTAGCTGAACCTTGAAGAGGTCTAGGGTTCTGTGAAGCAAAAGCGAGAAGGGAAAAAATTCCAGGTATGGGGGAAAGTTTAAACAAAGTCATTCCCAACTGCTAAATTGTACTAAGGATATGAACAGGTAGTTCTCAAGGTAGAATACATATGAAAAAATGCTCCAAACTACTCATTATCAATATACAAATTAAAGCAATCCTTGATTCTCTGAAAATCAGATTGGTAAAAAGAGAGGAAAGGAAGGGAAGGGAAGGAAAGGGAAGGGAAGGGAAGGGAAAGAAAAGAAAAATGTTGGAGGGGATGTGGGAAAACAGGCACACTGATATTCTGTTGGTGGATCTATGAATGAGTCCAACTACTCTGGAAAGTTTCTAAAGTTTAGAATTATTCACAAAAGGCTACTAAACAGTGCATGCCTTTTGAACTAGCTATACCACCACTAGGCCTATATACCACAGACAGATCAAAGAAAGAGGAAAAGTTTCTATATATACCAAAATGTTTATAGAATTTTTTTGTCGTGTCAAAAAACTACAGACTAAGGGGGAGCCCATCAGTTGGGGAATGGCTGAATAACTTATGGAAAGCGAATGTAATAGAGTATTATAAGGCCATAAGAAATGAGGAAAAAGATGATTTCAAAGAGACATGGAAAGTCTCATATGATCTGATGCAGAGTGAAATGAGTAAAAGCAGGGGGACAATTTATCCTTTAACACTAATACAGTAAAAATGAACAATTCTGAAAGACTTTAGAATCCTGATAAACAAAATAGTCAGCCATAATTCCAGAGGACTTATAAAAAAGAATAATGCCTACTTCATGATAGAAATATGATGGACTAATATGCAGAAAAATAAACATATTTTTACATGTGACTGTTTTAGTTTTGCTTGTCTGTGGCTATATGACTTAGCAGTTGTGTAATTCTTTCTTTTTCTTTTTAATGAGAGAGATGGGAGGGAGAAAGAAAGAGAATGCCAGATAAGGAGAGGGAGGAATATATTAAAATGAATATGATATAAAAATCAAAAAGTATCTATAAAAATCATGCTTAAAAAGTACAGAGACAGGAAATGGAATTTACAGGGAAAAGCAAGTAGTTCAATTTGGCTGAAGCAGAAAGTACATGAGGTGGAGTAATGTAATCAGCCTGGAAAGATAGACTGGAGCCAGCTTATGAAGGGCTTGGAATGTCAAACAAAGGAGTTTGTATGCTATCCGAGAGGCAATAGGAAAACATTGAAGCTTCTTGAACAAAAGGGTAGCATGGTTAGAACTATTCTTTCAAGGTATCAATTTAGCAGCTGTATAGAATGCAAAGGAGAAAAATTAGATACAGGGAGACAAATTAGGAAGCCGTTGCAATGATTTGAATGGGAAGTGATTAAGGTAGCTGTGGGTGGAAGAAAGGTCAGGAAAGAGAGATCTGTTGAGGAGGGAAAGTCAACAAGATCAGGAAAATCCCTGAAAACGGGAAGTGAATTATGTGTGAAGATTTGGGGATTACTCCTTGGCTTCAAGAGGTCAGCTAGGTGGCACAGTGGACAGAATGTTGGGCCTTCAGTCAGCAAAGGAAGTGAAGAAGGAAAGGAAAGGGAAGGGAAGGGAAGGGAAGGGAAGGGAAGGGAAGGGAAAATGTTGGAGGGGATGTGAGAAAACACATCCCTCAGGAGATAGATGAAAGATGGGTAGGTAGATTAAGAAGTCATCAGAATAGAGATATTGGCTAATCCATGGGAATATTTTGATAACTATATGTGTTCAGTGATTTTTTGAGTTGTGCTTGACTTTGTGACCTCACTGGGGGATTTTCTTGGCAAAAATATTGGTGTGTTTTGCCATTTCCTTCTCTAGTTCATTTTATGGATGAGCAACTGAAAGGTTAAGTGACTTGCCCATGGTCACACAGATAGTGAGTATCTGAGGTCAGATTTGAACTCAGCAAGATGTCTTCCTGACTCCAGGCCCCATGTGGCACCTAGTAGATACTTAATAAACTCTTATTGACTGACTTTACTATCAGATCAATTTTACTAAAACACAGCTTGGACAAAATTTTTTAAAGCTCCAAAATAAATATTTGTCAAGAAGAAATATTTATTGGAAAGAAATCAATAGAGCTTATCTTTGAAATTTAATTAGTATTAATTATCTACAAAGTTAGTAGGAAAACAGTTAGATAAATCCTTAGATTATTTATAATCTGGAGGTGAGTACCTCAAATACTCTCATCCTTTTATAAGCCTCCAGGTCTCAGAACTCATCTCATCATGGCCCTGACCAGGAGGTATGACCAGTAACTCTTCATCTACCCTAGTGCTCTTTCCCTTCCTTCTTCACACAGGCAACCAGTCCAGGACCAAAGGCCTTCCTGCAATGAACTCTGAGCCACAGGTGACTTGGTTGAGGATTTAAGAGTGAACATCTCAAATATCCTCACCACTCTATAACCAGTCAGGTTCTCTCCCCACCCCCTCACCCTATTAGAATCTCAAATAGCCTGGACTGGACTGCAAAATAGGGAACAGAGTAAGGGAAGGTAATAAGCATTTTATATGGCATCTACTATGTGCTAGGACTGTGCCAAGTGCTTTTTATAAATATTATTTCATTTGATATTCACAACAATCCTGTAAAGTAGGTGCTATTATCCGCACTTTATCGTTAAGGAAACTGAGGCAAAGAGACTTTCTGTGACTTGCTCAACATCACACAGCTGTTAAGTCTTTGGGTCCAAATTTGAACTGAGTTCTTCCTCGCTCCAGGCCCAGTGCTCAATCCACTAGTCATATGAACACCCCCCTCTTTCCACCATTAGTTCAGGGATTGATAATCAAGCCAGTACTATCACTGAAGTATAAAGGATGTGGCTTCTCTCAAATTCCATGTAATAGACTTCTTAGGCTGAAGTTCCATTCCAAGGCTTCTAATTCACTTTCTATGTCAGTCCCATCCCCCAAGGCCCCAGTCACACTTTAATCTACCCTACTATCGAGCTCTCTGGAACTGCTATTTTATGGTTAACAGACTGTCTTTCATAAAAAACCCTGTGTCCTTCCTAAAATTCCTTTACTTACATTTTGTCAAATTTAATTTCTATATACGTGATATTTCTTCTCAACAGAAAGCAAGCTCATTGAGGTCGGGGATGACTTCATTTTAAAATTTGTTTCCCAAGCACTGAGCACAGTACCTCACACACAGTAGGCCTCTTAAATTTAAATTAATTGAAGACAAATATACAATACACATGAAAAGAACATAAGCCTATAAAATATTATCATTTATTGCTCTTTACTAACTACACTATTTAGACAGACCAATTAGTAACATGTATTAATCTAATTCAATAAATGATCATTGAACATTAATTACATTCTAAGCATGTTTAAGACCCAGTCTTTTCGCACAACAAACTGATGATTTTGAGGAGGAGACCAAGCATACACAGATGAAATGAGGAGAAGTATTATAACAAGCAAAGTCTACATAGCCCTGTAATTTCATGTTAATCAAAGCCATTCCACAACACATCAATATGTGAAGGACCTGTGATTTCCTTGGCATGGGAACTCATCTAAGACATCTCACCTTAGAAATTTGCCAGAGGCTCCAGCAGGTTAGGTGACTTACTCAGGGTCACACAGCTTACTCATGTCAGAGGCAGAATTTAAAACTAAGTAGACTCAATTCAGATCCAGCACTCTATCCACTGTGCCTGGCTGTATCTCATTAAGAACACACAGCACTTAAATACATGAAAAGTGCATAAAGTGAATAATAACATTGAGTAGTCCTTTTAGTTCTTCAGAATACATTCACATGATCCCTTTTGATGTTTATAACATTTCTGTGAGGTAGGTAGGTCAGGTACTCTCCATTTGATAGATGAAAAGCAGTAAGTCTGTGAATTTCTTAAAATCAAGCAGCTTGGCAGGATTGTGATCAAAAGTGGAAGGACCATATTCCCACAAGTTAATGTGGGTAGGGTGAGCAGTTCAACAAGGAAAGTTTCACTTGCTACCTAAGAAATTCCTGTAGGTTCCTGTAATAGCTCAGATGTGACACAGTATACTGGACTTTGCATAAAAATCATTGTGCCCATTTCTACTAGTCTAGTTAGCTATTCCACCTCATGCTGAGGTAATAGTTTTATATAGACCAGATGGAATTCTCTACTATAGTCTATTAGGCCTGGGTAAGAATACTGATTGATATAATGAGATGGGGATGTGGTGATAGCTATGCTAAAATACAAGGAAGCTTTTCTCCTGATAACGACCTCAAATTTAACTGGAACAACAATTACAAGGTAAAATGATCATCTAGTGCAAGTGACCTTTAAAACATATTATGATCATTATTTTAGTGTTAATTTGCATAATTGGTAGAGCCTGCAGTAACAATACTTGCACACCCTAATAGCTGCAGGAAACAATAAAGTTTGATTTTGTCTGAAACAAAATGCTAAAGGAAAAGTTGCCAATTTATCATTCTCTCTGGCATTTAATTTCACTCTGGGTTATCTACCCATGTGGAAGTCAGAGCACTCAAAATCTGATTCCTCTAAACTCAGAGAACTCATATTATTTCTTCTCTGAGAGCTGTGGCTGTCACTCCTCCTGAGCAGATTAGTCTTTCCTCCCTATTCCTCCCTCCCCCAGGAATCCCTTGAGTAGAACTTCAAAAGGCAGAAGTAACATATTTGACTTTTCATTCCCAACTAGGATAGTTAAGGGACTTTCATACTGCCCTTGACTCCATAAGCCCTCTAGCATGAGCTGGCAGAGAAATACACCTAATAAACTTAGTAAGAAAGCAGTCTCACTCCACTAGTCTAAATAATTTTCAAGCTTTCTAGGCTTTGGATAATATTGAGAAATTAATTTTTTGAGACAGAAAAAAAAATGCTCTGTCTCCCAAAGCACTAGCATAAGGCATATGAATGCAGCATATTCCTTATACTTAAAGACTAGTGCTTTTGATAGTTTCTACTGAACAAAATCACAAAGTTGACAAGATAATCAGAGCCTCTATGACAATGCCAGAAGAAAATTCAGGGATCTATAGATACTACTTTTACAGAAGTGTCCTGACATGTTTTTACCACAGGAGGGCAGCCATCTCTAAAAAACAAACGACTATTGTAGCATACTGCAGTTGTTTCCTAAGGCAGATTGCAGTGTATCTCAGAAATCTGTTGACTCCTTGTAAGAGTAATATTAAATAAGGCTCTCTCCCCTTCCACCTTCACATTCTTGGTGGATATTTATAAACTGAAGCAAGAGCAGGGTAAATAACTTCAGTAGAATTTTAGTTACCTTTTCTCCGTCCCCCCTCTATTTTAAGGAAAAAGAAAAAGAAACAGGTTATTTTAGCCAGGTAAAGTTTGTCATTATGAATTCTATCACAAGTAAACTCCTATTCTCTAAAGGCAGGCATGGTTACTGTGATTAAATGTTAAAGGTCCCCTGTCTGAAGACAGTGAGAAAGTCACCTAAAAGTGTTTCACTTTCAGATTTCCATACTACTCTTAGATTGGCACACTCAGGAAAAGGATTCTTACAGAGCAATACAAGGATTGAGCTGCAATAGATATACAGTAACATATAGAGAGCAAATGGGAAATTTGGTGTGGAGATTGACAATGAAGATATTCCATATTTTTATGCAGGATTGAAATGAGCTTTCCTAGGTTTCCTTATGGAGCCTGTAAAATGGTTTGTTCCATTAAAAAAAAAAACTTTGTCTTCATCTTTTTTGGGGGGGGATGTACTAGTAATAATCTTTTTTTTTCTTATTTTAAAGCTATGTATTGATTGAAATATAAATACAATTCACAGAGGGGATAAAACAAAAGTTAACTTGAGTTTAATATAGGAGAAGATATGTTTTACAAAGGAAAATTACAATTAAAAAAGATCTTGAGTCATACATCTCAGAATAGAACATGTCATTTCTTTCTAGTTTGTTGTAAAATTATTTGAATGAAGTCATTTAATTCGTTTAATAGCTTTTCTTATGTTCTGTAATGTAGTAATACTAGGTAGGGTCCCCCCCTTCTTGGTGACATTTATTTCTTCTTCCGTATTCCTAATGAGGGGCCCTCCCCCAAATGCCTTTTTTAACCTTCACACCTTTGGAAGCAGCAAATGCTTAATTCCCCCTCTGTGGGAATCTAATCCGATTTATGTAAGGGTAACCTCGAATTATTTTAGCTTCCCTGCCGAAAAAATAATACACACATATATAATAGATCATTGTTCAAATCTCTATCTGATCTGACTTTGCTCTACCTCTCCACTTGTAGGCGCAGGGGCTTACTAAATGAATACAGTTTTCACGGATTTGGCCTTCCCCAGCGTTAGCTTTTTCCCGACAACTTTAGTGAATGCCTAAACTATGCATGTCTTGCTGCCCATGTACTACAGAAAAGAAAGCATTTCTCCTGGGAGATCCAGGAATCTTGAGAGATGGTGATACTCCAGCACCAGACTCCCGGCCGCAGCAGCTCCTCGGGCCACTAAAGACTTGAGAGGAGAAGGCCAAGCTGGGGGGTAGGGAGGGAAGGGGGAGGAGGAAGAGGAGGAGAAGGAGAAGGAGGAGGGAGGAGAAGAAAGAAAGAAAGAAACTACATTCACATCTTTCCCGATTGGGGGCGAGAGAAGCGGGGCGGGGGAGGGGATTCTTCTAAACCTCAAACCGGAATCGTCTTGTTTGCCTGGATCACGCTGTGCATTATTTTACTGTCATCTGAGCAGCTAATCTCGTGCCGATGGGCTGCATGAGATAAGTTCCTTTAGCAAGCAGTGATTGCGGCCATAAAGATTAATAATAACCCCCCCCCCCCAATTCTCCCTCCCTACCCCTACTACCAAAAGAGAAGTGAAAAGAACAGAAAGCTGGAATACACACTCAGACACATAACATATCCACTGTATATAATCATGTATATATACATACATGTACGTATATTTAATGGGTTTTATGTATGTGTTTGTATATAATGTAAAAGATTTAAAGAGCACCCAAGACCTTACTGGCTCTTGTGTGTATGCTTTAGCTCGGAGGACAGATGTGACAGATGTGACTACTGGAAGGACAGTTGTGTCTGAATCGCCACTCTTCAAGGAAGTTGTACTTTGCCACTTCGTTCAGTTTTCCCAAACGCATCTGTATTGTGAAACTGAAAAACTGAAAGGGAAATAACGGGCCTGGGCCAGGTGGGGAACAAGGGAGTTACAGTATTCACTTCCAAAATCGCCTTGAGGAAGCTACAGCTTTTAAAAGCTTATTATTTTTATCATCATCATTATTTTAATAAACTTTCTTTTCTCCTTTAAGGACTGGGTATGGGTGCCCGTCAGCCCACCCCTTAGCCTAGCATTTCCCTCCCTCTCTCTCTAGACCCCACCCTATCAAAAGGTTCCATTCCTCTGGGCTATACCTTTCAGTTCCTTTTCTACCTTACAGATCTCGAGATCTGGAATGACTGAGAAAGGGAAAGACTGTGGGGTGGTTTGCTGTGAGGGCCTGGGAGGGAAAAGGAGGCGGCGTCCCCTTTAAAAGCAGGGACTGCGCTGCCACAGCGCCGCTGCAGCCGCCGCCGCTGCCGCCGCCGCTGCCGCTGCTGCTCCTGCCACAGCAGGAGTTTTCTCCTCTCTGCTCTCACTCCCTCCGGCGAGTCCCAGTTCCCACAGGCCGCCTGTGATTGGCAGAGAAGTCTCAAGCCCCCGAGGTCGTGACATCAGCAGCAGCCAAGAAACAAAAAGCATAAGGAGGCATCAAACCGCCTCAATCAATTTACAGCAAGAAGACAACACACACACGCGCGTAGAAGGAGGCTGGAAAATTGTGTGTGCACTCGAGAGAAACTCTAGAGTAAAGTGTCTTCTGTTACCCATCCCGAACTGCTTCGCCATTCAGGAACAGACTAAAGAGAAACAGGGAGGGGGAAAGAAGTATCCGGGGGGAAAAGTCGAAATTGAATGCCTTGGACCTGCAGTATCACACACCAGTCTGAAGCGGCCAAGTGCCCGTCTCTCCGTCTAGGGATGCAAAGCGCCCAGTTTTTAATTTGAAAAGAAGAAAACTTATTTTTCTCTGTAGATACATGATTCATCTCTACCTACTCACACAAAGGACAAGACAACTTGTTGATTGCCGTGGATGCAAGCAAAGGGGGAAAATTTTTAAGAAAAGGAAAACCACCAGCTTGGTTTGACTGGGACTGCCTGCTGACTAACCATCTGCTGAAAGTATGCTTCAGAGGCGGGCTGGACTTTGGAGATTTTCTATTTTCTGCTTAACAGCTGTAAGAGAGGCAAGTTTGGAGTAACACCAAGTGATGCGGAAAAAAAACACACCGAGAGCAGAAAACTCTCCTGCAGACGCCAGCCTTGCCGCCGCTGTTGCCTCTGCCGCTGCCACCCCTACTCAGACTAACCTCCCAGGACTCCCCTACAGGTACAACCCAGGCAATCGCAGCCCACCCTCCGCCGCAGGGATCCACCTCTGGGCACCTTTTTCTCAGAATGTGTCCCCAAAACGATGGGCGGCAGAGGAGCTAGAGAAGGGTCCGAGAGACGCAACTCCCCTCTTTTATCCGTCCCGGAGGAGAAGGCAGTCAGCGGGTGGTTTTTCCTAAGGACGACTTCAGAACTTTTTTTTCCCCTTCTCCCCCCTCCTCCCCCTCCTTCTCGCTGTTGTTATGTGTCAGCACTTGGCTGAGGACTTCTTGAACTCGCAGAGAAAATAACTACCCCCAAACCCCCTTCAAAACTGGTGGCTTTCCAACCGCGGGGAAAATTTATTTTCCTTTTACCCTCTCCCCATCCCGGACCCCCAGCTTCTCTTCCTGGAGACTCCGATCATCTCTGCTGCCCCCCAGGAAAGGGGGGGGCGCCTCGGCAGGCACCAGGGAGGAGGAACGGATACAAAAATCCAGCTTCAATCTCCACCGCCAGAGATTTTTCCATGTGGAGGCTGTTTCAATGGACGTGCCCCCGTGTGCTTCTTAGTCTATCGGCAGTCTCCTAAAGGTAGAGGAGTGATTCCCTGGGGGTGGGGAGGGTTCGCACCGCGAGGAGGGGGCGGGTGTGGGGTCCAGTGATGCTAGAGCTTTTCGCACCTATACTGACCCGCTTCCCAGTCGGTGACGGAGGCTCTGGGCCCACCTCCACTTGCCTTCAGCTACCCAAGCTCTACAGACACAAACTCCCTTCGTCCCTCCCTCCCCCGCCCGGCGGGCGCAGCTCGGCCGAAGGTAAACACCCTACAGTGCCCACGTGCAGCGCGGTCCCAGCTGCAGCTGGCTCCCGCTCCCCCACCCTTTTACACCGTCCCCCCTCCTTCCTTGGCGGCTCCACTCCAAGACAACTTGAAGTGCACTCCCTTTTCGCCCCTCCTTCCTTCGCCCCTTCCCTCCCCCTTGCAGGATATTTTATTATGGCTGTTAACACTTCGCTGATGATTTAAAAAAAAAAAAAACCTCTTAAAGAGGGTTGCCCCTCCGTTTCACCCGTTAGACTCCGAGCCCTTTCCCATTTCCAACCAGGTACCCTATCTCCCTGTTACGTATCTTTCTTGAGAATTTGCCTCCACCTCCCTGCGTGTTGGCCCTTTCCTGCTACTTATTTTGGGAAGAGAGAGGAAGATCTAGTTTCTAGAGATTATCAGAAGGACAAAGAAGTCAATTACCTCTCCTTTTTTCTCTTTTTTCTTTTCTTTTACTACTCTGACATGTGAAATAATAGAGAATCACCCCCACCCCTCAACTATCTAGACTTTTTTATAACGCTCCGAACGAGTTTGTGTACATACAATACTTTTTCCTTGAGGAAGGTCTGTGCTTTGTGTGTATAAAAGAAAGTGTTACAACCTACTTATAAAGTATGTGTATCTATACCCACATATATATGCATAGGCATATGTATGTATGTGTGCATGTATATATGTATACATATGTTTATGTATATATGGAAGTGGTTGTGCCCTGAATCACGTATATTCGTAAGTCATATATTATGAATGTAGCATTCCTGGAAGTAAAATACGGTGTGTGCGTATCAGGAAGTCATACGCATTGAGTGTGTTTTACAATACAGAGCGATATGCAGTGTGTTTACGTTGATGTATATGTGTTAAGAAATTATGTATGGCGGGTGTAAGGTTTCTAAAAACTTTTGTGCTGTGTGGTTTTGTGTCGCTGAGATGAGTACCTTATGTTGTTAGCATGAGCCACGGGAAATGGAGGCTATACATACATTTACCGAATGGCTATCTCCGCACCTCAGATGCCCTAGTTTGGCGAGCAAAGGGAATGGGAAACCTCTCCACCTAAATTTAGCACCAGTGTCCCCCTCCCTGGATCCCCCAAATACGATCTGCTCCCTCGCAGGCAGTTTTAAAGTCTAAGTTGAGGTCTCAGCAATCACTGGAGTTTCCGGGAGATTGTTGAAAGGTGGGGGCTGGAGGAGGGAAGGTGGTGGTAATCTAGAGAGTGGGCGGGGCGCGACCAGGGATGGCAGCCCCAGCTAGCACCCACTCCCCATTGCAGTCATGGCGCCCCTGCCCCCTAGAGGCGGGGGTAGGTGGAGGGAAGCTCCCTGGAGCCCGGAGATCTTGGGGAGGCGGCGGCCGGGACAACCTCCCCGGAACGGTGGCGCGGGTCGTGGCTGGGGCCAGATGCGGACTTGCTGGGCAACCTGGCAAGCCTGGGACAAGCGTGCCACCGGCGAGGGTCCCGGGCCGCCGGTGCGGTGCATCTGTCACGGAACTCCGGGACTCACCTCCATCCTTGCTTTTCTGCTGTCCGCCCCTATCCTTTCCCCCACCCCACCCACCCCACTCCCCAAACCCTCTCTGCAGGTTGACCATGGTTGCCGGGATCCGCTCTCTTCTAGCGCTGCTGCTTTACCAAGTCTTGCTGGGTAGTTCGGCCGGCCTTATCCCGGAGGTGGGCCGGAGGAAGTTCGCTGAATCCAGCCGCTCCACGCCGCAGCAGTCAGAAGAAATCTTGAGCGAGTTTGAGCTGCGGCTGCTCAGTATGTTCGGGCTGAAGCAGAGACCGAGCCCCAGCAAAAACGCGATCATCCCCCCCTACATGCTAGATCTCTACCGCCTGCATTCGGGCCAGCTTGGGGATCCCACCATGGACTACCAGCTGGAGAGAGCAACCAGCCGAGCTAATACTGTCAGAAGCTTCCACCATGAAGGTGAGGGACTGGGGAGGTAACTGGGCAGGAGAGAAGCATGAACAAGGATTCTCTCTGCGTCCTCAATAGCGCCTAGTAAGCGAGCCTTCCAGATGTGGGAGGCAGGTTGGTGGCTAAAAGTCGTGAAACCTGAGTTTAGGTCTTCGAGGTCCTCTGGCACAATTTACTAGCAACGTGACTTGAGACAAATCACTTCCCCATCTCAGTTTCCTTATCTATAAAATGGGTGGTGGGGGTGTGGGAAGACTAGATGATTGCTAAGATGCTTCTGGCTCTAACATTGTGATCTTGAGACATTCAGTAAACATTTGTTGATGGCAGTAAGACAAGAGCCAGGGAAACTTGCCTGTTCAGTTTTTTATTCGTGTGCTAGTGGAGGGAACAGAGATTCTCGCCCTCCCCCCCCCCCCAAGATTCAACATTGCCTCTGAACCTTTAGAGTTAAAAGGCAGTTGTGATGAACATTAATTGTTGCCCTCCCTTCTGCACCTCCCCCTTATTCCCTCTTAATGGACACACCAGAGAAGAAATGTGAAAAGTAGTGCATACTGACTAATACTGGGGGAAAGGAACGACAAAGGTCAAACTGCATCCCCTTAACCAGATCACTTTTTAATAAAGTAAATTTTAAAAAGTTTGCAAAAATTACATCCTTACATGAGTTTTTTTGGGACAGATTAAAAGATTACAAAAAGGGTTTTCTGTTGACACATTCATTCTAAATCTTCTTTTCATCCCATTTTTCATTTTCCCCTTCTGAAATCCAGTAGGAGAGATTTTCAGACCAAGTCCACCTAAAAAATCCCTACAAAAAACTCTTATTTTTAATGCTGCATACTCCCAGAAAGTCCTAATTTACAGTTGTTCTGGGATAGTTTGGAAGGTTTCTAATCCCAATCTAATCCCTGTGAGAGATCAGTTTAACAATCAATTGTATTGTTTCCACTGTGATTTTTTTGTCTTTTGCTTAAATCTGAGATAGCTTTAGTGTAGAAATAAGGGAATCTGAAGAATCCCGAAGATGAAAGCTTTGTACCAGCTGTCCCTTTAACTTAATATGGATCTAAATTTGCAAGTAATGTGATTTTTATGATAGTGGATGTACTTCTTTTTAGTTAAAAGCCCCAGAATGTCAGTATATTGATTACTGTCAAAATCTATAGCTTTTTTAAAAAAGAAACACAGCATTTACATTGTATTTAATTTCTTAAACAAGTCAAGTAGTGAAAATCTTATTAGAATGCTTTCATTTGGAAGATGCTTATAATTTAATTATAGCTAGATTCTATGTAGCTAGAATTTATATAACACTTTAAGGTTTTCAAAATGCTCTACAGATAACTCATTTTATCTTCACAATAGCACTGTGAAGTAGATACCATTTTAATCTCTAATTTTAGAGATGTTTTAATATCAGCCAAGGGGTATGGTATTCCTTAATTCTAATTGAATGAAGTTCTGGAATAAGATAGGCAAACCTGTATTCCAAGATATCAATTTCTAAGGAGTTAAATTGAGAGGATTAGGGCACAGGGGGTAAAAGAATGGGATACTGACCCATGTAGCTCCTTTTGGGAGTTGCTTTTTCCTGCTGATGAGTGCTGTTAGAAAATATAATAGTAATAGCCTGCCCCCAGTTATAAACATAAGTCAGAAGTATCAACCATCAGATATTTTCTCACAGCATCGAGGAAGACTTTTATTGGTTAAAATCCTTGTTCTCTGATTATTGGGTCCCAAAACAAGCAAAAGAAGAAAAACACCTTCTTACATTCAGACATCCACATCAAGAAGGGAAAATCTTGACTTCATAGTCACTTTCATTTTTAAGCTCACTTCTCAGGCATGTGAACTTTGGTACCCAGGACAATAAGATCTAATTCAAATTCTTCAGTATTTAGTAACTGAAAATTCTGAAAGGCTTTGTTGATTTTTGCTGTAATGTCACTGTTAGCATAGCTATGACCCTTGTCACCAAATTCTTGGGACCATTGAAATTCTATACCTCCCTCTCTTGTTCACCTGATATTGACTGGGATTTTAAGAGCAAGGAAGTGACAAGAATGGATATTTTGATATCTCCTTTGGAAATAGGCAGTTTAATATGGAAACTTCAACTTAATCAAAACTAAAAAGGTTATGTATCTTATTTAATGTTGAGGTCATTCAAGTTGTACATAATGTCTTAAAGGAGATGCCATTTGGATACACATTTACCATCATAGCTCTTGGTTAAAAGGAACCTCACTGGCAATCTAATCCATCCCCTCATTTTTCAGGTTAGGAAATAGAGGCTTAAGGAAAAATGAATGCCTTCCCTAGGTTCAAACAGACAGTAGACATTAGGGGAAGGTTTTGAACATAGGTTCTCTGACTTTAGAGCCAATGCTCTTCCAATGACCCAAGCTGCTTCCCACAAACATATGTAAACTTAAGTGAGTTTGACTTTCTTTTTTTTCATCACTTTGTTTCCCCAGGAAAGCTTGATCAATTTTAGTTAAGCTATAAACCATTGTCCAGTGATTTCAAACTGTTGGTAAGCCCATCTGGGGCTTTCTTGGAAAAGCAGTTTCCTTCTCCAGCTCATTTTATAGATGAGGAAACTAAGGCCAACAGGATTACATGAGCTGCCTGAGGTCACGCAACTAGTAAGTGTCTGAGGCTATATTTGAACTCAGGTCCTCCTGACTGCAGGTCTGGTGCTCTATCCATTGCATCACCTAGCTGCCCTCAAGTAAGTTGCTTCTACCCAAGTAAGATAGATTGCCTTGCCCGTGTAGAATTGACTCTTATCTATCAAATTCATAGATTGCATGTCAAAAAGGATGGGGCAGTGAAAAAAATTATCAGATTATCTTGACCTGGTTTAGATAAGGAATTGAAATACTCATGCACAGGCTGTTTCCATATCAAATGTGATGGAAACTCATGAATATTTCTATCTTTTTGGAAATCTGGATATTTTATTTATTACAACTTTGTCAAGGCTGAGTCATCATTCTTTGAAATGGTACTTGATACTTACTGTTACAAGTATGTCAGTGGCCTTTGCACTGTACATAGCAATAAATGAAAATATATTGGAACTCGGCCATCATACTCTTTACTAGAGGACAAAATACTAGAGGACAAAATTCAGTGTTTGGATACCATTAAAGCTTGTTTATTTATGGAAGGACCAAAAGTTTCTTAGAATAGAAGCAATCATTGATTTCATTAGTTTATAGCCTGAAATCCTAAGGAAAGCATTGCATGTGGCTCCAGAATAATTATGGCAAGGCAGAAATGTCATTTTTGTAGCTCTTTCACTCATTATAAGGCTAATCTAGATCATGTGTTAGGAAATCTTAAATCACTGTTATCAGTTACCTTGTCTTCTGTTTAACTCAGTGAAGTCCTGTCTGTGCTATTTTGTGTGTGTGTGTGTGTGTGTGTGTGTTGTACAATCATTTGTGTCCTGATTTCAAAGGAAAGAAAGTGCTACATTCTTGTTAAAGTTCTTCTTTGAACTTGGGAAGGCTTGAGCTTTGAACATTAGCTCTTCTATGTGAGAAGAGCATTTAAAATTCCTTATGTAGATAAGCCACTTGCATTTTTACAAGCAGGTTTTCAGATGCTCCCAGGTTTGTCAGTTCTGTTAAACCTACAAGGTTTGCTCCATGCTTTGTTGTGGAATGTTGGATAGACAAGAAAAATGTGAGATACCTCATAGTCTTTACATAAGCTTCAAGGACCATGACCCATCTTCTGGTTAGAACCATCCTTCCCCCCCTCGCTTCCCTCCCCCATGATGATAGAAACTTTAAAATTCAGGTAAAATCTTATTAAATCTTGAAATTCTCTGTATTACCATCACTCCCAATTCCAGGACTCAACAAGTGGCCTTAGTAGTAATGTTACTTAGAGATTCAAGCTGTATTTGACCCAAAAGAATTTCTGAACTGGTATTCACTTATATATTCGATCTTGAATGATTGTTCTCTAATATATATATATATATGGCTAATCCCAATACAAGTTCTATTTTGAGATGTCACATAGCATGGAGGTTGCCTTGGGTTCTCTTCTTTGCTAGGAGAAGCACTAGCTCAATCAAGCTTAATATAATATAAAATTTGGTACAAGTAATGGAAGCCAGTTGTCCAAAGACCAGTTTGGCTTTAAATTCAGAGAGTTTCATCTCTAGGTTGGCTACAAGGCAATGAATTTTTCAGCCACAGAAAAGCCTCAAAGACTTTCATCTTCTAAGAGATAGTGGTCTGGTTTGGAATCCACACTGACAAAATCATGCATCACTGAAGACTAACATATGAGCCCTCAAGCAAAATGTTCTATCTTGTGAGCACTTTGAGAGTAGGGATAGATTTATCTTAGTATCCTCTGAAATATCTGTTCTCTTTTTCACACAGTAGTATCACTAAAGACCTCTAGAAGAGATCTTTTTATCTATCATTTTATCCAGGGGTTCTTGACTTGGGGTCCATGGATGGATTTCAGGGGGTTCATAAACTCAAATGAGAAAAATATTTTTATATTCCAATATAATTGGTTCTTTTTGTGTTTTATTTTATGAATTTAAAAAAATATATTATTTTAAGCAATCCAAGCACTTTCAGATTTTCAAGGGAGTCCATGGCACAGAAAGGTTAAGAAGCTCTGACTTAGTCCAAGTCTTTCATTTTACAGACAAGAAAACTGAATCTCAAGATCTAAAGTTGCCTCCGATAGTTAGTGACAGAACCAGGTTCCAGGCTCTGAGTCTTGTGACTTCTCTGAATGAATGACTGAATTGTTGAAGAAAGTAAAGTAAGAGGACAATCACTATGAAATTGATTTTCCGTTAGTCTTGAGGTGGTAGGATTTTCCACCTCATACATGGAGTGCCATAGCTATGTCCTATAAATTCTATCTTCTTGCCCCTATCTTATTCAGGTGACAATATGATGCATTGATTTGTTTCAGAAGTAGAAGAAAATACACATTAGGGTAGGTGGGAGTGTTATTAATAACAGTGGATTTTTTTTTCTCTTTGTGATAATGGCATCATCTTGTTGGGGGAAGGGAATATAATTTCTCTGTTACCATCTCTATCATTTTTCTGTTTTTTTTTTTAATGAGTTTTTTCTCATTTTAAAAATCCTGGGCATGCTACCTTTCTTTGCCTTTTTTGAAGAAGAGTTCTTAGATTCTTCCCTATTTTTATTTCTACCTTGTGTGATGTCAGAAATGTCAGAGCAGTGATTCTAACCTTAGTTTAAGCTGAACTTCATGCTATCTGCAGTTTTGGAGTTTTATGAAATTTTCAAAAGAAAATTCATTGTAATTTCACCTTGGGAAACATCTTTTCAAATTTTATGGTAGTACTTTTAAGTGGGAGAGCTATCAAATCAAATAAGTGATGCTTAGGCATCACTCTTTCAGAGCTACAGGTCACCTGTGCTGTGCTATCCCTTTTACTACCTTTGTGACCATTAGCAAGCCTTTAACCTATTTGGACTTCTATCTTTATATGAAAAATTTATATCAGGACTTCTTCTTAACTTTTTTTAGTATCATGGCCCCCTTTGGCAATCTGATGATACCTAGGTATCCTTTCTCAGAATCATGTTTTAAATGCATATAATATGCAAAATTATAAGGGAAATTCAGTAATTAAATATATACACAAACATATATAAAATTTTGTTGTTCCATAGCTTTTCATGTCTCACTCTTTACTACCCCATTTGGGGTTTTCTTGGCACAGATACCAGAGTAGTTTGCCATTTCCTTCTGTAGCTCATTGTATAGATGAGGAAACTGAGGCAAACAGAGTCATTAAGTGATTTAGTCAGGATCACATACGTAGTAAGTGCCTGAGACTGGATTTAAACTGAGGATTTAAACTGGATTTAAACTGGAATTCCTGATTCCGGTGTCAGCACTCTATCTACTGCACCATCTAGCTACCCTGTATATAACTCACTCTCTCTCTCCCTCCCTCTCCTTCTCTCTCTCTCTTTCTCTCTCTTTCTCTCTCCCTCCTTTCTTCCCTCCCTCACTTTATTTCATGGGTCCCAGGTAAGGACTGCAGTCCTAGATGATCCCTGAGGTCACTCTGAACTCTAAATCTGTGTTCCTGAGTAGTAGTGTTTAATAAAATTATTGATATTTCTGAATATTTTTGGAACTACTGAACTGATTTTACATGAAAAGCTTTTTACTATTTTTCTAATTTTGGGAAAGAGGCAGCAAAGTATAACAGCTAGAGGGACAGTCATGAAATGAGGAAGACCTGTGTTCAATCCTGCTTTCTTACACATCCTTTTGGTGTGACACTGGACAGATCATTTAACCTCTCAAGGCCTCATGCAATTCTATACATCACTGACCTTTTTGCAGATCAGCAGTGATGAAAGGATGAAATCTTATACTGAAGAAATCATAGGTCCACATCAAAATAAGTAAATAAAATAAAGTTGGGTCTGAATCTGTCATGTGGTTATTATAATGTTCAACTCTTTACATGTTATTCTGTGTCCTCATTTATTTGTTCCCATAGCTATTTAGTTCATACTGACAAATTTCCTGTTTCCGATCCTTGGTCCATGACCTCTTGGTATTAGCTCCTACCTTAGATTTCTTGCCTTTTGTTTTATCTTTTTTGCCTTTTATTTTATCTTCCCTTGTCAGAGAAAGGGAATAAAATTAGGTATATATTACCTCAAAATCTGAATGGACATTCAAAAGTCTAGTCGTATCATTTGGTGTGTTCAGATAAGTGAATGCTGACCATGTTGTAGATAATCTATTGAATTTTTCATTGTAGTTTGGATGCTGAGTGGCACAGTTATAAAGTCCTACTATTTTTCTCTTTACTTTCCTTACTTTCCACAAGCAAGGATGCTGCCCAAGCAAGTGTTACCAGGTTCAGGTGCCCTAAAATTCTGCTACCTCAAGAAAGATACTTTACAGTGTTGTAAGCAACGTCTAAGTCTCCATATTTTGTGCCTAATACCTACTGAGAAATACCCATGAATAGAGAGCTAGCCTCAGAGGTAAGAAGACATGGTGGCTTATGTCCTACATGAGAAACATGCTGGTTGTGTTACCCAAGGGCACATCACAATCTCTCAGGGCTGCAGGTAGCTCCCTAAAAGTATTAAGGTACAAAGAAAGTGCTGACCTGCCTTGGTAGAGTGAGTTTCCTCATCTTGGAATTCCCTGTATCAATGACATCACAGGTCTCCTCCCTCTCTCTGTCTGCTTCAGCTGAAACTTCTAGACTTTTATTTTCTGCTCTGCATGGACAGCAATGAAAAGTAGGTTTGAGCAAAAGTGGTGGGTCATGTGATATGACTTTTTAGAATTTGTTTTTTTAAATTTACTTTTGCAGAAAATGTGCCCTAGTAGTCACTTAGCCAATAGGCAGACAGAAAATGGGTTCATTTTTGTTTTTGCTTTTGAGTTGTTTCGTTTGTTCCTCCAATTTAAAAAGAACAAGAGGTCTTATTGGTTTTTTGCTATACTATTGTACGTTTTTCTCCTTATTTACCTGTACTAATATATCTAAGTCTTGTGCCTCCTGAAGGTCTGGAAATGGCCCTGAATTATTAGAGTCTATTTCAACAGGACACTATTTCTTTTGGCCACAATAACTCATAAAAATGTGTAAGCACTGGAAGGGATTTCCACCTACCCCCTACACCATGTACTGATCTGCACCAGTATATGGGATACTCATACTAATGAAATCCAGTATTTTTTTTTAAATCAAAGCAAGAAATATTCAACTTAAATTCTGTTTGTCTTATTATTGTCTTCCTCCCTCCCTCCCTCCTTTCCTTCTTCCATTTTTACCTTCCTCCCTTCTCTGTCTCCCTTTTTGCCTCTCTCCCTCCTTCCTTTTTTCCATCCCTCCTTCCCTCCCTTCCTTCCTTCTTTCCTTCCTTCTTCCCTCACTGTATATTTCATTCATGTATTCTTTCCTTTCACATGTTTGGGATTTCTCTTTCCCATTCTTCCTGCCACAGTTTTTCCAGTTACCCCTACTGTGCCTTTGCTACCCCACTTTCCCTTTGATTTTGTTTTTCTTGCTGCTTCTCAGAACCTTTCTTTTTGGACCTTGTTTTGGTCTTTCTGACCCTTAAGAAGTGATTCACTCCCTTCCCTTGAAGTCTTTTGCGGGGGAAGATATTTCCTTCTATATTCCATAGTAAAATGAAATGTCGTAAGAGTTGTGTCCTTCCCTCCTTGGGTCAGATTCCCCCAACCTTCTCAAGTCAAAAGGAAGTGTGATAATACTTTATATGTAGTCATATTAGGGGAACTGAGGGTGAAGGAAGAAGTAGGTAGTTAATATACATGCAAATGGTTAGACATTTTTCTCCCACCTTTCTCTAGAAGTTCTTGATACCCAATATGTGTAGAAGTTAGCTGAGTGTTAAGGTTTAAATGCAGAAGATGGAGAAAGGGGAGGCTAAAGCATTGTCGCTCATGAAAGTTTTAGTTCGAAATATGTAGTGCAGTCATCCTAATGGTAATAACATTTAGCAATGGGAGTGTGTTGGCATAAGCATAGAGAATGTTGATTGGTTTCCAAAGAATCTAATCAGCAGATTTAGGTGGATTGACCTATACAGATTGCAGAAAGCCTGGGATAATTTTTCTTGGATGGATATTCCTCAATGCAAGCAAAGGAGTTTTCTGTACTATCCCCCTGGCATGTGTCTCCTCATCTGCTGACCGTGGTTCAAAATGCTTGCTTTTTTGCCAAGATGTCATCTACATTGTTGTTCATTCATTTGGTTTCTGAAAAATTAAAATTAGCTTTGACTTTTTAAAAGTCAAAACTGAATTGTTCCTTAGCAAAAATACTCACATAAATAGAAAAATTACGCCCCCCCCCCCCAATCTTACTCTTTAAACTAAAAACAGAAGCAAAATAATGAAGAGGAATGTCTCTCTTTTGCCGATACACAAGTACTACCTTTGGAATGGTGGCCTGGTCAGTTTCTATGTCATCAGGTCTCTTTCCAAAGGCATCTGGATTTTGTAATGGACTTATTGCTATTAGTCTTCAATAGTTAGCCATAAAAAGAAAGAAAAAAAAAGGAAGGATGGATGAGTGGAAGGAAGGAAGGAAGGAAGGAAGGAAGGAAGGAAGGAAGGAAGGAAGGAAGGAAGGAAGGAAGGAAGAAAAATGTACTCTCTGCTTGTTATGACATGAAACACATGTTCCTAGATTTTTAATATAGTTGGTATCCTTAACTAAGTGGCTATAATTGAAGATCAGTGATCATTTTATCTTTTAGGGAACTTTAAAATGAAGAAGGAAGCATAATTAAATCATAATCTTATGTATCAGTTTGTTCCTTGTGAGATAGCAAACTCTCAAAGTCACTTACATAGGATACATCATAAATGGAAAAAGAAACAAACTTGCATGCCTGGTTGATCTGAATAGTATTCATTGCAGCATTCTCCAGGGTGCAGCCCATGAATTCCCTTCTACCATATTTTCTTCAGGAGCCATAGGCCTTTCTTGAAATTATCTAAATTTCAGTGAGTTTTTCTCATTGTGAATATTTTATTACTGAAACTTTAGGAGGAAAACCTTCATGGTTTTGAGTCTTATTTATAGTAGAATTGTGTAGATGTTGTGTTTTAATACCCTTTCCAGAAACACACACATGTATATATGCATACATACATGTGGTACACATGCATAGCCAAGGTATTTTCCTCCAGAAAGTATCTGAAAAGTAACCTGGCTTTTGGGGGTCATGTAAAGGTCATAGGAAAGACTACAGATGGGAAGCTATTTCTCTTGATATTGTTTGGACCTAATTACCATAGTATCCTAGTACCACCCATGCGTTTCCCCCGAAGAAGGAGATTCATATAAATGCCCTTGTCTATGGACTATTGAATGAAATAGTAGGGTGTGCTTCGTAAAATATCATCACAGATGTTAAGTTCATGGTCTTTAATTAGGACACTGAAATCTGTATATCAAGATTTGTAAATCATCTAAATTGTAGAGTAATGTTTTGGAATAGAGCTTAAGGGATTGACATTAAAGACGTATTTTTTTTTAAGAAATGCAATAATTTCCGTAAATCCTCAGTCAGTTTTAATCATTCTCATTAGACCTCTGCTAACTACAGTGCTAAAGTTTTTTTGCTAAAGTCCTTGAATTCCAAAGTAATGCTTCATAGTTCTTTCCCCGTTATTATAACCACCTGGAATGCAGTACTCCAGTATTGGATCAAAAGCATGATAGGGAATTGTATTTTTGGTTCTTACTGTACATGTTCATGTAAACAAACACGTAGACAAGAAAAACTTTTTTCTTAAAAAATTTCTAATCTCTTCCAGTTGCTGAATTTCAAAGTTTAAATAGAAAAAAAATTTCTATTCCAGTTGTCACTATTTGTCTCAATTACTGATGGATTTTTTTGTTTTTGTTTTTTCTTTTTTGCAACCAAACCAGAATCTTTGGAAAAGCTACCAGAAACAAATGGGAAAACAGTCCGGCGTTTCTTCTTTAATTTAACTTCCATCCCCAATGAGGAGTCCATCACCTCAGCTGAACTTAAAGTTTTTCGGGAGCAGGTGCAGGAAGCTTTTAAAAATAACAGTAATCACCATCATCGTATTAATATTTATGAAATTATAAAGCCAGCAACATCCATCTCTGAATACCCCATCACAAGACTGTTGGACACAAGGTTGGTAAATCATAATGCAAGCAAATGGGAAAACTTTGATGTCACACCCGCTGTGATGAGGTGGATTGCACAGGGACAGACAAATCATGGATTTGTGGTAGAAGTGGTTCACTTGGATGATGATAGAGCGGTCTCCAAGAGACATGTAAGGATTAGTAGGTCTTTGCATCAGGACGATCACAGCTGGTCACAGATAAGACCGTTACTAGTAACTTTTGGCCATGATGGCAAAGGACATCCTCTCCACAAAAGAGAAAAGCGTCAAGCGAAACATAAACAGCGGAAACGGCTCAAGTCCAGTTGCAAGCGACATCCTTTATATGTAGACTTCAGTGATGTGGGGTGGAATGACTGGATTGTTGCCCCACCAGGGTATCATGCCTTTTACTGCCATGGGGAATGCCCATTTCCATTGGCTGATCACCTGAACTCAACAAATCATGCCATTGTTCAGACTTTGGTCAATTCAGTTAACTCCAAAATCCCCAAGGCATGCTGTGTACCAACAGAACTCAGTGCTATCTCCATGCTCTACCTTGATGAAAATGAAAAAGTCGTGTTAAAGAATTATCAAGATATGGTTGTGGAGGGATGTGGGTGTCGTTAGCACAGCAGAATTTTTAAAAATATATATTAGACAAAAGCAAAAAAAAAATACAAGTTGACACTTTAATATTTCCCAATGAAGACTTTATTTATGTAATGAAATGAAAAAAAAAACACAGCTATTTTGAAAATATATTTATGTCTACAAAAAGTTGGGAAAACAAATATTTTAATCAGAGAATTATTCCTTAAAGATTTTAAATGTATTTTAGTTGTACATTTTATATGGGTTCAACCCCAGCACATGAAGTATAATGGTCAGATTCTTATTTTGTATTTATTACTATTATAACCACTTTTTAGAAAAATAGCTAATTTGTATTTATATATAATCAAAAGAAATATAGGGTTTGTACATAATTTTCCAAAATTGTAGCTGTTTCAGTTGTGTGTATTTAAGTTGAAAAGTATACATGGAAGGTTACTATGGCAAAGTGCATAGCACATTTGCTTTTTGCAGTGCTACTGTTAAGGTCACAAGTTCAAGTCCAGAAAAAAAAAGTGGATAATCCACTCTGCTGACTTTCAAGATTATTATATTGTACAATTCTCAGGAATGTTGCAGGGTGGGCTGTCCAATCCATGAGAACTGGCATCTTCGTTAGGCGGAATCTTTGGATAAGAACCAGACATTGCTGATTTAATAGAAATACTGAACTTCCCAACTAATTTGCAGAGCGATTACAGCAGGGCCAATCGAAACCTTTAGTAAAATGTTTGAACTTATAGGAAAGTGAATGATGGCTTTTTATTCTTCTTTCCTTAACTAGTAACCCCTTTAAATAGCTGTCCTGGCCAAAGCATTAAATAAAATATAAGAGTTCTTCATTATTAATATTGTAGTCACGTATATTTAAAACTGATTTCTTTTGGCCCTTGTCTTAACAGATGGGAGTGAGGTTTTTTTTAAACCTCAGATGGGAGCTTATTAAACTAAAGTGATCCCTGTCTTCAAATTTTGCCCCGAGTAAAACAAAATATTGTCATCCATGGTTTCTGTCTACCCCGGTGCTGTCTGTCAAATTCACTTGCTTTTCTTTCTAAGGTTCTATGTTTGAACGCATTTTCCAAATGTTAAACCTATTTCAGATAATAAATATTGGAACTCTGACATTTCATTCTACAAAGTCCAATCTGTGAAAGAAAATGGTGCATTTATACAGCATTCACAATGCTACCTTGTGTTTGCATTTCTGCTTCTGAAATCCTTCATTTAAAAGGGAGTAAAAAAGTCCAAGGGATTACTTCAAATTTGCTAGTAAGATGCCGAACAAACTTATACTTGCACCAAAGGAATTTTTTTTTCATTTACAAATTTAATCAATTTTTTTTTACTGTAAAAGAAGTTTAAGACCAAATGACCTATCAAAACAGGCTAAAATCTGGACAATATGGAATGAGGGTTCAGAAATTATATCTCATGCAGTACTGATAGAACTAACAGGATTTTAGAAAAGGAAAGATTCTGAATGCTGCTTCTTCAGTAATCTCTATGTGCACATAAGTAACAACAGAATAAGAGAAAGACGTGGTCTTTCCAGTCAAGGAACCTGGGAATTACCTTGCTATTTACATGAAAATGTTCAAGAGCTCTGGCATGTCAAATCCACTGAACTGTATTCATATTAGATCCTGATAGAACTAGAAAAAAATCCATCCCTAGATTTCTATTTTTCTCTAGTCTGGGAATTGATTTTTTTAAATGTTCTGTGGTGCAATTGACAGTTATATTTAGATTCATGGATCTGGATTCAAGGTCCATAATGTTATTTAGTAGTTCTTAGAATATGTCTAATCTCTTCAATGTCATGAAGAGTGGGCAGTTTTAAATTCAATACTGGTCATTTTCCATCTTGCAATTTAGCTCTCTTGTTCCTATCAGCAAACTTGGATAAAGACATCAATTATTACTGGTGAATTCATGATATTATCATTACTGTTATTATTTTTACTGGTCATTTTATGCTTTAGAAAACACTTTGAGGAATTGGATATGATTGCAGTCAGGTAGTAAAAGGCTATGTCGAGTGAAGAGCACTTGAAGGAAATGTTCATGTTTAGTCAGACTCTTGCCAGACTAAAGGCTTAGGACATGATAGCTCCCTTTGAGAACTGACAGATTATGCTTATTCTGCCTGCCCTCAGAGAGCAGAGCTAAGAGCCATAAGTGAAAGTTTCAAAGAGGTAAAGTGGACTTGACAATTAGCCTTATCCATAAGTAAAATAGGCTGCCTTAGGAAGCAGTGTTTTTCATTGCTAGAAAGCTTTCAGCAAAGTTTGGGTGGCCATTTATTGAGCACATTGCAGGAGAGATTCTGGTCCAGGCAGGGTTGATCTTTCTGACTCCTAAGGTCATTTCCAGTGCTGAGAGACTTTGATTCTTTAAGTTGTTACTTTTTTCACTGTGACATTAGCAAAGAGGACTTACAACCCCCCACATTATTGTGCCTTATGGCTTTCTTTAAAAAAAAAATCTTTCTTCCCTCTTGTTTCACGTGTTCACAAATTACCTGGTAGAGGGTATGAGGCCTCAGGTTAGATGCTAAATTTTTTTCTAGAAGAATTTCATCTTTTCCTTTTTCTTGTGAATTCCCATGTATGTGCATTAGGATTCGTAAGAATATAACACAAAATCATGGTAAGAAAAATGTCTGTGACTATATATTCATTCATTCTATATTCTTTATATAAGCATAGATATGTGTGTATGTGTATATACACACATGTACATTGAGTAAATCCTATGTGGAGAATTTATGGAAAACCATGGACAAAAATTGTGAAGTATGAAACTGTGTGGTAAGAGGCTGAGATCTTTAATAACACGGAGTTCCTTCACTGATAAAATCAAGGGATGTATGTAAAAATGTTTGTCAATTTATGGTATCAACTTTGTATTGTTTTTTAGAGGTGCCTACCAAATAGGTCCTATTGGCTTGATGATATAAAAAATTGACAGGCAGAATATTTTTTTTTGCTTGGTTTCAGATATTTTGTACAATTTGTAGGCCCTTCCCACCCCCCACACCCTTCTTCCCATCCCTCTGACACACCCCCCACACCTGAGATAAAGGAGTATTTCGTTTTTCTTTTTCTTCACATACAAAATCCTCAGGCATAGAGAGTGTTAAGTACATTCCAAGAGCTATAACTAACTCCATGGCCATCGATGTGGCTTTACACATCAATCATAAATCTGTAGGATATTTTGAATTCTTCAAGCATTAACCTGCCAGCAATTGCAATATGTGCCTTTTGCTAATATGTGAGGCCCAAATAGTAGTAGGTTCCCAAATTTTCTGCCGTGGATCTCCTTTCATTACTGATTGAATTTTGTGGATTCCTTGTCTGGTTAAGTACTTTTCTCCTTCCCCTTGAGTCTCCTAGTCATTGTATCTTGACTCTTATGGCATCTCCAGACCTCTATTCCTTTCCTCCCCCGCCTCCCTTGAGAAGAACTACCAGTCCCAGCTTCTGTTTCAGCATAATATCTACTCCAGCTTCTACTTTAGGTTGTGTCTCAGTAGAAAAAATAAAGTCAAGCAATTATCCGTATGGGCAGATAATATAAAGATTCTATTTGGATAATATAGATGTAAACAACCATATTTTTTTTTCCCTTAATAAGAGAGGGAGAATAATAGCATGGGTTGTTGAGCACTTATTATATGGAAACTGGCAGTGTATTAATTGCAATACCCCTTTAGAGATATATGGCCTAATTTGCCATCCTAACTTGTACAAATCAAAGCAGTAGTAGATGATCCCCATATCATTTAATATTGCTTTACAATGTCTTGTGATAATTTTTGCACTAGATTTACCTTCCTTATTGTTTTAGAGAATGTCAGTCATTTTAAATGTTAGTCTGAGCATAACCACATGCAGTTCTTATATACAAATATACACATGTATACATAGTTATATGTATAAGTAAATAAGCATACATATTTTAAAGTCCATGAGTAATCTGAGAATATAAATTTTATATATATATATATACATATACACATTCGTTTTTAAAGAACTTGAAGAAAATTGATCACAAATAATTGCATTAGATAATTGTCTCATCTCCTTCCTTTATAAAAACCTTACTTCAAGGATTCAGTTTTGTTGGTCAAGGTAATCCTCTCTGTAGGTATGCAGCGTGAACCTAAATGGTTTTTGGAGAGTTCCTACAGTGGAAAGATTAATCATCAACCTCATGAAGAGGTTCTCTGTACTTACAGGCAGGTCCTCATGATAAAAATACAGTCCATCTCCAGGTCCAGGCTTAAAAAGCTTTCTAGTTTTGTAGGATCTGCCAGAGATTGTTTCCCACTGTCATAACCTACATTACTTTCTATCAGGATGAGACCCTGGACTAGGCTTTACTGGTGAAGATACATCCTTATTCTCCCCTAAACTAGAATTTCTTTTCTTCTGGTAGCACTGTTGAACCCCTTTGTGCCTTTTCCTCCTTTCCCTTCCCCTTCCCCTCCTCCCCCAATTTCTATCCTTAAAGTTCATCTTAAGCTATCTTGGAATTTTTGTGCCACATTTTTGGGAAACATCCTATAAACTTTTTTCAGTTCTGACTGAACTGGATTTACATACTTTAGAATTTAACAGCACTTGATATACCCAGCCCTCCTTTTCTTTCTCTATCTATTTAAGTGATGCCCTCAAATATTTTCAAAGGCATTTTCCCCCTAGAGGATGACTGGCAATTTTGTGTTCTAGCCACCCACCCTCAGACATGAAAACACTCAGTTGCTTATCTTGTAAAATCAGCTTTGTTGCTTGCTTGGGCTTGTACTTCAGCCAGTTTCGCAAAATACATGTCAGTACATCTCTGTGGAGAGAGGAGCAGGTGCAAGTCTTTACTGTATACTTTTTTTTAAGTTTAACACTCAAGTTAGCCTCAGTGAACTGATTCTATGTGATCCTGATGCCAGACATTTGAGTGAAAAGGGTTTTTTTTTTTTCTTTTGATGGAGGCAAATAGAAGTCATACTTTGAAGCATTTGTTTATCCGAAAATTGAGGCCAGAATTTAGTAACAACATTCTATGGCTGCTCACTGTGTGTGTGTAGCACCAATGAGAGCCTAAGGGTTGACATGAAGCTTCTGAAACAGGTAATAGATGTTTGAAAAGTCTTTCTTTGCAGGGCTTGATGCCACATTGGCTTAGAAAACATGGGCAAGTACTTTAGAATATATTAACTTTCCTCTGAAGCAGCAGTAGAATTGGATTTCCTGGTTAGAGTGGAATGAGAATAGGGATGAAGGGGGATGGGAACGGGATTCAAAAGACTGGAATTTTAGTTCTATCACTAATTGTATAACTCTGGGGCAAATCACTTAACCCCTCTGTGTTTAAGTTACCTCCTCTGTGGAATGAGGAGACTGGACTAATTGATGTCTAAGGTCGCTTCCAGCTCTAACATTCTCTTATTTCTGAAAAAATGTGAAGATTTAGAGACATAATTTTCTATTCCTATTTATCTCTCATGCCCTTTTTGAAACTGCTACATCTTTCATTTGAAAGGAAACAAAATCCGCATCCGCAGATTTCTCTTATTTCAATAAAAGCCAAAGGACTCACATCCTCTAATGGGTAATTGAATAACACATTCATTTGATCATGTGCGGTTATCAAACATCTTAAGTACTGGGTAGAATGACTTTTTTTAAAAAATTCAGATTTGTCATTTAATTGATCACAAATAAACCCTGGAACTCCTACCGATGTACTTAGTACTATACTAGCTATTAGCATTGATGGCATATTGAAAATGTCAGGTCAGGTACACAGCTCACCTTTGGCTTCCGTCCCCTTGCCCTGCTTGCTGAAGGTCTTTTATTCTTCATTAGTTCTGATGAAGTCTATATGAAAGCTACTGATTTACTTGGGGCATTAAGGACCAGGACTTCATCTGGACTATATTTACACTGGAACCACTTTGCCACACCACTAGGAGAGAATAATTATTGAACTATTTTACTGTACAACTATTTCTAAATTGTTGATTTTTTATTGATTTCAGGAGGCAGCTAATTGCCATATGGTAGCTTGATGTTAGCATTTAATGAAGATCAGGAAACGAAGTTTATGAAAAGCTTTTGTATAGTAACTGCAAAGTTTCAAGAACTGTTTTATACTTCCTGACAGTGCTGGACTGGCTTAATGGTTTGTTTTTATTGCTTAAGAGTGTAAACCTTGCTTTAGCTGGCGTGTGGAAACTATACTCTCATCCCGCATTACGCATTTCTCATTGCTATTACTCACACACTACTTTCCTTTTTGCATTTGTAATCGGAGCTTTTTCTGTTTCAAATCCCCCCCCCCCCCCCAAAAAAGTGTTTCTTTCTTTGAACACTAAGAATCTTTTCTTAACACACACACACATACATACACAGTGAGGTATCTGCTTTGTTTCACTTTGTTTTGGGTGGAGTCTCTTTTTGATTTTGGTTGCTAGATGGTTTCTGTAGTAACAAGCAGACAAAAGTTCAAGGTTGAAAAGGCATTTTTAAAGATGCCGAATCTTCCTGGCAGTAGAATGATTTTATCTTTGTGTGTGTATGGAAAGCTTAGTTTTCTTTCCAGGTTATCTTTCATGTCAACTTCTTAAGTGGGACTTTTGTGTGGTGCTCCTAAGCACTATCTGTAGGAGAACACTTAAAATATTATTACCATTTGGCTAGACCATGTCTCCCACCTGGATTGAGGGGGATGGGGAGTTTGGAACAAAGATTCCTATGGTGTATTTTAAATGAGTAATCAAGTTCTGCTAGAGACACCAGTCACTTTGATTGTTTTTCATTATGGGATCGGAAAAGGGATTGTTTTCAAAAGGTAACAGGCAATATTTGCAAACATGGGGCTCATATTTTGTGGGACTCCCTGTCTTAGGAAATTGCCTCTGTTTTTTGTCATGTAGATGGAAAATACAAAAATAGTTCCTAGAAGACAAATTTTCAATCAAAGTGACTTTAATTGTTCATTTTAGTAAAATGTTTCAAGGATATGTTATAAATACTTGATCTTTCTTAATCTTTCTACATCTGCCAAGTTGGACTTGTGCTCCCAAGTTAACACAGAATATGTACACAATTTGTTGCGGACATTCTTCACTTCTTTTCTGTCTTTACTGCTTATCCTCTGGGTTCCAGGGTTTCCCCCTTTCTGGAATTCAGTCACATGTTTTGAAAAACTTTAGCTTTTAGATTCACAGGCTTGTGCTAAGATAAAGGTGTCCTAAATTTTTCATCCACACAGAATGCCTTTAAAAATAGAGCCTTCTAGGAACTGCCTGATTGGCATGTGTAAATTGATGGCAATTGAACCTCTAAAAGAAATTCTACACTAACTAATCTCCTCTGGAAAAATCACAAAGGTTGCATCTAGTTCAGCCCCCTTCTGTTAAAATGATGAGGTCAAGATAAGTTGGGGAACTTGCCCAAGGTCCGCATTTGGCTTTAGATCCTTGCTCTTTCCACAAAATCACTACCTTTTATGCTAAACTGTCAACATATTAACGAGCCTATGTACATGGATCCTTAGGGAAATAAATTAGTCAAGTGATCAAAAAGGGAATCAAGAAATAGAGTGCACCCCTTTACCTTATGACTCTTCCTCTAAATGAATATATTCTAATGCCATTTCTAATCTTTTAATTTGGTCTCCATGGGAAGCTGTCCATGAGAGAATTTATAGAATTTGCTGCCAGCAGATAGTTAAGCCTAACAACAACTAACAGCTACCATTTATATAGCACCTAGTATATGTAGCACAGTGCTAGGCACTTCAAAAATATCATATCATTTGGACCTCACAACAACCTTGCAAGGTCTGTGTTATTATTATCATCCCCATTTTACAAATGAGGAAACTGAGGCAGACAGATGTTAAACAACTTGTCTGGAGCCACGTACCTAGCAAGTGTCTAAAGTCATATTTGAACTCAGATCTTTTGGACTTCTGTCCCAGTTGTGTATCCTTTAGAAAGGGTAGCTGAAGGATGTAAAATTGGTTAAGAAGGAGAGGATGATTCTGATAAAAATGAGGGAGGCTAGTACAGATTTTCTCACCTGAAAACTAGAGGGTTTTGTATAACTCACAGGGCTATTGTGAGGATAAAATGAGATAATATGCGGAAACGCATTTTGCAAATGTTAAAGTGTTATAAATGTCAATACTAGTATTAAAGAGAAAAAGATGTTCCGTAAAATTTGTTACTATTATTAATGTTTGATTTTTGAAAAACAAATTTTTCTTGGGATTAGTGATAGTTTTAGGTTTTTTTTCAGTTTTAGGTATTTTTTCAGTTTTTATTGCTTGAGTGGCACTGTGTATACCATGTAGCTACTCTGAAAGAAGACTCAGAAATGAGAAAAATGAGTTTCTGATAGAAATATGGCTTAAAGGGGTATGTCTCCAGTGAGTAGGATCCTCCAACCTCCCTGTAAGAGAGACCCAGAACCGAAGAAAGGTAAATGTATCCTTGCCCTGTGAGAAAAATGACTATGAGCCATTTTATAATTCCATGATGGACTTCCAGAGCTGCCTCTTGATTACCTGGCAAATGGCTTTGCAGTATACATGGATTTCAGCAAGGTCTTCTGATTGTTTACGGAGTATCCCCTCTAGTTCTATTTGCTCAGATATTTTCTTCTGCTCTGTCCCTGCATTTATTCATGGGAAAGTATTCATATTTTGCATTATTCAAAGGATTGATGATATTTTCTTCCCTCCTTGTTATACCCTTCCATATTGCCATACGCAAACCATTGCCCTCCCCCTATTTACCATGTTCTCAGAAGCACCTATTCTCTATAGAGAGGGACAGAGGAAATACCAAAATATGCTTTGAAGAACTTGTTTATTTTTTTTTTGAATTATCTATGCTACTGACTTCCCCCATTAGCATGGATAATTGAGAGTTAATTGTAGTATATTTTAGGGTGTGGCATGATGAACAGAGAAAGGTAATGTCAGAAGTTTTAAAAATGTGACCAGGTAAAGTTCTCACAGAAGCAGAAAGAAATAAGGTCCTAAAAGCTTGTGTTCCCACAATAGTTAGAAGGTGGTAGATTGTGAATGTAATGAAGCTGTTAATCCCATTAGAGATTAAATTAAGAAGCTCTTCATGGGAGATCACCATGAAGTCTGTGTATTGTGTCCTCTGTCTCTGGTCTAGTTCAAAGGGGAGGCTGACATGGATTCCTTGAAATATAGGATAATGTTTCAGCCCCAGTGTCCTGTGAAATGAAGAGCCACTCACTGTGGCAGCTATTGTCAAAACAAAACTCTAGAAAGCTCTTTTCAAGGGGATCTGGGCACTCCTATGGAGGGCATAGTTACATCAACCATACGTCTCCAATTATTTTTCCAGGACAGTACTGACTTCATGAGAAAAGGTATACTTTTCCCCAGGCAAAAGAAAGATCCTTTGTCAGTCTCCTGTATTTTGGTTCTTAAAAACAGCATCATCATAGACATAGGTCTGGGTATAATAGGAGTATCAAATGGGTACCTCTGTTTAGGGCATAGTTAAGTAGAAAACATATTCTCAGTCGGCATGATAAATCTTAGTACCCTTTACAATGTGCATCCATGTAGGCATGCATGCAATTACACACACACACACACACACACACACACACACACACACACATTCAGCCCTGCCTATTTGCAGGTTTTAAATCCAGTTGAACTTAATAGGATTCCTGTATGGGGTACCTTTTCTCTTCCCCCCTTTTTGGTTTCAGGACCTTTTGGAAGGTTATGTCAGGAAAGAAGGAGCTCAAGGGTCTTGGTTTATGTCTCATTTATAATTATAAGCCTAAAACTATGTTAAAAGCCAGCTGAATAGGAGAGTGAGCCTGTGTCCCTAAAGTAACTGTTGAAACAGTGATCATTGCTTGGAAAAGGAACAAAAACATATTGTGGCATCTAAGCATGCCACAGTGATGGGCTGGAGTTCTGGGGAGGAGTTTCTCCACAGAATGCAGTCGCAGAAAATGCCTGTGGTAGGGTTGAAATAGCTATCTTCCCATCAATAATATAAACACAGGGATATTGAGGAGGAATTGCAATTCCAGTGGTGGGGAGGAGACCCATTCCCCAGTTACTTACAGCAGAATATGAACATAGAGCAAAGTGCTTCTGTTTTTCAGCCAGAAACAATGATTCATTTCATTATAATCTTGACTTTAGCATTTTTCTCATGACTCATTGATAATTCCATATGGAACTTAAAAGGACTGAAACAGTTATTGACTTTTTAGGAACGCAAAAACATTTGCCAGGAAGAAAACATATTATTCCTAATAAAAGGGAGATAAACTAGTGCTTCACTTTTAAAAGGCAAAAATAAAATCAAGAAGTCCTCCCTACTCACTTCCCCCACCCCACCTCCTCTCCAACCCCCAGCTTCCCCAGTGACTTGGAAAGCCTGCCAGATCCAGAGGTTTGCAGGGTTTATTTCCAGTCTTATCTCAAATTTCCTGAGCCACGGAATTAAAAAAAATCTATATTTTGATGTTGCAACAGGAATCAGTAAAGTATGATGTAGGCCTGATTCAGGAAACAAAGGGTTTGAGTTCAAATTCAAACTCAACTATTACTCATCTACCAGAAAGTCTAGGGCAAATTCTCTTAACTCTCTTTATTTTTCTTGTTGTCTGTTTCTAGATTTTTTTGGTAAATGAGTGTGTTGGATTTAATGGTTTCTAAGCTTTCAGTCATGATCTGGAGAACCTCTTTAAACCAGACAGGTAGGGAGAAAGGTGGAGGAATAGTAATGATCAGCCTGAATGAAGGAAAAATGAATTATGGTGGGGTTTTTTTAAAGAAATCCTGAGTAGTTACAGTAAGTGGAAGTAGGCTGTCAAAGGGACTTTGAAAACCTGCTTTCATAAAAATGATTAATAGCCATCAAAGAAGGCTTTTTAAAAAAAATAAAATTAATTAGAAAAGCAATTTATTTTAATGTAATTGAATGCTTTTTATGTGTTTGAAAAAAGTTCAAAGTAAGCCATCTTATTTATAGAATTTGTTTATCAGAGAATTGAGCCTATCCTATAAACCTTAATCATTCCCCCTCAGTCCCTAATCCAGTGGATTCTTTCTCTTCCTTTGGCTGTGGTGAGACTACTTTATCCTGACTTTCTTCCTTCTTCTCTCTTTAAACCTTATGAGTCTCCTTTCCTGGTTCTCCTTCCTTCTTTCTCCTAAACGTGAGAGTCCCCCAAGGCTCCCTTCTCAATCCTATTCTTTGTTCCCTCTATACTCTTTTTTCCAATCTCACCTACTATCAATTTCAGTGATCATCAGATATGCATAATTGACATTCAAGAACCTCTGCAAATTGTCTTCAACCTATCTTTACAGGTTGTTGTTGCTTTATTGTTTTTCCCCCTATACTATACCCTTTCCTGCACTATATGTTCCACTCAGACTAGCCTACTTCTCTGATCTTGCCCTATATTTTTCCACTTTTATGCATTTATTTGCACAAGCTTTTTTCTCGTTTCTAGACTTACCCCCCTCATGTTACAGCCTATTGAAATCCTTTTCTTCCTCCATTACCAGCTCAAAAGCAATTTCCACTATGAATTCTTTCTTCATCCCCCTAACCAGAATCTTCACTGAATCTCTCATACCATTCTGTATATTTGTACATTATCGTAATCTAACTTGTATTACAACGATTTATGTATTTTTTTCCTCCTCTTTCCCTGCTCTAGATTATAAATTCCTTGAAGGGAAAAAAATGTGACTTTGGTTGAATGTACTGCCTTGAACATAGGTGCTTAGTAATTTTTTTTTAATTTTAGTATCATTTAAATGTATATTGAAGTTCTTTAAAAGGGTGAGGTATTATTAACAGAGTCTGAGTTAATAAAGTTTTATTTTATCTGAAAGGCTTATAAGGAATCTGTGAAATAGAGACCTCTTATGGAAGACTAAGTACTTGGGTTCAAATTGAAACTTAGCTACTACTCAGCTATAAGATAGTCTAGGGCAAATTCTCATTAGTCCATTTGTTTAGTAAAGGTTTATTTAGTCCATTCAGTAAAGGTAGGCCGACCTGGAATTTATATATACTGAGAGCAGCATAGCCCTTCAGATTAACTGAAAGGTAAGATGATAAAGCAGTGTGAATTCCATGCTTTGGTACTTTCTCTCTCTTGAGGTAGCAAGGCACCAAGTAGTGAGGCATCAAGAAAGAAAATCAAGAAAGAGGAAAAGCAAGAGGTCTAGATGGCCCATGAATTGTATTTTGAGCCCTTAAATAATGGAAAACCTGCTTACAGTAAACCTGACATTCCGAGTCAATCAATGTACTTTCCCTAATTGATTTCCAAATTTTCCTCCCCCTTTGATCCACTTCCTCACATCTTTACTTACTTTTCATGTTGTTTAGTAGTTTTCATTGATGTCTGACTCTTTGTGACCTCATTTGGGGTTTTCCTGGCAAAGATTCTGGAGGCAAATAAGGTTAAGTGACTTTCTCAGGGTGATACAGCTAGGAAATGGGGTGTTCTAGCACCTCTGATGTGAGGGCCTACCAAATCCTTTTCAAGACTGCTTATCCATCTTTGGTATCTATCCAACTCTCAGTTATAGCACCCGCAGCAGCCACACCCTGGCAAACTGTTTTGGCAGATAGGCTACACTGGGTTGAAGGTAATTGACAGACTTCAAAACTGCCAGTGAGTTAGAGGGATGTCTACCTCGAGCACATGAAGACTTTCTCCAACAGACTGAGAGCATGAGAACAATTTGTTCCAATGGAAGCAGGTGCCGTGTAGCACTTAGGACTTGGTCAGACATCACACATGGCAAGGTCATGCATTGCATCCTGAGCCTACTACCAGTCATCTTGACTTTTATTTCCCCTGTTATTGAAATTTGAAGACTCAGGAAGAGAGACTAAAGTTGACTAAAGATGACTTTGTGTAACTCTGTCTCGCTTTCATCTAATTCAAGTCAAGATGTCTCCTGTGATGTCATTGGTCCTCTTTGAAAATGAAAGACCAACAATAGCTAGTAAATATCCGAAGCCAGATTTGAACTCAGGAAGATGAATATCCTTTACTCCAGGTCTGGAACTCTCCACTTCTACACCACCCAGATGTGGATTTCTTGATCCACCTCATTTCCCAAATTTTGACTTCCATAGCTCTCTTCTAGGAAAGAAAACCAAAGGTAGCATCAAAGCTTTTTTTCCTAATCATCAGAAATATACTCTAAAAAGAACTTTTATAGAAATATTTCTTTATAAGAGACAGAAATTAATAAGAATTATAAATCAGCTGACTAAACCTGAAATCAAAGACTGGGATGTTGTAACTCACAGAGACATACATGTATAATAAGGGAGGTAAACATAAAGTAAGAAAAATTTGGGTTTAAAATTGTATTAGGTTTCCATCTAAATAAGAATGCAGTTACTGTCCTATTAGAAGCTTTGTTCTCAAGAAGTAGCACCATATGGTTGGTATTTCATCTATATAGCAATAAGACAAAAAAAGTTAAAAATTATTACTGTTTTCTTGAACAGCAGTTCTCAAAGAGTTATCTACAGACCTCTGGGGTTCCCTAAGACCTTTAAAGGGAACTTATAAGGTCAAAACATTGTAATACTAAGATATTTTTGCCATTAAAAATTCTCTTCCTTTTTCCAACTACCTATCTGTATGAGACTGAATTTTTGTCTTACACTTCAACCAAAACTATAACAACATATTATTGTAAAATGGTATTATTCTTCATTTTTGGGTGGGAAATATAATTATTTTCATAAAAAATTTATTTATATCAACATGTAAAGAGTTTTTATTTTTACTTAAATGAATTAATTTTTAATAATGAGTTTTAAATATTAATAGATATAACCAAAATAAAATCTCTCAATAATTTTTAGAGTGTAAAAGTGTACTAAAACAAAAACGTCTGAGAATTGCTGCTCTTAGACCAAGAAATGGAAGCAGCTAGCACAGGACTGAGTGTTAAGATGTTTAAAAACTATATGCCAAAACTTAGCCTTCCATTTTTCTGCACAGTCGTTATTTTCTCTCTTACTGATCCCCAAACCTCAAATAAATTTGAGATAAATGTTTACAAAAGAGGAGACTGAATTATAAAATGTAGCCAGAACCTGAGCCTCACCTTCCCCATCTGTAAAAGAAAAAGGTCTGGACTATTTGATCTCAAAATTTCCCTCTAATTCTGACTTTCTTATCCTATGACTGTCAAACTGGGACTTTTCAGTGGACTTTACTGAACTTTGTAATGCTGTACTTTCCACAAGTTGATTTAGAGAATGCAGCTGAAGAGATTATATGATCTTCAAAGAGACTTGTTTATATATCACTCTGTATCAAAATGGCTTAAATTATTTATATTGTGTCCTGAATAAACTAAAATGGCAGGGTATATGTTTTAACAATCACTGTGGTAAAGATGTCACTCTCTTGATTAAAGGCTTCATCTCAAAGGGCCCTTAAGTAGAAGTGCTCAGGTTAAAAAAAAATTGTTTCATCATTTTGAGGGTTGTATCAGTCTTCTGCTAACTTCATTTCAGCCTACTAATTCCATAGTTCGAATAGTCTTTTTTTTAGATTCATATTTTTTTTTTTGTACGAAAGGCAGCTCTCTGAACGTTTAAAAAAGGCTGCATGTTTTTTTCTCTAGCTCCTGAGAAGGAGCCTAGATTTATGAAGGTCATAAATGCTTTGGAAAATTAACTTGCAGGAGCATTTTGATTAGAATATTTTCTATACCATGGGCTTTCATGATAAACTAGAAACTAGATCTTCTTTTTGCTTCCCTGTGCTAACAAAAGTAAGCAGTGGTTCTTAGTTCATCTCAGAAATGAAATGAAATGAAATGAAAGTGACTGGTTTTTACAGTGTTGAAGAATATGCATCAGAGAAAGCCAGATGTATCTAGTCTCATGGTTCTCAAACTTTTCCGCAGTAGCAAGACCTTTCCATTTACACAAAACTTTGACAGAATACTGGTATTAAAATCTTCTGATATGACTATTTTTAATGTCTATTAACAACAACATAAGATTCATTAAACACACACACACACATCCTCATGGAGTATTTCAGAGTTCATTGCAGCACATTTTGTGCAACACTAAGTCAAATTGCCATCTATTTCCTCCATTTCTAAATTCAATTGCATTCTGTCCATTCTCCATGTGCCAGTCCTGTATTTTAAAGGTAGGTCTAGATGACTTCATGTTAAGTAACACAAGCATGGATAATGAACCAAATCTGATCTGATCCAACAAACATTTAATAAGCATCTAGGAGGAAGAGTGGGCTCTAAGGATTAGTCTTGGAATCATGAAGATCTGAGTTCAAATCTTGCCTTCGGCACATAGAAACATAATGGCTTTGTGACCCATAGACCAGTCACTTGCTCATTAAGTGCTCCCACGACTATCTAAGACTGTAAATTGACTTAATAAAATGATTTGCCTGTGAGCATAGAGGAAAAGTTTCCCTCTGGAGATTTCTCAAATAAAATCATAGGCTCAGCCCTCCCTTCCCTCACCCCCTCCCCCTCCCCCAGAAAGAATGTGCAAAATACTGGATTTAGTGCTGGGGACATAAGGATGACATTCACTATCTGTGGGATACTGGGCAAGTCATTTAACCTATTTGAATCTAGGATTCTGCAGCTGTAAAATGATGGGCTTGGATTATGGGATTAAGATTATGGGATCTTATATCTAGAGCTAGAAGGAACCCCAAAGGTCATCTAGTCCAGCTTCTTCTGAGGTCCTGTCCGGCTCTAAATTTAGGATTCCAGGGTCAACAAAAGACCATACAGACATCTAGCACATTTTGTGTCAGATGAGCAACAACCACAACAATAACGTTATTGTAACAATAACAACTACAAACAGTAACAAAGGAAATAATAAAATCTGTCTGTGCCACAACAGAAATTCTATTTTAGAATGGAGAGCAGGTGTTATCATTTCTGCAGGGAGCTTGGTTTCTGGGGAGAATCTAAGCTAAAGGCTCTCATAGTCATTTGGATCCCAAGGCACTCCATATGTAATCAGAATATTGATGGAAGACTGGAAACCACTCCATCCTTTCATTGGCTCTGCTTCTGCTACTGGCAGCTGGGGAGTGGTGTGGTAAGGATGGTGGGGAGGGAAACACGGGGAGCAGAGTGAGGAGAGTCATCAGTGTTCTGGAAAATCTGGAAGGGACAGTAGCCAAACACTGAGGTCAGTTTTGTGTAAAGAGTTCTGCCCCCATCCTCCATTCCTATCCCCCGTTACTATTATATTACTGTGTTTCGAAAAAAAAAAAAATCTTTATATGAAATGAAAATCCCTTCTCTGCACATTGTACTTTTTTTTCCATTGAGAAAGAAAATACTCAGAAGATATTCTGTTGAACTCGACTTTCTCAGAAAGTTATCTTATGCATTCAGGGCAAAGAATAATGCTTTTTCCTTGCCTTCCTTCTCTGGAATAGTAAGCCTCTCTCTTCTATGGACCTTCAATAATTAGTAGAGTACAATAACAATCTAAAAGGTCAAATATGTGACCTGTAAAAAAAAAAAAGCCTCTCCTAGCTTACTATCAGTTGACTAGGAAATAATCCATTAGGAAGCTTAGGAAAGGTAGTGACAGGTTGAGAATGCTCAGAGTTGGTCTTCCAGTCATTTCCCTGAGCTTAATTGTCACCTATGGAAATCAGGAAGGAAGGAATGAGTGCATTTTTCCCCTGATAAGGGAATGAGCCTAAGGGAAATTGATAGTAGGCAGACATTACACTGGGGATTAGCCCTTTCACAGGTAGTGAGTGGGTTTCTGGAAAAGCTTCTGAAGTCCAGCTAGCCAACAGATACATTAGATAGGGAATTAGATCTGTGAGTTTGCACTAGCAATGAATAATTGTCTGGGTCAGCCTTCTGGGGCTGACTATTGTTTCTGGTTCTTATCAGGTTGCTTTATTGGGTGACTAGTACCAGTAACCTTAAAACTAAATTGGTGGGATGCCATCAATATTTTAAAATCCTTACTTTCAACAGCTTTTCATTCAGTGAGGACATTTCTTCCCAACATATGTAATAATAATGATAAATTATATTTTATAATACTTTATAGAATAAGGAAGCTTTATATGCATTATATGATGATCTTGGAAACACAGATATTTATATATATTTATATTCTCAATTTATACAGATGAAAATTGAGGCCCAGATGGACCAAGTTGTCCAAGGTCATACAACTAGCAAGTGGTAAAGCTTGAATTGGAACTCAATACTCCTGATTCAGTGTAATTATCTTTAATTACAAATGAATAGTAATGCTAGGAATTAATTTTTTAAAAAAATCACTAATTAGTTAATAAGTCCAAAATTGTCGATGCTGGCTTTAGGAGTTAGCCCTTTGTCAGAGTTTTTGTGAGAACCCTGCTCCTTGGACTGGATGAAGCCTTTGAATCAGACTAGCTCTAAGTGTAAGAGAAAGGTAAGGGAGTAAATGTGATGAAGTGTAGAAGTGATGGCAAAAGAAATCATTTAAGGATCAGATCTTATGAAAAAGACTTCCTATGCACTAGGCACTATAAAAAACAAAGAATGAATGAACTATTCTCTTACTTCTCTCTGCCCGTCAGACGAAATACAGATACCTTTGATTCTAGCATGAGAAAACCTTGAAAAAGAACTTTAAATGATTAAGAAATTGTTCTTAGAGAGATATTCAAATCCTAGATAGATCATACAGATCTCCCTCTACCACCCCCAGAATAAAGTAATTAAAAAAAAAAAAGCCTTCAAATTGAGCAAATACAATGACAAGAACAAAATTAAAGAAACTTCCACAAGTTGATTCCTATAGAAAAGTCATGAATATGATCATTTCTAGCACTGTGCTGAAACTTGAGGCACTATTCTTTGAGGTAAAACCCTTCAGAGTATCCTATGTTCAAACCCTGTTCCCTAGATATGTTGATCAGAATTGCTCTAATGCTCAGGAAAATGGAAAAGAAATGAGGTGATAGAGGTATCACCAAAAGGAGAAAATTCTGGGGAAATGAAGAGACCTATAAGTCTGGTTATTTAATAACAAACTAAACTGCCAGGCATTCAAACTCTGCTTCAGAGAGCACAGCTCCAATGGGCTGGCCATGTTGTTTGAATGCAAAACACATGCTTGCCTAAAAGACTGTTTTATAGAGAACTCACACAGGGCAGGCCTTCACATGGTGGCCAGAAGAAGGAATACAAGGACACTTTTAAGGTCTCTCTGAAGACCTTTGGAATTGATTGTGTGACATGGGAGACACTGGCACAGGAGCACTCAGCATGGCATGCCCACATCAGAGAAGGTGTTGTGCTTTAAGAGCAAAGCAGAATTGAAACAGCTCAAAGGAAAGGCAGGATGTGCAAATTTACAGAATCCACCCCAAATGTTCACACAGACTATTTGTGTCCCACCTATGGTAGAGCCTTCCAAGCTCGTGTTGGTCTGATCAGTTACAGTCAAATATACTGAAATAACTCTAGCATAGTGAAGTCATTTTGGTCCTCTTCAAGAAGGAAGGACAACAGCCAATTTAATATCAAATAGGAAAAAAGAGAGAGCCAGCAAAAGATATGAGAGATAGGTTAGAAAAAAACAAAACAATTGAAGTTTTCTCATATTTTCCCCTCAACAGTAAGTATCCTTGGGGATGTTTCCCTAACCCCTTTGAAGTCAGACTCAAGGGTCTGAGGACTGAAGAGAGCTAGTATCAAGTACTGAGTGAAGTTCATAAAACTCTAACAGGGAAAGTTGAAGAACAATTTCATTTACATTAACGTCTCAAAGTCTCTCTGTGGCTGTCACTCTTAGTCGTTGAGGGCCAGAGAGCTTGTCCTACCCCAGTATTCTAAAGTTACAAGTTTTGGATGAAGAGTACAGTAGTGCTATGCCTATAGAAGGTAAAAAATGACATTTAGCAAAGACACAACAGAGAAATTAGTGGTGACTGATAAAGGTAAAATATAACTGAGGAGGAAAAATGAACATACATGGGAAAAGAGATTTCTCAATAAATAAATACTGTACAACAAATAAAACTGAATCAAAATCCCTTAATAAAGATGATTGCATTTTGCAAGATACCCTCAAGTAATCATGTAGGCATTACAAGAACCTTCATATTGATTCAGAAGAACAATCAGAGAATTAAGTGAAAATAGGAAAAAAAGTAAGGACGGAATTAACAGCTGTCAGAGAAAATTTTAAGTCTAATCAAGAGGATAAAAAGTGGAAACAAAAAACCAGAGACATTGTTAAAAAGAAAGCTCCTCTGAGAATGGAAGAATTAAAATACAAAATAGAAAGGAAATTAATTGAGTAAAATAAAAAAATTGCAAGATCAGAAAGATACATGAGAATTCTTCAGATTCAAAGAAAAGATATCAAGTGATAATCTAAGACTTGTAGATCTTCCAGAAAAAAATACAAAAATAAAACTTGAATATTTTTCTTCAAGAAATTGCACTGGGAAATTGCCTAGAAATATTTGAAACAGGTAGCAAAATAGAACTAAAAAATTTATAGAATATCATTAGAAAGAAATAATTAGTTTAGCTCACTGATACATATTATAACCAGTGTTCAAACAACATGTTTTGCAGAATCAATCAAAATAACACAAACTTCCTCTTTGTTTGCAAAAAATAAAAGGGGAAAATGGCATATGACATGTGGAAAAGAAAAAAAAAATACCCTGTTGATTTCCATAAAATACATAACTTTCGATATCACATCTACTAAACATAAAAGAAAATAAAGGGATCTTTAGGGAAGGGGAAGAATTTGAGCCATTCCTTCAAAAGTATCCAAAGAGGGCAAGGCATTTAACAAGTACACTGACCAAAAAGAAGAAAGTTAAAAACTTTCAGTTTGTGATAAGACTAAAAAATGAAATGTCTATTTTCAACTGGTTAGGGCCATTCGAGAAACTAAGTCTTGCTATCAGGACAGAAATGCTCTCATAGCTTCATGAAGTAATTGCACAGGAATGGGAAGGAGTTGCCACTATCACTAGGAGGAAAGTAATAGTTGAGAGGGTATATATAGGGTGTTCAAGGAGGACTGGCATGTTGAGTGTGAGGGAGGATTTACAGAGCCCTTTTCAGGGCTGTTCATCTACTTTAGGTGTCCACCTGATGCTCAGTTCTCACCTAGGGCTCCAAAAAGTTGCAGCATGCACAGAGGTCACATCTTAATAAACCATCTTGGCAAATGGGCTAAACTAGGTTGAAAGTAACCAATAGGAATCCATCAGTGAATTAGTCAGTGTCTAACTCAAGCATGTGAAAAGTTCCTTTGGTGGAATGGGTGGATGAGAACAATTTATTTCAAGGGCCATGAAGGCAATGGAAGCAGGCATTGTGGAATACATAGAGTTTGGTCAGATATTGAATATGCCAAAATCATACTCTTCATCCTCACTTATCACCAGTTCTGACTTTTGCCTTACCACTGGACTTCAATGAGTGTGGAAGAGTGAGGCTGATGATTTTGTGTAACTGTCTCACTTAACTCCAATTCACTCATGAGTTAAGACTTCACTCCCTTATGGCACTAAATCCTCTTCAAAAACAAAAGATAAATCGCAACAGTAGTTGAGACCCTGATCGGGTAAAACTCAGAAAACTTTGAACAAGGCATCGTAGGGTCTAGAGGATGATGGCATGACATCAAAAGGGACAAGCATTGAGAAAAATGACACAGGATATGATCAGGTCCTCCATACTTGTGTAAGAGACTATTTCCCACTGTAAGATATGGCAGTTTTAGAGAATTAACTTTCCTAGGAATAGAGTCTGGAGAAGAGGAAAGGAATAATAAGAGAAGTAGAATGAAAACAAATTCCTGGAAAAGGGGTTTTCAAATTAATTTTACTGAAATAGGAAAATGAATGGAATCGGGGAGAAGAGGGAGTATTATATACTCAACTCTTATCTGTGCTAGCAAAAGCTGCATTGGAAAAGAGATTTTCTTCAGAGTTCCTTTCACTAAACTCAAATAGAAATGGGGGACCTTAAACTTTATTTGAGAATCCCTGCAGGTCTCATATTGACTTAAAATACCCCACATATTCACATTATCTATGTTTTATTGTATTTTTACTTATATTGTTAAAAAAAATATTTGCCAATTACATTTTATCTAGTTTGAACCACACTTGGGAAGGTTGTGGGCCTTTTGTACAGTGCTGCCTTACTCCAGTGAAATCACAGATCTGGGCCTGAAAATAATATAAATGCATAAATACATATCTATTTAATATACACATATGCATATATAAATATGTATGATTAATGTATATTTCACAATGAACCCTAACTATTAATAGATTCCATTTCCCCAATATATTTATTATTTATTTAAGTGAATCAAAAAAGGGAAGCTAAAAAGATGGAATTCTGCAGTTAGAGTCAGGAAGACTTGAATTCTAATCCTGTCTTAATAGTTGGATAACTGGAGATGTCATTTAACCTTTGTCAGCCTCAGTTTCCTCATCTGTAAAATGGAGTAAGAATAGTACCTACTTCACAAGGTTGTTGTGAGGATCAAATGACATAATATATGTAAAAAATTTCATGAATGTGAAAGTACTATATAGATGCTAGCTATTATAACTGTGGTTTCTATTACTATTATTACCTTTTAACTCAATGCAAGATATATGCCAATTGCCAGTTGGTTCACAGGATCTATTTAGAGTTGGAGTAGATCTTAGTCTATGGCAACCCCCTTGTTTTACAGATGAGGAATGCTATTCATGAAAGTGAAATATTTTTTACCTAGGATTACACAGCCTAGAAGTGTTGAGGCAGAGTTGGACATTCTTCATTCCAGATCTCGTTCTCTATTCAATATACCCAGATGTCTCTATACCTAGTTGTTCTGCAGATGCTTTAGTTAGTTTAGAAACTAACAGGTTTCTTTCCTGTTATTTACAAACATCCTCAGGTCTCTGCTATTTTTGAAAAATCTTTCCTTTACCCTACTATCCAAATAAATTCTTTTCACTAAAGTCTTTGGTACTTTTAAATGATTTAACATCAGAAACAGCTATCATTTTATCAACAGAGACAGAGACTGACACTGAAGAAGATGCATGGCCTTTGCACCCCTGGGCCTTCCTACCTGCCTGTAGTTGAATCATCCTATGTATTCTGTCTACCCCATTAGAATATAAACTCCGAGAGCAGGGAATTTTTTTGCTTTTCTGTTTGGATTCTGTGCTTAACATAGTGCTTTGTACATTTTTCAAAGATTTACCCAATGCTTTTTCATTCATTTATTCATCCTACATATCTCCTCTCTTTCACAACTAGATTTTCATTAAAAAGGTTATCTGTCTTCGTTGTCTCTGTTTTCTCACCTTCCATTCACCTCTCGCCCTTTGCAGTCTGGCTCCTAGCCCCAACACTAGATGGAAATGGCTCTCTCCAAGGTCACAAGTGATCACATTGTTAATCCATCTAATGCCTTTGCAGTATCTGACACCCTTGACTCTCATTTCCTTCTGTATACTGAGTTTTTTTCCTGGATTTTTGGCATGCTGCTCTATTTTGATATCTGACCATTGGACCCAGATAGCTCTGGAGGAGAAAGTGTGGCTGATGACTTTGAACAGCCCTCCCTCACTCAAATCCAATTCATTTGTGAGCCATGTCATCATCTTCCTGATGTCATGGTCATCTTCAGGAATGAAGGACAAACCGCAACCAAGCTAACCCAATGTGGATCCATCTGGCCGGTGCCAGTTGGCAAACTCAGCTCATCCTCTCGTCTACCCTTCTCTCCTCTCTTCTCTCCATCTCTGTGTGTCTCTCTCTTTCTGTGTCTCTGTCTCTCAGTCTCTGTTTCTATCTGTTCCTCACTTCCTCCTCTTGTTCTTATTATGATCTCATAAATTCTCATGGATTCAATGTTATCTATATATATCTATATCTATAAATCATAAATCTTCATACTCAGTCCTCATCTCTCTCTCTAGCTGCCTGGATCTCCATGTGGATTTCCCATAGATGCCATAAACTCAACATGTCCCTCTAAATCCATCACTCCTCCTAATTTTTCTATCTCTTTTGAGATCATTATCATTTTTTTACTCACTCAAGTTTACAACCTGGTGATCTTGTTTGATTTTTCACTCTCATTCATATATCCACTCCCCATATCTACTTAGGTACCAAGTCTTGTAGATTTTACCTCTTCAACATCTGTTGTATCTATCTTTTTCTCTCAATTCATACCACCAACACCCTGGTTTGGGCCCTCATCATCTACTCAGAATTTTTCCTTTTTGGCAGTCTTAGTGATATAGAAATTCACTTGAATGACATAAGAAATAATCAAACTATCTCATAGTCTTTACAACATAGAAAAGCCTGCCCTAGACTACTAAGTTTTGAAGACTTAAAGTACTGGGACCCACATTTCCTGGTCATAGTGTTATTCCCCCATCTCCATATCTCTCAATAACAGAGTTCAGAGTTCTCCATTAGATATTGCATTTATATATGAGAGAGGTGAATCACAGAGCCAGGGCCTAAATTAGGTGTGAGGAAGAGGGAATCTAGTAAATTTACTGGAGCGCTGTTTTCTAGAAGGGACTTCAGGGTCCCACTATGTTATATGTTTTCCCCCTGCAAGTATTATCATTATCCACTGTTTTTGGCATTCATTGCAAAAATGCTGTTTCAAAGAAAACAATAATGTACATGATCCTGTTAGTTGTCAACCAGTATCAGCTCTAATCAACCAGAACTATTAGTTACATATTAAGGGCAGATATAATTATATTTTAAAGTAATTTTCAACTATGTTCAACTGAATATATAGACTGTCCTTATTCAATGTATGGACAATTCTAAAAATTAAACTAAACAGCTTGTGAATTTGTTCTGAGAACTGAGCATTTCTGAATATTTTATTAACATTTGCTTCTATGTTTTGAAGTTGTTACATTACAATCTCATTTTATTATTCACAGCCATAACTTTTCTGAATTGTTTTTAAAATGTAGTTTTTGGTGAATAAATTAACAATTGTTGGATTTGGGGTATAATTTTATTTTATTATGACAAAGTACATATCTCAAAAAACTTTATTCTTTCACTGCAAAATTTAAATAGACTACACATGTATTTTACAAAAATTAAAATTTAATCTAAAAAATTTCTATTTTCTTTTTTCAAACAAATAAATTACCTTTAAATTGATTTTAAAATTAGACATTTAAGTAAAAAAGCAAAAATCAGTAGCATTTCATGAGAACTTTAACCTATATTACATTGTATAGATATTTCAACTTGTAAGTTTCCACAAATATTTTCTGCAGTGTTAATTATGATGATGTAATATATGTGATTTTAGTGTCTATTTGCACGTAATTTTTGAATTTATATTTCTATATGTTTTAGGAATACATATGTGTCTGTGTGTGTGTTTCCTATTCCATGTTTCTTTTGTATACCAGACATAGCATATTTGTTTTGGGGTGTTTTGTTTTTCACTGGGGTGTTGGGGCTCTTTGTACATCAATACAAAATTCTTTAGAAAGAGTTTTAGACCTTATCAGGCTTGTTACCACTTTTCCCTTTTTTTCCCCTCTCTTCCGATCCTTCGCTGTTTCATTTCTACTTCTCTTTTCTTCTTACCACTTTCATACGTTTGCTGGAAAGTCCCAAACCTCCCCACACCCCACTGAGTCAAACGCTCTCTGAGGCTATAGTGTATATCAGTGAGTTAACCTTGGGGTTTCTTTCTGATGATGTTCTGTAGATTTTCTTGAGGTATACTTTGCTGTTTCAGATATTTCTAGTCAATTTTGCAATGTGCTTTCATGAAGTGCAATGTTCAGGTTTTCAATTTTCATTTAATAAAGCACTTGTAATTAGTTCAGTAGAAAAACTTTTTATACCACAATTAATTGCTTTCATCTGTTGGCTAAATATATGAATGGATAGTTTTTGTAATGAATTTCTATTTCTCGGTAAGAGAGCTTATAAAATTATACTACCACATATTTGAATAAGCAAGCATTTTCACTATTTGTTTTAAATCAAAATATAGAAATAAACTTAATGTGGAACCAGATGTAAGCCTATTTGGTCTTGTCAAATATTGCAAACCTTTCTTCGAATAAAGGAGTCCAACATAAAAATTAAGCATTTATATGAATATTATATCATGTTAAACATCTTCCAAGTCATACTTCATTTAATTAAAGTGTTACTTATATTCAAAAATTGTAAAACAATTTAATATGAAGTCTTACAAACAATTGTAAATATGAGGCTTGTTGGATTAGTTTTTTTTTAATTCTGATAGAATGTTCCAATACACACATTAATCATTAGTTTTATAATTTTTAAAAAGTTTTTGTAATTATAGGTATTTTCTATTTTATAATCAGAATTATATGATATATAAATTTTAATTTGGAGTTTTCAGGGGGAAATTATTGTGGCCACTGTAAGCACTTACTGAATAAGTGTAAAAGAATTCTATATATAATACTATTTTAAATTGTATTGGGGGTTCACAATACATTTTGTTGTTGTTTGTTGTTGTTGTTGAAAAGGATTTGCCAAACAAAAACCATTGGGAACCAGTAATATAGTCTACCCCTACCTCAATAATAATCTACTCTGTAACATTCCCAAAGGGAGGGAGGTCAACCAATTTTTTACTTGAAAACTTTTAGTGAGGGGAAATTCATTACTTTTCAAGGCAACTTATTAAAATTTCATCTAGAAATATTAGAAAGGATTTTCTTTACATTGAGCCTAAATTTGCCTCTCTACAATAACTCTTATTGTTTCTAGTTCTGTCCTCTGGGGCCAAAAAGAAGTCTAATTCTTTTTCCACATGACAGTCTTCAAATACTTGAACATAGCTCTCATATCCTGCCCCCATCCCACAAGCTCTTTTTCTCTCTAGGCTAAACATACCCATTTCCTTCGAGTAATCTTAACAAAATATGATCTCTGTGCCCTTCACCATCTTGGGTCATCTCATTTGTATGTACTCTCACATACTGATGTGCAATCTAAAATGCTGTTAGCCACACTAACTAATAACAACTGATATTTAGGTAAAAGTTTAAGAAGCAGCCTGGCAGAGTGGATACAAAGCTAACCTAGAAATCAGGCAGCTCTGAGTTCAATTCCCTCCTTTGATCTATACTGACTTTGTAACCCTGAACAAGTCATTTAACCCCTCAGTACTTTAGACAATTCTCTAGATAAGACAAGTTGTAGAGAAGAGGCAGCTTTGATAAAGGGAATTTTTTCATCTGGAAGTTCCCCATAATAATAAAATCACAGATATGTTCTTTATCCCTTTATATATATCATCTCATGTCACCCTCAAAATAATCCTAAGAGATAAGTATTGCAATATTATTTCCTAATTCTATAAGCGGGGGAGTGAAGCTTATGGAGATTAAATAACTTCCCTAAGTCATATAACCTCTAAGGTATCAAAGGCAAGATTTGAATCTGGCTCTTCCTAACTCCAAATCTCATGGAGTCCACTTACTATGCTGCCTCTCTTGAATAGCACACAGTACTCCAGATACAGTTTGGCCAAGGTATATAATAGAGGGACTATCACTTCCATAGTGCTAGAAATGACTCAAATTGATTTCATTTATTATTATGACCATTTACCAACATGGATCGATTAATCGACAAATACAAGCTAAATCTCTGCTTTGTACTTGGCTCAAGGAAAACTCAGTTATCATCCTTGGGGACTTAAGTAGTAGGGGAGACAAGACATGCAAGTACATGAAATATAAGAGAACAATGTAGGTATCTTTGCTGAAGTGCCAAATGTGTTATTCTAAATGTTGGCAGAGATAGAGAGAAATCACTGTATGCTAGAATATTATGAGAAAGTTAGGACTTGAGTTGGACCTTAAAGGATGGTAAGATTAGATACTAACAGAGCAACATATTTACAAAATATATTTTATTTTAAACAACAAATAATAAACAATAAAACATATTCTTGTGTTATAATTTTTATTTCTCAAAGTTTTATTTTGTGAAAACTAAGCTCAGAAGACAAAACTTTAGTCTTAAGTCTTTAAATTCTTTATTTTTCAAATATATGAATGGATAGCACATGTTCTGTTAGACCAAGGACTAGAATCAGTTGGCAGAAATTAGAGGGAAACAGATTTTGACTCAGAAAAACAGCATCAATTGCTATACTACTACTACTCCTATTAGTACTACTACTACTACTACTACTACTACTACTACTACTACTACTACTACTACTACTACTGCTGCTGCTGCTGCTGCTGCTGCTGCTGCTGCTGCTGCTGCTACTGCTACTACTACTACTACTATTACTACTACTACTACTACTACTACTACTACTACTACAATACAGTAATCTTATAGGATTTTCCAAAAGTGGAATAAGCTACCTCATGGAATAATACCTTCCCTCTCCTATCCCTGGAGATCATAGACATTACTTCTGTTTGGGGTTGGTTGGTTGTTGTCCTTCATTTTAGAAGAGGACCAAAATGACATCACTATGTTAGAGCCAAGTTACAGTGTGTCTGACTTTGGCTGATCAGACCAATATGAGCTTGGAATGCTCTACACAGATTGAGCACAAATAGTCCATGTAAACATTTGGGATGGGTTCACTAAATTTTTGCATCTTGCATATATTTTGAGCTACTTCAATTTTGCTTTACTCATAGAGCATAGCACCTTCTCTGTTGAGGGTGTGCCAGACTGGGTGGTCTCTTGCCAGTGTCTCTCATGTCATGCAATCAATTCCCAAGTTCTGAAGAGAGACTTTGAGAGTGTTCTTATACTGCTTTTTCTGACCACCATGTGAGTGCTTGTGTTGTGTGAGTTCTCCATAAAATAGTCTTTTAGGCAAGTGAACATTTGATATTTAAACAACATGGCTAATTCATCTCAGTTCAACTCTCTGCAGTAGAATTTGGTTGCTTAGCAGTTTAACTCAAGAAAGGATCTCAGTGTCTGGTACCTTATCATTCCAGGTGATCTTGCTAAGATAATTCAATTGGAAGTGATTCTGTTTTCTGGCATGGTGCGAATATACAGGTTTCACAAGCATACAACAATGAGGTCAGCATAATGGCTCTGTGGTCTTTCAGTTTGGTAGTCAGTCTAATACCTCTTCTCTCCCACACTTGCTTTCAGAGCCTCTCAAATGTTGATCTAGCTCTAGCATTATCAACGTATACATCTCTGGAAAGTATACTTTCAAGGTAAGTGAACTTAACCATAGTATTCAAAATTTCTCCATTTTCTATAACTGATGTTCCCATGTATGGATGGTGTGGTGCTGGCTGATGGAATTCCTATGTTTTCTTGGTATTAATTGTTAGGCCAAAATGAGCACAAATGGCAGAGAATCTATCCAGCCTATAGCTGAATAACCAGAGTATGACTCTAGACCAAAAGGGAGCCTGCAGTTCTGGCACTGAACCTGCAGAGAATACAAGGTGGCTGATAGTGGCTGAGTCAAGGAATAGTCTACTGGTACTTTCAGCCTGGGATGAGCCATAGCAATGTTGCTTAAACACAAATTCAAGTCAGGAAATTGAAGAACTCAGAACCACAATAACAAAAAACTACCAGGGGTGGAGAACCTACAGCCTTGAGGCCACATGTGGCCCTCTAGGTCCTCAAGTGTGACCCTTTGTAATGGCAATTTAAGGTTATAGGTGCATAGGGAGAAGAGTAAAAGATCTCTCCCACCCATTAATAGGCCTCAATACCTTTTGTTAATTTCTATTGAGGCACTGGGTCAGAGGATCCTGCCCTCTGGTTCTGAAAAGTGTATAAACAGTTTGAAGTGAGGTTTTACTTTGGGGTTTAGTTTTTGGAAGAAGGTTTGTGTGCCAGATGAGACTCTGGGAAGCTGCTAATGAGCCCCTGGCTTTGAAAACCCAGATGTTGGTGCTTCTCTCTTTGGTAACTATGTATGTATGTAATGGTCAGACAGTTGGATCTGTCTGTTGATCTATGATGTATGTATTTCTTATGGTCAGATAGTTAGAAGTTCTGTCTATTGATTTTTATTTCTCTATTTGTATTTTCTCTAAAGTTCAGGGTGCTGACTTTTTCCCCTGCACTAAGTGAATAATATATGTACTTGATTAAAGTAGATTGTTGACCCCTCAAAAGTTGCTTTCCTTTTAGAAAAGCAGATCTAAAAATCTATAGAGCAGGCCCTCCTGTGTATGTTGGGGTCCTTGCTATTATACACTTTGACTGAACCCAAACTTCACAGAACAAATTTTGTTCCATTCAAAATTTGTTCTGTGAAGTTTGGATTCAGTGAAAGAGGCACACTTGAGGACCTAGAGGTTCACATGTGACCTAGAGGCTGCAGGTTCCCCACCCCTGGACTAGGTTTTGCCCTTTATGAGACAACTGAAAGCACTGGAAGCCTGAGTGTCCCTGAGATCCTAGAATAATACAATGCTCCTGGAAAGAAGTAGAAAGACCCAAGAGGACAAAAGATTACTCCAGACATTCCTTTCAAAAATGCAGAAATTCTGGGGGCAGAGTCAAGATGGCAGAGTAGAGAAAGACTCAATTGAGATGCCTCAACATTCTCCTCCAAACACTTTAAAATAAAACCTCAAATTGAATTTTTGAGTGGCAAAAACCAACAAAATGTCAGAGTAAGACATTCTTCCAGTCCAAGAATACTGAGGAGGTCAGAAAGAGAGAACTTTGACACAGGGATGGAGACTGACCTGGAGTGCATATGAATGAAACATCAGTTGTGTGACTAGGTCGTGGTGACAGAAGCAACAGTAGCTTCAGGAAGTCTCAAGCCAGAGATGGTAAGAAGACATAGAAACTGGTCAGAAAGAGATTATTTGGGACCTCTATGCTAGTATTTGATGCAGGACCAGATGCTGTGTGATAATTCTACTGCCTATACTCATTTCTGGATGATAGAACAAAGGTGGAGAGGAGTACTTTTGGTGAAGAGGGAGTGATGACCCTGAGGAACAGTACCACTTCCAGTTCCAAGGGATCAGCAGTCCTTCATGGGTAAGAATAGAGTACAGACCAGGAGAGCTCTGACCACAACTCTCCCCAGATCATGCACTCAATATAGCAGTGTGAAAGAATCTAAAGATTGAGATAGTGTCCCCACCCCATCCCAAACTGGGAACAGAGCCTAGCTTTAACATAAAGTTCAAAATCAAGAAACAGGATGGTAAATGAGCAAACAACAACCACCACAAAAGAACCTGACCACAAAACATTCCTGTAGTAAAAAGGAAGATCAAAATGTGAACTCTGGAGATGACAACAAAGTCAAAACAGGTACAAGTAAAGAATTAAAGAAAAAATTTGAATTGGACATAAGTCCAAAAAAGAGTTCCTGGAGGAGCTAAAAATTTTTTTTTCAAAATCAAATAAGAGTAGTAGAGGAAAAATTCAGTAAAGAAATGAGAGCAATGGAAGGAAATTAAGAAAAAGATAATTAATACCTTGGTAAAAGAAGCACAAAAAGTTGCGAAGAAAATAACACCTTGAAAACCAAAATTGCCCAAATGCTGAAAGAAAAGATACAAGAGCTCACTGAAGAAAATAATTCCTTAAAAATTAGAATTGGGTAAGTGAAAGCTAATGATTCCGTGAAGCATCAAGAAACAATTAAACAGTCAAAAGAATGAAAAATATAAGAAAATATGAAATATTTCATCAGAAAAATAGTGGACATGGAAAATAGATTGAATATAGATAATCAAGAATTATTGTACTATTTGAAAGCCATGATTAAAGAAAGAGCTTAAATATCATATTTCAAAAAATTGTTGAGAAAGACTTCCCTGATATCCTAGAACCAGAAAGTAAAATAAAAATGGAAAGAATCTACTGATTACCAACTGAAAGGGATCCCAAAATGCAAACTCCTGGGAATATTATAGTCATATTTCAGTTCTTCCAGATTGAAGAGAAAATATCAAAGTAGTCAAAAATAATCCATTTCAAATATTGTGGATATTTGAGTGAGGGTCATAGGATATATAATCAGGGTCACAAAAGATTTAGCAGCAACCATATTGAAGGAATAGAGGGTTTAGAATATGATATTACAGAAGGCAAAAGAGCTAGAATTACAATCTACCCAGTAAAACTGAGTCAACTCCTTAAAGGAAAAAAATAGATATTTAATGAAATAGAGGAGCTTCAAGTATTTCTGATGAAAAGACCAGAGATGAATAGAAAATGTGACTCCCAAATACAAGACTCAAGAGAAGACTAAAAAGGTATACATGAAAAAGAAATCATAAGGGACTCAATACAGTTAAACTATTTACCTTTTTTATGGGAAGATGAAACATGTAATTTCTAAGAACTTTGTCATTCTTAGGACAGTTAAAAAGCTTCTACATAGGAAGAGGAAGCAGGAGTGAGTTGATTATGTTGGGATGATGTAAAAAAAATCTGGATAGACAATAAAGAAGGATGTTGTGGCAGAAAGGGGAAAGGAGAGGAAGAATGGGCAAAATTATCTCACTTAAAAGAAGTATGCAAGGAAGAAGAGGGGAAAATGGGGAGTAGGTAACATTTGAAACATATCTAAATTGGTGTATATATTTATATGTGTATGTATATGTACACACACACACACACACACACACACATACACACATACTCAATTGGTAATAAAAATCTATTTTACCCAACAGGGAATTAGGAGAGGAAGGAGATAAGAGAAAAGGGGGAGGGATAATAAAAGGAAGAGTGAATAAAATAAACCAGCGACCAGAAGCAAAACAGACTTTAGAAGAATGATGGGACAAAAGAGAAAGGAGGATAAACAGAAGAAAATAGGATGGAGGGAAATTCACACTTAGTAATCATAACTATGGATGTAAATGAGATAAACTCACCCTTTAAATGGAAGGGATAGCAAAATGGATTAGAAACCAGAATCCAACAATATGTGGTTTATGAGAAATACAGTTGAAACAGAGAGAAAAACTCAAAAGTTAAATAAGACTCTGTAGCAAAAGTTATCATGCTTCAGCTGAAGTAAAAAAAAAAAAAGGCAGGGGTAGCAGTCATGATCAGACAAAATAAAAGCAAAAGTAGATCTAATTAAAAGGGATAATCTGGGAAACCACATCTTACTAAAAGGCACCATAGGCAATGAAGTAATGTCAGTATTAAATATGCATACTCCAAATGGTTTAGCATCTAAATTCTTAAAGGAAATTTTAAATGAATTACAGGAGGAAATAGTAAAACTGTACTAGTGGGGGGCCTCAACTTCACTCTCTTAGAATTAGATAAATCTAACCCTTGAGGACATCAATTGTCTTTAGCCTCTTTTTTTATATCTTTAGCACTTAATATAGTGCCTGGCATGTAGTAGCTACCTCATAAGTATTTACTGAATGATTAATTGTGGCAAGGACCCCTATGTGGTGGGCATTCCAGTGCCCAGGGCCTGAAGGAAGATGTAATCTGTGCAGTGGGTAAGATGAAATCCCAGTCCCATTTAGGGCACCAAAACCTCATGAAGACTATGGGAGTAGATGCCCACTGACAGCTTTGTTGCTAACTGTTCAGTTTCAGTTCAAGAGTTCGATGTATTCAGAGGTAGTGTTCATGGAGTAGGAACAGCCCTGGGCCCTAGACTGTGTATTGAGGAATAAGTTCAGAAGTCAACTTCAGAGGAGACCTGTGTGACTCAGACAGCAGGAGTGGCACAGTTTTAGTGCAATCTGAATCCTTCAGAAGAATAACGAGGGTAAAAATCCAAGACCAAAAGAAAAGTAACAGGTTATCACTTTGAACCAGCAGAGCTTTCTAGTTGGCTAATAGCTTTTGAGCCCAGCAGCAGTCTACTGTAACTTCCATCCATGTACAAGATCACAACAGTTTTGCTTTGACCCAAACTCAGGTCAGAAAATTGAAGAGCTCAGTACTAAGGGATTGGGTCTAGGGAAGGAAGTCTAATGATCAGATTTTGTCCTGAATTAGATCACTTTGAGATCACTGAAAGCTCTTTATTCCCCAGTCTGAGCTCTCCCTGAGATCTTGGGGGAAAAATCATAACATTCAATATTCCAAGAAAGTATAAATAGAACCAGTCCAGACCTTCCTTCCAGAAGACTGCAGAGCTTGGCTTTAATATGAAGTACAAAATCAGAATTTAGGCTGGAAGAATGAGTAAAATCATGAATCCCACTATAAAAAAAAAAACAAACTATTATGGTGACAGGGTGCTCAAGTTTCAAACCTAGAAAAAAAGAAAAACATCTACAATCAAAAACTCAAAGGAAAATACAGCTTGGGCACAAATTCAACTAGATTTCCTAAAAGACATTAAGGAAGAGTTTTAAAAAGTTTAAAAAGTTGTGTTTTTTTTAATAAATGAAACAAGAGTGTTAGAGGGTAAAAATAAACTGGAAAAGAAATTAGAGTTAAGGAAGAAAGAATTGAAAAAGCAATTAACAGCTTGGCACAAGAAGTACAAAAACTTGCCCATGCTACAAACTCTCTGAAAATTAGAATGGACCAAATAGAAACTAATGACTTCATGAAATAAAAAAGAAATTTTAAAAGAAAGTCAAAAGAATGAAAAAATAGAAGAAAATTTTAAATATTTCATAGGTAAAACAACTGACCTGGAAAATGGATTAGGAGAGAATGTATAAGGATCATCAGACTATCTTTACCACCCCCTCCCCAAAAGAGCCTAGATTTCATATTTCAAGAAATCCTAAAAGAAAACTACTCAGACTTAGAAGCAGGAGGCAAAGTAGAAATAAAATGGATTCCCCCCAATAGTATGTGGTTTATGAGAAACAAAAGGAACAAAATGATCCTTACAGCATTAAAAGGTGTTGTTGGAGTAAGATCTATTCTGCTTTAGCTAAGGTAAAAAGGCAGGGAAAGGAATCATGATCTAAAACAGAAGCAACAATAGACTTAATGGAAAAAGATAAAAGCATTTTTTTTTTTGCTGAAAGTTTTAATAGACAATGAATTAATGTCAATAATAATTTGGTTGTAATAGCAACCAAAGATGTAAAGAAATTAAATGAGATACTGAGTGAAATAGATAGTAAAACTACAATAGGGTGGCACCCCTATTTATACCCTTAGATTTAAAAAAAATCTAACAAAATCTAAAAAAAGGAAATAAAAGATGTGAATGGGATTTTTTAAGTTAGATATGACAACTCTGGAGATTATCAAATAAAAATACAAAAGATTATATATGTATATTTGCATGCATGTGTGCACACACAGACACACACACCTGAGCTATGCATGCAGACAACACAGAAATTAACCATGTCACATGATACATTCAGAAACAAATGCAAAAAACCAGAAATATTATGTTCATATTTTATGTATCATAATGCAACAAAATTTATATTAAATGAAGAGCTACTGGAAAAAGTAGAAACTACATTATCTATAAAAGGATTAGACTCTAGAACTTTCCACATCCAGGCATAAAGCAAGGGTATTCATTATAGTCATTACTAGAAATGCTAGTCTTAGCAATAAGACAAGAAAATGAATTTGAGGGAACAAGAATAAGAGAAGAGGAAACAAAATCATTACTTTTTGCAGGTGATATGGCCTACTTAAGGAATTCTAGAGAATGAACTAAAATCAATTGAAACAATTAACTTGAATAAAGTTGTGGGAATTGAAATAAACTCAGATAAATCTGTATT